>NC_064573.1:49588939-50204773 GCF_937001465.1 Orcinus orca
ACAACTAAGAAGCCCGCGAGCCACAACTAAGACCCAGTGCAACCAAATAAATATTTTTAAAAAAAAAAGAAAAAGAAAAGAAGAAACACAAATTTATAGCACATGAAATAATTTTTTAAATTTTAGGAATAAGTCATTTTTAGATTTATTTTAAGATGTATAACTGGTATACCCATTTTCAATGGACTCAAACTGGGGAGGAACCAGGCAGATTAGGGTCAAAAGTGTAGCAGTGACCAGTGGTGGGTCTGCAGGGGTCTGCAGGTTTCTTTGGGATGCTGCCCGCACATACTTCAGAGAGGAACCCGCCCTCCGGCATTCTGATGTCTTCCCTACCTTGGCAGTGGGGGAAATCAGAGGCGTCTGAGAGACACCTGTCACACCGTTGTCCTGTGATCCCCGGCTGACACTCGCACTGTCCAGTCACTGGGCTGCACAGCGTCTGGTAGGAGCCAAGGGCTGAACACTGGCAGGCTGGATGAAAAGACCTCGGTAATACCCAGGGCAGGGGGGCACAGGACCCGGATAAGAGTATGGAGGCGGGGCCAGAAAGACCCAAATGCAAGTTCCAACTCCACGTCTCATCGGACATGGAACTTGAAACAAGTCGCTCGATTGCTCTAAGCCTCAGTTTCCCCTTTCTTAAATGGGAATAATATTAGCATCTACTTGATAAGATTGTTGCCAGGATTAGATAAAGGTAATACTTGAAAGAGCTGGGTTCAATGCCTGGCTCATACTGAGCAATCAATAAATGCTGGGGTTTTTCTGTTGTTAATTTCATACTGACCAAGACTGGCTGGTTGTGGATGAGAATTTGGGAGATGCTTCTTGCATTCAGTAATGGTGCTCATCAGAGGAAGACGCAGGGAACAGCTGACTGGGGACGTGAGTCCATGGAGAGGCCACATTAATTGCATCCCACTGGGGATCAAATGCAAACCATTCCAGTCCAGATTGGCCTACAGTGATCCCCTCTCCTCATACTTAGTTTCTCAAGGTGAGGTGTAACTGAATAATCATGAAAAAAGTGATGCAGGCAGGGTTGGGAATAGACAGGAAAAGCATCCCAGGTTCCCTTCATCCCCCTCAAGCAGGTGACTAAACACAGATGGATGGAGAGAAGAGATTCTGGACATTCCCCTCTCTACTCCTTCCTACTGGGTCAGGCTCCTACCGGTCCCTGCAGCTAACCTCCCACAAGGTGGCAGTTCCTCAGCCTCACTCAGCACTCACTGCAAGGACCTGCTTCTGGGGAGAGGAGAGCGGTGGAAATGGCCCACTATTTCCTGAGCTGGAGGGTTTCACACCTTAAGAACCGGAAGGGACTGGAGAGATTATCTCGTTGAATTCCAGGGTTACATAGTGAAGTTCAGAAGTTAAGTGAAAATGACTCTACTACCCAAAGCAATCTACAGATTCAATGCAATCCCTATCAAACTACCACTGGCATTTTTCACAGAACTAGAACAAAAAATTTCACAATTTGTATGGAAACACAAAAGACCCCGAATAGCCAAAGCAATCTTGAGAAAGAAAAATGGAGCTGGAGGAATCAGGCTCCCTGACTTCAGACTATACTACAAAGCTACAGTAATCAAGACATCATGGTACTGGCACAGAAACAGAAATATAGATCAATGGAAAAGGATAGAAAGCCCAGAGATAAACCCACGCACCTATGGTCACCTTATCTTTGGTAAAGGAGGCAAGAATATACAATGGAGAAAAGACAGCCTCTTCAATAAGTGGTGCTGGGAAAACTGGACAGCTACATGTAAAAGAATGAAATTAGAACACTCCCTAACACCATACACAAAAATAAACTCAGAATGGATTAAAGACCTAAATGTAAGACCAGACACTATAAAACCCTTAGAGGAAAACATAGGCAGAACACTCTATGACATAAATCAGAGCAAGATCCTTTTTGACCCACCTCCTAGAGAAATGGAAATAAAAATAAACAAATGGGACCTAATGAAACTTAAAAGCTTTTGCACAGCAAAGGAAACCATAAACAAGACCAAAAGACAACCCTCAGAATGGGAGAAAATATTTGCAAATGAAGCAACTGACAAAGGATTGATCTCCAAAATTTATAAGCAGCTCATGCAGCTCAATAACAAAAAAACAAACAACCTAATCCAAAAATGGGCAGAAGACCTAAATAGACATTTCTCCAAAGAAGATATACAGGCTGCCAACAAACACATGAAAGAATGCTCAACATCATTAATCATTAGAGAAATGCAAATCAAAACTACAATGATATATCATCTCACACCAGTCAGAATGACCATCATCAAAAAATCTAGAAACAATAAATGCTGGAGAGGGTGTGGAGAAAAGGGAACACTCTTGCACTGCTGGTGGGAATATGAATTGGTACAGCCACTCTGGAGAACAGTATGGAGGTTCCTTAAAAAACTACAAATAGAACTACCATATGACCCAGCAATCCCACTACTGGGCATATACCCTGAGAAAACCAAAATTCAACAAGAGTCATGTACCACAATGTTCATTGCAGCTCTATTTACAATAGCCAGGACATGGAAACAACCTAAGTGTCCATCATCAGATGAATGGATAAAGAAGATGTGACACATATATACAATGGAATATTACTCAGCCATAAAAAGAAACGTAACTGAGCTATTTGTAATGAGGTGGATAGACCTAGAGTCTGTCATACAGAGTGAAGTAAGTCAGAAAGAGAAAGACAAATACTGTATGCTAACACATATATATGGAATTTAAGAAAAAAAAATGTCATGAAGAACCCAGAGGTAAGACAGGAATAAAGACACAGACCTACTAGAGAATGGACTTGAGAATATGGGGAGCGGGAAGGGTAAGCTGTGACAAAGCGAGAGAGAGGCATGGACATATATACGCTACCAAACGTAAGGTAGATAGCTAGTGGGAAGCAGCCGCATAGCACAGGGAGATCAACTTGGTGCTTTGTGACCCCGTGGAGGGGTGGGATAGGGAGGGTGGGAGGGAGGGAGACGCAAGAAGAAAGAGATATGGGAACATATGTATATGTATAACTGATTCACTTTGTTATACAGCAGAAACTAACACACCATTGTAAAGCGATTATACTCCAATAAAGATGTAAAAAAAAATTATATGTATTGTAGACATAAAAAAAAAACAAAAGTTAAGTGACATGTCTGTCCAAGGTCACCAAATTAGCCTGTAGCAAAGGGCTTCAGTCTCCGGGGCAGACACATCCAGATTCAAGTAACAGCTCTGCCACTTAATAGCTGTGTGATCACGCACACGTTGCTTAGCCTCTCCAAGCCTCAGTTTCCTCTTCTAGAAACGAGCTGATGACAGCACCCACCCCATGAGATCACTAGAGAGTCAGCAGCCATACAAGAAGGGCAGTGTGCGCAGTGCTTGCTCGGGGAGCACTCACTCTTGCTAACACTACTGTCGTGATCATCCGAGTCCCCCAGTGCTTGGGATGTGCTCTGTGCTGCACTAATGGGAATCAGCGGATTAGTATTCCTGACTTCCAAATTTATATTCGGTGTATGCAGTTTAAAAAAAAAAACCACTTAACAATATACACACACACACACACACACACACACACACACACACACGACCTTGTCTGCAAGGTTTCAAAATTTCCACACTTGTTGAGGCCTTGGGAAAGAAAAGATGAGATAAAGTGCCAATTCCAGTGATTTCTTTGCAGGCATCCTTTGGATTGGTAAAGGCCCACATCGTTAAGCCTTGGAGCACAGGGACGAGACCATGCCATTTTCGTTCTCTTTGACAGCGCTCGGCCCAGGCCCGTAAGCGGTGAGTTACTCTGATAGTGCTTTTCTGTGATAATGACAGTGGTAGCGTTTACCCGAGTTGTCACTAGAATCACAAAATAAACTCACTGCTGGAAGGGAGTGTGGCTCGTTTTCTCATTTACGAGTTACCTGGGACTTCAACGGGCTCTGTGACTTGTTCTGAGAGGCCCAGTTAGGAAGTGGCAGGCCTAGGAGCATTTACCATCCTTCCACCCTCCTATGTGACATGCATCCATCCAGCAGACCTTGACTGAAGCTCTACTGTGTTCTACGGCCCCGTGACCAGGTGTCAGGGTGGAGGCAAATATGAGAAACACCCATTCCCTGACCACATCGAGCTAGAACTCCAGGAGAGGGGCTAGAGCATCACTGACATGGTGCCGAGAAACTAAACATAAGACAGAGGAAGAAACGGGCCGAGTGCCACTCAACCAGCTCTTGGCAGACAGCAGGACAAGGACTCAGCTCTTCTGCCGTCTAGGTCAGCATTCCTTCATGGCCCCATGTTCCCTGCAGGCCTGTCTGCAGAGATAAGTCCCTCCCCAGGGTCAGATTACTGAGGAAACGTTCTTGGGCTTTGTGATGGTTAATGTTTTCATGTCAGCTGGGCTATAGGGCTCAGATGTTTGCACAACACCAGTCCAGATGCTGCTGTAAAGGCGTTCTGTTAGACGTGACAAACATTTAAATCAGCTGACCTTGAGTAAAGCAGGTTACTCTCCACGAAGTGGGTGGGTCTCATCCCATCAGTTGCAGACCTTAACGAGAAAAGCGGGAGGTCCCAGAGGAAGAAGAAATTCCGCCTCCAGAAGGCCTGTGGGCTCCAGCTGCGGCATCAGCTCCTTCCTCGTCTCCAGCCTGCTGCCCTGCAGACTTCAGCCTTGTCAGCCCCCGCAATCCGGGAGCCGAGTCCTTAAAATAAATCTATCTATCCCCACATCTATCTATCTATACAGACACATATCCTGTGGGTTCTGTTCCTCTGGAGAACCCTAACACAGGTTCTTTCTGCTACTCTTCCTTTAAGGAAAGTGAAGGCAGAGAGGAGACACTTGTGCAGGCAGTCGGGGTAGCCGCAGCAGGAGCCTGGAGCACAGAGGCGGCAGCTCCAGCCAGCATCATGTGCGTGACACCGACCCTGACTCCCAAGGCCAAAGGGGTTTGTCCAGGGAGCCTCAGGAGACGGAGTTACACTTCAGAAGTGAAAACAAAGATGCAGCCTTAAACGCGGGTACGTTATTTTAAATCCTGAGTTCCTCAATCTGGCATCACACTTCGCATTTCAATCCACCTATCAGTGAGGGTTGCCAGACCTCAAACCCGAACCCCAACACTGGCGGCCTTTTCTCACTCTTGGAAATACTGTAAGCCTTTGTGACTATTTTGATTCTGCACTTTGTTTTGAGCCAGGTTCTTCGGAGTTTCTGGAGTATTTTCTTCTCGTCTGCTCCTCACTGTGCTTTTACTCTAAGACACTTTTATTCCCAAAGAGTATTAAAAAAAAAAAAGATAATAAATGTCCAGGGAATTGGGGAGCTTGTCTGCTGTGCTCCCCCCAAATCTTCCAGCATCAAGCACAGCCCTGGTCCCTAGTACATGCCAAACAGATGTTTGTTAAATGAAGGGATAAGAGCTATTGAAATGCTCTTCCAGGTCCAGCCCTGTAGTTCTACAGATGTGCATTCTCTCCTTGACCCCTGCAGCGCTGCTGTGAGAGGTATTGCTCTGAGGGATGCCAGCTTCTTCCCCTGCAGTGAATAAGCTCACGGAGTGAGGCGACAGTCCTAGACAACACAGAAATTGCAAGGGAAACAGAGCTCCTTATTGTTTCAGGGGTGTTCTCGTCGCGCGTGATGTTACAGCTTTTCCTTCTGTTGGAAAAGCAGGCTGGCGCCTTCTCTGGCGCTCTTCACTCACAGCCGCAAAGCCAGCATTTCAGTTCCACGATACTTAGCACCCTCCACTTCTCTGGCTAACTGGGCTGAGAGCAGATCAGATCTACAGAAAATCCCAAGGCTTCTTCCAATCACCTCAATGCTCTCCTAGACACACGCTGAATTACAGAGCAAAGGGCCCGTTCAAAGCAAAATTGCACAGAACTTGGCCCAGCCCTGTGGATTTTGTTTTCCCCCTTGGAAAGGCCGGGAGGGCTCTCCCGGGAGCATCCCAGGTCAGAAACTTTCCCCTGCTGTGTCTTCTGCCATCTGCCGGTGCATGTGGCTTCTTCCCGGGGCCAGTTTGTCGGATTCAAGAGAATATGCTGACACGGAGAAGGAGGTTAATCTTGCACTGGCAACATATGTTGCCAGGACTTTTCTAAGGAAAAGTCTGCAACTACAACCCAGAGACTAGAGCAAACTCCAATGGGGACAGTTCGGGCCCTGGGCCACTGCGGTTTGGGGGCAGCTGCACGTTGAGTGCCTTCAGTGCCAAGTCATGGGAGGGCCGCTGTCTCCACACTCCCACCCTCCTGGCCTCCGTTCTAAGTGCTGACTAGTTGCGACTTAGCAAACTGCACCAGAAAAAAAAAAGGGGGGAGGAGGAAGGAAAGAAGAAGAAGAGAAAGATGAAGGACAGGAAGGCAGGAATGACGACAGACAGGACGGAGAGGAGGAAAAGGGAACAGTAAACCCCCAAAGGACCAAGCTTCCAGAGAGTCGTGGTGTGTTTTGTGGTTGCACATAAAGAGCTGAGTCAGACGTCAACACAAACGTAAAACTGAAATACACAGAGACAATTCTCTATGTGGCCTCACATCTACGATTTGACTTTCAGCTACAAGAAAGAAAACTGCAGGGCACTTGAGTGAGTCAAAAATAAACTGATGGCTTCCCTGGTGGCGCAGTGGTTGAGAGTCCTCCTGCCGAGGCAGGGGACACGGGTTCGTGCCCCGGTCCGGGAAGATCCCACATGCCGCGGAGCGGCTGGGCCCGTGAGCCATGGCCGCTGGGCCTGTGCATCCGGAGCCTGTGCTCCGCAACGGGAGAGGCCACAACATTGAGAGGCCCAGTACCAAAAAAGAAAAAAAAAAACTGAGAAGGAGATGGCCTTGTGCTTAAAGTCTGGAGTAAATTAAGTTAATGCAAAACATAAACGCTGGACTGCAGTTGGCAAGCGCAATTGGGAAGGGTTTTAGACTTCTTTTTAAGAAGACTTTTAAAATTTTTAAAGCAATATAGAACAAAGCCACACAAACATTTTTGGCTAGAATATACCAGACCATCTGATGTAGCATTTGGGGCCACACTGGTTTGATTCTAAAATTCCAGGGGCCAAGCAATCAACTTCATCTAAGAAAGATCACAAAATACTGGGTCAGACCTTGATGCTAGACCAGATTCAGATTTCAGCATGTCTGGGCTTCAGCCACTGGCTTCAACGCTGCCCCCGAGGAAAAAATTTAAAAGATCACAAAAGCTGTTAGAAAAAGCAAGCACTAGAGAAGGGAGACCATCGCTGACAGAATGTAGGAGCATCCCAAACGCTTCCAGAGCCTAATGGTTCAAATCTGGAAGAACAAACTTCAGGGCACACCTCTACACCCCGCCAGGAATGAGGCTGCCCTGAACCTTCTCCTCCTGCTTTTGTCTGACAGACCTCGTTTTCACTACTCTTAACCTTGCCTGCTCCCCACATAAGTCCCTCTAGACTTGGCCCCTAGTGGACCCTGAGGTGGAAGGCCTCCATCCCGTCTCCCTCCTGCGAGTTCTCCTTCATTTGGTCAATGAGAGATTCAGTGCCTCCAGCTTAAAATAGAAATGTAAGCACCCCCAACTCGTGCTCCAAAGCTTCATTATTTGGGACATCTTTCAACAGAAACAATATATGTACAAGGACAAGGTGACCACACCAGACCATAGCGCCAGCTCAGCACTGAATCTGCCTCTAGTATGATGCATGCAACTCCAACATAAGCATCACCTGTACTGAGGTTTCCACGGGAAATGCGCTGGGCATTCCAAATTCTAATACAGAACTTCTCTGGTTGAACTCAAGGCAGGGAAACAAAAGATACCCCTACCTTTCCATACCCTTCCACCTGCCAGGTGACCTAAATCTCTGGGCAGGGACTGCCGAGAGCTTCTGTGGCCCGAGAGGCAAAGGCTGAGAAGTGGGGCAGAGGATAGAGGTCCAGGACATGTCAGGGGATGAGGAGGAAAAAGAAGGGCTTGGGATATGGCACACAGGCATCTATGCAGACAGGGAGATCAACCAGGATTGAGGCTACAGGCTCTTAAAATGATGTAGAGGGAAGTATGAGGCAGAGAAAGGAGGGTTAAAGGAACAGCAGCTACCGTACAGGTGAGCGCTTCCCGGGCTCTGAGAATTTTACACATCAGTACACACGTAACCCACACAACATGTCACAGGGTGGGCGCTATTACCAGGAAACTGAGGAACAGAGGGGTTAAGAACGTACTCAAGTTGATAGCTAGTGCAAACCTGGTTCTTCGCCACTTTGTCTCCTGCTTCGGGGAGGGACCTTCCCGCTCCTGCCCCACTCTCCCAGCTCCTTAGCGTGGCCGCCCTCATGGGTGACGTGCCTCCGCGCCGATGCTACCCGCCTCCTGTGCTCAGAGGCTGGAAGCTAGAAACAGCACTTCTCAGATTCTCCTGGCGCTGGGCTCTGGGTGCCAATCGGGTTTTGCAAATAACTACTTGAATAAGATTAGAAAGGCTGAGCATTTCTGCTGCTGTGCCCTGGCTGGCTTCCTGGGGGCCCTGGATGGCCATGGAGGCAGAAGGACCGCGGTCCCCCTGTCCCTGAGCTGCATCGCAGGAGTCTGGGCTTGACACAAGGAGCCTCCTTGGAAGCCCAGCCTGGAGCCTAACTGAGTCGGTCAGCACCTAATAACCCACAGCAAGTCCCTGCTGGGTTTAGTTCCGGCCCTGAGCCCTGACTGATCACCTTCCCTTCTTCTCTCCCCTCGTTTTCCCTATGACCTTAGCCACCGAGGAGAACAATGGCAGGCAAAGGGAAGGAGGCGGAGGAGAAGAACGGGGGCAAATTCATTCATTCATTTGCCGGTCACCCAACATTTACCGCACACCCATCATGCTCTAGGGACTGGCCAGACTCCTCCCCTTCCCCTCCGGCGCCTTCAGTGACTCTTACTAGAGGCGAACCAAGTCTGTGGCTCTGTGTGTGCCGTTCCCTCGCCCGGAACACCCTGCTCCCTGCCCTTTTCTCCTTGGCGGTTTCCTCAACACTATCCAGGTACCACTTCCTGCCCAGAGCCTGCATTTGTACCCAGGTGCTGACTCCAGAGCCCATGGGCTCGACCACCTGGGAGGAGGAAGAGTAAGGCTGAAAAGACAAAGGAGGGGAGGTGACATGGCCTGGCCCTGAGGACAGTCACACGTAACATACATATATAGACCAGGGGCTCATTTATTAAACAATAGGCCTCACAGCTCTGCCAAAAGGAGCCTCTGCATTTCCTCAGGGGGAAACTTACCTCGGGGGACTGACGATCACTACATACGTGTGGCCCACTTACCTTGGCAAACAGGGAAGGAGTAGAAACCCCAGCGGCAGGCATCGCACCGAGGGCCCCCCACCCCGGGGCGGCACAGACACCGCCCGTGGGCATCACATATTTCAGGGAGAACTCCTGCCAGGTTACAGTCACAGCCTGCGAAGGGGAAGAGATGTTCAGAGGGGTCTCTATCCTCCATCCCTTCACCCACAGCTTCTGAGTAATCTATGGTTTACATACAGTCCTAACCCAGAAGACTGCATGTTAAGAGGAGTAAAACATCTCTCCTGGAAAGATCAGAGATACCATTCAGAAACATCCAGGGCAGGCACTGGTTTGCAAAGTACCTACAATCTTCTAGCATCTACCCCATGGAAACAATTGTTTTTCCCCAAACTGAGCCTTGTTCAGTAAAACTTCAACTTCATAGATTCCCATCGAATGATAACCTTGAATTAAACATATTCCTACCTCCATTTCTCAGAAGAAAAGAGATGAACATACATTTAGCCCTAATAAGTGCCAGACGTGGCTTTGGGGGACCTCACTCGGCTTGTCTCAATCCTCCAGGCATGAGCCCTTCCCAGCAGGCAGGCTGCTTCCAGTCCTACCTCAGCACCTCTGCTCTGGCCGGCAGGTAACACCCCTCCCCTGGTTCCCTCTCAACCTTCAGGTCTCGGTCAGGAAGGCCTTCCCCACCCAGTCTGTACCAGCAGCTCCCCCTTCCCTCTCCCACTCTCTATTTAGCTGTGTTTGTCTTTCAGACTTTAATTATTGAAATCACTTATTGCCCTCATGACTGACTTTGACCAGTGGAATGAGAGGAAAGTGCAGTTGTGGGATTTCAGAGCCCAGGTCACAACAGGCTTTGTGGTTTCCATGTTCACCCTCTGGGAACCCTGAGACCACCAGGGAGGTACCCTGTCTGACCTCATCGAGGATAAAAGGCCACATGGAGAGAGACACCGAGCCCCAGCAGACCCTCCAGCAAGTCCGGCAGAAAGACTGCCCAGCCAAGCCACAGGATTGCGAGAAATAACCCTTATTGTTTTAAGCCACTAAATTTTGGGGTGATTTATTACATAGCAATAGAAGAACGAAACACCTATCAAACTGAAAACTTAGGGAGAGCTCACCTCAGGACTCCCACTGCCATGTACAGTATGTCTCAATCAATAAATATTTCCCAAGAAGACAGGGCTCTTGCTTGACTTTATTATGGATGGATTAAAAGTGAAGTCAAGCAAAAGCCTGCAAGATACGTAAGCATTTGATAGTTGAGGAAAAAGATGCTCTGAAAGGTTTTTTTAATAGATCTTTTTTTTTTTTTTTTTTTTTTTTTTTGCGGTACATGGGCCTCTCACTGCTGTGGCCTCTCCCGTTGCGGAGCACAGGCTCCGGACGCGCAGGCTCAGTGGCCATGGCTCACGGGCCCAGCCACTCTGCGGCATGTGGGATCTTCCCGGACCGGGGCACGAACCCGTGTCTCCTGCATCGGCAGGCGGACTCTCAACCACTGTGCCACCAGGGAAGCCCTTTAATAGATCTTTATTGGAGTATAATTGCTTTACAATGTTGTGTTAGTTTCTGCTGTGTAACAAAGTGAATCAGCTATACGTATACATATATCCCCATATCCCCTCCCTCATGAGCCTCCCTCCCACCCTCCCTATCCCACCCCTCTAGGTCGTGGCAAAGCACCAAGATGATCTCCCTGTGCTATGCAGCTGCTTCCCACTAGCTATTTTACATTTGGTAGTGTATATATGTCTATGCTACTCCCACTTCGCCCCAGCTTCCCCCTCTCCCCACCCTGTGTCCTCAAGTCCATTCTCTATGGCTACATCTTTATTCCTGCCCTGCCCCTAGGTTCATCAGTGCCATTTTTTTTTTTTTTTTAGATCCCATATATGTGCGTTAGCATACGGTATTTGTTTTTCTCTTTCTGACTTACTTCACTCTGTATGACAGACTCTAGGTCCATCCACCTCACTACAAATAACTTAATTTTGTTTCTTTTTATGGCTGAGTAATATTCCATTGTATATATGTGTCACATCTTCTTTCTCCATTCATGTGTCGATGGACATTTAGGTTAGTAGAAAGGTTAATTAAGTTGCCCAAGGTCACACAGCCAGAGGAGCTAAGTAGGGCTTTGAACCCAGGTCTGTCTGATTCTAAAGCCCATGCCCTTTCTATGATGCCAAGAATACAAGCTGATAACTGATTTTAAAAGCTGTGTTCAAGGTATGTTCCAGATTAGTGTATGTATTCAAACCATTCTCATATTTAAAACATCTACATTTCTATCAAGAACATTAGCATCAGTGGGAAGCAGCTGCGTAGCACAGGGAGATCAGCTTGGTGCTTTGCGACAACCTAGAGGGGTGGGATAGGGAGGGTGGGAGGGAGGCTCATGAGGGAGGGGATATGGGGATATACGTATACATATAGCTGACTCACTTTGTTGTACAGCAGAAACTAACACAACATTGTAAAGCAATTATACTTAATAAAGATTTTAAAAAACCAAGAACACTAGCATCTAAACCTGCAACATGGTCCCTTGAGGGAGATCCTGAAAGACTCAAAGATTTGACTGAGTTCCCCCTACTTCTCAAGGAAGGGAAGTCTCACGCATTTCAGAAAGGTTTTCTACAAGGGTTAGAGTAACAGATAATCTGAAAAGTTAGCTAAATCCCACACCTTCCCTTTGCCTTTTTTCAGGTAAAAGGTTAGTAACAAAGTTGTGGAATTATTTTTTTGCAATAATTAAGAAAAAAAAGATCAGGGTATATCAGAGCAACTTTACAGTCTTTGCATAATCTCTAACTTGTTTATACTTCAACAGTCACCTAACTTGACAAGAAGGGCACTGGATGTGTCCAAGGGCATATTCATCACAAGAGAAGCCTTGGAACCCAGGCTGGCACGAGCACCGCCCTGACTGTCCATCACAGCAGCTGTCCATCACAGCAGCTGTCCATCACAGCAGCTTTCCATCACAGCTGCCATACAAGGTCCCAATGCCAGGGCCCCACAGGCTGAGAACACCACAGGGAAATGCAAAGGTTTACTGTCAATTACAGTCTTGGCATTAGACCAGGCACTGGAATTCAGTAAGAAACTTGAACTTTACAAAGGCATTGAAGTCCAAGGAATCCCGGTTTACAACCACTTGTAAACAGAAAGGAAGCATCTAGTGCCTGTGCATTTCTAAATTTCTGTTTCTGAAATTCACTTTTTAACTTAGGCATGGTTTCCACAGTGTAGTGGTTACCACGTTCACCTGACCCTTAACTTATCTGGCAAGTACTCCTACATGGTGCAGGAGCCAGAAATCTCTGAGGTCCCTCACTTCTCCCCGACCCTCACCTCCCACACCTCCTCACCAGGCCGTAGTGCTTATATCTCAGGAAAGCGCCCGCAATCCTCCTCTCCTTCCAGACTTCCAGAGCCTTCCTCCAGGACCTCATCCTCGTTTGCCTGGATTATTTCAAGAGCCTCCTGACAAGGCTGTCTGCTTCCTGTCTTCTTCCAACCCACTCTCCACACTGGTGTCAGGAGTGATCTTTCTAGAATGCCAACCTTTGCATATCAATTTCCAGATTAACCCCTCAACGGTGACCCAATGCCTTCAGTACCCAATCCAAAGTCCTCGACATGTGTGACACAGCAGACCCTTCAAAACCTTCAGGCTGCCAGAGCCCGTGTGGCACCTCTATGCAAACTCGAAAAAGGTGGCTCTTCCTCGAGATGCCTTCCTGTCACTTGCTGTAAAATCGTCACCATATATATACAGGTCTGCCACATCCTCAATGCCCCCTCCTCCTGGTCCCAGGAAGCCCTTCTAGAATCTCTGCCTTTTCCCTTCCTCCTTTCCTTCCCTCCTCCTTCCACTGTTCCTTCCATCCTTCCTTCTCTCCTTCTCTCCTTCCCACCTGCCTTCCCTCCCTCCCTTCTGTAAGGAGCTGTAAAGATGCCCCTTGTGTTTGCTCCCATGGCTCCGTGTTCTTGCCCTGTCGTAGCATCAACTCCTGCTGTTCTAACTGCTTGTCTGTGTGTCTCCCACAGGCCTGGGGGCTTCCAGGGAGCAGGGACCGTGAGAGGTAGCTGCCTTGGCCATGCCTAGTATAGAGGAGGCACTTAATAGGAGTTTAATGAATGAAGAATATGCTAAATATTCAAGACGACAATTCTCTTGGGTAAACACCACACCATTCCTTGAGTTTTATTTTATTGGCACAGAGCCGCCAAACCGAGATATCAGAATTCACCCGTTCACCTCTAAGCTGTGTCTGGCTTGTCTCCATGCAAGCAATGAATGCCCCACCCTGCCAGCCAGGTGAAATGCCCAGCCTGGGGAGAGACAGCAGGAAGGCATGCCCTAGTGGCGGTCGCCCCACCTCTCAGAGTTCTCATCATTAGCGCGTGCCCTGGCCCCGATCACACTGACGCAATACTTCGGCAATGGCAAGTAGCTCCTTCCAAAGTGATGGGGGATCAACACCTTCTCATGGTATTTGTCAAGAAACCTCTGGGCAGCCATGTCTTCAGGTCAAATGCGCTGCTTTACAAAATCATCCCAAGACCGTATCAATCTCCTAAGGTAAGCACCTGGAGTCTTCCTGCAGCTGTTGATTTTGCTTGTCACCACTCTTTGTTTGAATTTGGAGGAATAAAACTGTGCCCATGCCCGGAGGCCACTGTCCCCCTAGAGTGAATGTTTTGTGTATCCTGTCATTTTCAAAAAGAGCCCTTGAAGATGTGTCTACTAAACGTTGACCTCCTAACAATAAATGTTAAGTGGTTATAAATGATCACTTGGACCCAGAAAATCCAAATAATATCCAGTCATGAAACATAACGAAAAACCTAAAAACATTCTGATCTGCAAAATGGTTCTGTCCTTTTGCTTCACGTCCCCTTTGGTTCAAGTGTCTGGAATTGAGCCTATGGATTTTCTAAAATTCTCAATTGGGGCTGCACACTGGAAGCTCCTGGTAAAACATCATTGCCTGGCTGTGGAATCCCAAACTCAGAGATGCTGATATAATCCCAGGATCTATAAACTATGGCCTGAGGGCCAGACCCATCCCTGTTTTAGTAAACAAAGTTATATTGGAACACAGCCAAGCTCAATCATTTATTATACATACAGTCTATGATTCTTTTCATGTTACTATAGCAGATTTGAGTACTCACAACTTTGCCTACAAAGATGAAAATATTTTATCTTTATCTTTATCTATCTTTATCCTTACAGGAAAGTCTGCCAACCACTAAACAGGAATTTCTACTAACTAGAGCAGTTGTTCTTAACAAGAGACATATGACAGAATCATCTGGAAAACCTGTGCAAAATGCCAGCCTGAACTTCACCCCTGGAAATCTAGATTTAAGATCTGGGGGTGATATATGCCATCTACAAGAGACCCACTTCAGACCTAGGGACACATACAGACTGAAAGTGAAGGGATGGAAAAAGATATTCTATGCAAATGGAAATCAAAAGAAAGCTGGAGTAGCAATTCTCATATCAGACAAAACAGACTTTAAAATAAAGACTATTACAAGAGACAAAGAAGGACACTACATAATAATCAAGGAATCGATCCAAGAAGAAGATATAACAGTTGTAAATATTTATGTACCCAACATAGGAGCACCTCAATACATATGGTTAACAGCCATAACAGGGGAAATCGACTTTAACGCCCCACTTTCACCAATGGACAGATCATCCAAAATGAAAATAAATAAGGAAACACAAGCTTTAAATGACACATTAGACAAGATGGATTTACTTGATATTTATAGGACATTCCAGCCCAAACCAACAGAATAGGGCTTCCCTGGTGGCGCAGTGGTTAAGAATCTGCCTGCAAATGCAGGGGGCATGGGTTCGAGCCCTGGTCCGGGAAGATCCCACATGCTGCGGAGCAACTAAGCCCACATGCCACAACTACTTGAGTCTGCACTCTAGAGCCCGTGAGCCACAACTACTGAGCCTGCGTGCCACAACTACTGAAGCCTGTGTGCTCTAGGGCCCGTGTGCCACAACTACTGAGCCCGCATGCTGCAACTACCGAAGCCCATGCACCTAGAGCCCATGCTCCGCAACAAGAGAAGCCACCGCAATGAGAAGCCCACGCACCACAACAAAGAGTAGCC
Organism: Orcinus orca; assembly: GCF_937001465.1. Taxonomy (NCBI): domain Eukaryota; kingdom Metazoa; phylum Chordata; class Mammalia; order Artiodactyla; family Delphinidae; genus Orcinus; species Orcinus orca. The sequence continues at coordinate 49,604,415 of NC_064573.1, forward strand.
CCCACTCGCTGTGACTAGAGAAAGCCTGCACACAGCAACGAAGACCCAACGCAGCCAAAAATAAATAAGATAAATAAATTTATAAACAAAACAAAACAACAGAATACACTTTCTTCTCAAGTGCTCATGGAACATCCTCCAGGATAGATCATATCTTGGGTCACAAATCAAGCCCTGGTAAATTTAAGAAAATGGAAATCGCATCAAATATCTTTCCCAACCACAACGCTATGAGACTAGATATCAATTACAGGAAAAAACTGTAAAAAATACAAACACATGGAGGCTAAACAATACACTACTAAATAACCAAGAGATCACTGAAGAAATCAAAGAGGAAATCAAAAAATACCTAGAAACAAATGACAATGAAAACACGGTGACCCAAAACCTATGGGATGCAGCAAAAGTAGTTCTAAGAGGGAAGGTTATAGCAATACAATCCTACCTCATGAAACAAGAAAAATCTCAAATAAACAACATAACCTTACACCTAAAGCAATTAGAGAAAGAAGAACAAAAAAACCCTATAGTTAGCAGAAGGAAAGAAATCATAAAGATCAGATCAGAAATAAATGAAAAAGAAATGAAGGAAACAATAGCAAAGATCAAAAAAACTAAAAGCTGGTTCTTTGAGAAGATAAACAAAATAGATAAACCATTAGCCAGACTCATCAAGAAAAAAAGGGAGAAGACTCAAATCAATAGAATTAGAAATGAAAAAGGAGAAGTAACAACTGACACTGCAGAAATACAAAGGATCATGAGAGAGTACTACAAGCAACTATATGCCAATGAAATGGACAACCTGGAAGGAATGGACAAATTCTTAGAAAAGTACAACCTTCCAAGACTGAACCAGGAAGAAATAGGAAATATAAACAGACCAATCACAAGCACTGAAATTGAAACTGTGATTAAAAATCTTCCAACAAACAAAAGCCCAGGACCAGATGGCTTCACAGGCGAATTCTATCAAACATTTAGAGAAGAGCTAACACCTATCCTTCTCAAACTCTTCCAAAATATAGCAGAGGGAGGAACACTCCCAAACTCATTCTACAAGGCCACCATCACCCTGATACCAAAACCAGACAAAGATGTTACAAAGAAAGAAAACTACAGGCCAATATCACTGATGAACATAGATGCAAAAGTCCTCAACAAAATACTAGCAAACAGAATCCATCAGCACATTAAAAGGATCATAGACCATGATCAAGTGGGCTTTATCCCAGGAACGCAAGGATTCTTCAATACACACAAATCAATCAATGTAACACACATTAACAAACTGAACAATAAAAACCATATGATCTTCTCAATAGACACAGAAAAAGCTTTTGACAAAATTCAACACCTATTTATGATAAAAACTCTCCAGAAAGTAGGCATAGAGAGAACCTACCTCAACATAATAAAGGCCATATATGACAAACACACAGCCAACATCGTTCTCAATGGTAAAAAAACTGAAACCATCTCCTCTAAGATCAGGAACAAGACAAGGTCGCCCACTCTCACCAATACTATTCAACATAGTTTTGGAAGTTTTAGCCATGGCAATAAGAGAAGAAAAAGAAATAAATGGAATCCAAATCGGAAAAGAAGTAAAACTGTCACTGCTTGCAGATAACATGATAGTATACAAGAGAATCCTAAAGATGCTACCAGAAAACTACTAGAGCCAATCAATGAATTTGGTAAAGTAACAGGATACAAAATTAATGCACAGAAATCTCTTGCACTGTACACTGTACACTAACGATGAAAAATCTGAAAGAGAAATTAAGGAAACACTCCCATTTACCATTGCAACAAAAAGAATAAAATATCTAGGAATAAACCTACCTAAGGAGACAAAAGACCTGTATGCAGAAAACTATAAGACACTGATGAAAGAAATTAAAGATGATACAAACAGATGGAGAGATATACCATGTTCTTGGATTGGAAGAATCAACATTGTGGAAATGACTATACTACCCAAAACAATCAACAGATTCAATGCAATCCCTATCAAACTACCAATGGCATTTTTCACAGAACTAGAACAAAAAATTTCATAATTTGAATGGAAACACAAAAGACCCCGAATAGCCAAAGCAATCTTGAGAAAGAAAAATGGAGCTGGAGGAATCAGGCTCCCTGACTTCAGACTATACTACAAAGCTACAGTAATCAAGACATCATGGTACTGGCACAGAAACAGAAATATAGATCAATGGAAAAGGATAGAAAGCCCAGAGATAAACCCACGCACCTATGGTCACCTTATCTTTGGTAAAGGAGGCAAGAATATACAATGGAGAAAAGACAGCCTCTTCAGTAAGTGGTACTGAGAAAACTGGACAGCTACATGTAAAAGAATGAAATTAGAACACTTCCTAACACCATACACAAAAATAAACTCAGAATGGATTAAAGACCTAAATGTAAGACCAGACACTATAAAACCCTTAGAGGAAAACATAGGCAGAACACTCTATGACATAAATCAGAGCAAGATCCTTTTTGACCCACTTCCTAGAGAAATGGAAATAAAAACAAAAATAAACTAATGGAACTTCAAAGCTTTTGCACAGCAAAGGAAACCACAAACAATATGAAAAGGCAACCCTCAGAATGGGAGAAAATATTTGCAAATGAAGCAACTGACAAAGGATTAATCTCCAAAATTTATAAGCAGGTCATGCAGCTCAATAACAAAAAAACAAACAAACCAATCCAAAAATGGGCAGAAGACCTAAATAGACATTTCTCCAAAGAAGATATACAGACTGCCAACAAACACATGAAAGAATGCTCAACATCATTAATCATTAGAGAAATGCAAATCAAAACCACAATGAGGTATCACCTCACACCGGTCAGAATGGCCATCATCAAAAAATCTACAAACAGTAAATGCTGGAGAGGGTGTGGAGAAAAGGGAACCCTCTTGCACTGTTGGTGGGAATGTAAATTGATACAGCCACTATGGAGAACAGTATGGAGGGTCCTTAAAAAACTAAAAATAGAACTACCATATGACCCAGCAATCCCACTACTGGGCATATACCCTGAGAAAACCATAATTCAAAAAGAGACATGCACCACAATATTCACTGCAGCTCTATTTACAATAGCCAGGACATGGAAGCAACCTAAGTGTCAATCAACAGATGAATGGATAAAGAAGATGTGGCACATATATACAATGGAATATTACTCAGCCATAAAAAGAAACGAAATGGAGTTATGTGTACTGAGGTGGATAGACCTAGAGTCTGTCATATAGAGTGAAGTAAGTCAGAAAGAGACAAACAAATACCATATGCTAACACATATATATGGAATCTAAAAAAAAATAAAAAGGTTCTGTTGAACCTAGGGGCAGGACAGGAATAAAGATGCAGACATAGAGAATGGACTTGAGGACACAGGGAGAGGGACTGGTAAGCTGGGACTAAGTGAGAGAGTAGCATTGACATATATACACTACCAAAGGTAAAATAGATAGCTAAGTGGGAAGCAGCTGCATAGCACAGGGAAGTCAGTTCGGTGCTTTGTGACCACCTAGAGGGGTAGGATAGGGAGGGTGGGAGGGAGACGCAAGAGGGAGCAGAGATGGGGATATATGTATACATATAGCTGATTCACTTTGTTATACAGCAGAAACTAACACAACACTGGAAACCAATTATACTCCAATAAAGATGTTAAAAAAAATGAAAAAAAAAAAGAACGAACTATGCTACATGTGCTTTGAGTATGCAGAGATTCACTCCAAAAATAGCCTCTCAGAGTTTGTGTAGCTGACCTCAGGCCCAACTAACCTATAAGAATGCAAGAGGCTTCCCTGGTGGTGCAGTGGTTGAGGGTCCGCCTGCCGATGCAGAGGACGCGGGTTCGTGCCCCGGTCCGGGAGGATCCCACATGCCGCGTCGCGGCTGGGCCCGTGAGCCACGGCCGCTGAGCCTGCGCATTCGGAGCCTGTGCTCCGCAACGGGAGAGGCCACAACAGTGAGAGGCCCGCGTACGGCAAAAAAAAAAAAAAAAAAAAAAAAGAAATGCAAGAACATTTATTTTAGCTAGTTAGATATTTGCCTAGTAAAATCTTTTAGGATAATTAGAAAATTATACTACTGTTTTTAGAAAAAAGCATCACTATTATTAACATAACATGGAATTGGTACGTGCAGAAACTAAAAAAAAAGTAAAAGAAAAAAAGAACACTGGAACTTCAAAGGAACAAATACATAAGAAATTTATAAAGAATCTTTAGGAAATTATATGTATATATGGAAAACTTTAAATAAGATATTTGGTGGAAAAAAAAGATCTGGGGGTGAAACTCAGGAATTTATACTCTGCAAAAGCATGGGGTTCTAAAACATAGCCCTGTTTAAGAACCACTATATCAGAAGACATGAAAGCATTAATGAGCCTTAATGAAATAAAATTCTCTGGAGTGGGAGGGACTTGGTATTATCCAGTGCTGTGTATCTCCTGGCAGTTGAGATGTCTGTGCTTCTAATGTTCACTGCCAGAAGTTTGGCCCCAAATTGGGTGTTTTTAAAATGCATTAGTGGAAACCAAATTGAAGTGGGTATCTGTGCCTTCCAATGCCCAACTAAATCTAATTGCACTAATTGAAACTTCTTTTCTCGAGGCTGTGTTCTGGGGCTTCTCTAATATTTTGTAATAGACGTCTGAACTTCCCTTCAAGTTCAGTTAAATTTCTTTCCCTGAAGTCACCACCAATCTAGTTGGGGAGAAAAAAGAATGGGATAACAAAGGGAAACAGACCAGAAATGAAAGATCTAAAACACGTTTGTGGAAGGAAACCAGAGATGTGTGTCATAATCCAGGCTCAAAAGCTGAGTCCCATTCTAGTCAAATGACAAACATTTAAGCAAAAGCTTGCTGATACCCGCTGTGGGCAGGATACCACGGCAGGTGCTGTGGGGATTAGAAAGCGAGTCAGGCACAGCTACTGTCCCCAAATGACCAAGTGTCTGATGAAAGCTAAAGACAATACCCCGCATAATACCCCAGCGCCGTGGTCTGCTCAGAGGAGCCGGGTGTGGGCAGGGCACAAGCAGGAAACGGCACAGGAAGGTAAAGTGGGTCACGTGAGAGCTGACGTCAGGTGAGCCCTTGTGCTGCCCCAAATCCCGTGACACTCCCCAAGCCCATTCACTCCCCCGCGTTCCAGGATGCCTCTTTCATACCTTCTCTCTCCTCAACTCCAAGGCCTTCTCCCCAGCCTCAATTTCTGCCCCCATCTTGATTCTTATTTTGCAAAGAAAAACAGAAAGACCAGAAGAGAGCATCCACATGCTCCCGCCACGGGTCCGCAGGCCCTTGCCCAGCCCGTCCCCGGGCTCCGCCTCCTCCTTTCTGACAGCTTTTCCCGCTCAACAAATGGCACCCCCTCCCCTTCGCTCCTTGTGTGCTCCATGCAGAAGCCGGGAGCCACCCCCAGTCTTCTTGCCCTAACAGTCCACCTCTGCCCAGCAACCCCCAGGCAAGTCCTGTGGGTTTTGCATCCTCAGATTATATCCACCGTCTGTGCACTGCTTGTCACCTCCACTGACACCTCCGGGGTCCCAGACACCACCATCTCTTCCTCACGGATCATCCTCACGATGGCTTCCCTGCTTCTTCTCTCCTCCTCCTACAGCTGGTCTTCAACACAGTTGCCACACCCCAACGCAACGTAGTTTCCCTGTGCCGAACTCTCCTGGCTCATCAGAGTAGAGGCTACGTCCGCGCAGTGGCTGACGAGGGCCTGCAATCTGGTCCCCGGGTTGCCCGCCTCACCCCCTCCCCTTCGCTCACGCTGCTTTCACACCCCTGATCTCTCTCTGTTCAGGGAACACCCCTGGCATGTCCTGCCCCAGGGACTTTGCACTTACTCTTTCCTGCATCTAGATGCTTCTCCCCAGACACCTGCAGAGCTCAGCCCTCAGCCCCCTGACGACTCTGCTTAATCATCTCTTCAGGGAGGGCTTCCCTGACAACCTAATTACATGTGCAAACCTCACATTCCTACCCTCTCTCTCTCGGCCTTATTTATTCCACAGCACTGATGGCCAACGCACCCGGAGCTAATATACTGTTGTAGAACCTGAATTCCTTGACCAAGGATGGCCCTCCAGAGACCATGTTCTTGTCTGGCCACCAGTGCCCCTTCCCTGCCCACTCACACTCCGGACGCACCAGGAAGAGGGGTCCATGTGCTCCCAGTGAGATGAGCACGTGACCATCAGGCCTTTCCCCATCTTGGGGGACGAGACCAGGTAGGTTACCCAAGCCTGACCCAGATGGCCGTGGGCTGTGTGCATGCAATGTGCTGCGCCCTTCTGAGCGTGTGTGTCCCTGTGAGCACCACTGTGGGTTCACATAGCGAACTGCTCACAGCTCCAGAATCGAACCCAAAGGCCTGGAATACTCTCATGTGGGTTAATTTACACCTACAATGTGGATGGATGACTCCCATTTAAAAGTAACACCTTGTGCAGGACACAACCCTGCATATCATAATCTATCACATTAGTGATTTTACTTGTTTGTATATTAAATATGTTATTGTAGGAGTCACCCCCACCCCCGACTGAAATATAAGCTCCAGGAGAGTTGGGAAATTCGTTTCACTAAGTCCCCAGCAGCCAGAACAGTGCTATGCACATAGCAGGTGGTCATAAAATACTTGCAGAATCCGGGATTAGGTGGGTGTAGCACCTCTCCACCCCAAAGGCTGCTTCCTGCATACCCCTGCCACTCTCTTCACTGGGTGTTTTTCTGGTAGGCCGGGCCCAGAAAGTTAATGCCCCAGGTAGCCCTCCATGTACATCAGGTGACTGAAGTTATCCGTTCCGTTGGGATAACGCTGAGCAAGTTCTCTGCTGCCTCCCAGAGTCGCTCAGAGGGCTGCAGCTCCAGGGCTGCCTGCTAACGCACCTTCATAAGGGTTCCCTTCAGTCTCGGACTCACTCCCTTACTGATGCTTCCTGGTGTCACCTCCCAAATTAACTACTTGCACTCAATTCCTTTCTCAGAGTCCCTTTATGGAGAACCAAATAACACAGCAGGCAACCGACTGCTACTGAAGGTTTTTGAGCAATCTAGCAACATACAATCTAAAAACTCTTCTTGGTCTCCATCAGGTGGTGCCATTGCAAAGGACAGACTGGAGTAGAGAATGATGGGAGGTGAGAAGCCCAAATACGACACACCTGGGCTTCCCTGGTGGCGCAGTGGTTGAGAGTCCGCCTGCCGATGCAGGGGACACAGGTTCGTGCCCCGGTCCGGGAAGATCCCACATGCCGCGGAGCGGCTGGGCCCGTGAGCCATGGCCGCTGAGCCTACGCGTCCGGAGCCTGTGTTCCGCAACGGGAGAGGCCACAGCAGTGAGAGGCCCGCGTACCGCAAAAAAACCCCCACAAAAACCAAATACGACACACCTGCAAGGCACCACCATGGTCCCATGAGGATGACTTGAACTTGGACATAGCCATGTGCACAGGAAGTAGAAAAGGGATATGGAGCATAACATCTTCACTGAAGTTAAACCAAAAGAGAAGTTACTTGCCTTTTATATCTCCAGCTACTGGATCTTCTGGACTTGGAGTAGAAATAGGAAAAACAGGAATTCCTAGAAAAAATAGTTTATCAAAAAATACAGAGAAGGATGATTAAGGAGACAGTGAAGTAAAACATTAAATTGCACTACCTAGGAAGACGCCCTCTCTGACTTAGTGAAAGCGGCATGTGGAAACTAACTGAAAGAAAGGAAATGTTGCTACACTTAAAATGCATCTAGTAATAAAACCAGGATGGTCAGACATTCTGATTTGTATATTAATGAACAGAAATGGATATTTCGTGCTCACAATAGCTAAGTCCCAGTCTAGCAGGGCTGAGCTGGACTTCTTTAGTATCTTTATTGTTTTTTCATGTAACATCGAGACTAGCTTTTTAAAAATGTTTTCTTTCAAGTCTTTTTCCCTAAAACTTTGCTTATGAAAATGCAATTTCTGCTCAGCCTCTATCCAATCATTATAGATTCTAAACTGATTGAGCCCTGATTCAGTGTCACTATGTTTGGGCTTAAAAACAGGTTCCTTTAACTTTAAGATGATCATGTAATTCATCCTCCAAACTGGGACACTTGACAGTGGAAGTGGGTGCTCGTTTAACAATGACCCTGGGACAGCAGGTGGGAGCTAGGACACGCGCACATCCTGTCCACAGAGCCCCACAACTCAACATGCTTTTCCAGGGATGGCAGAGTTGTGAGGTGGGAATGGGCAAGAACTAACGCAGCAATGGGGTAGCCTCTTCCTGAGACCGTATTTCTCCGTCCTGACCCCAAAGTCCAGTTTTTACACTAACTGCAGAACAAATAGGGCCACGGCTCTTGGAACAGTCTGCACAGCTGACTTCACACGCTCCCCTGCTCCACGTTCTACGCTGTTTCTAACAGACACGTATATATCTCTCCAAGATGCTGAGATGTTCTCTTAGATCACAGCAGTGGGATAAGGTGAGGGCTCTACTGTACAGTGGGAGAGAACAGACACATCCCCCCGGCCACCGGAACTGCAACACACACTACGTGTGCGCACGCGAACATCTGGAAGCCCGCGACATTTACTCTAGGTTTACGAAGGAAAACCCCACACATGGATTACTATTACGTTGAAACTGCCACTATCTGACCCTTTGACCTGCTGAGATGGTAATGTCTATGGTACAGCCTAACACTTTGGAGATAAATAACACTATAAAACATACTTATAAAAATGTAATGTTCCCAACTTTGGGGACCATTTTCACACAAATAGAACCTTCCTGGCCCTATTTCTGTCCCTCTACCACCCCTCTGCCCCATGCCTGCCATGCACTCAGGGGTCGATGCACAAAGCCCAGGTCAGCGCCGAGAAGCCGGGCCTCTCCTTCCGCAGCTGGGACTTACTGGAGCAAATCGGGAAATGGTGGTAGCCGGCCGCACACTCCTCACAGTGGTCTCCGCGGAAGTTGGGTCTGCAGGTGCAGCGGCCCAAGCCCTGCTGACAGTCCTCGGCATGGTCGGGGTGACAGCTGCAGGCTAAGAGAAATCCCAAGGAGTCCGTCCTTCACTGCACCTCTTAAGGCAAACATGTCCTAACCCTTCTCAGGCAATGTTTACTACTTCATCATTGGTTTCCAGGGATTCTTGGAAGGGCACAGCCTGTTTTCCACTTCACACCTGGTTGACGGTTTGCATTGACTGAACCCCGTGGACCCTCAGAGACGAGCTTTAATGAGCGTCACACTGAGAAGTTCTCGAGGATGTGGTTTATTCCATTGAGCACCGCCCAGTGCACCGTGTAGGGGGCCACCCTGCACAAGCCACCACCGGAGGGGCTGGGTGGGCACAGCCTCTCCCGGCTATGAGCCAACTGTGAATGTCCACAGAGTGGTCGTCATTACACAGCTGTGATGTGGACACAAGTGTGGGATATGCCTAGACGTTGATATATGATCTGTGCACAGCACAGCAAGATCGTGCCCGTAACCCAAACGTTCGAATCAAGTGATACAGCTTACTGAAGGCAGTTTTTGCAACCAGCCCGACTACTGGGTTTGCATTCCAGGGGGACACACTTGGGTGTAAAACACTCGGGAACCCCCTCACTTGGGAGCTCCCCTTGACCTGGCAAAAGTCCTCACCTTGGAGAGCAAAAACACTGTCATAGCTCAGCTGAGTCCCCGTCCTGTGAGGAACTGGGAGGCTGGAGAAGTCGTGAGCGCCAAGCAACCCCCTAGCCTGGCTTCTCCTGGTGTCCTTTGCTTAATTTGTTTAGGATTTATGTGTCCTGTGGGTTCTTTATGCTAAGCCTCTAATATCTCCATGAGACCCCTTCAGTGATGAAGAAAGAAACGAGAAAAGTGATGGAAAACAGGCTCCTAGTAAGGCATGAGTTTATTCACGATGTCCTGTTTTCCTTTGCCAAAGCTTATTCTTCGGGGGCACAAGATAAATCATGGGCATACTTCATAGGAGGATGTGGAAAAGCGAGGGAAAACAAGGACACACTTTTAATAACTAAGATGCCCTACAGAGGAACAAATCAGAGTTTACACATTCTTTGGATTTTGATGCTCTCAAACATTAATGATATGATGAATGAATTTGCGGAGGGAAGGTGGGCACAGAAGCCAATTTCAGGACTGGAACTGTTTTCTAACTGCAATAGCCAGAGAACATAAAAGAACCAAATAAAATACACATGCAGAACAAAGTCTATAACCTGATCTACGACTGATAATTCCACAGAAAAAAAAAAAAAAAAACAGTGGCATTTTTCTGTATAATGGAAGTAGTACGTTACAGCAGTGCTAGACAGATATGAACTATACCCTGGACCTACCGGTTAGTAGTTCTCTCACCTGGGCCAAAATATTTAACTGCTCAGACCCTTTGATTTCTCGATATCTAAAAATGAGACTAATAATACATTATCTTAAGTTTGTTATGATAATTAGATAAGACATTTGTGAAATTATTTAGGCCATGCCTTGTATATAGCAAGTGCTCAATAAATCATAACTATTTTGAATATTATGACTATTACTACATCCTTGTGAAATCATTACTATGTTGCCTTGAGTCTAATTCTGATGAAATTTAAAATTACTGGAGATCATAGAAACATGTCAAAACAACAGAAAACATTTGTTGCAGGCCTAGTATGGGCCAAGCCCAATGCTCAGTATTTTCCTAGGTGGTTTTGACTGCATTTCATTTACTCTTAGAGACTAGATTATCATTTCCATTTATATATATGAAATCTGATTCTCGGAGAGACTATGTAACTGCCTGAAGTCACACAGCTAGTAAGGAGTAGAACCAATAATATGAAGAGAGAGAGAAAACTAAGGGAATTACTAGCCAATCAGAATTTAGCCCGATGACCTCCCTGAAGTTAAGACACGCCAAGTTGGAATGAAACTTACGGATGCAGCCGTCGGGGGCATGGACCGGAACGCCGTAAGGGCGGTAATAGCCCTTAGCACACTTTTCACAGTTTACACCAGCTGTGTTATGCTAGAAAGAAACAAAAGAAACTTAGGGGGGAGAGTGCTATTCATCCAGAGAAATAATTCTGTCGTACACAAATGTAAAGTAAAAGTCATCAAAAACAAAAAGCACTGAACTTGACCTTGAATCTCCAAGATTTACCACAGGACACTGGCTTGAACTTGGCTCTGGAATTCTTTTTCCCATTGGAAGAGGAAATGAGGGTAAGTTCGATGAACTGGACAACCCAAGTTTTTCCTCTCTACCACTTAATGAAGCACCTGACATTTGAGTGAGCAAAAATTCCAGAGGACCACTCTTCACAGCTTCCTTCAGTAGCGATGAATGGATCATAAATCACCCTTAGGTTTAACCCAAGGGACAAAGGGTTATGTGTGTATTTTTATCTTCTCCAATTTTGGAAAAAACTGCATGTACAGATCCCCGTCTCTCGTCATTCCAAAATTTTATCTGTGCTTTAGTCTGAAACCATTTCCCAAACATTTCTGCTACGGGAATAGAAAATGTAGGCGTGTGATTCATACACAGAGCTCATTTGAAAGTACAATACAAGGCAGCCTTTCATATTTCACGGCTAATCCTTGTAATTGCCAGAAAAGATCAAATTACCCGACACGCATCATCAATTTCCAAGAACTATATACCATGGGTCTAGCTCAATTCCACCTCTCTCTCTCTCTCTAATTTGGAAACAATTAGAAGGACAGTGTTCTTTCGCTAATGAAAGGAAAGGCAATAGGAAGCTAAAAAGAACAAATATAACACACTGACTTAAAAGGAGTCTGCAGAGAAACACAGAGAGGAGAACAAAGACCCTTTCTGTATCCTCTACCCTTTTAGATGATTTTATTAATTACAGGCTTTTATTTATTACCACTCCTTGTCCTGCAGGCTAAAATCTGAATTCACTTTAACAGTGAGGTCTCTAAAACCATACTGGCCACTTCTCTGACCTAAGGTTTACATGCATAAACATCTTGGACAAACAGCAAACAGCTGTAGTCCACCCTCTCTTCCATCAAATGCCAACGAACCTCTCAACTCTGTTGTTTGCCACTGTGGCTTATAATACACAGAGGACACCAGGTTAACCTTGGCTCCCAATTTTTTTTCCCACTGGAGTAGGAAATGAGAAAAAGTTCTCTCAAGTGGGTACCCTGGGTTCTCCCCTTTACCACAAGGTTTGTCTAATGAAGCACCTGCCACAAAGAAGTTATATTTTTAAAACACAAAGAACAGCAACAAATCACCCTAAGAATACCTGTAGTTTGCCTTCAAGTTTTGGGTGGTTCTCTAGGACCCGCACCACCTGAGGGCAAGACACACCACTTATCCATGGACACCAAGGTCATGGTTGGACCAATACCAGAAGGAGACTCAAGGACAGTAGTGGCTCCAGATTTCAGCGTTGGAGGTACCTAGGAAGCACTCTCGCCGGGAGGAGTGGGCATCTGAATTTGCATATGTACGACACAACACGAGATGAGGAAGCCTCCGCTGCCCAAGCGAAAGAGTGGGGTGGGCACCGACGGGATCTGTGCAGGAGGTAGCCCACCCCCACCTGCTCCTTTTCCCTTGGCACCATCTAGAGAGGCTTTCTAAGGAACGCCCACCTAGAAACCTCAGGCCCTGCTCTGATCATTCTCAGGTCCTAATTCCTCCAAGCAAAACTTTTCCTACATGCTTTTCAATCTTCAGTTAAACCCCATCTCTCTCTGACTCTCTCTCTTTCCCTCAATTCCTTGACCACACCTACAACACTGGTGCTGACTTCTACTTCCGTGAACCTCAAGTAAAACGAGACTAGTGGCTAGTCCACTCGTTGGCCACACTCTCCTGGGAAGACCCCATCTGATATTCCATCTGAAGGTCAAAGTGATCTGGCCTCTGTGACCTCTCTGACGCATCTAGCCCTGCTCACTCCCCTCCAGCCACGCAGGCCCCTTGTTCCCTCTCAAGGCCCTTTGCCCTGCTGTCCCCTCCACGTGGAAAGCTGTCCCCCAGACAGATGCCTGGTCCATTCTCTCACTTCTTTCAGGTCTTTACTCAAATGCCATATCCCAGAGAACGGACCACCCTATTTAAAACGTCACATACCCCCAAACCAACACTTAAAATAGTAAATCCAAGAAACAAAAGCGAAATCAATACCACGTGAGAAAACAGCCACCTCTGACAACCACGTGCCCTGAAGGATAACGATCTGGCTCTTACATGCTGGCTGCTTGGCAGGCCCAGCCTGCCTGTGATGTTCCTACTTCCTGTCACCTGCCCAGACTGATGGCAGAGATTTCATCATTCTCCCATTACCAGCACTGCACAGAAAAGGCAGGAAACAGTCATGTTAGCTGGTGCTATGGAATAAATGTTTGTATTCCCCCCAAGTTCATTTGTGGAAGCCTAATCCCCAACGTATTTGGAGATGGGGCCTGGGGAGGTAATCAGATCATGAGGATGGAGCCCTCATGATGGGATTAGTGCCCTTATAAGAAGAGACAGCGAGAGCTTCCTTCCTTTCTCTCTCTCTCCTCCATGTGAGAATACAAGACAATGGCCATCAGCCAGCCAGAAAGAGGGCTCTCACCAGACACTGGATGTGCTGGCACCTTGATCTTGAACTTCACAGCCTCCAGAACTACGAGAAATAACTGTTTATTGTGTAAGCTACCCAGTCTATGGTATATTTGTTATAACGGCCAGAAGTGACTAAGGCAGCTGGGTTTCTGATAGGCAGACCTTGCTGTACGGTATGCGTGTTCTACCAGCAAACTCAAATTTCAGCTTGAAGCATCACCATGTAGCTCACCAAACCATCTGCCCTGCTGTAGCTGCACCCGTTCTCCTCCCTTCCTGGGCAAGACTCCCCATGTCCCTCTGTATATGGCATAAGATAGGGTTACATTTTCTTCCCAAATGAAGAGCCAATTATTCAACATCATTTTTGTACTATCCATCTTTCTCTTCCATCAGAAATGCCAATTTTACCACAAACCAAATTTTAATATCTGCATGAATTTGTTTCTAAATTCTCTATTAGGTTCTATTGAACTATCTATCCCTGCACTGAGTCCACACTCCATTAATACAGATTCACGGTATATTTTGATATCTCGCAAGACAAATTTCTCCCGTCATTGTTCATCTTTTCTAAGCTACTTGTCTATTCTCATAGACATAGTCTTTTATCGATAAGAATTTTAGAAACAGTCTGTCCATCTTCATTAAAAATCTGATTGAAATTGCACTGAATTTATAGATTGGTTTCGAAAAAATGGTATATTTATAATACTGAGTCTGGAAACATATTATGCCTTTCCATATAGGTCTTCTTTTATAAACTTCAATAATGTTTTATAGGTTTAAATGTAGCTCCACAGTTAATTTCTTCTATCTGTTGCCTCTTGGAGTACCTCCAAATTGTTCCAATAATCACAGCTGTGTTCTCCTGCATGTATCTGTTTCTGCTTTCTATCTTTCAGGAATCTTTTAAACTGCTGGTCTGTTGATAACACTCCTTCTTATTTTTCATGCTATTGTGGATTCTGGAAGGAGAGAGTATTTTGCTTGTTTGGTATCTTTCCTGTCATTTTGTAGGATTTGTTGCAGAAGGGAACGTAGCCATATGTGCTCCGTCTGTTTCTTGATTCCATCTCTTAGCTTTGTGTGGTGTGTGTATGTGAGTGTGAAAGAGAGAGAAAAACAAACAGTTTGGAAATAGTGAGACGAACACATTAGGGACACAAACAGTTCAAGACTTAGATTAGAAGTCGTGTCTCCATGGAAGAAGCTAAAGACTCTGTTTTAGTTAATGGAGATAAAGTATCTTCCAGCATCATCTACAATAACATGGGTAATCTTCAACCTTCATTAAGAGCAACAATATTTTATCAAACAGAAAGGAATCGAGGAGTCAATCCAAAAATGTTGTGCTCCTTGCCTTCCTTCATTGCTCTTTCCCCCAATGTTTTATGACCAAAAAGTTCCAATTTCACAATAAACACCTATACTCCGTCTACTAGAGTGTACCATTAACATTTTACTACACTTGTTTTTTCACATAATTATCCATCTACTCATTCTTCTATCCATCCATTAATCCATCTTATTTATGCATTTCAAAATAAATTGCAGATATCAGTTACCATCCCCTATATACTTTAGCTATTTATATTAACTGTTATTATAATAACTCCAGTTAATTATATGCATAGCTAAAGGTATGCATGTAATTAACTGGAGTTTAATGTTTGTTCATAGTTGTTTTTCTTTTGGTATAACATTTATACACAAGGGCAAAACTCTTGTACATTCACTGAGTTATAACAAATGCATATATCTGTGAAACCCAGATGTCTATCTAGATACAGAACAATATTACCACCCCTGAAAGTGTCCCCAGGCCTCTTCCCAGTCAATCCTCACCACCAGCTCCGACAGTCAACCACAGTTCTGATTTTTTCCACTATTTTTTTTTTTTTTTTTTTTGCCGTAAGCGGGCCTCTCACTGTTGCGGCCTCTCCCGTTGCGGAGCACAGGCTCCGGACGCGCAGCCTCAGCGGCCATGGCTCACGCGCCCAGCCGCTCCGCGGCATGTGGCATCTTCCCAGACCGGGGCACGAACCCGTGTCCCCTGCATCGGCAGGCGGGCTCTCAACCACTGCGCCACCAGGGAAGCCCTCCACTATTGATTAGTTTTGCCTGTTCCAAAATTTCATCTAAATGGTCTTCATACTATCGGTATTCTTTCTGGGAAGGCTTTTTTCACTTAACACGATGCTGTTAAGATTCCTGCACGTTGTTGCACCATCAACAGTTTGTTGCTTCCTACTGCCCGTTGGTATTCCACTGTGTAAATATGCCACAGTATGTTCCTCCATTCGACTTCTGAAGGACACCAGGGCTATTTCCAGTTTGGGGCTATTGTGCATAGAGCTGCTATAAACTTTTTGTAAACACACATTTCCATTTCTCATGGATAAACGCCTAAGCATGGAATTTGTGAGTCATGGTGTAGGTGTATGTTTAACTATATTTTAAAAACTGCCAGATATTTTCCCAAGGTGACTGCACCACTTTTCACTCACACCAACAATGCATGATAGGTATGGTTGCTCCACATCTCCACCAAAATTGGGGGTAAGTCAGTGTAACTCTAATTTACATTTCTCTGATGACTCATGATGTTAAGCCCTTTGTTGTATGCTTATCGGCCATTCATACATCCACTTTTGTGAAGTGGCTATTCAAGTCGTTTTCAGTTGTATTGGGTTATTTGTCTTTTCATTATTGAGCTGCGGGAGTTCTTTATATTGTGTATCCTGGATGCCAACCATTTGTCAGATTTATGTTTTCTGAATATTTTCTCCCTATTCATGGCTTGCCTATTCATTTTCTTCAGTGTCTTTTGTGAGCAGAAGTGTTTAATTTTGATGAAGTCTAATTTGTCAGTTTTTCATGGTTATTGCTTTCTATGAGCTAAGAAAACTTTGTCCATCCTCGAATCACAAAGATATCTGCCTATATTTTTCTCAAAAGCTTTAACTTTACTTTAGGTCTGATCCATATCAATTTAGTTTTTGTGTATGATTTGAGGTCGGGGTCCGAGTTAATTTTCTTCCCATATAAATCCAGTTACGCCAGAACCAATTGTTGAAAGGACTTTTCTCTTCTCTCCCCATCCCCTGTCACTGGATTGCTTTGGTACTTTTATCAAAAATAAAATGTCCAGGGGCTTCCCTGGTGGCGCAGTGGTTAATAATCCTCCTGCCAATGCAGGGGACACGGGTTCGAGCCCTGGTCCGGGAGGATACCACATGCCATAGAGCAACTAATCCTGTGCACCACAACTACTGAGCCTGCGCTCTAGAGCCCACGAGCCACAACTACCGAAGCCCGCGCACCTAGAGCCCATGCTCCCAACAAGAGAAGTCATCGCAAAGAGAAGCCCGTGCACCGCAGCGAAGAGTAGCCCCTGCTCGCCACAACTAGAGAAAGCCTGCAGGCAGCAACGAAGACCCAACGCAGCCAAAAATAAATAAAATAAAATAAATTAATAAAATAAAATAAAATGTCCACGTGTGAGTCTGTTTCTGTGCTCCCTGTTCTGCTACACTGATCTATTCTTCTAGTCTTATGTCAATAGCACCATGTTTTCATTACTGTAGCTTTATAGTTAATCTTGAAGTAAGATAATATAAGTCCTCCAATTTTATTCTGTTTCTTCAAGATGGCTTTGGATATTCTAGGTCATTTACATAACCATATAAATTTTAGAATCCACTTGTCAACTTCTTTAAAAAAAAGAACCTGCATTAACTCTGTAGAGCAATTTGGGGAGAACTGGTATCTTAATAATACTGAATCTTCCAATCCACAAATATATTACATTTATTTATTTAGTCTTCCTAGATTTACTTATTTATTTTATTTATTTATTTAGTCTTCCTAGATTTCTCTCAGAAAAGTTTTTTTAGCTTTAATATAGAGGTCTTGCATGTCTTTTGCTAAATTTATTCCTAAGCATTTTATGTTCTTTGTTACTATTTTTAATTGAATTTTAATTTCATTTTCCTATTGTTTGCTACTAGTATATATAGCTGGTTTTTCTATATTATCATTGTATCCTGCAATGTTACTAAATTCAATTAGTTCTAGTAATAATTTTGTACATTCCTTAGGCTTTTTTACATAAAGAATCATGTCATCTACAAATAGAAACAGTTCTACTTCTTCCTTTCCAATCTTAACACCTTTTGTTTCTTTTTCTTGTCTTATGCAGAGGTTAGGACCTCCAGGGCACTGTTTCACAAAAGTGGTGAAAGCAAGCATCCTTCCTTGTTCCCAATCTTTAGAAGGAAAGAGTTCAATATTTCATCACCTATACGATGTTAGTTGTAGGGTTTTCATAAATACCCTTCGTCAGATTGCAGACAGTCCAGTGCTTCTGTAACTTTAACGTGCTCGCAAATCACCTGAAGGTCTTGTAATGCAGAGCCTTAAGAAGATCCGGGGATCTTTCACTCATCCGTGAAACCCTGTGATTGGTAACAAACCTATGACTTATATTTACTTGTATTTTCATTAACTGTGGTGACACATGATACACAATGTGTGGAGTGGCAGACAGGTGGAGAATGGTGGGTCTCTCTAAGGGTGTGTAGCCCTGGTCCCACATAAACGGGCATCTCACGTAAAGAGTGCCTGCTTACTGGCAACGCTAACAAAACATCACTCTAAAAGCACACAAGACAGAATGGCAACATAGACCAAACTCGTGAACATTTTACACAAGTTTTAATGAATATCTCAAGGCAGATGTACATATACCCTCCCCTGCCATACACTCCTCTTACCTAAATTCCAGTGAACCCAATCGTCCTTATAGGAGGGATGAAAAATCCATTTCTCTTATTTAGTGTCAACAGCAGACATCATTAATTTATCATGAAATACTTCCTCTAGATTCAGAATCCATTTGAAAATAGGATTTAGAGTCAGCACTGAAGTTGGTGCCTCTTTGCCCTCCTATATTAGAGCCTTTCTAATATAAGATGGGTAGCAGTCAGGATGACAGCCAGGAATTCTCCCCTCCATTTAGGCAAAGACCCAAAAGAAGAATCTAATCAATGGAGTTTGGACAAACATGCCTCAGTCCATTTTCCCTAAATTACATCCAGCTAACCAAGCCTTCTGTGTACAGAAGTGGAGAAAGGGTGTCAGAAAATCCTTAGAATTGCATATCACTTTCTTGACATCTTTTTAGAGCAGGGCTTACTGAGTGTTCATTTCCTACTGTGACACATTCACTTTGACTTAAACAGTGCCTCACCTGACAGTCAATGCAGACCCCTCCACCTGCATAGATGCCTTGGCTATTCAAGCTTGCCTGCTGCCTCTCAACTTCTGGATCATAGTAACAGTCGATGGCGTGGCCATGGCAGTTGCATGCTGAAAAAAGAGCATTCTAAGTTAGTACTCCACCGTGACTACGAGACCCTTAGTAAATTCCCCCAGAGAGTATTGTTGCTACACTGAGCTACAAGAAAGTCTATTCTGGAACACCAGGGATACCCCCAGGGGAAAATTGGGGGGATTTTTACACAAAGACCTGCCTATCATCACATGCAATTTATACCTTCTTTCATCTGATGTTAAGTGAGAAAGGTTTCTCTTTTTTAAAAAATAAGATATATAATTACAAATTAAGATAAACCAAAATGCCAATTAAGCTTTATGCACAAAGAGAATATTACTACTACTGCTATTGTCAAGAATAACTGAGGGACTTCCCTGGTGGTCCAGTGGTAAAGAAGCCGCCTTACAATGCAGGAGACGCAGGTTCAATCCCTGGTCAGAGAACTAAGATCCCACATGCCGCAGAGCAACTAAAGCCCGAGTGCCACAACTACTGAGCTCGTGCACCTCAACTACTGCCTGCACTGCCACCAACTACAGAGCTCACACGCTCTGGAACCCACACGCCACAACTAGAGAAGAGAAAAACCACACTCCACAGCTAGAGAGTAGCCCGCGCACCACAACAAAGAGCCTACGCACTGCAACGAAAAAGGATCCTGCGTGCCTCAATAAAGATCCCCCGTGCCACAACTAAGACTCAAGGCAGCCTATAAATTAATTAATTAATTAATTAATAAGAATAACTGAGTTCTTGGTACACTGTGAAAAGCATTTTACATGCATTATCTCATTTAATCTGCACAATAACTTTCTAACGGTGGTGCTATTATGCCTATAGCCCAGATAGGGAGTCTGAGGCTTAGAGAGGTTGAGAGATGTGCACACAGTCACAGACTTCACGAGTAAGAGAGGCAGAATCCTGACTTGTCTTTCTGTGACTCCAACACCTGTTCCCAGTCAACACTCTAAGCCTTTCATCCCAGCACTATCTATAATAGTGATCAACTGGAAATCATCCTAACATCTAATTATAGGGAAATGGCCAAGCAAACAACAGTATATTTGCTTGCCTGTCAGTTCTATGAAGTCAAGAACTGCTCGTGTTTTGTCTGTAATAGAGCATCGTCCCCAGCACACAGTAAGTACTCAAACACTTTGTAGATACACTCGAATCCAGAGAATGACAATACTATTGAATACGTGCTATCAAAAAAGATGTCCAAGAGTTTTTCATGATATGGTAAAATATCAAGTGAAAAAGCTCAGGGTATACAATTGTATAAATAATATACCCTTGAGCATGTAAAGTATGCATGAAAAAAAACACCAGAATACCTAACAAAATATTAACAGTGGTTCTCTTTGGGTAGTAAAAGTATTAATGATTTTACTTTTAAAAAAAAATTCCCCAAGTTATCTACAAGTAATGTATGATGCTTCTAAAATTAGAAAATACGATTTAAACCCCATTTAGGATTTTCATCATTGCCAAGATGAAAAAAGATCTAACAAGTAAAACACTCATTCTCTCTTAGGCAGAATATATATTCACTACATTCCACCTAGATCCAATTTTCCGAGTCTTTCTAGGAATTTGTGTTTTAATCAAGTTCTCGGATAAATCTGTTAGGGTTAGATTTTCAAGCTACCCTGTTTTTAACAGGCTGAGCCCCTTCTTATTTTCATTTCCTCAGTGGTGCCATGATTGTTTTAAAACTTCTAAGCATTTACATTTACTACGTCAGTTATTTCTTAAGAAGTCTATTTATTCTGAATTGCAGTAACTCAAGTGGAATTTGGAAAGCATCTAACAAATATCTTAACAGGTCTGATTTCCATAGGCTGTTTATAATTTTTAACCATTGTGGCAAGTGTAAAAAGGTTAAAAACTTATGAAAGGAAATTATTTAAAATTTGTCATATGTGTTGGAGTAAAGCGTTGTCATTCACTGAGCGGTTCCATTATTCTGGAAAACTAACCACATGATGAATGTTGGAATTCATGTGATGACACTTATTCAGTCAAAGTATCCTAAACCAGCACCTGAAAGTATTGGAAGAAATAACCCCTGATTATTACTTTTCCCTCTTTGGGGCCCTATTATCTAGGGGTGAGGAATCAGGAATTCACTGCAAAGGAACCTGTTAACTATGACTCTAAAGTGAGAATGGCCATCTGGGTAACGACCTGGACCTAGAGATCACCTGAGCGTTCACCTTGGGCAACACCTTCCAACAATGTTAGCAACTCTCAAAGCGTGCTCAGAATTCCCCACTGGAAATGCATTTTAAGTAATTTTGCTGGTCACAGAGACCATCAGTCTTATCTCTTAAAGTTACAAGAACTATTTGGCCAGAAAGTATAAAGTATAGATTCTTCCTTACACATCTAGTTCAACAAACCTGTATCCAAACGCCTTTTGGTCATTTCAAAAAAGCAAATCCGTCTTCAAATGCTAAGAATATTCAGAAAAAAATAGGCCACAGTCTCCAAAGCCAATAACTAAAAGTTACAAAAATGTTCCCAGCAATTGGAATAAATATATGGTCTTCTAAGAAGATGGGTTTAAAAGAAAATCTTCAGTTGGATGTCATGGGCTTGTTTGTTTAAATAACAGTTTTCTTACTTTATATTGTGCCCATAATTAAAAGCAGCCTCTCCTCTTTCTTCCTTCCTTCTCTGGTCCCCTCCATCCTGCATCCCCCTCAGTCCTATTCCCTCAATACTTCCAGCTCTCTGTTTAGACATCAATCTCACCACCTTCTCTGAATCTCGGTCCTCAGAATAATTAGGATTCCAATCCAGCATCACATCCTAAGAAATGATAAGGGTTTACAATTTAATAGTGGCTGCAACACATTTTAGATTGCTAAAAAGAAAGGCCAATTGTCAAAGCCCAATCCTTGCATATAGTGAATGCTTAATATATATTAACGAGCGTTATTGTTGTTACTTTTGTTTTCATATTTGTATTGAATTTAGAGTGGGGCACTGTTACCTCCAGTCTGTGAGTTATTTGCTGCATAAGACAGTTCTGAGTCCCTAAGACTGACATGATCTCACCCTCTTCATGAGCATGGGGAAAACACTGCATCAGTCCTCAGAGATGGGGAGATGGGGATCATGGGTGGGGCCTCGCTTCCTAGCACCGCTCCCCCAGCACTCACCTTCACACTCATTGCTCTGCTCCCGCGTGGCAGGCCGCCAGTGCCTCTGATTGTACCCTGCACAACAGCGATCACATGTCTCCCCACAGGTGTGGTGCTGGCATTCACACCGAAACCTGAGCATGTAGCAAAGCACATCTCAGTTACTGAAAAGTTGTTTGTTTGTTTGTTTAACTGAAGTATAAGATCAGTTGCTCCTGTGTGAAAGACTGAGTCATCATGGTCACCCGTGGTACCACTGAGTGATTATGAGAACAGAGCACTTTGCATACGTTCTTTCAAGTCCCCCGAGCCCGCTTACTATCTCCATTTTACAGGTGGTGACACTAAGATCCGGAGATACTTAAACACTTGCC
The DNA here is from genome assembly GCF_937001465.1 of Orcinus orca. NCBI lineage: Eukaryota > Metazoa > Chordata > Mammalia > Artiodactyla > Delphinidae > Orcinus > Orcinus orca. Next base: position 49,626,930 of record NC_064573.1, read on the forward strand.
AAGGGTCAGGAGATGATAAACCGAGGGCCAGATTTCTAACTTAAGTTTGTCTGACTCCAAAGTCCCAGCTCTTTCTTCCCTATTATGTTAGATAATGCTAAATCAACACAGGAGGAAGCAAGCGCTGAGTGTACTGAGGTGGCTGAATATCAACGTCTTCACAAAAATCTAGAGTAGTCCTGTGAGATGGGTCAGGTGTTTTACTTTCAACCCGGGGTCTAGTGCAGAGATTCACCAAATCCAAGAGACAGTTGCTAACCAGATCTCAGAGGACCCTGCTCCAAGGGTCCATGCCAGCTCCAACAAACAGCTCCATCACAGGAGCCAAAGCTCAGATTACTCAACAAGGCGATGGAGTAAAGACAAAACTCGACATTCAAAGAACTAGACACCTGCCTTAGAACGTTTCTGAGCTAAAATGAAATCGTTGCAGCCATGGTGTTGGATGAGAACTCCAAGCTCTGAGCTTCCATTCGTCTGTGCTTGAAAGAGGATTCAAAACAGAGTCTAAGAAGACCCTTGGCTGTGCCCATGGGGATCCCCTCAACTCTTCTGAGGGGAGGTGGGATGGTTATGCTCCTATGGGAAGGCGTCACGCCTCTCCCAACTCAGCTCCCCGTTAAAGCAAATGGACATAGATTTAACTGGCAGCACAGAACAGCTGGAGTCCAAGCGGGCTTTTGTCAGAGATGCAATTTCAGCTCATTGCCAATGACGTGTTTATTTGCAAGCTGAACTGAAAGAACACTTAGGGAGAATTGCTTGAAGAACATATAGTCCTACTACTCTTTTTTTTTGGAGGAGGGGTTTATTGTGGAGTCCAACTACTCTTATAGGGAGATTCACATTGAGCACTGAAAAAGAAAACAGAGCTGGGAACTTGTCTGGATCATATTGTCACTCCCAAATAATTGCTTTTTCTGACTCTCAGCCCAGGTTGATGGTTGACGTAGAAAATTTGTCCTTGCATCAGTTGTAAGGATGTTATTGAAGATGTTGTTGACTGGAGAATCCTCTTCCCGATGGCCACTCCATCCACCTCCAGGTAGATTTCTCATCTGGCCCTAGCATCAACACTCATCTTCTCCTACACAACTGATTGCTTTTGAGATTATGATCATAGTGAAATATGAAACTGAGCAGGTCTCCCTTTTTGAGTTGACTGCCAGGAAGCTCAGAATTAAATCTGTGATCCACCCATGTTTCCATACATCACAGTCAGCATGGTACCCATGCTTGATTAAATCCTCCTCTGCCGTATCAAGAGGTTCTGCTTGGTTTCTGATTGTCCAGCCGTGGCTCCCTCCATTGTCACTGAATCCCCTTCAATATAAGATTATTTCCTATTCATGCAGGCCTCCATGAGTCATTTGTGCAGGTCACAACAGGCAGGGGGAGGCAAGGCAGTTGTGCTGATATAGCCCAGTGGCAAACTGAGCCTTTCACGGAGGGATGGGGAGACAGCCTCTCCACTCACACACACTGCGAGCAGTAAACTGCTCAGTGCAGAGCCCCCCAGGTCTGCCAAGGGCACGGGGCTCAGCAGCTCTTCCAAGTGGGAAGCTCAACCCCTCTCCGATGACTTCTCCTCCTCTCCCAGGTGGCATCACTTCATCTTAGGCTCAGGGACCAAGAGTGACCTCTTTTCTCCCCTCTCGTTCCAACTCAGGTCTTCCCTGACCCGGCTTCTAGTGCCTTAGGGCCTACCCTTCAGGAGTCTACACGGCAGCGATGGTTTAATCATTAATAAGCTCCTTGCTGATTAAGGGCTAGTCAGTTGATGGATTCACACTGCTATCTCAGAGAGCACTGCCGGATCCCTGAAGGAGGGCTGACAGGCTTAGGGATTGTTTCTAGACAGGGAGAAGGGCGCCACAAACTTACCACGCAAGTTGGTAGCTGGCATCTCTGCCTGACCATGAAGCTAGGCCTTATGATGTACAAACCTGAATTTGACTAACAGTAAAATGTACCCCTGGTAAATGCTGCTCGTGTGGAATTGGAGACTTTAAATAAAACATTGAGAGACAATCATTACTATATCCAGCGTCTGGTAATTTCCAGCCCTTCAAAGTATCCTTCCTAAGGTGATAACACGAGTGTATACAATTGCATAACACAATATTTGAGATCCATGCATCTTACTGTATGCGAAATATACCTCAATTAAAAGCAAAACAGTGTTACAACCATGTTCATAGCAGAATTATTCACAATAGCTAAAGGATGGCAGTACCCTAAGTGTCCATCAACAGATGAACGGGTAAGCAAAACGTGGTGTATATATAATGAAATATTATTCAGCCTTAAAAAGGAAGGAAATTCTGACACGTGCTATAGTGAGGACAGTATATGCTAAGTGAAGTAAGCCAGTCACAAAAAGACAAATATTGTGAGATTCCACTTGTACAAGGCACTTAGAGTAGCCAAATTCATAGGGTAGAATGGTGTTGCCAGGGGTTGCTGGGAGGAGGGAATGCAGAGCTGCTGTTTCATGTGTACAGAGTTTCAGTTCTGCGCAATGAACAGAGTGCTTGGCTGCACAACAATGTGAGTGAACTGAACACCAGTGAACTTAAACCACCCCCACTTAAGAATGGTTAAGACGGTAAACTTTATATTATGTGCACTTCACCACAATTTTAAAGATGAAAAAGGATTTGAAAACATTTACCCCTGATCTCACTAGACCAGGGATGACAAACAAATATTATTTCTCTTGCCAACTCTACTCAATTATTTGTGGCTGCCTGGGGCACTGTCTGGAGCAGGGGTCGGGGAAGGGGGTCTGGGTGGCTTTGTACCTGATCATGCATAGAGTGCTGTGATTGATTAACTATGTCTGCTATGGGCTGGTTGCAGGTGAGAGGGAAGTGTAGGGGTGGAGGAGGGGAGACATACACATCACCTACTTGTTGGCATTGCAACATTCTTGTTGCCGGCAGGAACTTAGAAGTATTTAACAGGATGCAAACATCTACTGAAACAATTAGATTTATGCATAGAAAGCTGAAAAATCTGTACAATGTACTCACAGTTTTTCAGGATTGTTTGCACTGCACACTTCAGCGTGGCCATTGCAAACACACCGCCCACCGATGCTGATATCCTTTATGCTATAATAATACTGTAGAACAGAAAAGAGAACGTGTCAGTTTTACTAAACCCCAACGTAAACTTTCCTTTCCTAACCTTTAACATCCATCTGTATTGACCCCGCTTCCTTCCATCTTGTACTCCTGAGCCCCCTCAACACAAAACGGAGCCACGTTTGGGTGTAACTTTTCTTACAAAGCAAATACGTTCCCCAATCAAATTGAATAGCCCACTGCTGAATCTGTCCATTTTTAAAAATCAAATGCTTTAAACGCACGGAGGGAAATGACCTCGGACAAGAATCATACCCTACAGCCTTTGGGAAAGGGATTAAGTGCTTCCTAGTTTCTCTTTTTTTTAAATGTAAATCTGAGTTCCATAAATTGGACATATCTATCTACCAAAAAACATCATTTTTATAACAAAAATTTTGTAACTACTGTGTTTAGGGCTTCAGGAAAGGAGAGAATATTCACAAAGATGGATCCGATACAGCGCTGATACCGCTAGCGGTTGCAGAAGCCTTGCTAGGTCAGGGTTAATGAAGCCAAAGGCAGAGGTTCAAGCTCCAAAAGGCCAGACAGTTTCAGACCCAGCTGAGGCTCGGTCCCTAGACCAGGCCAGCGATATGCACAGGCCATCTCGTGGACCAGGCATGTCCCCAGCACGGTGGAGGCCTCTCTACTTGGGACCGTAGGTGGCCCCATCCGCCGGCTCCCTTACTTCTCAGACGTGGCAGGAGGCACAGGACTCAGTAAGGATTTCAGAGGGTGTGAAATCATCTTTCTCATTGAGGTCAGGCCACCAGTGAGAATATCGGTCAGTGAGGAAGTCTGTGAATTCACAGGGACAAGAGGCGTTTTGTATCTTTTTGTTGTTGCTGAGATTAGTCATCCTAAACCTCCCCACAGTCACTCAGGGCTGGGGTTCTGTTCTGATCTCCTCCCTAAAAGCTGTTAAGTGTCTTAGCTTCCCGGCAACGTCTTACTTAGTCTAAAGGCATCAACAATCCCTCTTGTTAATATGGATAAAATTCAGTATTGGAGGGCTTCCGTGACAAGTTCACACTCAGAAGCTTTCATGCTGATCACCACAGAAATTTCTCTCTACACGTGGGTTAGGGCAGCAGCGGCAAGAGAGAAGCCTTCCATCAGCCTTCACCCCAGCACACATGATACGTGTGATAGGACACCTGGTATTCTGGCTCGTCCACTTAAAGAAGCAACCTAGACCGCTGGGGAGGGAGTGTCAAGAGTATATATGTGATGCACTCCGCAAAAAATTACTTAACAGAGAAGACTACGTTCACCTAAGTGAAAAGAAATCTACATACATACGAGTACCCATCTTGCAACCCTAAAAAGACAAAAAAAAAGTGGTGAGGTACATTTGTGGCGAGGCTCCAAAACACCTGGAGGAATGGAAACGCAGTCTGGCTACAGTTGATCTGAAAGCCCGGCTCGCCCTTGTAAATTGCGTTCTTGGATCCAGTTGTAGTTCCCACATACAACAGCTCAGAGGGAGCTAAGGGGGCTTAAAAAGTCAGAAAACAGGGCTTCCCTGGTGGCGCAGTCGTTGGGAGTCTGCCTGTTGATGCAGGGGACATGGGTTCGTGCCCCGGTCTGGGAAGATCCCACATGACACGTAGCGGCTGGGCCCGTGAGCCATGGCCGCTGAGCCTGCGCGTCCGGAGCCTGTGCTCCGCAACGGGAGAGGTCACAGCAGTGAGAGGCCCGCGTACCGCAAAAAAAAAAAAAAAAAAAAGTCAGAAAACAGGCCACCTACACTCCAGATGACTGGCCTTTTTGGAAAATGCTCAAAACTGTAGCAAAACCTAACTTTTCTCTCTCCCTTCCTTTCCCAGCTCCCTGACTTACTTCCCTAAGAAGCCAAACTCTGTAAGGTAAGCTGGCATCTTCCATTCACCCTCCCAGGTCCACTCTCCACCCCTCTCCACTGTGCCCTTTGCCCTGGGGCTAAACTTTATGGGATGACAAGGGCCTCTTGCTCTCTGGCCTCCTGTTAGGTTTGACAGTTGGGAGGAACTGGGAGGGAATCAGAGGGTGGGAGAAGAGTGAGCTCGGGGTATTTATTCTGCTGGTTCCCTCTGTGCCCAGGCGACAGGGTGCCGTCCTGACACTGAGAGTAGACGATGTTCATCTAACCCTAGTGGAGTGCACTGCTGCTCACCAATGCCCACAGCCCTCTGCTTTGGCTCGATTACATTACCCAGCCTCCTGCATCTCCACGGGGCTCTACGACCAGTTCCTGCCCATGGAAGTGAGCTCTGTGGTTACGAGATTGTTCCTCCCTATGCTCTTTCTCTCTTCCCTCATCTGCTGACCAGGTGCAGGAGGTGCAGAGGAGGACCCTGAGGTCCTACAGGATGGCTGTGCCTCTACAGAGAAACAGCCTGGTTCCCTGAATAACTGTGTGGAGCTGATCCCACCTGCTGACCCACATTAGACCGTGACATGAGCAAAAAATTAACCTTTATTGTGTTCGCCTCCGAGACTTGGGGATTATTTGTTATAAGAGCAGACTAATACCAGGATGGCTGTCCTCTTTTGCCTTTCATCTTCTCTGAATATGATTTGTCTTTAACCACCAAACTTCTAAGCTATACCTAATATTTCAGACAAGAACGACTCTTACGCCTATGACATTACTGGCTATAAAAGTTTACTTGAAGGAGTTCGAGGCAATGAACTTGATACCATCAGGGTACCAAAAGCTGCTGTCTTGGCCCGTCAAAGCATTACTCACCCGCCGGGTGACGGTTGGATCTCTCTGTGCTTTGGAGATGAGGTGTCCCAGAAGAGTGTTGGTTCGGAGAAAACGCAGGCGGATGTTCGTTGCCTGGGTGAACTCCCTCAGGGTGTGAGAGAAAGTAAAATTTTTTGCGCCTGGACGACCATTTATCAAGGACACCACAACCTAAAAGAACCACACACACATAGAGGGGGAAAAAAGTCCTTTTATCAAAATTTAGCTGCAAGTAACTAAAAATAACTCACATGCCCCCGAACACTTACTTGGTTTCTTTGAGTCATTAGATGTTTCAAAACCTGGGCTTTCAGGTTTTGTAAATCATTTCATTTACAAACCCTTTGTTCTATCACTGTCATTGTGGGGCTATACACACTATGAAATGTTCAAAGTGTAACATTAAAATCTACAAATATAAAGAAACAATTTTTGTCAAGCTGCATCAACGAAACAAAGCTAAAGTAATCTAAAATCCCAAAAGAGGGTGAAAAAAGGAAGTCTTTGGATATAAAGTTGACAGTGAACAGGACAAAAAAAAGTCTATATAAAACCCAGGTTTAAAAAAAAAAAAAAAAAAAAAACCCAGGTTTAGGTGTTTTTTTTTTTTTTTTTTTTTGGCCACACCGCGCAGCGTGTGAGATCTTAGTTCCCCGACCACGGATCGAACCTGCACCCCCTGCAGTGGAATCGTGAAGTCTTAACCACTGGACCGTCAGGGAAGTCCCCCAGGTTTTGTTTTAAAGCTTGAGGCGATGAAGTCCAAGTCCCAACCAGTTACTGAGACATGAAACACTGACCGATCCCTGGAAGATACTAGATACAGCTGCTCAAGAAAGATCTCTCTACCTAAGGAGAACGAGACTGACGTCCTTTAAAGAAGTTCATTTGAAACTCATTCCATGGGATGCTTCTCTGATTTTCCCTACTCTCTTTTCTCATCTTCCCTAACAACAGCCTGGCTGACTTCACAAGGACCACATGCAACCCCAATGAGACAGCAATTGTTTTCTCCCCTACAGATGATGCCCATCCTGCCAAAAAGGATCAGGGATTAGTTCTGCCACCAACCCCTCCTCTCCCCACTCTTAGGGGAGGTAATGTGCTTGTGAAGCAGTGGGAGGGTGCTTCACCACAATCACCAGTGACCCACTTTCTAAATAGTCCACCAGAAAAAAAGAGTTCAAGACCTGTGGGCCGTGAATCCAGAATCCTGAATTCCCAAGGAAAATTAGACCTCAAATAGAATGTGCAATGTCAATTATACCTCAATTTAAAAAAAATGATTTCCAACCCAACTCAATCTGGGAGTCTTCGACGTGATTCCTTTCCATCTATGTTAGATTTCCTTGAAAGTGCAAGTTTCACAATTATGAAAAATGTGGCATCTTCATGTTCACTTCTGAGTCCTATCTCTCAAGCCCTCCCAAATCTACTTACCTCACCATTCTCCAATGGCACGATCCGGGAGTAATCAGTAGTACAAAGTACATCATCGTCTCGCGTGATCGCCCTATTTGCTTCCTGTCCAAACTGTTCCAAACAGTCTACTTTAGAATCTAGGAGGGAAACATGTTAGTACTGTAAAATAAAAATTATCATCTTGCTGTAAATCTCTTAAGAAATCTTATGTTTACTTAAGAATATACATGAAAAGGGAAAGGACAGAGGAGCATTTAAGATTTTTAGATGGAAGCTTAGAATGAAATTCTTAATTCACGAAAGAAAATACCAAGCCATTTCAGGCCACGTGATTTTCAAGAGAAATGTCTGGAGATATGGTTCTAAATCCTCATTCCTCATTAGGCAAGTTTACCCTCTAAGGAGCATTCCTGGAAAACCCAATGCCTTTGTAAGCCAAATTCCTGTCCACCTCAATTTGTCACAGGGTTCAGAGACCCAGACATTCTTCATTAGTGAAAAAGACAAGGTCAAGGTAAGTAATGTGAAAGGCAGGATCCATAAAGATGGAGCTTAGTTCCTAATTCTACATAAAAGGAAATGGACTGCGACTTCTCTGGTGGCGCAGTGGTTAAGACTCCACGGTCCCAATGCAGGGGGCCTGGGTTTGCTTCCTGGTCAGGGAACTAGATCCCACATGAATTGCCACAACTAAGAGCCCACATGCCTCAACTGAGGAGCCCCCCCCTGCTGCAGCTAAGACCTGGCACAACCAAATAAATAAATAAAATATTTTTAAAAATAGGGACTTCCCTGGTGGCGCAGTGGTTAAGAATCCGCCTGCCAATGCAGGGGACACAGGTTGGATCTCTGGTCCAGGAAAATCCCACGTGCCGTGGAGCAACTAAGCCCATACGCCACAACTACTGAGCTCTCGTGCCACAACTACTGAAGCCCGTGCGCTTAGAGCCCGTGCTCCACAACAGAAGCCACCAAAATGAGAAGCACACATACTGCAACAAAGAGTAGCCCCCGCTCGCAGCAACTAGAGAAAGCCCACATGCGGCAACGAAGACCCAACGCAGCTAAAAATAAATAAAGACAATAAATAAAATTTTAAATATATATATATATTTTAAAAAAGGAAATGGACTGAAGCTATGGCCCAGTTATAGGTACACTGCTTCCCCCTAAATAGTAGCAAGAACCATTATCATAAGAGGTGTTTCAACCCCAGTTATACATGTGTATCCTTGGAATTCATGCAAGTGCGCTTGAGAAATAGGGATGTTCCAAGGGTAACCTAGAAAGTTAAAATTGACCAGCCCCTGACTAGCCGCACTGAGAGACTAATTTTCTACTTACACCCACAGTCTTGATCTGCTGCCAATAATTCAAACCCCTCATAACATGGTAGGCTAGATTACTTACGAGCAAAATATTGCCAAGGTGAGTAGGTGCTTCCGAAGTCGACGGATCTTTCCAAGACCCAAAGATCAGGGCGAGGAGAATTTGCAAATTTGATTAAAATATAGGCCACCTGGAAAAGCTGATAAAGCAAAGGACACACAGTTACTCAAGTCGCCGCATCTGTCCACACCCTCCATCATCTCTATATGATGCTGGTTCCCAAGGCAACACATCTAGCCACACCTCTCCCAAGATCCAGATCCCATTTCTAACTGCCTACTGGACATCTCTAATTGGATGCAGTCTCTCAAGCTTATCATGCTCAAAACCAAAATAACCATTTTTTCTCTTTCCACCGAATCTATCCATTAATCTTTGTCACATCTTAATCATTATACCCTTGAGTTTCAACCAGCCTACACAGCACCCTCAAGTCTGTACATTCAGAGAAGTCTGATGTCAAACAACAATCATCGTGGGCTAAGCTCTTCCAGGAGCAAGAGCCGGTAGTACAGCCCTGAGCGTCTCCCGTGAGTGACACAGCGCTGGTTCCAGATCTTGGAGAGCTCACGGCTGCAGAACTGAGACCTGAGCGGCTGCTTGGTAGAGTGTAGCACCTCCTTCTCCTGTGCCATCTCCACTCACCCCCTCTTTTCCTGATTTCTCTCCCTCTTACTGATTTTCTTGTTCATCCTCATCACTCTTAGCCCACGGCCAGGACGATGCAAACGTATGGGAGACATGAAGTGCGGCTTTGGTCCAGTTTCTTCATCCTCCCACTCTTGAATCCCAGTATGCCTCCATGATGGACCCCAGGAGTCCCTGCAGTCCACTCCCACCCCCTTCCCTCAAAACTTATATCTGGCTTGACTTGTGAACCCTGAGAGTCTATATGCTTAGCAAAGTGCCTAGTATGAGTTCATTCTTCATGACAATGAACATGGGTGTTAAACAAATCTGCTAACATGTTAAGAACTGAGGATTATCCCCACCCCCCCACTCCCCAACCACAAGGAAGAGATTCCACAGTGACTTTCAGAAGAAGACTCTGCCACCTTATTAACTAGCCCAGTAGAGCCATTTGAACAATGAGCTCATCTAGTTAGAGAGAGAGGCAGTACTCAGACCCTGTGGGATCCTTTTAATTCTTAGGGAAAAAAAATAAGGGATTTTCATCTGTATATTTTTCACATACAATAGTATGGTAAGAGTCATACATATATATATATATATATGTATATATATATATACATATATATATATACATATATATATATATTTTTTTTTTTTTTTTGCGGTACACCGGCCTCTCACCGTTGTGGCCTCTCCCGTTGCAGAGCACAGGCTCCGGACGCGCAGGCTCAGCGGCTATGGCTCACGGGCCCAGCCGCTCCACGGCATGTGGGATCTTCCCGGACTGGGGCACGAACTCATGTCCCCTGCATCGGCAGGCGGGCTCTCAACCACTGCGCCACCAGGGAAGCCCCCATATATATTTTTTAAAGTCTCAGAGCTACTACTTGATTGTGAATGTTCCCAACTCGACACTAGAAGCCAAAATCTCTAGGGCAAATTGTTCTCAAATTTTAGTCTCAAGATACCTTTACATTTTTAAAAATTATGGACGACTTTCAAAAGTTTTTCCTTACGTGGGCTATGTCTATTAATTAAGAAATGCCATATTAAAATTAAGGCTGAGAAATTTTTAAAATACATCTTACTAATTCATTTAAAATAATAAACCATTACATTTTAACATAAATACCATATTTTATGAAAAAAATACTATATTTTCCAAAACATAAAAATTATAGTGAGAAGAGTGGCTCTGATTTACATTTTTAAAATCTCTTTCAATGTCTGCCTTCATAGAAAACAGCTGGACTCTCATAGCCACTTCTTCAGTTTGTTGTAATAACGTTGTTTTGTTTGAAGTATTTGAAGAAAATCTGGCCTCCCATAGATCTGTAATAGGAAAAAGGACTTAAGAGCTTGTGGACGTCCTGAAAGGTCTTGGGAACCCCATGGGTTCTCAACTGCACTTTGAGAACCACTGATCTTGGTCACAGAGATTATCCTTTGCTCTAAGAAGCCCCTTTGCTTACTTCTCTGTGGAAGGAAGAATTGTCACACCAATTACTGAAACCCTAAGTTCAGCCAGTTTTGTCTCAAACACTTGCTCTTTGACCTTGAAAAATCTGCTTCCCTAGGTTCAGATTAACACTCTCAGATTTTCTACCCATCCTTGGAAAAAAATGATCCAACCTCATGTAAAGTAGCAGGATACAAAATTAATGTACAGAAATCTCTTGCATTCCTAATGACAAAAAATCTGAAAGAGAAATTAAGGAAACACTCCCATTTACCATTGCAACAAAGAGAATAAAATACCTAGGAATAAACTTACCTAAGTAGACAAAAGACCTGTATGCAGAAAACTATAAGACACTGATGAAAGAAATTAAAGATGATACAAACAGATGGAGAGATATACCATGTTCTTGGATCAGAAGAATCAACATTGTAAAAGTGACTGTACTACCCAAGAAAATCTACAGAGTCAATGCATCCCTATCAAACTACCAATAGCATTTTCACAGAACTAGAACAAAAAATTTCACAATTTGTATGGAAACACAAAAGGCCCCGAATAGCCAAAGCAATCTTGAGAAAGAAAAATGGAGCTGGAGGAATCAGGCTCCCTGACTTCAGACTATACTACAAAGCTACAGCAATCAAGACAGTATGGTAGTGGCACAAAAACAGAAATATAGATAAATGGAACAGGATAGAAAGCCCAGAGATAAACCCACGCACATATGGTCACCTTATCTTTGGTAAAGGAGGCAAGAATATACAATGGAGAAAAGACAGCCTCTTCAATAAGTGGTACTGAGAAAACTGGACAGCTACATGTAAAAGAATGAAATTAGAACACTTCCTAACACCATACACAAAAATAAACTCAGAATGGATTAAAGATCTAAATGTAAGACCAGACACTACAAAACTCAGAGGAAAACATAGGCAGAACACTCTATGACATAAATCATAGCAAGATCCTTTTTGACCTACCTCCTAGAGAAATGGAAGTAAAAACAAAAATAAACAAATGGGACCTAATGAAACTTAAAATCTTTTGCACAGCAAAGGAAACCATAAACAAAACGAAAAGACAACCTTCAGAATGGGAGAAGATATTTGCAAATGAAGCAACTGACAAAGGATTAATCTCCAAAATACACAAGCAGCTCATGCAGCTTAATATCAAAAAAACAAACAACCCAATCCAAAAATGGGCAGAAGACCTAAATAGACATTTCTCCAAAGAAGATACACAGATTGCCAACAAACACATGAAAGGATGCTCAACATCACTAATCATTAGAGAAATGCAAATCAAAACCACAATGAGGTATCACCTCACACCGGTCAGAATGGCCATCATCAAAAAATCTACAAACAATAAATGCTGGAGAGGGTGTGGAGAAAAGGGAACCCTCTTGCACTGTTGGTGGGAATGTAAATTGATACAGCCACTATGGAGAACAGTACGGAGGTTCCTTAAAAAACTAAAAATAGAACTGCCATATGACCCAGCAATCACACTACTGGGCATATACCATGAGAAAACCGTAATTCAAAAAGAGACATGCACCACAATGTTCATTGCAGCACTATTTACAATAGCCAGGACATGGAAGCAACCTAAGTGTCCATCGACAGATGAATGGATAAAGAAGATGTGGCACATATATACAATGGAATATTACTCAGCCATAAAAGGAAACGAAATTGAGTCATTTGTAGTGAGGTGGATGGACCTAGAGTCTGTCATACAGAGTGAAGTAATACAGAGTGAAGTAAGTCAGAAAGAGAAAAACAAATACGGTATGCTAACACATATATATGGAATCTAAAAAAAAAAAAAAAAACTTTCTGATGAACCTAGGGGCAGGACAGGAATAAAGATGCAGACATAGAGAATGGACTTGAGGACACAGGGAGGGGGAACGGTAAGCTGGGACGAAGGGACAAAGTGAGAGAGTAGCATTGACATATATACACTACTAAATGTAAAACAGATAGCTAGTGGGAAGGAGCTGCATAGCACAGGGAGGTCAGCTCGGTGCTTTGTGACCACCTAGAGGGGTGGGATAGGGAGAGTGGGAGGGAGACGTGAGAGGGAGGGGAGATGGGGATATATGCATACGTATAGCTGATTCACTTTGTTATACAGCAGAAACTAACACAACATTGTAAAGCAATTATACTCCAATAAAGATGCTAAAAAAAAAAAAAAGCTAGTTAGGAATTTAAGGTACTCTGAAAACCATAAAGCAATACCTAAAGGAGGGAGAAATAATTTCCAGAATACATGTACTATTATTACATAGTGAAGGAATTCATAGGAAATCCAAGAACTCCCAGTTTAGAAAATCAGAACAAATATATTTCCCTAAGGACTGCACATCTCTCTTAGACCACATCAAAATAAGACTGCTTTTAGATATGTAAGAGAGAATACAAATGAAACATTTTTGGGCTTCCCTGGTGGCGCAGTGGTTGAGAGTCCGCCTGCCGATGCAGCGGACACGGGTTCGTGCCCCCGTCTGGGAAGATCCCACATTCCGCGGAGCGGCTGGGCCTGTGAGCCATGGCCGCTGAGCCTGCGCGTCCAGAGCCTGTGCTCCGCAACGGGAGAGGCCACAACAGTGAGAGGCCCACGTACCACAAAAAAAAAAACATTTTTGGATACAGGAATCATTTAAAACATTCTTAATCTCTTCCATCAAAATCCTATCATCATAGCATGTCCCCTAAAAACCCTATTTATTTAATAGCGTGTGACCTAATGGTTACTATGTTCTAGGTACTATGTCAAGCACCTCAGAAACATTCTCACAATGAAAGTGGGATTTTATTAAGCCCACTTTACAGATGAGGAATGTGTGACTTCGAGAGGTGAAATAATGTGTCCACATCTTGTGGGTATAAAAGTCCACCACCTTTGTATATTCCACTCCCTGATCATTAGCAATGCCACTGAACCTGACAGATACTTAACATTTAACCTGTTTCATCCTGGGGAAAATAACTGTCAAAGAAGTTCTAAACACCTTTATTTCCAAATATGCTAAAAGTCCATTACAGGGAGCCCAGAGGTAGGGAGCTATCTGACAATACATCTCGATGGTCATTTGAGCGCGTTGGTTTCTAAAGCTGCACTTTCTGCTAGTACAAATCCCCATACATGAAATAGCCTTGGGAGCTCAGAGGGCACCTCTCTTTGTTTTGTTTCATCCTGTCTGAGATAACACGTGATCCCTTTAAGGCAGCACATCAGTTAAAAATCCCACATCTAGCAGCAAGCGGAGGCATGCCACAGTGTGTCCCCTCTGCATGTTACATCAACCTGCCACCCGGACCTAATTGAATAAGCTCTGGGATTCCACCAACTCATCTTGCAGCACCTACCAGACAGGACTTTCCACTCCAAGATGCTTCCCTCCCATTTTCGTCTTAGGAACTTGATTCTGAGATTCCTCAGCACAGGATTACGTGCCCTGACACTGGGAGGCTGCCTTTCATTCTCGCTGAGCCCACCTGCACTGACAGACCCCGTTTCTCTCTCCCTACCACTGTGGTGCACCTTGCAGTGGCTTCTTACCAAGCACTCCAGCTCTGCAGCCAATCTCCCCTCGATGTATAGATTCAAAATGGTGCTGAGAGGCGGCCTCCGGAGCAGGTTCACAGGGGGTTCACGCATGTTAAACCAACAGGTATGGATTTATTCTCTTCTTCTTGATAATTTTAAATGCTGTGCCTTCTAAATGGCTCCTCTGCTAAACCCCTGTTATCGATTACTTATGTTTGCTCTGTGATCACTCAACATACTTCAAAGCACGCCTGAGTGACCCTTGAGACGCATGGATGTAAATGAGGGCCCTTTACGAAACAAGAGAGCACCGGGCAGTGGAGTCACTAGAAGCAGAAAAGCAAAGGCCAAGCTGTGCATTTTCGGAGAAATAACGTTTGGGAGTTAAGGTAAGGAGGGAAAAGTGACCGAGAAGGATTGAGTTGTCATCCTCTCTCCACATGCTTCTGAAACAAGCTAAAGATGGCTTGACCTTTGCTGATGAGCATTTAGATGGAGGTACAAAGTAGCCTTTTAAATAATGTTTTAATGAAGCAGATAATAGTCATAAAAGGTGCAGCAAGAGGCACTTTGACTTCAAAAGCCTTCAGGGGGAGCAGGTGAGACAAGCCAGCCCTTTCTGTTCCTCAAGCTGAAGCCTCTGAGATTCCAGCTCCTACAGCCCAGCATCTATCTCATTCCATGGCCTTCCCAGATGCAGGTAGTAGCTGTTCAATAAATGCCATGAATGAATGGATGAATATTAAAGTTGTGCAGTCACCACCGAGTTTGGGAAGTGGGCTCCAGTTAGCACCGTTGGGTGCCGTGCTCGGCAGTGGACTGCTAATGGCAGAGGAGAATCAACTCCTGGTGGCAAAACTTTGCTCTGCCCCCCACCAGCCATGTGACTCTATCACTGAAGCATTTTGCGACTTTATTTCCTTGTGCATAAAATAATAACATAAAACAATCAAAAAAGATATTTAAGTACATAGGTGAGGGACAGTAGTATCCACTTCATAGAAATCTTACATCCTCCATCTAAAAGAGCACTTACTATGCTCTGTGGCATACATGTGTTTTCATGTGTCATTTCCACTAGACTGACATCTTTGTGTCTCAATCACTCCTGTTTCCTCAGAGTAGATGCTTAATAAATGTCATTGAATTGCAATGAAATTTAATAAATGGGACATGTGAAACTGCAAAATATTATGCACATGTATTTAAAGTCACGTCCAAAATTAGCTTCTTACTCAACTAAACAGCACTCTCTCCTCCAAAAGAGTCTAAGTTATAATGTGAAATAAATCTATTATCATAGCCTTACAATTTGATAAACATACTGTTCCACAATGCAGTGTTTCCTGATTTGCTTCTTCCAACTTATAATTTGGCATAATTTTCAAACCTATAGGAAAGCTCAAAGAACAGTACAATGAATATCCCTACACTTTTCGCTTAGATTCACCAACTGTTAACATTTTGCCACGTTCGTACTTTCTCTCTCTCTCTCTGTCTACACAACACACACACACCTTTTTTTAACCTTTGAAAGCAAGTTTCAGATATCATTATGCTTCAACCCTAAATATTTCACCATGTACCTCCCAAGAACACGGACATTTCTTCTACATAAACTCAACATGTTGATGCCTAGGAACTTTTACCATTCATACAAAAATCTTACATAACACACTGTACATATTAGAATTACCCTGATTCTCTTAATACTGCCCATTGCATTTTTCCAATCCGGGATGCAATTAAGGGTTCTATATAGCATTTACTTGCCAAGTCTCTTGTCTCCTTTAATCTAGAGCAGTCCTCCCACGATTTTTCTTTCCTGACATTGGCATCTTTCCATAACAGAATGTTCCCCCATCTGAATGTGTTTGATTATTTTCTCATTATCTGATTCAGGGTAAACATTCTGGCAGGATTACTACCCATGGGACATCCTCTTCTCATGGCATCATGCCAGGGAGCACGCGATGCCAGGTTGTCCTGTTATCAGTGTTGCTGTGTTTGATCACTTGCTTGAGAAGAGTTACGCCAGATTTCCCCTTTACAAAGTTATCTTTCTACCTTTGTCATTAATAAGTAACCCATGGAGAGACATTTTGAAACACTTATTTTTATTAACTAAATTACAAACGTTCCTACTATCCATGTAAAAATACAAATAAGAGTTAAGAAAAATAAGTCCCAAGATACAGAATCAAACAGTTATAGTTCCTTTAAGGTTGATGCCCATTTGAAAAACTTATCTAATGAGCTAATTTTATAAAAACTTTTAAAAATATTTATTTATTTATTTGGTTGCACTGGGTCTTAGTTGCAGGCTGCCTCCTTAGTTGTGGCATGCGAACTCTTAGTTGCAGCATGCATGTGGGATCTAGTTCCCTGACCAGGGATTGAACCCGGGCCCCCCCGCATTGGGAGCGCAGAGTCTTAACCACTGCACCGCCAGGGAAGTCCCTATAGAAACTTTTTAATTGAGAAGGAACTATGCAGGTCAAATGGAATTAAACTCCATTTTAGTAAACTTGTGTGAAAACTTCTTATAAAATGAAGTACAATCCTCATTAAACGATCAAGGCCAGTGATGAAAATATGACTCAGCTGGCCTGAAAAAGGATCCTTTTAATCCTGGTGCGAAGAGCACATCGGCCAATGGCTTGGCGAGGGCATTTCTTTCTTTCGGGTTTATCATCACCCTGTCCTATAAAACCCAGAACTTGGCACCATCGAAAAGAGAGTGCTTAGGAGGAAAGTCACCGTGTCCTTCAGGTCCTCTTACTGTTTCCCAAAAGCACCTGCTCACCGTTGAGGGAAGGTCGATCATTCCAGAAACTTACAGGAAGGGACTCAAGAGGTCCCAGGTCAATCTCTCACCCAGGGTAAGAACCTTCACGCTAGAATCTCCTTTTGAGAGGAAAGAAGACCCACTGCATTGCTAAGTTTGGGTCACTACACGTTTCCTCGCTGTCCTGGAAACTTTTCCTCATAATTCCCCCACCTACCCTTTGGGGTAGCACAGATTTCTACCATTTATCCCAAATGACAGCCTGCCCAGAATTTAAATACCAACACCACATCTCCCTAGGTTCTTTTTAATGAACTAAGATTTAAGTCAGCAGGAGGCAAGGATTAGGGTAGGAACTGGAAAGGGGAAGAGAATTAAAGTATCTCACTTCCTCATTAAAAATAACTACAATAACCTGAGAAATAAAAATCCTGAACCAAAATCGAGTCTAAAGTGTTGGATCACTCCAATAACTTGGAAACTGACAAGCCCGCTATTTTTTAATGGAAGATTTCAAGAAAAAAATCAAAAGACAAGGAGAAGGTGAACCATTTGCATCTGTATTTTATGACTGATGAATCCTTAACTCTGGAGGAAAAAAGAGATTGAAGACATATAGCATGGTTTTCAGTCCTTGTGGACGTTATTATTCCCCAAGTAGACTCAAAGGGCAGAGCTTGAAACTAACATATGTTACTCAAGAGCGTTTTATCCACAACTAACAATTTACCGATAGATTTGGTGGTGATTTTAAATAAGTTGAAGCCCACTGGAATCCAAGAACTGAGCTCAATTTCACAATGAAGTCTAATATTTTATCCAACGCTTTACAGCTACACTCAACTGTCAGGGAAATTTTTTTTGTCCAGGACCTGATTCTCCCTATAAAACCCACTTGCCCTCATTCACGCTTTTTTTTTTTTCTAATTTATAATAAAATTGGGTATGACATTTACTTCACTCACTGAACTGATAAACAGCCTAAGAATTTGTCTGACAAACTATACAGGACAAGGGCAATGATAATCTTGTTCTTCCAAGGCAAAGAGATTTAACTAACTCAACTTTGGTCACGAGCAAACCAAGTTATCTAATTCCTCCTTTAATCTATCTAAATTTTTTTAACTCAACAACTCCTAAAAAATATATTGATTTCTACAGGGGACTCACACTGTGATAAAGTTCAGCAAAGTATTGCTCAATGATGATTTACCCTAAATCAGATTCTAAATGATGTTATTTCTCATCATTTTTCATAACTGAGTCCACATCCTTCATAATGTTCCAGTCCTCCTCTTGGCCAATACCTTTCTCCCTAAAGGGTATTCTCATTTCTAGCCTGCACTGGTAATGGTCCTTTCCTAATTTCAGTCACATCTCTTCTTTCTCCCTGTGACATCTTTCCTGAGATTTAGCATCCATGGCTAAATCTGAGTGTTACCTGAAGCTAAAATTTTCCTTTGGCTGTGTTTCCATTGCTCTTATTAATGGCAGGGCACTTGGGAGACCTTTTTGACAATAGCTGTGCATATCTGTAAAGCATAAGGCTGGTCACTTAAATTGACTCAGCAGAGTCATTTTTATTAGTCAGCTTTTTTTTTTTTTTTTTGGAATGAGGTTTAGGCTGAAGTGTGGTTTCAACTCAGCTGGGCTATAGATTAAATATTCATCTTAGAACTTGTCCTTTGGCCAAAAGCTGTCCTTACTTTCTGAACACTAAATCCCCTAGCGTGGCAGTTCTCCAAATGGATGGTATCACCATCTGGGGTATTTTATTGGTTGTCACAATAACAAACCCAAATAAGGAGAGAGACCATGCACCTGAAGAGGCATCAACCTCCACCCTGAAGAAGATCACTGCCAGTTCTGGGTGAGGAGGCTGGAGAAAGGGCCCTGCTGGAGGTTTTGTCTTTTGTAGGTTGGACTTCTGAGGATCCAAATGCCCTTCCCACCTTATGAATCCACCTTTAGAAGCTGAAAATGCCAGTTTTTCCAGCTCTCCTGGCAGGTAAGGCAGCACGGGTACCTGACCCAGGCTCAGTGAATTGGATGTCTCCTTCCGAGATTTTGCATCTAGAGCAAATGATACAAAAAGGCAGGGACACTGAAGAATTGTTTCTAGAAGCAACAAATATGGCAGCCCCCTCTGGCTTCTGGGGACAGTGGTTGACCCCAGCAGGGACATACTGAGTCCAGGATCCGGGCTGACTGTGACATCACCATGCAGCAACCAGCATTCAGCCACAGCTCTGTCCTCGCAGAGGGACCTGTGATTCTGACTGAGCTGCCTCCTTTGCTTCTGCCCACTTCCTGAACCTGATTCTCTACGATCCTTAGATCCTCACCCACTACCCCACGTCCTCTCCTTCCACCTTCACAGGCGACTTTTTCTCTTTCACCAGTAAAATTAGAACTATCGAAAAGGAATCCCTTGCCTTCCCATCCCAAATACATGAGCACTTTTGCATCTGCACATCCTCCTCCCTTCCCTCTGGACCAACGGCACAGGAGCCTCCTCCCTCTGCGCTCTGGATCTCATTCCCCTCCTGCCTTCTCTTGGATCCTTCCCATCAGCTTTTATCTTAGGTATTTATTTTTTAATTAAAGTACAGTTGACTTACAATATTCTATTAGTTTCAGGTGTACAACATAATGATTCAATACTTTTATAGATTATATTCCTTATAAAGTTATTACAAAATATTGGCTATATTCCCTATGTTGCACCTTACACCTTTGATTGTTATTTATTTTATACCCAGTAGTTTGTACCTCTTAATCCCCTTTTCCTATCTTGCCCCTACCCCACCCCCTTCCCAACGGTAACCACTAGTTTATTCTTTGTATATGTGAATCTGTTTCTATTTAATTATATTCACTCATTTCATTTTTTAGGCTCCAACTATTAGTGAAAACATATAGTATTTGTCTTTCTCTGTCTGACTTATCTCACTAAGCATAATACCCTCCAGCCATCAGCTTTCAACTGACTCTTCCATCCGAAGTCAAGAAAATTCCTCTCCCTCCATCCAAACCCTCCTCTAGGTCCACCTACCTCCTTCTTCCCGCTGCAGCCACACTTCAGCAAAGGGTGGAGTGTCCCCCTTCCTCACCTCTCCTCTAGTTCACCCAGAGTTCAGTTCTCAGCCTTCTCTCACCTCACTCCACGCTATTTCCATCTTACACCACTGACTCCCGATTTATACCTGTAGCACAGACTTCTCACATAAGCTTCGGACCCAACAGCCTAGTTAATCTCCACGTGAGATACCTCACCACCACCTCAACTCAATGTGACCCAACTGAAGCCTCATCCTGGCCCTCTGGAGCCGCTGATTCCTGTGGAAACTGTAGGTCTCAATGCAGTTTCCCCCCTTCAGGGAGATATCTGTGTTCGATGCTTTCTGGAACACTGTACTTTTCCTTTAAAACACCCATCCCAGGAGTAATTAAATAAATACTCCCGGCTCAAGTGCACACAGCCTGTAAATACAGGATGTGAGCTTGATTATCCTGCCCACTCACGAACTGCAGCAGGAACACTCTGCTACAGGTAGCTGTAGGCCAGGCCAGGGCCCGCGCTTGGCCTGCATCAGGGTGGCGCTGGTAGTCGGCCAAAGCCCTGAGGATTGCACTTACTTGGCAAAAAACGGGATGCTCAAAGTCACTTTCACTGTGATAAAAAGGTGCATCCCCAGCTGAACTCTCGGATCTGGACATGAGACGGCCTCCTGTGTCCCAAATGCTCCCACTTAATGCTCTGGCTCCCGCAAGGACCCCGAGCAGGCATCCTTCATAGCAGGGCGAATGGGAGGCCTGGGTGTGAAGGGTCAGAGTGGGGTGGGTGAGGGACAGTGGCTGGGCAGCGGAGAGCAGTGTGGCCAGGCTGACGGGCATCAGGAGAACTGGAGAGTGCTGTGCCTGGCTCAGAATCAGTGGGGAACCAGATGACCTTGGGTGAGCGAGCTGAACTTAGAGCCTCAGTTTCCTGAAATCCAGCTCCTCCGGGCAAGACACTGTTAGGAACTAGGGCAGGGATTCAAGCCCGCCCCAGAGAGGATGAGAAGTGGAACACGAGCCAGGGAAGTGGGTAGGGCAGCCAGACAGATCGTCCACCGCAGGTGGGTTAAACGGAAGAACTGGGCTAATCAGCTCCAGGCACGCCTGGTGGGCAGGGGCGCAGCACACACCCGCTCTGCCCACTGGTGGAGAAGGGGACTGACGTGGGAAAAACACCTTAAGTGCCAGCAGGAACCATCCCACTAAAAGCAATCTGGCCACCTCGCCAGGAATGAGGTCTGGATCTGAAGATGGTAGACGGGGGTGAGCGGCCAGGCTCCGGAAAGGAGAGTCTGGAGCTGGAGGGTGTGTGGAGCCCCAAAGTTCCATCATCCAAATGCCACACAATGGCCTGCCCACCCCCTCACTTCCTGGGGGGTCCACTTCTGCCCCTTCCCCACTCTCTTACTCCCTGGTCTTTCTTCCCCAATCTGGCGCCCCTTTTCTCCCCATACCTCAGAAGCTACACAGAGTGGGGAGGATTATACCATAAGGTTTATACCACCCGTCTTGCAAATGTGGAATATGACACTATTATAACACTAGGGACTAAGCGGGTTTTAAGGCATAGCTTAGAGCTCCTTATTTATAAATTTTTCTGGGAAAAAAAATGCAAAATAAGTTCTAAATATCTGATGTAACTTTTGGTGCACCTCATTTACACCCACATATGACTCCCCCAGGCAATATTCTATTAAATAAAATCAACGTGAAAGACAATCTAACTAATGACCCTACAAATACCAACCACGTAGTGGTGAGAATCAAGGAAATAGATACACAGACAGCATCAATGAACCTTCATAACATGAACATAACATGGCCAGTGTTGGGGCCAGAATGTCTCGCTCCAGGCTCTGAGCTGTGCAATCCGGGCGATTCCCTTCATCTTTTTATGCCTTGGTACCCTCATGTGTAAAAAGGAATAATAACAGTACTTAAAGTGGGAGTGTTTGAAAGGGCCCAATAAAAAGCATCCCTCTTCCCTATCTGGCTCAGAACCAATTGAGAAGTAAGACAAAGGAAGAAGGGCAATGGGGACAAAATATCGCCTTTATTTCTGGTGAAGCTTATATTGGAGGACACAGGTTGTGTCTGCTGACGGTGACCGCCAGGTGAGATGTCCCGGGCCGGTGGCCCATGTGTCTCAGGCAGGAGAAGCAGAGAAGGGCATATGCCTGCCTCTGGACACCTGATCTCAAGGGACAGGACAGAGCCGTGCATGACCAGCTCCTGATTCACACTCACCACCCAGAAGAGGGGCCAGATAGAGGCTGGCAGCGTGACCCAGGTGGAGGGAGGAATGTCGGTGACCACGACCCACAGAGGGCTGGTGTGAGGGGTAAAAGAGCCGATGCCCGCATTGCACTCAGCGCAGAGCCCGGCACATGTGAGGACCTAACCCGTGGAAGTGAGCGCATCTTAAGGGCACAAGTGAGCTTCAGATTAAGTAGCAAAGATGTTAGAACAGATGCTTGCGAAGGGCCATGGAACAGGAGTGGGAACTGAGGATGACGGGGGAGATAGAAGAATAAAGCACGAGAGGGGCACAGTTCATAACACGCTGTGCGCTCATCTCCAAGTGGGGACCATATCTCTAAAATCCTCCAACAACTGCTTCCCAAGGAGATAAGACAATACAAACCTAAATGGAACATCAGCCTTTAGTCATCACAAAATATATACTGCCTCCTGTCCTGGTCAAGTGACTTGGCGAAAATCTCAAGGAACCATTCGAAATGTCCACGAGCACCTTGCGCCCTGGTTCCAGGCTGGCAGCAGGAGTGGCCTCTTGTTCGGGAGGCGGGGAGATGCCCTGACCGGGGTGATCCTTATAAATGCAGACGCCAGCGTGCACAGGCACCCTAGAAGGAATTGTTTTCTTGTGGTTCGGGCCGCCCGTAATGGAGAGGGATTTTTTCTCTTCATTCCCACTGGCTAAGACACGTGGGTCTCTTCACTGCCAGACTTGCAAGGAAAGAAAGCTGATTCCACTTGAACTGCAATTCAACTAATGGGCCCCAGGGAATCAATCCACCCCAAATCCGGGAAAACACTCCGAGCTTGAAACTGTCCATTTGGACGGCTCGATCCCGCTCCTGCCTTACAGCTCCATGACCTCGTAACCTCTGGCACCTTCCTTTCTCGGTGTTCCTCTCAGGGTGGCAAGACCTTTCCATGAGCCAAGTCTGCGACTGGTCACTTCTTGAAACTGCTGGTGTGGGTGGGAGGGCACAAAGGCCTGAGGATGGGCACGTGGGATTATCTCATCAACAGAATCGAAGTTTCTGTTCAGGGACTTCTAAAGGGAAATCCTTGCTTTTCTCTCTCCCATTCCAGGAAATCAATGAGGGAAGCTCTGTGCACCCGCCTTTTGCTTTACAGTTAAGGACTTGAAAATGCTTAGAGAGTCACAGTCATTAGAATGGAGCCCGGTCCATTGGAGTGGGCTGGTTGTGTTGCAGTGGCAACACCAAAATCTCAGTGGTTCAAAACTACACATCTGTTTGCATCTCGTCCGTGTGACATGTCTCTTGAGGGTGGACCCTGCTCCATGTCCTCCCCACACAGGGACACAAACCAATGGAGTCTGTATGTCTGGAACGCCACTGAGGCAGGAAGGGAATGTGGTATGTCATGCACCAAGGCTGGTCCTGCCGCCAAACCTTCCTTCAAAGACACGGGCAGGTGCGGCCCTGTCTTGAGCCTGGAAGAAGAACTGGGGGGCTTCCCTGGTGGCGCAGTGGTTGAGAGTCCGCCTGCCGATGCAGGGGACATGGGTTCGTGCCCCGGTCCGGGAAGATCCCACATGCCGCAGAGCGGCTGGGCCCGTGAGCCATGGCCGCTGAGCCTGCGCGTCCGGAGCCTGTGCTCCGCAACGGGAGAGGCCACAACAGTGAGAGGCCCGCGTACTGCAAAAAAAATTAAAAAAGAAGAACTGGGAATCCTGCTGAGCCAGGAATGCAGAGGTGCTGACGCTGAGAGGACCCTGGTTCAGGCCAATTTGGCCCTGCTGTTCCTGCTAAGTTGGAAATTAATGGTGGTGGAGGTTGAGATTTCAAAGGGGTTGGGTTCTTTCTTTTATCACCCAGACTACCTACACTGGCCATAGAGGATGACAGTGGCTGAGAGAAGACAAGATCAATTCTGGACATTCGGCCAAACTAGGGGCAAAATGTCACTGCTGCACCCTCAGACTTAGGTGTGCATTAGAAGCACCTGGGGCTGTGTCACAGTGAAGATTCCCAGGCTACAATTCGAGACCTTCCAGTTCAGTAGGTCTGCAGTGAGGCCTAGAAGCAAGGCCAGCTGTACCATTTGCAGAGCTCAGAGCAAAATGAAAACACAGGGGTCCTTGGTTAAAGGCAGGAAAAAAGTGCTTTCAAAGGTACTAAAATGTGCTTTTTCCTTTCTTCCACAGTTCCTCTCTTGACCCATCATGGTAACTTTTATTTGCTATTTAATGTTGCACTCCCTTGGGCAAGGGTGAATGCAGACCCGCACAGGGACCACTCTGCCACTGGCTGTGCACACGCCAGGATCCCCTCCTGACCGCTGCTGGGTGGACGTGACGCACCGTGCCCTGGTCAAGGGCGAGGTCAATCTCCCCTTCCCTCCCCTTCTCATGGGCCCACCACCCAACTCACACAGACAGACGATCCCCAAGGGATTGGAACCTCCACACTGGGATGAGCTTGGTACCTGGATGCAGGATGGACAAGAGGCTCATCCCTGTCAAGTCGCCCATTGCTCTGCTAGCTTGGGATGGAGATAGCTCCGCCCTGCCCCTCCTCCTCACGGTGTGCATGCAGCCAGCCTTCCCTGCACCTGCTCCCAGACCCCAGCCAAAGGGTGGCAGGGTGGGGTCAGGGAAGAAGAGGACTGGAGGAATCGAGGCACCAGGACTTGGGGGAGCAGGTGGCCTAGAACCTGTCTGGGAGGCAGGATGGCCCATGAGCCAGCACACACTCCGTGATGGACTGGACTTCACTTACAAAACACAAACTCAAACATAAAGTTATTAAGGATTTCAAGACGGCATTAAGCCCCAAGCCTGGGTCCCCCTTCTTAGCACAAGGATTCAAGGACCAACTCTGAGAAGCACTGACTTAAAGACAGACCGACCCAGTTGAAGCAGGTAATCAAGACAGGTCCCAGCACCCAGGAGAGGGACAAAAGGGTTGCAACTCTGAGAGCTGGTGCCGCTCCAGGCAGGAAGTCTCCCGTGTTCTAGAATTAGATCTCAGGGTCCCAGCCACAGACTACACGCTCTCACATAACTGATGAAAGAGAAGAAGACTCTCAAGATCCAGACATCATCGTGATGAACTCGTAGGGTAACCAGCCACTCTGGTTTGCCTGGGACTGTCCTGGTTTTAGTAACAAAAATCCTGCAACCCAGAAAAGCCCTTAGTCTCCAACAAAGTGGGACGGCTGGTCACGTTATGACCAGGCCTAGTACTGACCCAACGAACTCCTTTTTATCTTTGAAAGACCAGTGGAAAGGCTGCTGCCTTGTGAAATCTTCCCCACACTCCCCAAGCAGAGGTCGTAGCTCGCTCCATGATGGTTACACTTCTCAGGGTGCACGCTGATTCTGCATTCGTGCATTTGACTCCCCAAGAAGCACGTGAAATCCCAGAATTTTATGTGAATATACCGGAGGGAACCTGTCATAAATGCCGGGGAAGGAGAAGAGAGGTGGAGAGGACCCTGTTGCTAAGGTGTGACGTGGGGACCTGATGTTAGTGGGGCCCCAGGACAGCTCAAGGCCAACCAAGTGCGGTCCCCGAGCTAGAAATCCGGGCTCCTCCGCTTTGCTCGCTGGCCTGCGGCTCAGTCCACAACCTGAAGCTCTGTCTGCTGGGATTAGTGCCCCAAGATTGAGGAAATGCAGGGCCACAAAACAGGAAAACGGAGCAGGTGGCTGCAGTCACAGGAAGAAGAGGGAGAGGTGACACCTGTGAGAAGGATTTGTCAAGTCAAATTATTACAATAATCGTAAGGAGGAGGGAGAGAAAAACTAGCATTTGTTGAGGATTTATGACGTGCCGGGTACTAATGCCTCTGTGTTTCAGTAGCCTTTACAATAACCCTAGTGTTTTGGTACTAATATTCTCTCTACTTCATAGATGCAGAAACTAAAGTTTGCAGAAGACGCGGAACGTGTTTACGGTCACAGAGAGTCGGTGACAAAGCCAGGACTCAGACCCACGTCTGATTCCAAAGCCCAGGCTGGTATGCAGTTAGCTGTGCAGGCAGCCACAGGGCCAGACGGGGCCAAAGGAGGAGTGCGGGCCTTTCTTCAAGGAGTCATTCCTCCCTGGTTGTCCTGCAGAGACAGAAGTTGCTGCCCAGCCTGATTTTCTGACCCTGTGTGTACCGTGCCCAAGAAAGCCAGCAACAGGAGGAGCACGAAGAGTTACCTGGCTGTGAGGATGTCTGCCCCAGTCTCCAGGTCTGTGTGTCCCTAGCATAGTGTCTGTTATCACTGGCGATGGGAGGCTTTGCCCCCCGCCCCTGACCTCATCTTCTCCACTGCCCGCCCTGCTTCTGGCTCAGCCTACGCCCTGCTCTTCACTCCCCAGGGAGGCCGGCTGATGAGCAGAGAGTCCTTCCGGCCCCTCCCTGCTCAGAGTGTGGCCCCCAGGCCAGGAGCCAGGCATCACCGGGAGCATCTCAGAAATGCAGAATCTAGAGGCACGCCTGCAACCTCTGAGTCAGACCTGTCATTTGAAGAGATGATTCAGATGTACACTCAAGTCGAGAGGCACTGGCCCAGCCCACAAAATATATCCTTTTCTCCATCAGGCGCACATTGCTAGCGCTGTTCTCTCTCCTGTGGAAACCCAGTCTCAAGTGAGTTTTAAGTCAATGTATTACCTCTCCCAACAGCATTAGCCTTTTAACAGCTTTATCCTCAGTGAAAGGAATTCCAGGGGTGGGTGGACAGGCTGCTCTACACCCTGAAATCACACCATGCCCACAGCCGCCAAACCATTTCCATAGAAAGCTGGCCCAGTTTTTCCAGCAATGGACTATGTCTTCTCCGGGCTATGACTGCAGACCAGTTTGGGGGACAAAATAAGTATTTCAGGTAGCCAAATTACAAGCTAATGGTGCAAGTCTATCTTCTCTAGGATAATATGTCGAGCAAGAAATTTCAGCAGAGAACATGCTTTAGTAAATAAGCTCCAATTGTTCTCCAAAGTAAGCAATAACTCTTAGCAAGAGTAGCAATGATGGTAGGAAGAGGTACAACGTGGGCGAGAAGGGGTCTTTTGAAAGAATGCCTTGAGGAGGTGTTATGAGTCATGATATGCACGCTTAGGATAAATCCCTATATATTTAGAAATGAACCCTCTCTCAGCTGTCAACACACACATTATTATCCTACTGTCACTGGAAACATTTAGGGGCAAAAGAAAAAATATTGGGGAATTAAATAGTACAATAGCTAATGAGGCCTTATAATTAAAGGATATATTTGCTCGAGGGAAAACGAACGTATCACATCAGTTCTGAAAGGAAATAGCTTAGTAAAAGCAGGTTCTTTGTCAGTTACGTATTGTAAAAGGAAAATTATAACGTGGCACGCTCTTCAGACAGCATTTAATGCTTGGTCATTCTGCTTGACTCTGAGCTTCTCTGTGACAACCCACTTAAAAAGAAGAAGAATTGAAAACTGAGCCTTAGCCAGCTTGCAAAGTCCGAGTGTTCTCTATAGAATCTCACTGTACTTCTCAAAGTGACTCAGAAATATCATTAACGCTATAAAATAAGAAATGCTTCTATATGAATATACAAATCTTTCAGGCTTAGAATAATCATGAAGTCAGGTAAAATACGTCTTGACAGTTTATTCTAAGTGTTAACCAAATGTATGACTGGAATGAAAACAGTGATTATATTTTTTTACTGTTTCATCAATATACTACTTGTCTTCATCTACATCCCATTTTGTTTAAGAAAAAAGGGTTGGGAGGGATTTAGAACCCTAAATCCTAAAGGATGTACAGAAAACAGCAATATGAAATTACCCAAGAGCAAAAACAAACAAACAAAAGGAGTGAAAGGAAAATGATCAATAGTGATGAAATCTTGAGCCCACAGTGAAGTTTGCACACAAAATACGGGTCATGAAGTTCTATACACTTGCACAGTGTAGCCATAAATTTGCTTTTAGTAGCCAATATAAATAGGGAAACAGGATCCCAGTGTCCATATGTTTTGTTTAGTTTTGTTTTTTAATGCCCCCAAAGAAGCAGAATTATTTCAGGGACTAAAGGGATTTCTCAAATGGATCTTCTTAGGGGAACACTCTGGAAGGTGATGGACAACATCCTGAGAAAGGGACATGGTTCTAACCAAACACACCCCACCCCCACCCACCCCCGCCCAGGGGCCATAGAGGTTCATAGAACTGGAGCAGGGACAGAACGGGAGCATCACGTGCAACATATCACACAGCACCTAAGGTCGGCTCTGCAGCCAGACTGCACAGGTGCCAACCCTGTGTCTACTGAGTGCTCACCTGTGACCATTAGTCATAGGGTCAGGAGGCTACAGAACATCCCTGAGCTCCTGTTTCCTCTTCTAGGAAATAGGAACCTACCCTACAAGGTTGTAGTGAGGATGAAATGAGTTAATACTTGAAAAGTGCTTAGAACGGTTTCCAGCATAGGAAGGATGTTAGCATTAAATTCACATGATAGCTGCCATAGAACTTAACGTTCTCAATTCTAAATTATTCATCTTGTGAAGCAAGGTGTTATTCCTGTTGCTTCACCTTATGAAGCAGATGTTGAAGAATTTTCTAAGACTCATAAGCGGATCTACCACAAGGAAAAGGGCAACAGACCTTCTTACCACCTATTTTTTCTAAATGTTTCAATGAATACTCTAAATGTAAGTGACCAAAAATCCAACTTTTTCATTATGTCTTCAATATGCTCCAAATTGCAAGGGATAAATATTTTACTTACTGTTGCATATGTATGGCTTTTGGTGTATGAGGGACATGTGTACACTGGAGAGATATAGTCAGGAACTCTCTGGACATTCATTCATTCATATATTAAACATACATTCACTGAGTTATTTCTGTGTGCCAGGCATTCTTTATAGGAAGGAACACAATACTGTTCCTTATTTCATGGTCATAATTCAACTGAGCCCTCTCCCTCTCTTCCTCTTTCTCTCTCTCTCTTTCTCTCTCTCTCTCTCTCTCTCTCTCTCTCTCTCCACACACACACACACACACACACACACTTACATTATATGCACTTTCTAAAAATTTACAGTTAGTCACCTCCTCAATAATTCCCTTTCATTCTTTCAGAGATGACAACTGGGGGGATTTTGGTCACTTTCAACCGGTCAAAAAGCATCCTTCGAAAGTCAGAGCGCTGGTGTCACTAGAGCCCCAGTGGGAGATGGAGGACCTACTAGAATGAAGTACTTGAGGAGACTTTCATAAAGCAGCTTTCTACAAAGGAGTGAGCAGGGGTGACAGCTAAGAGCATCTGAGTGCCGTTCCCACCCTGGACCTGCAGGTCAAGGACAGGAAGCTGAGACACAGCTGTTGCTGTAGGAGCCAAGCGACTCAGTAGAAGCATTGAGATCCTGCAGTGGGTGGGG
The DNA here is from genome assembly GCF_937001465.1 of Orcinus orca. NCBI lineage: Eukaryota > Metazoa > Chordata > Mammalia > Artiodactyla > Delphinidae > Orcinus > Orcinus orca. Next base: position 49,656,749 of record NC_064573.1, read on the forward strand.
GACAGACACCCCAGCCTCACTCTCCTCCTGCCCTCGAGCTGAGCACGTGCGTGCACATCCCACTGGCCAGACTCTGCCAGACGCCCAAGGGCAGGGAGAATATAGATTCTGCCCGTGAAGGTCAGCTGCTTCGGGCACTGAGCAGCGCGGAGGGTGGCTGGAGGGAGGGGAGGGAGACCATCCCGGTCACGGGGGGACTCGAGGCTACAGTCTTAGACAATTAGCAAACACACCTTGACCTACGTAACCAAGTCTGAGCCAGAGAAGAGACTCGTGGTCACAGAAAGGAGAAGCAGACTTTTCAGGGACAGCATCAATAACGCTGAAGAAAAATGACAGTTCATGGTCTAGAGCAGCGCTGCTCAGAGTGTGGTCCATGGACTGCTTGTGACTCATCCACGGTGAAACAGGGACAGAAACCAAGGGTGAGCACTGAGAAACCTTCATAACAATCGGAAAGAACAAGTTGGCATCGATTGAATTTGATTTTATTAAATGAGGCTTATATTTTGTATGTCTTTAGACTTTATTTTTCAATTCATTTTTCTAAGAATTTGTTTTTATTGTATTTTACAAAGGTACTGGTCTGTGACAGCTTAGAAATGTTTTTTTTTAAAAAAACGGGTCCCTTGTAACAGATGGTTTGAGGAGCCCTGGTCTAAGCAGTGCTTCTCAAATCTTCATGTGCCCTTGGATTGGGCGGTGGTTTTTGCAGCCTTGGGGAGAGTAGGGGGCTCACACGGATGGAGGAAGTGACAAGAGAAGGGAGGAGAGCAGAATCTAGGGCTGAGTGGAGGCTGGCTGGGAGAGTAATAAAAGGAGTTCAAACCATAGCAACCTAGCAACGGGGACAAGCCGGGCAGCCCGGGCAACTTGTCAAACCCACCTGTCCTAAACACCAGACGCTTCCAGGTCCAGCCCTGCCCAGGCCGCGCAGAGCTGGGGAGATACCCTCGCCCTGAAACACAGGGATTTGCAAAATGGCTGCGCTCTACCCAGTCTCCCTGCCCTGGCCTCCCTCCGCAGTAAGGAGGCTGGACTCTGCTTTCCTTGTGGTCCACCTGACCTCAGCCAGGCCCTGGGCTCTGCTCTCTCACCCTGATGTTACCTGCCCCCTGGCTCCACCCACCTGCATCCTCTGATAGAGACACCAGCCTGATTTCGTGCTGCTGGGCCCCCCCAGATGGTGGTGAAGCAGGACGAGGTCCCGAAGCAGGAGGAGGGCGCTGCGTCTCCCCGCCCCTGGTGTGCCCCCTCCATCTCGCTGGAGCTCCTGGGACACCGTGTGCTTAGAATCGGCCATGCGGGGACGGCGAGAGGCTGCTGGGCCAGGGTGATTGCGAGAGACAGGGGAAAGACCCCAATGTTCATTCCGGTTATTCCGCAATGTTGAGCAACTGTAAAGGTAAACATGCAATCTCATCGCTCAGGGTGCTTAAAGTATGTGGCACAGAGCTCGTCACGCATGATGTGCTGAATCGGGAAATTCCTACACTGCAGGACATTGCCGTTAGTGGTTTGAGAGTTAAAGAGAGGAGTGCAAATAGCACGGGAGCTTGCTGTTGAGTTAGAGAGACAAAGGAGCGAGCATGAAGCGTCTCATGTGCAGGCTGCATGCCAAGGAGACCTCGCAAGGAAGAGCGGCAGGAACTTCGGGATGGGATGGGGGCATGTGAAGCCAGGCCCCTCTGGTCTGGAGGGAGCTGCAGAGGTCCCAGGAGGTAGGATGTCCACGCTGCCCACGTCGTGAGGCCTTAGGAGGCTGGGCCAGTGGGTACGGCTGGAGCCAGGCAGGGAGCCTGGTCCTGGTGGAGCCCTAACCCTCCCACCTGGCTCCTCGGGCCACCACTCTGGGGCTGGGAGGGGCGGCCGGGGACACGCACAGCACCCCTCCTGAAGGCGGGCAGGAAAACCAGGTGGTGGTTTGATTTGGGTCTAGTTTTTCTCTAAAGGAAGGAAATGCAATGGAAGAACGGAAAGTGAAAAGCACAGAAACAGGACTAGGGAAAGGAGAGGCTTCAGGAAGAAAAGAGTAAAGGAAAATGTCTCGTGGCACAGGAAGGCTCCAGGGCCACCAGCGGAAAGAGGGGCAGAGGCTCTGGTGCGGGCCCTGGAGGACGGCGGGCAGAGGAGGGAAGGCGCCGGGGCCAGGGATGCCCCGAGACGTTAACGTTTAATACAAGCTCTCGTTGGAACCCTTGTGAAGAATTCATGAAATTCAGTTTTTCCTTATATATGCTTGCCATTAATAGTAATAGGAAAACTGCCATGATTTAAAGCTAAAATATGCCTGAAATCACGAAAGTTTCACAAGGGAAGAAACAGTTTTCAAGACTAGCTAAAGAATAAAAGAGGCTCTTTTTAAAAAAATTCCATTTACTGGGCATTTCTCTGATTCTGTTGGCATTTAAAGATCTCTAGCAGGCCAACCTCATTGAGGGATGAAATGGTCATATCTGGGGGATGGAGGGCATCAGGAAAGCTCCAAGTAAGCTTTTCCATCAATACCTCCAATCCCACCGGGAATAACTGTGCCTATTGCCCTCTCTGTATTGAATTCTTCTTCTTTCCCCAAAAGGAGAGATTTTCCCAATCGTCTTTACTGTCTTTCTAACTCTAAAAGTAATACATGTTCAGTGAAAAAAATACAGATATAATAGCTAACATGGACTGAGTTCTCATAGTGCGTGAGGCATATTTTAAGAGCTTTTCTGTATGACCTTATTAATTCCTCACAACAATCCTATGAGGGTGGTTCTAGATTCATCCCCACATCTCAGATGAAGAAACTGACCCCGAGACATTAACTAAGAGGGCCCCGTGTCACACAGCTGGAAAGTTCTGGAGCCAGATTGGTACCTATGTAATAACCCAGAGCCATGCATCTGAATCACACTGTAAAAGAGATTCACAGAAGAAAGTAAAAATCAATAATTGCTCCATCCAGAAAAAGCACTCAGCATTTTAGATTCCCTCTTTCCTGACTTTTTGCTTTGCTTATACACACAAAGAAAAGGAAATCATACCACGCTATATATACAGCTTACATATAGTTTGCTTTTTTTCCTTCACACTATAGCACGAACATACGTCAGATCAACAAAGACCCCCTCTGTGGCATCCTTCCAATGGTTGCCAATTAATCCATTCAATGAATCAGTCCCCTTTTACTGGACGTGAGATGGTTTCCCACGTTATATAATTATAAACAATGCTCCCAAGAATATCTTTGCTCAAACATTTTAAGCACTTATTTCATTATTTCCTGAGGATAAATTCCTAGAAGTACTAGTTCCATGGCAAACGTAGATAATAATTTTTTAAGATGCAAACATTCTGGGAAGACGTAACATCAGTACTGAGCTTCCAGAACTTTACTGTGAATATATTTATAGATCCTTCACTCACTTGGAAGAGATAAGGCAGTGTAAGCTTATTGGAAGCCTAGAAAAGGAGAGAAGGAGGGGTGTCAATGACAATTTCTCTAAGTAATGATAGTACTAGTCTATGTCTGCCTAGTGCTTCACAAGGATCAAAGCACGTTCACCAACACTGTTCACAAGCATCTCCAGCCATAGCAGGGAGTCCTCCCCACACACACGGGGGAGGGCCTGCCAGGACACTCCAGCCTGCCCGGGTTCTATGCCTCAGTCAGTCTCTTCTCCACCCTAACCACCTCGCTGGGGCCAAAGGCTGGCACAGCAGCCTAGGTCCTTCCCAAGAAACCAAGTGGCTCTCCTTCTGGTCAATTCCCAGTTCCACAGAACTCAATACCGGTGCCTTGGCGTGCCATCTTCCTCCTATCTTCTTAACTGCATGGCCAGTCCTCAAAGAAAGAGGATTAACCTTTTCTAGAAGGTACCAAGGGCTTTGTTTCTGTTTATTTTTCTCTCGGCAGCATAAGCCATGATCCGGGGAGTTTTCAAGAAATGAACCCCGGTGCATGTTTGCCGTCTAGCTCTTTGAGAGACGAATTTGATGGGGGCCGACCCACAGCCGGGGGGCTACCCCCTCTAGTGCCTCTTCCTGGACTGCAGACCTCACCCTCCCATGGGAGGCCAAACCCTGGTTATCACCCTTCCTGACAAGAAAGATCCCTCTGACCACTCTGCAATGGCCTTAATCCTGGCACACAGCTGAACACCAGAGTCACAATGGTGTGAGACTCAGGGTGACCTGGTAAGAGTCCCAAGAGGTCCCAAGAAAGTCACAGTGACCTTTGTTTAGCACTTTATCATATTAACATATATTCATAGAGAGTTTGGGAGAAAATTCCAGTAGAAAAATGTTGCTGCTTTCCAGTACAATTCCTGTCCCTGCTTCTGATTCTTGGTTTTATGTTGTCTGACTACAGCCTACTGAATGTTTTGGAAGGAAACATATTTAACTCATTTTCTGTTATGTCTGTTATACTTGTGGTGCTGGTTATGTGGGAACTAGCAAATGTAAATAGGGATATTTAAGAAATAGAGCCCAGCGGTTCATGGTTAGAGCAAGACACAAAATCAAATGGGATACTATAAAAAGAATAGTATTGAAATGTTTCTTTCCATTTAATTCATCATGTATTGAGGATGTAGGACCTTCCAGGACTGTGTGTGTGTGTGTGTATGTGTGTGTGTGTGTGTGTGTGTGTGTGTGTGTGTGTGGTACGCGGGCCTCTCACTGTTGTGGCCTCTGCCGTTGCAGAGCACAGGCTCCAGACGCGCAGGCTCAGCGGCCATGGCTCATGGGCCCAGCCGCTCCGCGGCATGTGGGATCTTCCCGGACCGGGGCACGAACCCGTGTCCCCTGCATCGGCAGGTGGACTCTCAACCACTGCGCCACCATGGAAGCCCCCTTCCAGGACTTTTAAGGCCCATGGAGAAAAAGAAGACTATGATACGATCCTTGACCTTAAAGGAGCTCACGGTGTACCAAGCCTTCGTGACAGAGCATAGCAACTGCCTCAGAGTAAACAGAAACAGAAGGGAGGGAAACAAGCAGTCAGGGAAGGTTTCCAGCAGGTGGTAACCTGAGTTACCTTGGGAAGGAGGTAGCCAGACCAGGTGGTGAGCATGAACAGCACCCAAACAGGGCCACAAAGCAGGAAATGTCATGGAGTGTTTAGGGAATTACCAGTAGGTCCCTACTGATGTGACGTAGGGTCTGTGGGAGAAAGTGGCATCTAGAAAAGAGGCTGGTGAAAAGGCAGGAACTAGACTGTGAGGGGACTTATACGCCAAGCCAGGAAACTTGGACTTTATTCTGAAAGTAATGGGGAGCCAACTAGAGGATGTTCATCAGGGAGAATGACACGTTTAAACCTTTCTTTCGCTCCGGAAGCAGTGAGAAAGATTGACAGGTAGATGCCCGGAAAACAGCCAACCTCAGTCATCTCTACTGTTTCTCAGCTCATCTTTCTGCACCATGAGTGACTGCAGAACTAGGGGAGGGACCTGAGAGCAGAGGCTGGGAGATGGGTTAGAAGGCTGGTGGACTAATCACAGGTAAAGCTGTCAAAGGACCAACTAGGGTAGCACGGTATTGATGAGAGGAGGAACGGGACTCCAGGATATTAAGAATCAAGACGTAATAATTAATCAGATGGTAAGGAGCGGCAGGAGGGGGAAATGCAGGAATGTGGAAGAGACTCAGTGAGTCATATGCTGGTATACTGGCTCCTGGAAAGAAGCCTTGATGTGTATAACATTGGTTGATTCCTGTGGTGTAAATGCTCCCACCAGGCTGATGTCAGTGGATACAGAGCTGGGAAGAGATACACAATCTCAGCTTTCACCACAGGTGGGAGCCACCTGCAGCACACAGAAGAGACTGCCTGGCTGACTAGAGAGCTTGCTTCCCTTCTAGAGCAACAGCTAGACTACGTTTCCTGCCTTCTCTGTAGTTACTCAGTCTACGTCTTTGAACCGTTGTTTGGAGCGGGTGACCAGGCCAGGATGGGTTACGCTTCAACTATTCATGAATGAGAAATAAACTAGCATTGTATTTAGCCACTAGCATCAGATCTATCTGTTTCAATCTTAAGTAACCTTAGGTAATAATCTTAAGTAATACATGGAGTAAATGTTAATTCAACTTTATGGCTTGAGGAAATGGGTAGATGGTAGAAAAATATATTGAGAAAAAAGAATACATCAATTGAGGAAAAAAATACTGAAAACAACCAACATGGCCAGAGAATACACCGTTTTTAGGTCAGAAACTATTTCCCAGGCATTATTTTCTATAGTAGTGTTTAAAGATCTTGGAATCTATTCACAAACATACATTACCGATGTTGTTTGGGATAGTGATTCAGAGAACTAAGCAAAGTTGACATCTCAGGATTCTATTCTGTTGCTGTGGATCCACTTAGCTTCTTTGAGTTTTTTATACATGAAAAGAAAATGCCAGGACTTCCCTCGTGGCGCAGTGGCTGAGAGTCCGCCTGCCGATGCAGGGGACACGGGTTCGTGCCCCGGTCCGGGAAGATCCCACATGCCGCGGAGCGGCTGGGCCCGTGAGCCATGGCCACTGAGCCTGCGCGTCCGGAGCCTGTGCTCCGCAACGGCAGAGGCCACAACAGTGAGAGGCCCGCGTACCGCAAAAAAATAAAAAAAAGAAAGAAAAAGAAAATGCCAGACTGCCAGATTCCTCCTAATGTGTAAGTTCCTTAAAAAGCACTTCAAAGGCAAATTGCCATTTCTAGGTTATTACAGTAGCATAAAGGACAAAATTGCATCCCTAGTAGCTCAGGAGATTTTATCAGTCCCTATTTTTCTACCCACTAACAAATTATTTGCTTTCAAGGGTTGAGTCTCATGATTATATGTTCATTAATAGAATATTTATTAATTATAAATTTGCTCTGAATAAGACATGTATCTTGTGTTATTCCTCTAAAATACTTAAGTGATGTTGCAAAGAGACCCAAGTATTATAAGTGGAACCAATTATCTAGTTAATTACAGGGACAATGCTGGTCCACTCCCACCCAGAGATTTGGTCTCACAGCAATATGCTTCCACTGGTACTACATGCCTGGGAAATTCAGACCGACCCTGAGTCATCCTTGGCTCATTCTACATTCACTTGACAAATATTTATTGAGCATCTACTATGTGCTGAACACTATGCAAGATGTTGGGAGCAGAATATCATGTAGTGAACACAAGGAGACATTGTCCCTGGCTTCCTGAAGTTTACAGGCTAGAGAATTCCTAGAAATTCTAGAAGACTGAGTCAAATCCAATAGTCATCCACTTTCTGGATTGAACTGTATCCACCCAGAGACCCAACTGAGTCAGACTCTTAATGACCCAGGCAACCCGAGAACCAATTTAATCCCCCAAACCACACACTCAGGAAGAATCAGAAAGTAGCCCAGGCCTTCCTCCCATCTGAGTCAGAACTGACAAGGGCTACAAAGAATGTTTTGGATTCATCCACCGAAGTCTCATAAAAGTTGAAGAGGACCAGGAAAAAAAAAAAAAAAGCTCGTAGAAGGCATCTGAATACTAAATTCACTCTCAGATGCATCTGGACCCTGAGGAGTTCACAATCTATGCTGAGTTCATGAAAAAATAGGTAGACTAATGGGAAATTTCTCTGTGACCTATTGTTTTTCTTTAAAAGTTATAATCCTGTTTCCTTCGTTACTCTTAATTTGAGAGCTTTAGAAACATTTTTCTGGATTTTCTACTTACTGCATTTTAAATAACTTGTTCATAGTATTTGCTTGTGTGGACGCCTAGTGGGGTTTCTGGACCTCAGTCTTGGCCCCTTTCTTCCCTGTCTTAGTTTGGGTCCTCTCTAAAACCAATTCTGGGGCTTCCCTGGTGGCTCAGTGGTTAAGAATCCGCCTGTCAATGCAGGGGACACGGGTTTGAGCCCTGGTCTGGGAACATCCCATGTGCCACGGCGCAACTCAGCCCGTGCGCCACAACTACTGAGCGCGTGTGCCACAACTACTGAAGCCTGTGCACCTAGAGCCCGTGCTCTGCAACAAGAGAAGCCACCACAATGAGAAGCCCGCGCATCGCAACAAAGAGTAGCCCCCGCTCGCCGCAACTAGAGAAAGCCTGCGCGCAGCAACAAAAACCCAACACAGCCAAAAATAAATACATAAATAACTTTAAAAAAAAATAAATAAAACCAATTCTGAGATAAAGACTTGGGTACAGGTAGTTGATCTGGGAGTTGATCTCAAGAAGTATAAATTGGGAGAGGGACACAGAGGAGGGAGAAAAGCCAATGACTGAGGTGTTAATAGGCAGATTCCACCAGGGCCAACTGGGGCTCCGTCCTGGTGGAGACTCTGAAGAACTGTGAAGAAAGCTCCTCGGAATTGTCCCAAGAAGAGGCAGGGAAATGAGGGGATTTTCCACCAACTCCTGTCTCTTCTGGGCTGAGGGTTGCCTTGGGGGCATTAAATCCTGCACTTCACGGCTAGCTACTCTAAACACGGGCTAAGAAAACTCCCAGGGCCTGGAAAGAGCCCTCAGGCAGGAAGCAGGGAGTCAGGTGGAGGCCCTGGAGATGGTACCTGTGTGAACGGGCACAGGAGCTGTGGTCCGGGCTGCCCACTCAGAGGTCCTGGAGGGCTGAGGGCAGGGTCTGGCCTCACAGCCTTTGCCTCTAACAAGGCCCAAAGGACTGTCTTATCTACGGTAAGATAAGATAAGGGGTCTTATCCAGCCAGGCCCCTTTCCCCAGCAACCCTGCAGAACAGGGCGCAAAGGCATCTTTTCATACCTCCAGCCTCTAAGGCAAACATTCATTCCTTTTGCGGTGGGGGGGGGGGGGGTGTTTGTTTGCTTTGTCTTTGTTTATTTCTACTACTAATAGGTTAAAAACAGTACTCTTGAGGGCATGACAAGTTGTGTAAAAGCCTTAAAATTCTTCTTGAGATGGTTTTTCTGTTGTTCCCTGGAACCCATGAGTCAGGCTTGTTCTGCTGGGGATCCTGTCTTGCCCCTGTGCTGGTCCTCCTCTTCCTTCCCAGCTGAGATCCAGCCCCTCCCAACCTCCCGGCCACCTTGACTTCAAGGGACCATGAGAACCCCTGCCTTACCCACATTCACGTGTTTTTCCTTATATCTCACCCTGGGGGAGGAAAAGCAGAGTGAATATAGGGAATCCACAGAGTAAGGTTCGTTGTGATTCTGAAGGAAATCCAGGAGCGTAACTCAAGCCCATTGCTACACCTTCTTATCTCACAGCGGGGGATGGCCAGAGGTCACGCCCCACCAGGAAGAAACAAATGTCCTTACATTCCAAAAATTCCCCTTTTAAAAACCGGACATCCACATTTTGCTTCAAATGTCAAAATAAACTCATTATACTTGGCCAGACAAGATGAAAGTTTCCAGTAACACATTCTGTTCTTATTCTATAGCCTAAAACTGATTAGTAATATATAATGTAATGAACTTGAACAGCCCCAGAATATGCCACTGCCCCTGGAGAACTGCAGAACCTTCCTACGTTTGCCACCTTGTAAGGAGGAAAACTGCCCTTCAAGATCAAGTCCTGAAGGCAACGTTCTCACTTGTCAAACTGTGTTGGCCAAGAAAAATAACAATGAAAAGCACCAAGCAGTCCAAAACACAACAGAAAAAAGTAACCACCTCGCGACAACGTAAGCTGTCAAACTGACTGCAGCACATCAAAGTCAAATTCCAGTTCTCAATAGCTAGAAAAAAAGTGGTTTCGTAATAACAAGTTCATGGCCTATATTTTATTTCCCAACCATGCATCAAGATTTGTACTTCCTTAAGTCAGAAGGAGAAAGACAAATACCATATGATATCACTTATATGTGAATCTAAAATATGACACAAATTAACCTATCTATGAAACAGGAACAGAATCATGGACATAGAGAACAGACTGGTGGTTGCCAAGTGGGAAAGGGTTGGGGGAGGGATGCAGCGGGAGGTTGGGGTTAGCAGATGTAAGCTTTTATATACAGGATGGATAAACAACAAGGTCCTACTGTATAGCACACAGAACTATATTCAATATCCTATGATAAACCATAGTGGAAAAGAATATTAAAGAAAGAATGTATATATATGTATAACTGAATCACTCTGCTGTACAGCAGTAATTAACACAACATTGTAAATCAACTATACTTCAATTAAAAAATAAATTTAAAAAACTAAGAAAAAGAAAGATTTGCACTTCCTAAATCTAAGGTCTGTAGGTCGCTATTCAATTATGAAATCTAACCTCTCAGTGACACTTTCATGGTTAATTCCAGCAAAAAGGAGAAAATACAGATCCCACTACTGGGGCATAAAATATGATTCTTACAAGATAAAACACGCTTGTTAAAGCACGTGTTGCTCCAAGACAAGGAAAAAGAAACATCCTCAGTCTGACATAATGTATATTGCGTTCCCTGCTTCTAGACTTTTCTAGAGTATTTTCTATGGGATTATATACAGTATTTTCTAGAGGAGCAGAAGTTAGGAGTCGGTCTGTTTTAATAATGAGTGTTTACTAAAGTTCACTTTGTTTTAATAAATAAAAACTTACTTAAAAACCACCAGCCTGAAGAGGTTTAAAAACAAAGTAGTCAACTCATTCAAACCTCACGGCAATCCTATGAGGCGAGCACTAGTATCATCTCACTTTATAAATGTGGAAACTGCAAGAGAGAGCAGTGAAGTCTGTGGCTCAGGGTCACACAGAGAGTAAGCAGTGCCTCAGGGCATGGACCGGGGTGGGCTGACCCTAGGACCCACACTCCCAGCCACCTACAGAGGAGCATCCCAGCCAGGATGGAGGTGGGTGGGCACAGTCTTCATGAAGATGTTTACCATGGCTCATGTCTGTCAGCAACCAGCAAATTACTAAACTGTTCCTACACTGGTGTTTTTTTAATTCATCTATCTCATTTAAGGATTTTTAGATACATCAAAAGGGTACTTTTAAAAGGTAGGTTTTTTGTTTTTTTGGGTTTTTTTGCGGTATGCGGGCCTCTCACTGTTGTGGCCTCTCCCATTGCGGAGCAACAGGCCCCAGACGCGCAGGCTCAGCGGCCATGGCTCACGGGCCCAGCCACTCCGTGGCATGTGGGATCTTCCCGGACCGGGGCACGAACCCGTGTCCCCTGCATCGGCAGGCGGACTCTCAACCACTGCGCCACCAGGGAAGCCCAAAAGGTAGGTTTTTTTAAAAAAATAGCCTTAAGGGAAAAAGAACAAATCCACAGGGCACTGTGTAAACATCACTTAATGGGTTAAAATTCCCAGCTAACTACAGAAATCCTCAGTTTAAAAAGTGGTATGACAGGTAAATCCTAGTCATTATAGGCAAAATCTCTACTGAATTAATGCTAGAAGGATAAGACTAATTCATAGTTGAAACTGGGGTTATGGAGTCTTTCACACCATGACGGATCTCCCTGAATTATCTCAGATGCAAACTGACGGTGAAAATATTCTCAGGAGAGGCCTGATTTAACAAAACATATGGGCAGAAGAGGTGGAAAACCCTTCTATCACCAAATTGAAGACAGCACGTTCATTGGAAGGAATCTCAGTATCATTCGATTTCCAGTCTGTGGGATGCATTTCCCTTTTGTATTTCTTATGTATCCCAAACACCAAGAATAGCACATAGTAGGTACTCAAGAAATATTTGTTGAAGGAATAGGGTGAAATATATGAGAGGCATTGCCTGGTCTGAAGGAGGGAAAAAGAAGGTGCATTAATTTTCTGCTGCTGTTTAACAAATTACCGCAAACTTAGTGGCATAAAACACCACCATTTATTATCTTGTGGTTCTTTACGTCAGGAGTCTGGGCATGATGCAGCCAGGTTCTCTGCCCAGGGTCAAGGCTGCTATCAAGGTAATCACCAAATGCCTGGGAAGACCCACTTCCGAGTTGCACATGTTGTTAGCAGAATCCATATTCTTATGGTTCCTGAGGTTCCTGCTTTTTTTGCTGGCTGTTGGCTGGGGCCTCTCTCAGTTTCTAGAACTCACTCTTAGGTCCTTGCCATGTGGCCATCACCACAGGCAGCTTTCCCCTTCAAGGTCAGCAGGAAAATTTCTCATGTTTCAAATCTCTTTCTTGGGGTAGGGCTCAGTCACTTTTTTTGTTTGTTTTTGTTTTTGTTTTTTTGCGGTACGCGGGCCTCTCACCGCTGTGGCCTCTCCCGTTGCGGAGCAACAGGCTCCGGACGCGCAGGCTCAGCGGCCATGGCTCACGGGCACAGCTGCTCCGCGGCATGCGGGATCCTCCCAGACCGGGGCACGAACCCGCGTCCCCTGCATCGGCAGGTGGACTCCCAACCACTGCGCCACCAGGGAAGCCCAGGGCTCAGTCACTTTTAAGAGCTCCCTTAATTAGGAGAGGTCCCTCAGGATAGTCTCCCTTTTGAGCAGCTGACTTGGGACCTTAAACGCATCTGCAAAATCCCTTCATCTTTGTCATGTGATGCCACTTTATCACGGAAGTGACATCCATCGTATTTCTAGTGCTGTCCACAGTCAAAAGAGAGGGCCATGTACACCAGGAGGGAAGCATTGTGGGGACCATCTTAGCCTACCACAGGAGGACAGGTCTGAGTCAGGTACCCTCGTGGACCAGCTGGCCAAACAAGGACGAAAACTATGGTAGTCAGTGTCCACAGAGTCAGAATTTCCAGGAAGGAGAATGCTATAAAAACATCTCTGCCATACCCATGTTCATAGTAGCATTATTCACAATAGCATAAGGGCAGAAGCAACCCAAGTGTCCATTGATGGATGAATGGATAAACAAAATGTGATACCCATACAATGGAATATTATTCAGCCTTTAAAAGAAAGGAGGGGCTTCCCTGGTGGCACAGTGGTTGAGGGTCCGCCTGCCGATGCAGGGGACACGGGTTCGTGCCCCGGTCCGGGAATATCCCACATGCCGCGGAACGGCTGGGCCCGTGAGCCATGGCCGCTGAGCCTGTGCGTCCGGAGCCTGTGCTCCGCAACGGGAGAGGCCACAACAGTGAGAGGCCCGCGTACCACAAAAAAAAAAAAAAAAAAAAGAAAGGAAATTCTGACACATGCTGCAACATGGATGAACCCTGAAGACATTCTGCTAAGTGACACAAGCCAGTCACAAAAGGACAAATACGGTATGATTCCACTTATATGAGGTATCAAGGGTAGTCAAATTCATAGAGATAGAAGGTAGAATGGGGAGTTAGTGTTTAATGAGTACACAGGGCCAGTTCTGCAAGACAAAAAAGAGTTCTGGAGATTGATTTCACAACCACATGAATCTGTTTAACACTACTGAACTGGACACTTAAAAATGGCTAATATGGGCTTCCCTGGTGGCGCAATGGTTGAGAGTCTGCCTGCCGATGCAGGGGACGGGGGTTCATGCCCCGGTCTGGGAAGATCCCACATGCCCCACATGCCGCGAAGCGGCTGGGCCCGTGAGCCATGGCCGCTGAGCCTGCGCGTCCGGAGCCTGTGCTCTGCAACGGGAGAGGCCACAACACTGAGAGGCCCACGTACCACAAAAAAAAAAAAAAAAAGGCTAATATATTAAACTTTATGTTATATGTACTCTACCACTGCCAAAAATACCTTTGCCAATGATACTACTTACAACTATTTTTTAACTCATTTAATAGACGGGTATGGGTGTCTGCCTCGTGACACGCACTGTGCTGGGTGACAAGGGACACAAATATTAATGTAACAGGTTTCACAGTGATTAGTGAACTGAAACTGAAGTTTGTTTTTAAAATAATCATTATTATATCAGAAATAACCACAGAGGATATATGTATATGTATGACTGATTCACTTTGCGGTACAGCAGAAACTAACACAACATTGTAAATCAACTCTACTCCAATAAAAAATTAAGTAAAGAAAGAAATAACCACAGAAACAATGATCCGAACTAATTTTTCCTCATTCCAGATGAAATGCCCCAACTCACCTGCCCCAGATCCAAGGTGACGTTGACTTTGTTGTATTGCGTGCCTGAGGAGAGAGGAGGGCTTTGCCACCACAGTTCAGATCCATCAATTGCGTTGGTGATGGGGTGTGCTTTCCTGGGGTCCTCAGAATTGCAATAGTCACAGAACTGGCCCTGAAATAATAAAGCTCTCGTTTTATTGTCAAGTAGTTTTTTCTTATCAATTTAGTAGAAGAGGTCATTGAAACAAAGACCGTTTTCTATAGCTTAGAGAATTCAGCTATTGAATTTCATCATAATGTTTTCTGAAGACAGTAGTAAGGCTTTCTCTTTTTCGTTCAGTCTTAAACCATATCACCTGTTTATACCTCTGTTTATCATGTTTCTAGGACACACATTATATTTATCTTCCATCAGTTAGAGTTATGTTTTTCTTGTCTTGAATGACACTTTAAGAAGAGCCTGTTGTGCCTGAGATGCAATGATGTTCTCCTTCAGCAAATCCTTTTTGCTGTTTACATCCTCCTCTGCAAGTTCTGTGTCAAGCCCTGGGATACAAAGAGGATCCCTGCTCACAGCCCCAGTGGAGGTGATAAGCATACAAGTAACCATAAAGGAAGTAGGTTTGGCAAGAGTATAGAGTGCTGGGTCTAAGGCAGGATGGAAGAGGTGGGATTTCAGCTGCCTGTGACGATGGAGAGGAGGTTGGTAAGTGTCAGTGAGCAGTCAACAAGGAAGGTGTTCCAGGTGGAGGAATGAGCACCAGCAAAGGCACAGAGACCAGCTGGTCCATTTGAACAAGAGCATAAGTAATGGAAAACTACACTTGAAAGGTAAGTGGGGGAGATGTGGCTGGGCTGTGGATACTGGAGTGAGAAGTTGGCAGTTAATTTAGTAGGTAAGTGGGAATCCTGGAGTGGTATTTATTTGATATTATCATCTCTACTGAATTCTGATTCTACTGATATCATCTCATCTTCTTACTGAATTACTCTTTTTCAGTAGGCAGATTCTCTTGATTCTATTTTGTTTTGTTTTATTTTGTTTTGTTTTTGTAATGAATTTTAGCACCATTACCACTCAAAAAGCTGAACAAACGCCTTTCTTATATATTGAATATACTTTTAACTGGTTCAAAGCCTGGTGCTTACCCAGTAGTGGATGTCACATACTGAACTGCTTTGCTCCCCAATTAAATGATCTAAGGGCATAACTACCACATAGGAGAGGGATAGAGAAGCAAACTTAGACCCGCAGCCCCTCCAGAAATGTGCTGTGAGAAAAGGGTAACTCTGCCCCTGACAAGCATCTTGGAAGTTAATTTTTTAATGCTCAAGGATAAATTCGATCCTGGTGTGGAACTAAATGTGTGGCCGAATGTTTTCATCGAGTGTGTTACAGAGGGCTCCTTCATATGTGGTGATATATTATGTACAACTTTATCTTTTGACCCTTCATGAAGATACTTCTGTAACTCAGGAGCAGCACCGTGGGGTATGCAGTCCCATCAGTTCACGAGCCCAGAGGCCACATGTGTCTTGCCTTCCCTATATCACTTCAGCCTAGAATGTCATAGAAGCCCAATAAAGGAATAAACCCCTCAGGGTTTTTCAAAAAATTGTTTGAGTCCTTTCTACAAAATTTTATTATTATAATAAGTATAATTGATAACTATTTAAGCTAGGACCTATTAACATTTATGAGTATTTTGCCCTCTAATGATTTGTATTTTTCCCATTTTCTCCCTAGAAATCATTTTACCAGTTTAATTATTTGGTGAGGGAATTAAATTGTTATTTCTTGAAGTTTAGAAGATTTACACGTGATAGAAGCAAATCTCCTCCAGGGATGTGGATGCTTATAATCTACGTTCATCTCCATCTCCAGAGTATAGATATGAGGAATGGAGATGTTCCTTTTCTGTTGTCATAGATGAATTAAGGACTTACCATTAGAAATAAAAGTCTAAAATCTCTCAGTGGAAAATAAAGGTGAATACCTTTAAGAACTTGGAGCAAGGAATGAGTTCTTAAACAAGATTCAGAAAGCACTGACCACAAAGGAACAGACAGATTTGACGACATTAAAATTAAGAACATTGGGTCCATCAACAGATGAATGGATAAAGATGTGGTATATATATATACCACATACCGCAAAAAAAAAAAAAAACTATATAGAAAGGAAAGCAAAGGAAAAATTAATAAAGGATTCAGGATGATGGTTACCCCAGACTGAGAGAAAAAGAGACAGAAGGTGGGGAAACCATATGGTTAGACATAAGTTATTGCTAAGGCCCTATTTTGAGTTTTGGTAGCAAGTTCATGGGTGCTTATTATACGATTAAAATTTTTTTTTTGGCTGCACTGCACGGCATGCAGAATCTCAGTTCCCCGACCAGGGATCGAACCCGTGCCCCCTGCTGTGGAAGGGTGGAGTCTTAACCGCTGGACCACCAGAGAAGTCCCTTGTTATACTATTTAAAATCCATCCATCCACATACACATTAAGGCTTATCATGCAAGGACCAATGACGAAAGCATGTCTTAAACTGAGGGTCACGAACAATCCCTAATCTAATCTAATTCTGCACCTGAGGTCAAATATATTTTAAATAACCATAAATAAATAAAAGCAGGACAAAAACTGGTAGGAGTCAGAGAAGAGGGGGACAGACAGAGAACAGAGAGGATTCTTACATCCTTGTGTTCAGTTATTCATCCATCCAGGCAACAAACCTGTACTGACCATGTACTCTGTATCAGAAGCTATTCCAGACAGAGATGAGAATATTGAAAGATAAACAAGACAAGGGACTCACGCTCTGAACTGTGTCAAAGCTACTATTAGCCTAGTCATGTGGGAAACAGCAAATGTAACAGAAGGGGCTAGAATGAAAGGGGACAAAACTGTTCAAATAAACAACAAAAGAGAGTAGAGATCCAAGTCTGGAGGTCCCCAGAGGACAAGCTAGTGTTTGCCCAGAAGCCCACAGAGTGACCTACCCTCATTTAGAAAGATGGAAAAAAAAAATAGTCTGTCCTAGCTGCTCACATTTTTGATGATTCTCCTTAACCAAAAGCCTCTCATATATAATACTGTGCAGCTGAATTCACAGCATAAACACTGTCTTGTTCTAAGAAACTAGAGGTTGATTACAGCACCACTCCCTAACACGACTTCTTTTATTGTCTGGTCATTCATTTATTCAACTTTTCCAAATCGCCACCAGGGTGTGGAGCACTGTGTTGGATGCTGGGGCAAAAACAGAGGAACAAACGCTAAGAGCTGGACCCGGCCCCGGAAGAAATCCAGTGGGATAGAAGGGAAGTAACTCAAACACAACATGTCACCAGCAGGGGCTGGGATCAAGCGAGCGTGTGGGGCGTGGGAGCCCAGGAGAGACATGCCACGCCTTCCCTGCCGAATCTTCACCACATTCTCAGATGCGTATCAAATCAGGACCTAAAGACCCAGAAGTGAAGGCTCACAGAGGTGAAGGGCCTCACCTCAAACCACACAGCCGGGACGTGCAGGAACCAGGACCCGTGTGTGGGCCTGGCCACAGTCCTTACAGCTCAGAACGCTTTCCATCCTGGCCTGGCTGCTCTGGAAGCTGCATCAAAGAGCCCGTCTTAGATTTGGATGGAGTGTGAGGCCGCACTGCAATAGCAATTATGTGATTTTCCAAACACCTGCCCACGACCAGATGTGTGGGAAGAGATCCAGCTGAGGAGAGAACCCCGTCTGACAGAAGCTTAGCTGCACCCGTGCCCTGCGGCAGGCACAGAAAACACGGCAAGATCTAACCACGCTCACCCATTGACAGCGCTGTTTCATGATCACCACGTTTGCGCTACCGCGAACCCTCCTCCTCACCATCACTCACCGAGGCTCCTGAGGTTACGTGCCTTAAAGGCACTGTCTCAAGTGGCCAGACCCAAGCCAGCTGGAGCCCTGATGTGGAGAACATTCTGGAGTGTGCCCATTCCCAACTTGGGATTGCTCCTTTACCAAAACCTTGTTCAGAACGCTCTCCATTCTGAGAGGCACAAAGCACATGGGCGTGGTTACCTACAACTCAGACAAGCATCTTGTAAATGTCCTGAGCACCTAAACGTCTGCACAGGGTGGGGTGAAGGGCGACCACACAGCCCAGGAGAGCGTGCAGCTCTGCAGCCCACACACAGCTTTCACCCCACCAGAAGGGGGCGCTTTGCCCTCTAGTGTGCCGGGTTCCTGGAGCAAGGGATTTGAGAGACCAAACAAGGGGCTGCAGGTTGGTTCCTGGTACGTATATTTTAATTTATTTATTTTTTATTTCTTTATCTTTGGCTGTGTTGGGTCTTCGTTGCTGCGTGCGGGCTTTCTCTAGTTGTGGCGAGCGGGGGCTGCTTTTCTTTGTGGTGCGCAGGCTTCTCATTGCAGTGGCTTCTCTTGTTGCAGAGCACGGGCTCTAGGCGTGTGGGCTTCAGTAGTTGCAGCATGTGGGCTCAGTAGCTGTGGCTGGCGGGCTCTAGAGTGCAGGCTCAGTAGTTGTGGCGCACGGGCTTAGTTGCTCAACAGCATGTGGGATCTTCCCGGACCAGGGCTCAAACCCGTGTCCCCTGCATTGACAGGCGGATTCTTAACCACTGTGCCACCAGGGAAGCCCAGGTATGTATCTTTTAAGGCAGATAAGCAAACATCTGCAAAATTTATACCTATTACTCAAAAACTATGTCCACTCAGGCCAAATTACAGAGGGTTTTTCTTTTAATTTGTTTCAAAGAGATGCATTTTGGAGTAGAATGATGGAGGTCTAAATCCTGCCTCTACCAGTCACGGCTTCAAAATGTTAGTCAAACTATTTAGTCTTGGGCTTCCCTGGTGGCGCAGTGAGCCATGGCTCACTGAGCCTGCGTGTCCAGAGCCTGTGCTCCGCAACGGGAGAGGCCACAACAGTGAGAGGCCCGCGTACCACAAAAAAAAAAAAAAAAAAATTGTTTAGTCTCCCTTGGGTTCCATTTTCTCTTTGTTAAAACGGGCTAACACCACCAACCTTACGCAGTGATTTTGATGATTCAGTGAGACGCCGTCCATAAAGTGATCACACCACCATCGGAACCACTGGGGTGTTTATCCATTCATCTGTTCATCAACACTTAGGTTGCTTCCATATCTTGGCAATTGTAAATAATGCTGCTCTGAACACTGAGGTGCATGTATCTTTTCAAATTAGTTTTTGTTTTTTTCAGATATATACCTAAGAGTGGAATTGCTGGGTCATATGATAGTTCTATTTTTAGTTTTTTGAGAAACCTCCATACTATTTTCCACAGTGGCTGTACCAATTTAGAGTCCCACCAACAGTGTACAAGTAAAACCCATCTTTTTAATGGTTTCCATATAATCCTCTTCCTTCTACTTCTCCCTCTATTCTCTTGTTCCCTATACGTAGTGTTGGCATATCACTGGCAATAAGGGGTCGCTTGGTACCTATAGTTGCAGGTAAGTGGCCTGCTCACAAATAAACTCAGGTTTCTGAGGTGGGCCAGGCCACACTTAGGCCTGTCTGCTCAATGCCCCAAACCCAAAGCACTTCCTCTTTAGAGCTTCATCCCAAAGCCTAGATTTACAAAAGCAGCTCTGCCTTGACAGTTTATTCATCCAACTGTCAACTATTGACCTGCTAAGGGCCAGATACTGTCCTCAGGAGAGAGTCTGACCTTGACCTGAGGCATTCCTCAAACCAAATATTTCCCTCTCAATTCCATTTCAGTTATTAATCTCCTTATGAAATAACTACACTCTTTTTTTTTTTTTTTTTTTTTTTTTTGCGGTACGCGGCCCTCCCACCACCGCGGCCTCCCCCGTTGCAGAGCACAGGCTCTGGATGCGCAGGCCCAGCGGCCACCGCCCATGGGTCCAGCCGCTCGACGGCACGCGGGTTCCCCCAGACCGGGGCATGAACCTGCGTCCCCTGCATCGGCAGGCGGACTCCCAACCACTGCGCCACCAGGGAAGCCCTACTACACTCTTTACCACTTTATTTTCTCATTGTCCTAATGCCCTCAACTCTTTCATTCATCCTTTTAAAATTTTATCAGTCACCTAAATTCTTTTGAGAACCAGAAAGGGAATACATACATACAAAAATAAAATGAAGTATTTATAAATTCTGGGAAGTGGTCTCACTCAGAGATAACATTCAAAACATATAAAAACGAGGGCAGCGTGGCTTTCTGAGTTCCTAGAAACACCAAACATGTTCCCACCTCAGGGCCCTTGCACCTGCTGGTCCTCTGCCGGGAACACATTTTCCCAGCCTTTCCTTGGGGCTGCCTTCCTCTCAACCCTCAGCTTTCTGTACCAATAACACTCCTTAGAAAAGCTTCTCCATCTACTTGACCTATAGAAGCTTTCTCTTTAATCTCAATCGCAAAATCCCATTTATTCTCTCCAAGACACAATAACAATCTATAATTATCATATTAGTTTGCTCACTGGTTACAGTCTCCCCATAGAAGGTTAGCTGCTTATAAGCAGGGACCTTTTCTGCCTTGTTAGGAATTGTACTCCCAGCCCATCATATCCCTGTCCTCTGTGCCTGGCACAGAGATGTCAATAAATATTTGTTAAATGTAGTAGTGGATGAATATTGCACATAAGTATGTGTACATGCATGCTTCCAGGCGGCAGTTCTTTCCTTAGGTGATAAAAAGCTACAATAGGGATCGTCCACAAAAGACAGCTCTGGGTGAGCTGCCAGGTGTTCGGTGGTCAAGGAGGACAAGGGGCTAATTTGAAAGCAGCAATCAAGGCCATTCACTTCCTGTGCCTGACTGTGCAGGCAAAAGGCAAAGGAGAAAGGTGCCAGCTCCCCAGGGTTCCATTTCCCCCAGGCAAGGGTCAGATGACAGGAGAATGAGCTCACTGCCCAGGAACCCCAAACAAAAGGCTCCTGCCTTCTTATGCACCCAGGGAGTTGGGAGGGGCATGCAGAGAGGAGTAGAACAGTACCAAGTCCGAGTGGGAGAAAGGGCCTCACCCATAGCACCCCGATAGCACCCCAAAAACGAGTCTCAATGGAGGCCTCCGAACAGAGGCTCTAGGGCGGAGAATGCAGATAAGTATATGCGCATGGCTGGTCTACGGGGGCCTGACTCCTTGACCGCAGCTCCCTCCAGAAAACTGCAAGGCGCTGGTGTGGGGAGGGCAGCTGCCCATGCTAGGCCCCTGCTAGGCCCCAATTAAAGCCTTTGGATTGCCTGTGATGCAACCTAAAATCACACAGACGATTCTGACCTGGAGACGGCCTTCTCGCCCTCCTCTCTGAAAATCCTTTCAGTGGTGCGGCACTGAAGGCGGTCCTTCTCCACAGCTGAACTCAATCCTTCGCTCTGCAAAGCTACACCACCCTTTGTATTTTGTCTTCAGTGAAGATGGAGAACCATTGCTTACAAACATCCCTATCATGATTGTGAAGGCCCTTGGCCTCATCTTCCTTGTGGTTAATCAAGCAGATTTACTCTTTCAGCTATGGTCTTCCTAAGCTCCAGTGACAGTTGCTATCTATTACAGCTAGGGAAAAACCACACTGCAGAACCAAGGCAAGCAACTGATCAAAGAAAAAGGCGGCTGCATGTGACACCAAGTATGTGAGGGGTATGAAGTGTTACTTCAAAGCCAGCATGGTGCTCAGAGAAAGGGAATGAAAACTTTATCAGGTCCTGGTATTTCTATTAGAAAAAGTGCCTTCAAGGTACATTTTTATTTAAATAAAAGTCTACTATTTGACCTAAAAGATAATGAAATAAAACAAGAGGGGAAAAAAAATCAACTAGTTTGTGGCAATCTTACTAAAAGATTTTCCTGAAGAGGTCTCTCAGCAACTTCTGCTACTTTTTCTGGTACATTAAAAACATTCGAAATTCAATGTCACATTAAAGATACATTAAGTGATCAGCTGTCACAATGAAATAGGAACATCACTTAGAAACAGATAAAACATATACGTATATGTATAACTGATTCACTTTGTTATAAAGCAGAAACTAACACACCATTGTAAAGCAATTATACACAAATAAAGATGTTAAAAAAAAAAAGCTTCAGTTCCTTTAAAAAAAAAAAAAGACATATAGGAAAGTTTGAAAGTCTAAAATTTTTGTGTTCTCATCAAATCACTAGGCAAACTACCTTGCATAGAATCTTTGCCACCAATGTCTTTTGTACACACAAATCCTCAGCCATATTCAGTCTCTGCAGAGCCAATCTCAGGAAACAAGGAGCTGGGCCTTTCATTTCACAATCCCACCCCATCCTTCCCCTGATGCAGCCCCCAGAGCCCTCACTAGTAAAGGAATAACCCAACCACTGGGCTCTGTGCAGCTCACTGTGTCCAGAGCCCCCAGACTCCCACCACCCCACCCGTGTTATTAGGCAATCCTTATTTTATGCCCCACTGATATATTCTTCATATTTAAGGATTACTCTCAATATGGGTGATCCCTAAATATTTGTTCAACCAAGAGCTCTCCTTATTCTGTTCAGGGACTAATTATGAATATCAGATTGCAAAGTCTCAAAAGCAGAGACCCTAGGACCACCCAAGAGCTTCATGTAGTCCCCCATCCTCCACCCTCCCATACACAGATAACTCACACGCTGGTCCATAAACACTGCTGGCTGACCGAGAGGTTGGTGATCTGGCTTAAAGCTGAAGCTACTGCTAGGGACTGAATATCTGTGTCCCTCCCCCAGATTCATATGTTAAGACCTAACCCACTAGATGATGGTATTAGGATGAGGGTTCCACCTACACGAACGGAATTAGTGCCCTTATAAAAGAGGCCCTGGAGAGATCCCTCATCCCTCCCACCTTGTGAGGGCAGTGAAAAAACAGCAATCAGCGAACAGGAAGTGGGTCCTCACGAGACACTGAATCTGCCCACACCTTGACCTTGGATTTCCCAGCCTCCAGAACTGTGAGAAATAAATTTCTGTTGTTTATAAGCTATCAATCTATTTTTTTGTTACGGCAGCCCAAACGGACTAAGCTGAGCTGCCGTAACAAAGTACCACAAACTGGGTGGCTTAGAACAACAGAAAGTTATTGTCTCACAGTTCTGGAAGCTGAAAGTCTGAAATCAAGGCATTGGCAGGGCCCCTCTCCCTCTGAAACCTGTAGAGGAAGGATCCTTCCTTGCCTCTTCCAGCTTCTGGTGGTCCAGTCCTAGTCATTGGTCTCTGCCACTACATTAGGCACTACTTTGAAATTCAACACACCAGGGCCACAACTGTCTTCCAGAGGCAGGTTGTTGAAAGTCAGGTATTTTTTCTGTCAAACAGCACTTCCATCAAGGTGTTGCTCTAGTAGGAAAATCCTATGATGGTGTTGCCCTTTGAACATTTCTCCAAAAAGCATCTATGAAGTGTCTGTGATAAGCTGCCGCAGGGAAGACAAACAACAGGAAAATGTGGCCTCACACTCAGGAAGTTCGTGAATTAATAAGGATACAGACATGAAAATCAATGGCTCCAAGGCCATGAATGGAGTTAGGGAGGTGGCACAGAGTTTGGCTGGAACTCTGAGGGAAGAGTAGTTGGCTCAGCGGTGGCAGCATAGCACAGCAGGTAAAAGCATGAACTCTGCAGCCAGAGTACCTGGCTTTTCCACATACTAGCTGCGTGACCTTGACCAAATCACTTAACCTCTCTGTGCTTCAGTTTCCTCATTTGTACACTGAGTGTGCTAAGAGTACCTCCTTTATAAATTGTTGTGAGGATGAAGAAGTTTGTGAAAGGGGCTTTAGAACAGTGCCAGGTACCGGTTAAGTGTTAAATTAATACTCCACATTAAACAGGGGAGCTATTGAACCAAAAAAAGAAAAAAACAACAGGGGAGCAAGTCTCCTGGTTACTAGGCTGTTCTCCCTATTCCCCATTCTGCCCGCCCCCCCCTTAATTTGGTATCACTCCTGTACACAGTATATAGTGCAACCTGAAAGTAATGGAGAATTACATCTATACCCCACAGTTAAGATATGCATAGATAATCTAATTAAAACCTATATTTCTCTCAAGCTAATATTCATTTATTACTTCCACATGTATTTTCTAAACATCTAGGATGGGAAAACCAAGAGAATACAATATGCTTATAATATTGAGAAACGGGCAGGACACATGGGACTCAATGAGTTGGCTCTCCCCAGGGCAGGTTCCACCCTGTTGGCAGGGGGGATCTAATCAAGGATCTGCTAGCTCATGCAAACAGCTCTTTTTTGAGAAGCAGAAAAAGGCTCCCTGCCTCTGAGCAGATACAGCCTTGCCCGGGCTGGATTTTCAGCCCCCTTGGCCAGGAGCCCATGTATACAGCACAACACAGGCAGTTCTATTGACTAAGACCACTGAGGTACCATTTAATAAATCTTTTCCTCACTAGGCAAATGGTTCCACAATGTTGAGCAAAAGTTAACACAGGTTTCGTGAAAGCCTAAATCACAACGGGAAATAAATTTATGATCTGGAAGAATGTATTAGTGCTACCAAAATTCACCTTAAAAAATTAATACCTCCCCAAAAATGTTAGTTTAGCTGATAAAAGTGTGTGTATATATGATGTGGGTGTATATAGGAATTAGTAGATATACATATAACTCCTAGCTCTGTCCCCTGAAAGGGTCTAGAAGCAATGACACACCGGTAACAATGAGCACACCTCATATCCAGACTTGGTTTCTACATACCACACTCAATTTAAAAAAAAAAAAACAAAAAAAAAAAAACAGAGATTTTTGGAAAAGTAGTTAGTTTCAACGCTGGAGCAAAGAAAATTAAAAGTGACCCTGGAACATCTTGTGTTACCAGAAAGTACATAAATAAATGAAGTCCCTACATAAATAATATCTGAACTAGTTATCAACGCATTAACAAAACAATTCAATATTGCTATTCTATAGAAGACTATGAATGTCTTTATGCCTGTGGATTATTCAGCATGCCAAATGTGTTCAGTGTATAATACACTGTACACGTCATCATTAAAAGAACTTTTTACTCAAAAATTTAAAATGACTATTGTGATAATTCATTTTTGTAGCTTACCACGTTAGAAGTCTTAAAAAGAATTTTTTCTCTCCATGAAAAAACACATTTATTGAGCACTAACTATGTGCCAAGAAAAATACTAAGTGCTTTTATCCTCCAAGTAAACCTGGGAGATACACAGGTTTATTAATTCTGTTTTATATATAAGAAAACTGAGATTTTGCAATTTTCCAAGGTCAGAGAGCTGGTAGAGTTAGAATTCAAACTCAGGTCTACATGATTGTAGAGCCAGAGTTCTTCATCTCTAAGTGAGAGTAGTTTGATAATATCTACAGTGAGATGATGTTGTATTTTCCCTCACAGGAGTTTCCCTGGTCATTTAAGAAAATTGGGTTATAAAAAGGCTAGTCATCTACAGAAAGATCCACACTGAGACACATTATAAACAAACTGTCAAAAGACAAAATCTTGAAAGCAACGTGAGAGAAGCAATTTATCACATATAAGGGATCCTCAATAAGATTAACAACCTATTTTTCACTGGAAACCATGGAATCCAGATGGCAGTGAGACGATAAAGTGCTGAAAGAAATAAACTGTCAGTCAAGAATTCTATACCTGGTAAAGTTATTCTTCAAAAATGAAGGAGAAATTAAGACATTCCCAAAGAAAAGCTGAAGGAGTTTGTTGCTAGTAGACCTGCCCTACAAGAAATGTTAAAGGGAGTCCTTCAAACTGAAATAAAGGACATTAGACAGTAACTCAAAGCCATACAAAGAAATACAGAACACCAGTACAAATAACTACATAGGTAAATTAAAAAGCCAGCATTATTGTATTTCTGGTTTGTAACTTTTTTTCCTATATGATTTAAAACACAAATGCATAGAACAATAATTATGTTTTTATCCCAAGGGGCAACAATGTGTAAAGATGTAATTTGTGACAATAACATCATAAAAGGGGAGACAGACCTATATAGGAGCAGAGTTTTAGATGCTATTGAAATTAAGTTGATGTCAAATCAAATTGGATTGTTATAAATTTAGGATGTCAATTGTAATCCTCAGAGTAAGCACTAAGAAAATTACTTTTAAAAATTTACAGGGGGGGTTTCCCTGGTGGCTCAGTGGTTGAGAGTCCGCCTGCCGATGCAGGGGACATGGGTTCAAGCTCTGGTCCGGGAAGATCCCACATGCCACAGAGCAACTAAGCCTGTGCGCCAAAACTACTGAGCCCGCACTCCAGAGCCCCTGAGCCACAACTACTGAGCCCTCGTGCCAAAACTACTGAAGCCCACATGCCTAGAGCCCATGCTCTGCAATAAGAGAAGCCACCGCAATGAGAAGCCCGTGCACCACAACCAAGAGTAGCCCCCACTTGCCACAACTGGAGAAAACCCACGCGCAGCAACGAAGACCCAATGCAGCCAAAAATAAATAAATGAATTTATTTAAAAAAAGAATCATTTGTCCTTCAACTGCTGGCTGTAATCATCTGAAGTTTTGAAATAACTCTATTAATAATTGTTACAAATATATCAATGGACACAGTAAATGTTTTAGATTTCCCCAAAATTTTCACATCTGTATCACAAAGGAAAAGGCCCTTGTTGAAGTTAACAAATGGCTCTCTTTCACAATAGTTCTGTAAACAGAGCCTTAGTGAAGTTGAGTTTCCTTTATGGCTATTAGTGCAAGTTACACAAACACACAACTGGGACTGCTTTGTGGCAAGCATGCTCGCTCTTAGCCATAACTCAGGTGAGTGTACTTCTCTATCAATATCATTTAGGTTAAATACAAATTCTTATGCATAAATCAAAGTGCACTGAAAGAACTTATAAAAATATGTTGAACTGTCGATGTACAAAATCAAGATCATATGTTTGCTGGGACTTCCCTGGCGGTCCAGTGGTAACTCTGCACTTCCACTGCAGGGGGCGCAGGTTTGATCCCTGGTCAGGGAACTAAGATCCCACAAGCGGCACAGCGTGGCCAGAAAAAAGAAAAAAAAAAGATCATATGTTTGGTAAATACGTGCAGGTCATTTCTTGTGAGCATAGTGTTTATGTCAAGCTAAACCAAACCCAAGGTTATATTTTCAACACAGCCTTCCACTTCCATTTTATCATCACCTCTATCAGATGTCAGTAAATTCAGTCCTCCCTTGGTATTTGCGAAGGATTGGTTCCAGGAACCCTACAGATACCAAAATCTGCAGATGCTCGAGTCCCTTATATAAAATGGCATCATAGTATTTGCATATAACGTACGTACATTCTCCCACGTACTTTAAACCATCTCCAGATTACCTATAATACCGAATACAATGTAAATGCTATGTAAATAGTTGCCACCATAGGGCGAATTTAAGTTTTGCTTTGGGGAATTTTCTGGATTTTTTTTCTCCCGAGTATTTTTGACCCACAGTTGGTTAAATCTGTGGATGCGAAACCCAAGGATACTGAGGGCCGACTGTAATAATGTCTTTACACTCCATAGGTTAGTACACATTTAAAGTTAAAGTGCAAATTGTGACATATTTCGGTTATAATTACTTTTCATCAGGATAGAACTAATTTGCATACTTTTCTTGTCTCCTCTTTATAGTAACTTCAACTGTACCTTCACTCCACCATCCTTTCATTCAATATTTTCCAAGCACCTATTCTGTTCCAGGCTTTTGTGCTCAGCACTGGAGAGATAGCCGTGAACTAGACAGATAGGATCCCTGAATCACAGAGCTCTCAAACACCAAAAACTTAATGTCTGAGCAGTAGCAAGTATATAAAATCTTATTTAATGAATCTTAAGTCCAAAGAAACCACAGCAAACATTTTTCACCCAACAAACAAAATGCAGACTTTTTAAATGCTCTGCCTGTTGACACATGCTACCGTTCAAGTATCAGCATTGTTATTATAGAATCAGGACCATAAACCCTGGGTTTTTTTCTAAGATGTGACTTTTATCCATTTTTTTACATTTCTTGCATCCTTTTGGCCTGAAATTCTAAACTCTGGCTGGCTCCCAAAGATCTGTTTTTAGAAATTTCAAAGAAGTAGAACTTTTTTTGTTAACTCTTCTCCATTCCCCATCTTGAGCTGTACATGAGCAGATTCAAAATGATTATCACTCAGGTACAGCACATGATTAATCATAATCTCTCTTCCTTTCCTCCACCTGTCTCCCACCACACCCACTTTTCTGAAAGGCAGGTCTGCACCAGCTGCTGCCAACACTGGGCTAGAACAAGTGTCTAACAGCCCAGCTTCTGGAATTTGCCTTCTCCTTCTTGTCTCCAACATGCTTCTCTCCTCATTACATGAGAACCTCTCACATCAGCAATCAGTGCACCTGCTCAGGCCCTCAACTGTGAACGCAGAAAGCACTTTTGTTCACCCCCAGTTTTTACAGAAAGAATAAGGCAAAACACCAGATAGCATCCTTTTCCTGCAGGCTACACCTTGGCCTAGAAATGCAGTCTGTTGAGTGAGCTCAGAAAGGCACTTCCTACTCTATCTAGGCCTGTGGACCCAGGTTTAAGCACCTATTCTGGAAACTCAATCAGAACAAGAAACGTGACTTTTCTGGACTTCCCAAAACAGTAGTGCCAACTTATGATACTTAATAAAAATTCCAGCTGAGGAGAATGAGAGTTGGCCCATTTCTAGGCAAATCTGGGGAGCAGAGACGGCTGAAAATTTCCTCGATAACTTCCTTCTCCTTACATTTACTCTTCCCACAATTAGAACAATTCTCTCCAAAGTTGGGTGTGCCAGGCAATCTAGTGGGGTGCAAGAAGGGAATATTAAAACTGTTTATTTTACTTAAAGTGAAGAAATTCAATTTTTCTAATACTTAATATACAGATTGCCTATAAAGGCCTTCATCCAGTCCACAAGCTAGCAGGTCACAAGAGTCCTGAGTGTCTGTTCAAGGGGAGAGGAGAGGTTTCACCAGGCTATCATCTGATCAGGACACACGAAGCGTAAGTGCACCTGGCAAAGTGGACATGTGGATTCTATTCTCCTAAATAGCAGAACAGTTAAAACCTTGTACTGAAATGGGGAGTGATTATGAAATACTTTTAACTACACAGGCTCACTGGTTTTCTCATAGAAAAGTACTTAAAAGACCTCTTAAATTTAAAGATGAGTTATACATTTTTTTTTCACAAAAATTCCAAATTGGCTGACTTTTGCTGGGATGACAAGTGACTGCCAGTAATATACTACCTGATAGATATTTACAAAATAATGGAAGTACTTTGTTCCATCAAAGAAAAGGTGTTGTTTTAAAAATGTGTGAAAAAGGACTTCCCTAGTGGCGCAGTGGTTGAGAGTCCGCCTGCCGATGCAGGGGACACGGGTTCGTGCCCCGGTCCGGGAAGATCCCACATGCTGCGGAGCGGCTGGGCCCGTGACCCATGGCCGCTGAGCCTGCGCGTCCGGAGCCTGTGCTCCGCAACGGGAGAGGCCACAACAGTGAGAGGCCCGTGTACCGCAAAAAAAAAAAAGTGTGAAAAAGTAAATACTGTTCTAAAGAAATGCAAACTTTGGAAAGACCATTTCATAAAACAGATGTTTGGAAATGTGTCATCTTTTGTTGCTGAAAAGATGGAACTGTGTTACTCTAAAAGTTCTTATATTTGCACATTTTAAAAACACGGAAACAGAATTTTGTAACATTTTTCCAAATGAAGAGTGAACTTTGAATCTATTGTTTATAGCATTAAAACACAACACTTTCCTATCAGGAAGTACTGAATTCCACTTGAAAAATGAACATATACTGGCCAAGTTTCTACTTAAAAAAAACTTTTAGAATAATTGGAGGATGGAGCAGAAGTATGAGTACCACAATTTAGGAAATTCTCACAGGGTCCCACTCCTAGAAAGGCCTCTCACTTAGTTTAATGCTCTGCTATCCCCACATCTTGAAATTCATAATTTTTGAACAAGCAGTTCCATTTCATTTTGCAATAGACTGCAAATTATGCAGCTGGTTCTGGAACTCAGCAGTCAATACAGTTCTTTCATTTGAATTTACATATTTTTGAGGTATTTTTTCAGTGATGACAACTACTAAATTCCAGTATTAATGTAAAACTATGAATGGCTATATCATACGTGCTAAACTACACTTGTCAAAAATAATTATATATATGATTAACATTTGAATATTTGTTTATAACTGGTTATACAAAGTCACAAAACATTTAAAGAAAGCAAAATTTGGGGCTCTTTTTTTTTTTAAGGGAGGTTGCAATTTTTAATTAATTAATTAATTAATTTATGGCTGTGTTGGGTCTTCGTTTCTGTGCGAGGGTTTTCTCTAGTTGTGGCAAGTGGGGGCCACTCTTCATCGCGGTGCGCGGGCCTCTCACTATCGCGGCCTCTCTTGTGGAGCACGGGCTCCAGACGCGCAGGCTCAGTAATTGTGGCTCACGGGCCCAGTTGCTCTGCGGCACGTGGGATCTTCCCAGACCAGGGCTCGAACCCATGTCCCCTGCATTGGCAGGCAGATTCTCAACCACTGCACCAGTAGGGAAGCCCTATTTGGGGCTCTTAATAAAGAAAAAAGCATTTTCATCATTATTCTTTTTATTTCTATTTTTGTATATTTTATAGTGCACACAAATTAATAGTCATACATGCATGTAATTTATAAATAAATGAGCATCTATCGCATAAGAATATACTGCATGTTCAACAACCTGTCATTTATGGGAGTGCTTAGTCAAAAGACCTTCTAAAAGACTGACCTAGACTCGGAATGATAATCTTTCGCTTTGGGAGCCCAAACTCCAAAATTACTCCCTCTTCTGGCAACAATTTCCTCAGCAATACTTCCTGGGAGAGGGAGGGAGGCAACGACAGACGTCTTAGTTTAAAGAGGATTTGGAGTCAGGACTGGGTTCAAATCCAGATGTCCTCCATGATGACGTAGGCACATTTCTTAACCTGGTCACCCGATCCAGTGCCCAGCGCTGTTGTGAGGCTCGTGTGTAAGGACCTGGCACATTTCCAGATGCTGATGAAGCACCAGCGACACTAGCATTTACACAGGTGTTCGCAGTAGGAGTCCGATGGACTCTGAGCACCGTGTCTGTCCACTCGCGCCTAATGGCTCTGGATGGTGGTACTTCAGGCTGTGGGGTGAGGTGCGTTTTTCTGGTGAGATGGGAGTGGTACTACTGATACAGTCTAAAAGTTCTCTCTTTAAATACACCACGGAATCTAACTGCTACCAGCTTCTCTGCATAAGGTCGGGGAGATGAAGGGCCTCGAAGGAGGGGCACCGGTGAAGCCCAGGGGGGCTCAAGCCCTGGCCAGGCGCTACCTGGGTGACGGAGGCAGGACAGGACCACAGTTCAATACATCCCGAGAGCGCAGCTTCGGACTTTCTCCTGGGCAAGCCCAAACTTAACCTCAGCCTGTATTCACCTCGGGATGTGCAAAGCATACCCATCCCAGCCCCGAGCGGCGCATCGGCGGAGGCGGTGTTCCCCAGTACCACTCCCGGGGGTCACCGCGCCCACCTCCCGGGGTCGCCGACCCACGCAGGGGTTGGGGGAGCCCTTCCCGGTCGCCTCGGGTCCCGAGAGTGCGGGGAAAAGGCCCGACCCCTTCGCCCAGGGTGGCTGGCCCGCGCGGGGAGGGAGCCCGCCCGGGAGGGACCTGGGACCTTACCTGGATGGTATGGCCGCTGCTCTGGACGGTGGGCCCCCCCACCAACTTGCAGTAGAGCTCGGGCCGGGGTCGCGTGCCGCCGGGCTCCCGCTCCCCGCAGGTGGCGGTGGCCCAAATCCTCGCCGCCTCGGCCAGGTTGAAGTAGGGCGGGTGCAGGCTGAGCCACGCCGGGGCCGCGGGGTCCCGAGCGGTCGCGCACCCGGCGGGGGGCGGCGGCAGCAGCAGCAGCGGCAGCAGCGGCAGCAGTGGCAGCACTGACCGCGGTGCCCAGCCCCGAGCCCGCCCGGCTGCCGCCATCTCGCTGCGCGCGGTCCTCCTGCCTCGGCGGCCGGCGAAGGGGCTCGGGGACACCGCGTTCTCGGCGGACGATCCTCAGGCTACCAGCGAGCGCGGCCCGAGTGTGGGCGGTGTCGGCGGAGGCGCGCCCGCGCCCCCACGCGCCGGGAGCCCGCGGCGAGGGGGCGGCTCCTCGGGTTTGGAACGTGCTGCGGCCGCAGCTGGCACCCGCCGGATAAGGAACTGACAGCGCCCGGCCTCGGCCCGCAGACGTTGTCTCCGCCAGCGCGCTGCGCGCTGCCAGCTTCGCCGGCTGGGAGAGCAAAAGGCGTGTCCCCGGCTGCCACCCCCGCGGCTGAGGCGGGGACCTGGACCGCCCCACCTCCCCACGGCCGGGGCAGAGATCCGAGAGTCCTCTTCTCCAGAGCCTCACGGTGGATCTCGGACTAGCGGGAAGGAGGCTCGCGGCGAATGGGGTGAGACAGCAGAGGCAACTGCCACTGCCTGCAGAACCTACACCAAAGACACTGTGGTTTCCCAGATGAGTTTCAGTTGTCAAAGGACAAGTCCCGTCAATTCTCAGACCCTGGGCGCCAACGATACCTGTGGCACTGCACACGCGTACTGAGTGTGAGATCAAAGGAGCTCTGGGGAACTGGGAGTGGCAGAACGTACACAATTTAAAGACAGCCACTAGTGCAAGTTGTAGTGTGCCCAGAGGTAAAGGTACTTTGGAGGAAATTCTTCAGATGCCCCATCTGCTATATTTTACAGGTGAACAGAGGCATCGAGTGTATTACTCGAGCTGTCACATTGGCCTCTGGGGAAAAGGATGCGAACCCCCCACCTCCCAGGGCTGAGGCTTGGTCTTGCACGCAGGACATCTCACCAAAACGGAGCCCGCAGAGGTCTCTAACAATTAGAGGGGAGTGTCATTGCTGCAGGCCAGGACGGACACAAGTGCCCCAGAGGAAGAAGGACTAGAGCTTCGAAAGACGGAGAAGGAAAAACGAGGGAGTGTGTGAGAGCACTGCTCGAACAAAGATTGAGATGGGGATTGAAGGGGAACAGTTGAAAGGAGAGAACTAACTAGTCATGAACCTACACTGCTTTGCCCTAATAAGAACATTCATATTTTAATAAAGCAACTGAACGAGTGCCCAGCACTACCTGGAATAGTCCTGCAGAGGTGGTATGGTCCTATCTAAACTGATGAAAGAAGATTGCAGAAAAGTGAGAAAGATTTTACATTCTTTTTATAAAGTCCTTCCGGACAAGATCATTTGCAGGAAAACTTTCAACAAACAGCTAAGATTCCAAAATTATTTTATCAATAGGCAGATAAGAAGGCGAAGGGCTTCCCTGGTGGCACAGTGGTTGAGAGTCTGCCTGCCGATGCAGGGGACACGGGTTCATGCCCCGGTCCGGGAAGATCCCACATGCCGCGAAGCGGCTGGGCCCGTGAGCCGTGGCCGCAGAGCCTGCGCGTCCGGAGCCTGTGCTCCGCAACAGGAGAGGCCACAACAGTGAGAGGCCCGCGTACCGCAAAAAAAAAAAAAAAAAAAAAAAGAAGTTAAATTCTACATTGAAGTAACTGTTCTCGACCCAGCCAGTAACTCCCTACGCTGCCAGGCCTGTTCACTGAGAGGTTCTGATGTCAGAATCCTCAGCAGCAGAACTGACCATCTGTGGATTCACAACAACGCTTCTTCCTCATAGAACTTCGCATTTTGCTCCAAAAGGCAAAAATTACGAGCATGACATAAAAATTGTTGTATTGTACATGACAACATTTCTTTTTGGTGTGTTTTATTACACTCCCTAGTCAGAAGGTATATAATATCATTGCAATTGAAAAATAACTTTGTGAAGTCAGGGCACAACAGGTGTGTTTGCCCACTGAGAATAGCTTTAAAGATGAACAAATAAAAGGTACATATCTGAAGTTCATATTTGTTAGTAAAGTTCTCTCTGTAAAGGCTATGTATCCAAAACAAACATCCCGGGAGCACCGACCCTCCGTGGTTCTAGATACGGGAAATATGATGGGAATATTGACACGTTGGTTGGGGGAGGGGAGAAAGGCTGCTCTGAAGTTTAAATGAAGAAATGTATGAGCAAGTGCTTTTAAACACTAAGGCAGCAAACAGAAGGCACACTTCTGTTTTTAAGGCAAAATGGGGCTCTTATGTTTTCATGGGGAAAGATGATGCTTGAAGAAATTAAATGACTTGCCCATGTTTTAAGAAAAATAGGAATAATAAGCAGGACCCAGAGCTTCCGATTCTCAGTTCGTGCTCCTAGGAGGACTCGGGGGGGTGGGGGGTGGGGAAAGCCACCTGGGTGAGGCCCATGTGAGGTGTGAAGGCTTCAGAAGTGTCCCAAGCACAAGAGGAGCTATTGGTTTACTTAGCTCTAGAGGGGTGGGTGCGACAGACATGCATAGTTGGGTGTAAACAAACCCAAACTAACACAGTGAATTTGGGGTTTGGCTGACCTCTCAATACTTCAGCAGTGATTCATGCATAGCTGTGTCCTTCAGATCTTAAGATAGAAATGCAACTTGCCATGCCATTGTCGCAAAGAATTTCCCTAGAATCAAGAATGTAGACACTCAAGGGTGGTAAACTCACTGTCTTGCAAGGGCATAGTCAGACTCGATCATGTCCCATTAATACAGTGATGGGTCTAACATTATCCTCATGACTGATGCTTCTTTAGGTGAAAGCATAGATTTTCTCCTTCTCCTTCTTTTCTACCCCCTCCCCAATATGGCAGCTTTTCCTTCTGCCCTCCCAAGTCATCCTAGGAATATGAACTGGGATTATATCAATCCTGGGACCTGCTTATTATTACTGTTCTTCTTAAAATTGTATTGTTAAACTACACCTTACCGTTGGTTGGTCTCACTTTAAAAACAAGTTGCACTTTTCCTCTTGTATCATCACTTCGCAGAGAAAACAATGACATCGTTCTAAACCAACAGCAGTCTGTGGGTCACCAACAAAAGTGAAAAGAATACAAACAAAACAGAAAAACAGAAGGTGTTACTGCTTCTTGCAATACCACACAAGAGCCTGGCGAGAGCTCCCCCTGAAAACCAGGGGTAACTAAACGATGAGGGAAGTTCTGCTGTCCAACTGGCCAGCTTCACTGCAAACCCAAAGATCAAGAGCATCTTTTGGAACCCAACCATTCTATCATAAAATATAGGAATATAAGGATATATATTAATATCCTTTTATTACTCTTCTCCCATGATCTCCTGCTTGGAAAGAATTTCACAAACTGTATTTCTTAAATATTTTCCATGTTATCAAAGATCTATATAACTGTCAATATAGGCTTTGGCTTATCATGAAGTAATTAGCATGACCACGCTGAGCTTTAATCATTCCAGCTCAAAGTGGAGACAGTGAGCTTCCATCCGCCTGTGTTGCTAAATAAAGGCAGGGTTTCTGCTGGTCATTTTGAAAACTGAGAATTGCCCCTACACCCCTGGGCTTTGGAAAACACGAATCTAACACCACCCACTTTTATTTATAGATCAGAAGTCAAGGTTAAGGGACTTGACCAAGTCCTCATTACCACAAAATGGTGTCCAGAGCCCAGCCTGTGCCTGCCTGGGATTACAGCACACCTTACCCCCACTGCCTTTTGTGGTGGGCCCCCTGCTCCGGACCCCTAATCTAATGGCTCCTTGTAAAGTAGTGATGCTCCCCTTGGCACATGGCCTGTGTCTGATTCATCGTCTCAGCTCAGAAACCCCAGTGTTAACCAAAGTGGAGTGGAAGTCTCAGTACCCAATGTTTCTGCTCACTGCAGGCAGAACCCAGCTTCGGTTGGAACCTTGACACTGGTACGTTGCATTAGGGCACTCTCTGGTACTTAGCTCCACCAAAGGCCCTGTGAAGCATTCACATTCCAATTACATGAATTTCCTCTCCAGCTCTTGCTACACACACTCCAGTTTGGCCTTTATGTGAAATATGCAGTTGGGCAGAGCAGGTAATTTTATACATTTGTTATTAAGGAGGATTCCTTTTTCCACCCCAAGTGTGTGTTATTACAATCAGTAGTGCTAGGATAAAAGAAAGGCTAAACCTAGGTAACAGTACCTTTTCTTTACAGTGAAATTTTTTCCTATCAGCCCAGAGCTAACCCTGAAAGGTAAGTGGGCCATTATTCTCATTATTATTATTCTCATTCTGTGGATGAGTGAAAATAAGGTAGTGAGTAATTAAATCATCTGGCTCAGGCTAAGTGGAGTTTTAAGAAATGGAGCCTTCATTCTCTTGACATGAAGGTTAAGTAACTTATCTGGCAGAGATTTTGAGTGAAAATTAGAAAGCAGCCTCTAAATTATCTTCTTGAGTCATTTTCACATGTTCTCCTTTTGGGCCACCCTAAGTTTAAGGATTTGAACCCAGTTGAAGTATCTCTGTGACCACAGGAGGCAACACTACTGGCAATGTTCAACCACACTGCACTTTGTTTCCATGTCCAAAATACCTCACTTCGACAAGGATTAAATAAATAAATGATTGGAGCTATCTCAGCCCAATGATGGTACCCAGAGGAGACCAGCAAGAATTTTTGCCATGTAGAAAGAATCTCAGAATATTGAGTAGAGCGCCCTGTGTTATACAGTAGGTCCTTGTGGATTATAACCTAAATGGGAAAAGAATCTGAAGAAGAATGGATATATGTATAACTGAATCACTTTGCTGTACACCTGAAACTAACACAACATTGTAAATCAACTATACTCCAATATAAAATAAAAATTAAATTAAGAAGAAAAAAAATACCTAACTTCAGAGACATGTACTTTGGTAAGAATTTGCCCAAAAGATCCAATAAAAGGTTATTTCACAATAAAAGATGAAAACTCTTGTGGTCAGAGGCTGGCCCAAAGAATTTTTTCTTGGTATCCTTTGAGATCTCTATAGGAGTACCTTATACAGAGCAGCAGGTTGGTAAATACCTGTCAAAATTTACCAAGATGGAATGAATTTCACTTGAGCCCTAGAACACAGGGTTAATAGGTAATTTTGTAACCATATAATCACTGAAATCTCTCATCTCTTTAATAACCCTCTTAATGCTGAGCAGTTCACAGAACAAATTGGGGTGCTAACTTCAATACTTTTTTTAATTGAAGTATAGTTAATTTACAATGTTTTGTTAGTTTCAAGCGTACAGCAGTGTGATTCAGTTATACATATATATTCTTTTACAGATTCTTTTCCATTATAAGTTACTACAAGACATTGAGTATAATTCCCTGTGTTATATAGTAGGTCCTTGTTGTTAACCTATTTTATATATAATAGTGCCTATATGTTATTCCCAAACTCCTAATTTATCTCTCCCCCACTACTCGCTATCCCCTTTGGTAATCATAAGTTTGTTTTCTATGTCTGTGAGTCTATTTGTTTTATAAATAAGTTCATTTGTATCATCTTTTTAGATTCCACATATAGGTGATATCATATGATACAATACTTACTTGTTAAGAAGTCAAGGTAGATTCAACTTGCTCATTTCTCTACTTTTTTACTCTAGGTTTACAGTAGAGTACTGAATGATGTTTATGGGACTCACAAGCTATTTCCTTATCTCAGACACTGCGTTCTTCATGGATGATTCTGAGAGTGGCTGGTTAGACAGCCAGGCCTATAAACCAACTGGAAAATATGAGTGGACTTCATGCGTGGCTCTGAGGAGGTGGGAGGAGATGAGGGAGGGACAGAGTCGATGGTATGTAAATAATACGAAGAGGTGAGGAAACGAAACACCAAAGAGTCATGGGAACTCTCAACATAATCTAGTCTGGTGGGGTAAAATGACTAGGTGCCCACCAAGGATCGGTTCTCTCTTTCCATAGGGTAGAGTTGTTCTGTGAAGTGGCTGGTGGACACAGGGATACATTTCCCACCCGACTTGCATCTAGGTGTGGTCCTTGACTGACTCTGAACCAATGAAAAAGTGAGAAGTGGTCCATAAAATCCTCTTGCAGATCCTTCATGCTTTACCTCTTTTCCTGCCTGGAAGCCCAGGGCTCCAAAGCCCTAGGAGGCGGAGGACCACAGGATGGAAGGAGCCTGGGTCCCATGTGGGAGCCTGCCTCCTACACACCCACACTGCACTCTTATAAATGAGAAACAGACTTTCATTAAATTAAGCCACCAAGATTTGGGGGTTTTTATGAAGTTAAAGTAGTGTTACCTTAACTAATACATCTGAATTATTATTGTTGTAATATTTTTACATATACGGGAGCAGAAAGAAGACCCTCCTAATGAAATGTTCAATGGTAAATAAGAAGCTATCCAAGGCCTTACAACTAAGTTATCACATGGGTCGTGACTCCATTTTTCTCATCTCACAAACTAAGTAGACTTATTGTTTTATTTTAAAATTATGTTGGAATATTGAACTGGGTTCACTTGGGTTTAGCTGGACCAATAACATTAAACACCTGTTTGGTTTAGTTGTTGCCTGTTGCTTGCACTCTATCATGCTTAACATGCTTTATTTTCCTATTAACTCTGAAGGCCAAAGTCCTTTTAGCTATTTCCATTTATGTGGGCCAGCAAATAAAATAGTATCAGATCTATTACCTTGAAACTACCCACTGTCAAAGAAATCTCTTAAAACTGTTCATAATTTTTTTAATCCTACGGTTTAGACATTCTTAATTGTCTTTTCTCACCTCCTCAACAAACATACACAGAAAAACGTCTTCCACTTAGGATATACCTCATTTTCAAAATATATGCGGTGGGACCTACCAACATGCCCCCTTCTTGGCCCATCCATTTCCATCAGTGACAACACCAATTTGTCTAGTATCCCAGAGAAAAATTTTTGTGAACGTATATACCAGAGCGCTAATTAATAGATGCTTAACAATCATTAATTCACTTTTCCCTTTTCTTTCCTCAATCAGACTGGAAAACATGGCTTTCTCATTGATTATTCTTTTTCCATGATCCCTTATGCTTAAATGACATTGGTTACCATTCACCTGAATTCACTTATTTATCCAGACCACCCTCAGTCAGGCAAAGAGCAGCTGCCCTGCTGCTCTCGCTGCCTCCAGTCTCTCGCTCTTACAATCTATTCTGCCTAACAGTGGAAGACCAGCATATGTGCCAGATCAAGGCGTTGCCCAGCTTCCTACTGCTCCACAGACTGGATTTGGCCTCATCCTCCTAAGTGGACTTACGTGTCCCTACCCTTGAGTACCCATCTTCTTCTCATGATCAGGGCTGCTCCCTCCTGTCAAATAAGATACCAAATTCTGTCCATTTCATTTCCTAAACAGTTCTCAATTGGGTTGCCTCAACTGCATTTCCATGGCCCCAGCCTTAATTCAAGACCACATTTCTCCCACCTGAGCTGTTACAGTCTTCCAACTCCCTCCAGTCTTGTCCACATCCAATCCATCCTCCACACTGCTGCCAGAGGGATTTTTCTGAAGCTGACATGTCCAATATGGTAGCCAAGGGCTACATGTGGCTATCTAAATTTAAGTTTAAAAATTAAAAATTTAGTTCCTCAGTACACTGGCTGCATTTCAAGTGCTCAATACCGCATGTGGTTAGTGGTTACCATATTAAACGGAGAAGATTATAGAACATTTTCATCACTGCAGAAATTTCCTTTGGGCAGTGCTGTTACTAGAAGGTAAATTTGATCATGTCTCTACCCTGCTGAACACATTTAATGTTTCTCATTGCTTAGGATAAAGTCTAAACTCCTTAGTAGGTTGGTTTGTAAGTTGGTCCATAAGCTCGTCCTAAGCTTCCATTCTGCCCTATCTCCTTATTACTTGCCTGCATTGGACCATAGTCTTCAGCCTTATTGAATGATTTCCTGTTCCTCAGTGAGTCTCCATGACTTTGCGCATGGCTATATCTTCTGTCAGGAATGTCCTTCTCCACCTAGGTGACAAGTATACTCCAATTTGCTCTTGAAACTTCACCTCAAGCATCAACTTACTCAGCAGACTTTCCATAGCCTTACCCAGGACTCTCCCTTTACTCTCAGAGCTGGCCGTTCCTGTCATTGTGCCCACACAGCACACTATCCACACCTCTATGGAGCATTTAGATCTGCCTACTTATGAGACAGGGAGCTCTTTGGGGACAGGCACCAGGTTTAATTCACTTTGTATTCCCAGGGTCTAGCAGAGTGTCTGGAACAGAAGTAGGTGCCTAGAGGAGAATCAGTGTTCTTTCTTCCCTGCTCTTCCTCTGCTCCAAATGCCGTCACATTCTCCACCATGTGGCATAACTATCCAGCTGTTATCCCCTCCCAGTGCACTTGAACGTAGCCCTGTGGCCAGACTGCAGGTTACTAACAAAAAAGGAGAACCAGGAAGATGCTGACAAATTGACTTGCAAGGCACCTGCCTTCTGAAGGGACAAGGACTCAGCCTTGAGAATGTATAACCACCTTTCTTTAAGTGTCTGAGTGCCCTTGTTCTCTGCATTCATAAAACCAGTGTCCTCCACCCGGAGAGGAGCACTAGTAGAGCCCAACAGGTGTTGTAGTCACCTGCACAGTCTCGGATTAGTAATGGATTGTTCCAATTCTGAGACCATATCTCCTATGTTGAAAGGAGATGACTAAAAGTCTGAAATTCTTTACTGCTTTGTGGTCTATATTGCACAGTTTAACACATGGTTATATTGTCTTACACTGTTTCCAACGTTAAATATTGTTTGTATTCAGTTCCATCGTAGGTACCCTGAATGCAAGGAAAATGTGTCTTCCATACCACCTTGCATAGTGATAATAACTTAATAGGTGCTCAGTAAATACTATTGATCGGTTGGCTTGGTTGGTGTAATCTGGTGAGTTTTTATAGTCCTTCATGCCATTAAGAGTGTTCCCAAATACTGATGCCATTTTACAATCTCTAGAACATCAGCTGGATTTTCCAAGTAATGTAATTCTGCCTTATTCAGAAAAATGGAATTTGTATAACTTTTAAACATAATTTAGTTAAAATTTTTTTTATTTTATAATTAACTGTTACATCAGTGGCCCCCAATGAACCATGCCTCTCAGAACTCCTGCCCTTGTGTTGTTCCTTCCCACATTGGGTCTGAGTTTGGTCCAGTGACTTGCTTTAGCAAATGAGATATTAACAAGTTTGATGCAAGCAGAGATTTGATAAGTGCTTGTCATCTTAGAATTCTCCCTCTTGGAACATAGACTGCATGCTGTAAGGAAGTCCAACCATACTGCTGGAGAAAGAAGGTATGTAGAGAGAGATTCTGGAATATGTGAGACCATGCAAAGCATGTGAGCAAAGCCAGCTTGATCTTAAAAGACCTATTCAAGCCATCAGATCAAGCCACCTGCATGAGAGATCCTAGGTGAGACCAGCGGAACTGTCTAGCTGATTCCAGCCCAGGTTGCTGAATCATGAACAAATGAAGAGTTGTTGTTTTAAGCCACAGGCTTATGGTCTCTTACACAACAGTAGACAACCACAATAGTCAGAAATTTGTCTCTTCTTATTCATTAATGTGAGCTGATCAGTATCACCTACTACTTGCAGCTTCTATTCTTAAGTGCCTTGAGTTAGCATTAAAAGTGAAATATGAATACTCTTTCCAATTAAAGTGAGAAAGTTTTTATTTCTAGACACTTCTGGGAAACTGAGATTTTAGAATTTGACTTTTGCATTTAGAATTTTTTTTCTATGTAGTTGATGTCTTTAAGACAAATTAAGTTTAAGTTTATCTCTTCTTATTTTTTTCCCTGGCTTTTGCCCCTGGGTAAGCATCTGGGGAAAAGAAAAATTTGATCTCATGAATTTTATGCCCTGTTTTTTGCTCTTGCCAAAATGCTCTGTTAACTTCATTCCAAGTAAAAAAAAAAAAAAAAAAAGTTCTTGTGAATATGATTTCTGCCACGGCATCAAGAACTGTGCCAGAAAGGACAATTCTATAAAAATAGATTTCTTCATTCTGTATCTATGTGAATTCCACGCAGTCAGATACTCCTTTAGCAACTATCTTGTAAGTCATAGTTTTTCTGTGAAAGCAGGCTTTTTACCATTTGTGAGACCTTGGCCTCCCTTTTTCCCCTCAGCTTGGGTTTATATTTTATAGTTCCTTCTTTCATTCTTTATGTACCTTTCATAGGTTGGTCTCCAAAGGAACTATTTCTCCCCTATCTCTC
Source organism: Orcinus orca (assembly GCF_937001465.1). Classification (NCBI taxonomy): domain Eukaryota; kingdom Metazoa; phylum Chordata; class Mammalia; order Artiodactyla; family Delphinidae; genus Orcinus; species Orcinus orca. The sequence goes on from NC_064573.1 coordinate 49,698,877, forward strand.
AGTTGGTAAAAGTGTGGTTTACCTTGAATGATAGTTTCTTTAATAGGTTCATCAAGCATTGGAAAGTCCACTAACATGACAAGCAAAAAGAATTCTAAAACTGGAAGAAAAAGCAAAAGCTCGTTTTTCAGTTGTTGGATGGTTTCAGAATGGTCATGCCTTGTTTAAATCATGACTGATCAAAGCGTGGTCTGTGGACCACTTTCAGTCCATGAACTGTTATTGCAATGAGAAAAAGTACGAAAACTGAGAGTGTTTATAAACGTTTTTAGCAATTTCATATTGCTATGACATGTGATCGTTTTTCTCATAACCCAGTTTTATTGTGTATTGCAAAATATTGGTCAACGATGGATTGGAATTTTTTTTAATGGTCTTTCTTCACGGATGGTTTAAAAAGCACTAGTCTAAATGATCTCTCCAAGTGACCTTCCAGCCTCAGGCCTAGAACACTGTGGGACACAGAGTGGGCAGTTAAGAAATATTTGTTGATTGATTGATGGTTACCTGACGGGTAGTTTCTAATCCTATGATGCTCTAATATTGTGTTAAATCTTTACCATTCACTAAACAGTACATACGACAAATGTACTGTTTTAGTCAGAGTTTTACAACCTTTTTTTAAAAGTGCATGAAATAACCTGCCTAATTCTCTTGGCTCGGTATGACTAATTAATGATACCCAAGTTTAGAGAACTCAAAAGAAAGGACACATATGCTAAAGTTAAAATTAGCTTTCACTTACTCCATAATAGCACTGACTGATTCAGCTGTCCTTGAGCAGGGAGATGGTGTACGGTGTTGAGCTCAATGTAAGGACGAAATCCATGACTCATTCCTTATGAAGAATAAATGCATCATTGGGTTATATCAAGCGAAAGCCACTCCTTACACCTAGTACAGGAAGTCAGACTCCTTGAAGTTGTGTGTCTTTAAAATCACTCCCTATCCTAGGGGATCTTTCCTAACTCAGATTCCGGATTAAGAAGGTCTGAATGCACAGCAGGTATTACATTCTTGATGTGTAGGTCTCTTCCTTCCCCACAGCACATCAGCTTCAGGGCAGCCTTGCTGCTGGTTTTGCTCTGACCTGTGCCCCAGTCCCATTAGTTGGGTTATTGCCTCCTTCCTGTGGGATTTTAGGCAAGCCACTTAGGCTCTATGTGCTTCAGATCACTCACTGGAAATTTTTTTTTTTAATGAGGACAAGGGCACTGTAAAGAGTAAATGATATAACGCGTGTGAACGCGTCTGCGGCAGCGCTGGACCAGCCCCAGTTGGAGTTCACTGTCATTCGCCCTTCACCTTGCCCCTACTCCCCGACCAAGCTTTCACCATGCAGTGCAGTGTAGTGGTTAAGCCCACAAACTGCAGAGTTCTAGACTTGGGTTTAAGTCCCAGCTCCCCCATCTACTGGCTTCTGTGACCTCATGACTATGGGCAAGTTATTTAGGCTTTTTAAGTCTCCGTTCCTTCATCTGAAAAATTTTACCCATGGTGAGAGATTTGTGACTATTAAATGAAATCATATCCTTCTCAAGGGTCAAAAGCAATGACAGCACATAGCATGCCTCGAATTAAGCCAGCTATTGTTATTTTACGCCCAGTTCCAGAAACAAGTTTTGACCGATTGTGTCTGCATATCTGTCCCAGGGCCTGCCTAGGATCCTGATTTCTCAGAACCTGGAAGCTTTCTTTGCTCTTGCCATTAAGCATCAGTCCTTAGCGATCGCATTTCTGCTTCTACCTGCTGACCACCTCTGCCGCTGCCCTTGTTACCTCGCCAGAGCCCCAGCGTCCTAGAGGGCTATCAGGAGTCCTATGGAAGCTCTCACAGCCTTAGGATCCTCTGGTCAGCTGGTCTGCCTTGCTGACCACCTACTGTCTGCCCCCAGATTCCCCAGGACACGGCACTGGTCCCCAGGCTTCTTCACTTTCTGTTGGGAGCTTCTGGATTCCTGCCCCCTCAGTGAGTCCAACTAGCCCCGGGATTGAGCCAGAGTGGCCTGGCCCTCAGGCCACCTGCAGAGCCCCAGCTCTGACAGGACTTGCTAGGCAACAAGTCAAGGTCTTGGTCCCATCCTAGGTTTGGTACATCACCCCTGGGTCAGAATGCTGGCACAAGACTGAAGGCAGATATTACAAGACCCGTTTTGTCTAGAAACCATGTTTGATCATGGCTCTCCTGGGAACTTCTGCTGACATTTCTCTTTCCAATGAAATCCTTTGGATTTCCCCACACACATCCTACCACTTTTTGTTTAGGGTTCCTTCTTCAGCCCCATCCCGCTTTCTGGGGGAAGTGAGAATCCTACACCTGCATAAAAGGCATCGAAGCCAGCAGTGGCCAGTGAGGGGCTGTAACCTAAGTTTGTTTGAGCTACACCTTGCAGGGAGGGGGGGGGGTGATGGGAGTGTCCCGTACCAGCACAAGGTCCCTCATTCAACTCAAAATTCCAGAGCACACCCCCACTCCCACGGACAGAGCAGACATACACATACATGGAGTATCAGTTCATTTAAACACACACAGACACACACAAAGATGGAGTCACAGCCCCTTAGTGCAAAAATAGGACTTTTTTTTTTTTTTTGCCTGCCCAGTGGCCTCCCTTACAGGCTACTAGCTACATGCCTTAGATTCCTGAGTAAGATAAGAACCTCACAAACACAGACTCCAAATCTCATTAGAGAAAAGAGCATCAGAAGCTTTGATTCCGTATCTGAGAAGCTCGTGGATCCTCAGGTAATCTGAGAGAATTCCTTCAAAAATACTCAGTGAGCACCTACTATGTGCCAGGGCCTGGACTTGGCATTGGAGCTACAAAGAGAATGAGGCAAATATGGTTTCTGATTTAACGTGGCTCAGTGTCTAATTTTCAGTCTCAATGAAGTTCCTGTGACCTTACGCTGCCTTGCAGTGTAACCCTAGACTTACCTCTAAGCTGTGAGAAGCCAACTAAGGAATCTTCACTGAAAGAATGACGCTCCTGGGACTTCCCTGGTGGCGCAGTGGTTGGGAGTCCGCCTGCCGATGCAGGGGACACGGGTTCGTTCCCCGGTCCGGGAAGACCCCACATGCCGCGGAGCGGCTGGGCCCGTGAGCCATGGCCGCTGAGCTTGCGCGTCCGGAGCCTGTGCTCCGCAATGGGAGAGGCCACAACAGTGAGAGGCCCGCGTACTGCAAAAAAAAAAAAAGAATGAAGCTCCTGCCACACTCGAAACTTGCACAATTTTAAGACACAGTTTAGTACATTACTATATAATTGCCAAACAAGGGCTCCAAAAGTCAGCCTGTTATCTCCACAAACAAAACTAAACTTGAAGTCCACACTTGCTCCCATGTAAGCCTGTGAGAAAATTTCCATAGCAAGCGAGTCTTCTAGTCCATCTTCCCTAAGGACTGAACTCAGCCTTTTTGGCTTTGCTTAAATGGTTTTGGCTCAATTAAAGATTAAGTGAGGGACTTCCCTGGTGGCGCAGTGGTTAAGAATCCGCCTGCCAATGCAGGGGACACAGGTTCGAGCTCTGGTCCGGGAAGATCCCACAGGCCGCAGAGCAACTAAGCCCATGCGCCACAACTACTGAGCCTGTGCTCTAGAGCCCAAGAGCCACAACTACTCAGCCCACATGCCACAACTACTGAAGCCCATGCTCCTAGAGTCCGCACTCCACAACAAGGGAAGACACCACAATGAGAAGCACGTGCACCACGACGAAGAGTAGACCCCGCTCGCCACAACTAGAGAAAGCCAGCGCGCAGCAATGAAGACCAAATGCAGCCAAAAATAAATAAATCAATAAATTTATTTTAAAAATAAATAAATAAATTTAATTTTAAATAAGTAAATAAACAAATAATAAAGAGCAAGTGAAACCAGTCCCAACTTTGGAAATAATTTAACCTGTGTGCACATTTCTGCCGCACTTTTGCCCCTATGGGTTTAACAACTTGGTAATAAAATGTAAGGACTGAGATTTCAGCTGATCAGCATTCAGGGTCCTCCAAACATTAAAAACTAAAGCCCTTGCATGGTACTGCGAAGCCTCAGAGGAATGCTGAAGACAGCTTCACTTAGGATGCACCTCCTCTGGGCCCACCCATAATAGATGCTTTTATTACCAAGGGCCAGATTACCAGCCCAGTGATAGAGTACTTTCCAGTTACTAACCCAGACTCTCTTTAAACAAATGTTGGAAACCGAGGCAGCTGAGAGAGTTACACGATAATGCTAGACATAAAATAAAAATCAAACACTTCAAGCAAAATCTGGACATCTGACCAAGGGATGAAGGCTCCTGGATTGACATTTCGACCCCAGCACTTAGTCCGCTGGGTTAGAGTAGCGCTGAGTAGGGATAAGAAGGATGGGTCTTTATACTCCCATGTCAATGTCATGAGATGTGGGCCCCGGGAAGACAGCATGACCTTAGCAAGGTGGCTTCTGTAGCTGATGCAGTCCCGGAGGGCTAGCAGCTGAGAGTTATCTGCCGACAGTACTTGAATAACTGGGGTGACAAGTCCCTCTGCAGAAGAATCCAGTGAGGGAGACACCTGTCCCAGACAGGCCCCCACCTTGTACACTCAGAACCACTTCATACGAGTGCCCGGAGTAGCTCCTCTAGGATTCTGGGGGGCCCCTCTTCCTGGGAGGAAACATGGAAGAGGAAAGTTGGTGGGACACATCACAGCCCCCGCTGCTGCATCTGGTCTCAGGACTGCAGCTAAGACTCCTCATCTCACTCCTCGAACATCTGTGCCAGATTCCCCTCATCCTCAGCCAGCATTTCTGCCTGTCCTGAAGACTTCTCAGGCTGGAGTTTCATCCTTTGTCCATTTATCATCCAAAAATGGTCAAGAGATACCCAGGTAGAGCATCTGAATTTCTTAAGTGTTTCCCTTGCCCCACTGTGTAACTGCAGCCCGTGCTCCTCCTGATGACTGTGGTCAATTACACCTGCCAAGATGGTGACTCCCCTTCTCACCTGCTGCCCCTGGACACAAAGAACCTAAAGTGCCCAAGCAGTGGCCATAGGTTATAGTTCAATAGAACTATTACTATGCCCATTGGTAGAAGTCTTCCCCTTTGTGGAAACCAGAACTTGGAAACCGGCAGAGCCTAGAGTTGCAGAGACAGGAAACACAAGTGGATCATTGGGAGTGATGGTAAGTGGGGCCACTCCCACTTCCCACTCCCCGGTCTGCAGACCCTCATATTCTTTCTATAGGACACAGCGCCATAGACAGCTCTTCGATCCAAACTGTATATTGTGTCCTGGAAGATGGTATCCTATGCTTGTAAAATACCATCTCCAAATTGGTCCTTCACCTATGCCTTCAACAAGCCATCCCCAACACTGAAATGTGTGTCAGCTTTGGGTAATGTGAATGCCATGGGCTTCAGCCCATGACGGTACCTCCTTTGCTGTAAAGTGGGTCTCTTGGTTTAACATAATATTATTCTGGATCCTGTGCTAATCTACTAGTCCAACAAACACTCCATAAGCTCCCAGATAGTGGTGCTGGCTGACACCCCACAGGCAGGAGTAATGGCAAACCCATACCTAGAATGTGTCTATTCTTATCAAAAGAAATCATTGGCTTTCTAGGATGAAACATGTCCAATATAGTCAATTTGCCAGCGAATGACCAGGCGATCTCCTCAAGGGATGACGGCATACTGGAGGCTCAGTATTGAGGCCTGTTATTTGCCATGTAGTGGCCACAGTAGCTAGATCAGGCTTGGTAAGTGGGAGCCCATACCCTTGGGCCCATTCAATGACCTTCATCCCTGCCACCACAGCTGCATCACTCACAAGCCCATCATGCCAGCACTGGGGAGGCCAATGATAGAGGCTGGTTGATGTCAACTGGTAAGTTGTTTTTTCTGTTTGGTCATTTAGTGCCTTTCTTGTGGGGAATGCTCTCTGTTGAGCATTAATGTGTATTACAAATCTCTTCTTACTTTCTGCCCACTCCCATGAGTCACCCACAGGACTCCTCCAGAGCTCCTTCTCCCCAGTCCTCCAACACTACTTCTTGCTAGGACATGACCACAGGTCCAGCCATTCTCCTCTGCCGTGAGTCATAGATAGACTCACCTTGGGCCACTTCTCTTTCCATACAAAGTGGAAGACCATGTCCTCCACTGGCAGTTCTGTTTTTCAAGCCACCTCTGAATGGGACTATGGTGCAGCCACCACCCATATTAGCTTATACTCATATACATCCCCCATCCTACCAGGCAGGCCAAGACCCCAGCTTCAGCTCATTTCTGATCCATCTGGTTGGCCAAAGGGCTTCCCCATAGATCAGCAAGTGTAAGCTGAGAGGTACAGTCATACAGGTTTTCTCGTGCCCTCTGATCCTGCTCAGACTCAACCTCAGATGTACCACTTCCACCTTCTGATGGATTATTGCTGGGTCCACCCAAGCTTATAACAGAACCAGGCTCATGACGGAAAGTTCTGGCCATATTGATACTTGATGTCCATGGTCAAGCACTCTGTCTTTACCAGGGCTCAGTAGCTTCCATCTTGGGTTCTTCCAGGGCTTTATCTACTCTCTGGCTGGGTGGGTAGTCTCCTGTTTAAGTTCATGTCAGGTTTCTGAGCTAAATTAGAAAGCAGTTCTCATTTCCATGTTTACGTGATTTAACTCCATGCCTAAGCCAATTGCGCTCCAGGTACCAGCTGGAAAATGAACCTCAAACTGAGCCATTCAATGACTTGAGAAGAACAGTATTTATAGAGGACCATTTAAGGGTCTGTGGTCCCCCCCAACCTCCTGGAAGTCAGCCCAGCAGATGCTGTACCTAAGCTGCACTATTTTGAGTTCTCCTGAATTCCTCTGATGTTAGGTTGTCAGCCTGCATGAAGGAATAGCCCCAAATCAGCTCTGTGAAATTTACCAATGCATTTACCATAACGATAACGCTGAGGAAGCTGTACGTTGCTCTGTATAGTTTTAGTTCTGCCTGTAATAGTTGACCCTTTCACGGGCAACTGGAGAGTTTTGATCTTAGGGACACTCATGAACCATAAAAATGATGGTGTCCCGGCTCTGTGTTGGTTGTTGAAAAGTCAAGCGTGTCCCTCCTGCCTCCCCTTTTGTGTTCTCTTATTCCTGGCTTTGTGTTATCTTTCCTGTTTTCAATTTCTCTTTGTCCCATTTTTTTTTATTTCTTATTTTATTTTTACCCTGTTTTATTCTATGCAATTCTTTAAGAGAATTTAAATAATGTCTGGCAGGGGTATAAATAAGCAAACAAATAAGTAGAAAGCTTAGTGCATATAATGTCTGCCTACACAGTCAGCATTCAGAAAAATCCAAAATAATAATTTAATCAGCCTGGATGGAGGTATAAATCGGGCAGAGAATTTCTGTAAAGCAGTTGGTAGATATGAATTACCAGCCTTTACAATGTTCATATGCTTGGGCTCTGGAATTCTAGAAATTTATCCTAGTATGAAATAATGGGAGGTGTGGATAAAATTTAGGTATGAAATAATTATTCTAGGATTATTTTTAATAGCAAAACTAAAAGCAATGAAATGTCTTGTAATAGGATAAAGGTTAAATCAATTATAGTATACCTCAATTTTAAATGCAATCATTAAAAGCAAGATTTTCAAAGAATTTTTATGCCAGAGGAAAGTGTCCTCTTTAGCATGTTTGTAAAAAAGGAGAATACACATGATTCCAATTATGTTATTATATGCTTTTTAAAAGATTGGGGGCATAGCTAGCAACTGATAACTCTAGGAAGTTATATTAAAGGTCATTGTTATATATCTTTGTTATATATCATTGTTCTATATCATTATTTTATATATATATATGTTTATATATATTATATATAAATATTATATATATATATAATATATAATATATATATATATCATTGTTATATACAGACCTGGAAAGATAGCATAATGGAGAGAGGAGTCTTACTCTCAAATTTGCCTGGATTCAAATACCAGTTTCTTACTTTTCGTCCCTGTGATTATAAGCAAGTTCTCACCCACTCTCAGTCTCAGTTTCATCATCAGGAATGCTTTCATATAAAGCTGGAATGAGAGTAAAATTTAATGACACATTTAAAATGCCAGCACATAATGGACATTAATCAATATGGATTAAGTTCCTGACCCTTTGCCCCCCACCCCTTGCTTTCATTCTCACCCAGGATCAGAATACTTTCAATGGAAAGTAGCTTAAACAGCAAGAAGTCCTGGGACAGGGCAGCCCCAGTTGCTCAACACAGACCTTAGTGACACCATCTCTTTGCTCTGACACCCTCAGAAGATAGCTCCCCTCATGGTCACGAGGTGGTTGCAGCAATTCCAGGCATCACATCCATTCAGGACAGCATTACAAGGAAGAAAACACTTTCTCCTCCTGGGTATCTCTCTTAGAAGCAAGGAAATCTTTCTCAGAAGCCCCCAGCACACCTCCTCTCATGTCTCAGAGACCAAAATATGCCACATGTCCACTCCCAAACCAAGCACTGTCACTAGCTTAGATAAGAAAGTTTTGGACAGAAAATAGGGCTGGGGTCTCTGAAGCATATCCCAAGATGCAGTACAGTAGATGCCTGAGCAAAATTGGTGTCTTGTTCAAGAAAGAAGGGGGCAATGGGTGTTGGGCAGATTGTTCAACGCCGTGTCTGCTACACTCCCAGCTGTAGGAAGCCTTGTCTGGTGTAAATTCCAAAAGGAGAGACTGAGTTAACCAGCTGGAGATGTGGGGTGGGAATGTAGACGGGGGATATAGACAGGCAAATTGTCCAGGGTAGACTCTTAATCGGGGTGAAAGGGCCTGATGACAAAAAGAGGAGCAAGAGGGCTCAGTAGACCAGCCTGACCGACTAGAGCAAGTCCTGCTAGGGCGTAAACTGAGAGCGCAAAATCCAGAACAAGCACATTACAGCCTGTGCTGGTATAACCCGCGGTGATAACAAACATGGCCTCATTCGAAATGAACTCAGATGGCTGTGCTTCTGTGTCATGGGCGTCTGCAAAGGAGTGGTGGGCTTTCTGACCGTGTAGATGTGGAGAACACAATTCCTCAATCTTCTATTCAATCAACAATAAATACATTTCGACCACCTACCATATCTCCAGCCGTAAACTAACCCCCGAAAAAAATAAAAGACATATTATAAGACTCAGAGTCTGGCTTTGAAGAATTTAGACTCCTCTGGAGGAGTCAAAAGTAACAGAAGCAAAGTCTAGAGAAATACCTCGGGCTAATGGATGTGGTGCAGAGCAGAATTACAGCAGGAACTTAACAAAGTTGGGAGAGAGATGGCTGAGGGGCAGGATGCAGGAAGGGACTTGAGCTGGGAGTAACTCCGCTAGGTCAAGATTGGGGTTAGGGCAGACAGAAGAGGGAAGACACGAGCGAGCCATGGGGATGGGAGGGAGGATGATAACAAGGAGACGCCTGGGACAAGTGTGGAGCCCTTCTTTGGGGGAAGTGAGACAGTATTTGAATATGGAGGGTGGGTCTACAGGGATTGAATTTCCTGTGTTAGGCCTGGTGGGTTCCTGCTAAGTTCCAGAGTAGAAGACTTTAGGAGGAGGTGCCTGGCTGCGGTCATGAGAGGTTTGCTCTGTTTGGGGGCTTTTTCATGAAGACAAGCTGAGCCACGTGTATGGGATGGTGTATATGCACATTCTTTTTTTTTTTTTTAACCATTTAAACTTTGTATTCAGGCACTTTCTTTCCTTTGACAAGAATCCCATCAGCAGCCTGGCCAGAGACAATGCCCAAAACAACTCTGAGTGGAAGAAAGGAAACAGGCTTTGAAGCCAGAAAGACTTTTTTTAAAAAATTTATTTAATTTTGGCCATGTTGGGTCTTTGTTGCTGCACGCGGGCTTTCTCTAGGTACAGCGAGCCGGGGCCACTCTTGGCTGTGGCGCACGGGCCTCTCATTGCGGTGGCTTCTCCCGCAGCGGAACACGGGCTCCAGGCGCGCGGGCTTCAGCAGTTGTGGCACGCAGCCTCAGTAGTTGTGGCTCGCGGGCTCTGCAGTGCAGGCTCAAGAGCTGTGGCACATGGGCCCAGTTGCTCCGCGGCATGTGGGATCCTCCCAGACCAGGGCTCGAACCCGTATTCCCTGCATTGGCAGGCAGATTCTTAACCACTGCGCCACCAGAGAAGCCCACAGAAAGACCTAATTAAAGGTCTAGCCTGACCACTCATTAACAAATTACTTCATCTTTCAGAAACAGTTTTTTCCAGCTGTGGACTGAGCATAATACACACCTCATAGCATTCTTACAAGGGAAGCTCCTGGTACATAGCACTCAAAATATTAATTCTTTCCCTTCCTCTTTTTGTTTATCAAAACTATTAATAAAGCAAAACTTCCAATGCTTGATTTTATATAACAATGTCATGTAGCTACTTCAAAACTATCTCATCCATAGACACCCAGGGCAGGGGAAAAGTTTTGAGTCTTTTTTTTTTACTTTTTGGCAGCACCATGCAGCACGTGGGATCTTAGTTCCCCAACCAAGAATCGAAACCTCGCCCCCTGCAGTGGAAGGGCGGAGTCTTAACTGCTGGACTGCCAGGGAAGTCCCTGAGTCTATCTTGATTTTAAAAATTAGAAATTCCTATCAAATTTTGGAACTTTTTTCCTTAAAATTGTTTTAAACACAAAGTAATACAATTTATCCATACAAGATAAACATTTTTATGTTCTTTATGAACTTTAATTTGTAGTTATATTTTTTTAACTTTTAAATTAAAAAATCATTACAAATTCATTGGAAAAAAGAAGGAGGCTCAAACAGAGGTGAGGGGGAGGATGAATCGATTCCTGCAGTGTGAGGGTGTGAGACGTTCACTTTTACTTTAGCGTTTGAATTTTCTAGAAAGGGTATTATTGCTGTTTCTACTTTAAAAATAATATATTTTTTAATTAAAAAAAATATGACTCTCCCACTTTTACTCCCCTCAGACCAACCCTGGGCAATTAGCAAGTAGTACGTTCGAGGGAGTGGACAGCTCCTGTGATACTGCAAGGTGTGCAGGATAAGGCCAAGGGGAGAAGGTGATCGGTGTGGTAAAAAGAGGAATATGTGTCTATTTCAAACTGTGCCCTTCACCTTCAAAAAGGAAAATACCACTTATCATTCCTTCAGTCAAAAGGCTTGTTTCCCAGCTCTTTCCCCAGGAGGAAAAATCCCAGATTCTTATAAAAGAAAAAGAAGAAAAAGAAAAGAAAACCTAGAAGGTCAGAAACAAAACTGAAAATGGTTATTTGAAAGAGTGGTGGGATGATGGGTGAATATTTTTCTTATGTTTCATTTCCATCATCATATTTGTGCTGTAATGAAGGTTAAGAGTCATCTGATGAAGACCATGCCCTTTTGGAGGATGTGGGTGTGTGTGGATTTGTGTGTGGATGTGTGTGTTCTGTGTATACATGGATGTGAGTGTGGAATTATGTATTGTGTGTGAACCTGTGTGCGTGGAATGTAGAGTCTGTGTAGAGACTGCAGTGTATGTGTGTGAGGAATGTGGATGTGCATGGAGTGTGTGCATGAGAGAGAAGGTAGGTGTGTGAGGGGTGTGGGTGTGTCTTTTTTTTTCCTCCTGAACCAAAATTTTTTTAATTAAGTTTTTAATGCATACGAAAAATTTTCATAACACATGACATATGAAGATGTTAGCACATTGAACTACAATAGAAAACATTTTTATCCAACTTTTGAATCATTAATATGCTTATTTCTCCTGTGAATGAATGCAGTTAGCTTAAATCAACTTTGTCACGGAGTATCAAGTAGGTTTAAAACGTGGGGCTAGGGTTGAGTGTGTGTAACCTGGAAAGTGTGCACAGTGTGAGGTGTACAGTTTGGAGTGGGATGGAGTGGGAGAGAGTGAGCCTGGATGTGTGAAGAGTGATGTGAGGTTGTGAGCGTGCAGTGGTGTATGTATGAACCTGTGTGTGTGTAGAGTGTGCACAGTGCATGCGGAGTTGGGAGTGTGTGTGTGGTAGGTACGCGGAGGGCGGTCGCGTGTGAGCCCCCCGCCCCTCCCCCTTCCCCTCTTCTCTCCCCCCGCCCCGGCCCCGTCTGCGGCGGCGAGAGCGCGCGGCGCCGGGAAGGCCGCCGCTTTGCGGAAGGCGGCGGGTGAGCGGGGGAGGGCTGGGCCGGGCGTCCGGGCCGGAAGCGCACCGGTCTCGGCGGGGCGGCCGCGGACATGTGCAGGATGTCGTTCAAGGTGAGCGCTGCGGACTCCGGGAGGGAGCGCCGGGCGGGCGGCAGACCTGTGGCGGCGGGGCCCGCACCCACCGTCCGCCCGGAGCCGCCGCGGGCCCGCAGGGAGGGGTGGCCGCCGCCCCGGCGGGGCTGGCGGGGGACGGGAGGGAGCGACCGGGCCTGGATGGCTCCTGTGGTTTGTGGTCTAGGGGTGCGGTTTTTGCCCAAAAGGCTTTCAGTACTTCTGGCTGCAGGTGCGGTGAGCCCGGCCGCGGGGCGCAGGGGCGGCGAGGACTGTCGCCGGGGTAACAGTCGGGCGGGGGGCGGGGAAGAAGCCCTGGGTCTGCGCTCCTCTGCGGCCGCCCCTCGCAGGGACCAGGGCTGCGGCACCGATGCCCGATCCTGCGTCCGCGTTCCCGAACGCCAGCCGCACCACTGCTGCCTCCTCCCCACAGGACTTTTTTTGACCCTGAAGCTGAGTGACCAGCGCAGAGTGGAGCTGCGATTGATTACCAGACTTCAGTGTCCAAAGAGGTTATTAAAGTCATTCATTTAACGCCCACATTTTAGGATGAAAATGAGGTTCACTGATATGCCTCTGTTGAAGGTTTTAATAAAAATAGTACTTAAAATGTATTGAGCACATAAAATGTGCCCGACTCTGAACCAAGGGCATCATGGTGCATCTTCTGAATCCTCAGGAGGACCCACGAGATGGTACTTTGGTGCCCCCACTTTTTTTTTTTCCAAATAAGAAAACTAAAACATGGAGAAGTTAAATAACTCCTCCCACAGCCGTGCAGCCAGTGTGTGAATGGTGTTCAGATTGAAACCCTGGTGTGTCTGGCTCCAAAGCCAGTGTAATTCCACCTCTTACAGTAGCTCGTGTAAGCAGAGGAATGACACGGTGAGATTTGCATGTTAGAAAGATCTCTGGCTATGGTTTGGAGAAGAGAATGGAGCTGGGAGACCAGTCAGGATGATGCTGGGGTCATCTTGTTAAATGGTACCAGACTAGGGCACAGGTTTTGAGGATGGGAGGAAGCAGACAAATGTGTGACAAAATTTTTTTTTAATCAGCAGAATTCGGTAATTGATGTTATTCACTGAGTTAGGGAAGGCCAGAGGAGTAAAGATAAAATGTTTGGGGTGGGACATGTCAAGTTTAAGGATGGATAGGAGTCCAAGTAGAGATGTTGGTTAGACAGATGTACAAACCGGGAGCCCAGGAGAGTAGTCTAGGCAGGAGATAGAGATGAGATTTAGGAGTGAGCAGTGTTAAGTGGTCATTGAACCCTTGGGGATGAATGTGATTGCCCAGTGAGATCACGTAAAGGTAGAAAATAAGAGGACTGGGCTTCCCTGGTGGCGCAGTGGTTAAGAATCCACCTGCCAATGCAGGGTACACAGGTTCGATCCCTGGTCGGGGAAGATCACACATGCCACAGAGCAGCTAAGCCCATGTGCCACAACTACGGAGCCTGTGCTCTAGAGGCCGCGTGCCACAACTACTGAAGCCCGCGAGCCTAGAGCCCGTGCTCCGCAACAAGAGAAGCCACCGCAATGAGAAGTCCGCGCACCGCGACGAAGCGTAGCCCCCGCTCGCCACAACTAGAGAAAGCCCGCGCGCAGCAACAAAGACCCAACACAGCCAAAATAAATAAATAAAATTTATTAAAAAATAAAAAAGAGGACTGAGGACAAAATCTTAAAGAAGCTCAAGACTTTAAGAATGAGCAGAATAAAGGAAACCCATTGAGAAAATGGAGGAGCGGACAGAAGTGTATGAGAAAAATCAGAAGTGTGTGCTATCATTAAGTCAAGAATCTGTAGTCTTTCCAGAAAGGCAGAGAGGGATGCAGAGTTAAATACCACAGAGAAATCAAACAAGCTTAGAATCGAAAAGTGCCTCTTGAATTTAGTAACAAAACAGGCTCTGGTGACCTTGCTGAGAGCAGTTTGAATGCAATGTTGAGTTCAGGAGCCAGATTGTAATAGCTTGAAAAGAGAGTGGGTGGAAACCACAAGTGGAGAGAACTCTCTCAAAAAATTCTGCGGGAACAGTGGCTGCAGCAGGAATCCAGACTTGGCCAAGGGTTTGTTTGCTTTAAAATGGTAGAGACTTTAGCATCTTTAAATGATAATAGACATCTCAACAATAAACAAGACAACCCAATTTTAAAATGGTCAAAGGATCTGAATAGACATTTCTCCCAAGGAGATATACAAATGGCCAATAAGCCACTGAAAGAATGTTTTACATCATTAGCCAACAGGGAAATACAAATCAAAACCACAATGAGATGCCACTTCACACCCGTTAGGATGATTACAGTCAACAAGACAGAAAATGACAAGTGTTGGCAAGGATGCGGAGAATTTGGAACCCTCATACATTACTGGTAGGAATATAAAATGATGCATCCATAATAGAAAACAGTCTAGTCATCCTTCAAAAAGTTAAACATAGAGCTACGATATGACCCAACCATTCTGCTTCTAGGTGTATATGCACAAGAAATGAAAACATATGTCAGGAATTTATATCTCACAGTGCTGGAGGCTGGGAAGTCCACAATCAAGCTGTTGGCAGGTTCAGTGTCTGGTGAGAACCCTCCTCCTACCTTGCAAACAGCCACCTTCTGGCTAGCTCCTCAGAAAGGGGAGAGAAGGAGCTCTAATGTCTTCCTTTTCTTGTAAGGGCACTAACTGCCCCCCCCCCATGGGGGCTCCACCCTCAGGACCTAATCTAAACCTAATTCTCTCCAAATGCCCCACCTCCAAATAGCATCACAATGAGGGTTAGGAATTTAACATAGTAACTTGGAGGGGGGAGGACACAGTCATTCAGTCCATAACATGGTGTATCCATATAAAGGAATATCATACAACCAACAAAAGGAATGAAGCACTCATGCATAGACCTTGAAAACATTATGTTAAGTGCAAAAAGGCAGACACAGAAGGCATGTACTACATGGTTCCATTTATACAAAATGTCCAGAATAGGCAAACCCATAGAGACAGAGAGTAACTTCGTGGTTGCCAGGGACTGGGGGAAGAAGGGGGGGATGGGCAGTGATTGTTAATAGGTACGAGGTTTCTCCTGGTTGATGAAAATGTTCTGGAATAGTGGTGATGGTTGTGAAACCTTGAGATTAAACTAAAAAGCACCGAATTCTATGCTTTAAAAGGATGAATTTTATAGTATGTACATTATATCTCAATAAAAAAGGATTTTAAGATGACAACAGGGAGTGCTGAGAAGGCTTGCGCGTGGAGGGGGTGATTGAGCTGAGTGCTGAAGTTCTCAGGAGGTGGGAGGGGCAGAGATATTGATGTGTTGTAAAGTGAAGGCCAGGATGCGGTCAGAATTTGGGGTGGGCAGAAAGGAAGGTGCCAACGTTTCCAGGGAAGAAAATGTTCATTTTCAGTGAAGAAAATGTCAGGAGGCGACAACTACCTTGAGGTGAGGCAGAGGATGAGAAGGTAGGATGGCCTGAGTCTTGAAGCAGCAGAGATGTACACCTGGTGAGAAGGGCAGTGTCTGGAAGCCAGATGAGGCTTCCTCACCCTAGGGCTGGGGTGGGAGCAGGCCCAGCCTCCACCAGGGAGGCAGAGGAAGCTCGGAGCTAAGTGAAGGAGAAAGACGGTTGATTTTCCAGCAAGTGGAGGAGTTCCAAAAGGCACAGAGGGAAGGCTTGAGGGGGAGTGGGGGAGGGGAGCAGAGTCACAGGCTGGTGACTAACCCTGCACTAGCCCCAGCTCACATCATACCAAACATATTAACATGTACCCTCAGCCCACAATGAGAATAGCAACTTTTGGGAATTCCCTGGCCAGGGAATTTGGACTGAGTCTAGTGGTTTCGATTCAGCACTTTCACTGCCAGGGGTCCAGGTTCAATCCCTGTTTGGGGAACTAAGATCCCACAAGCACTTTTATTGTACATTTTTGGAAGGATTTGTATACTATTGCTTTTTAAATTATTTAGCAACGAATAACATTTAATTTACATTTGTCCAGGATTTTTCTGCAATTCAGTAGTTCTTGTATAGTGAGAAAATCAGCCCTGCCGAATATATACATGTGTCAGCGGTATTTTATGAATACCAGTTTTAGCAATGAGTAAAGTTGACAACATGTTACATTTCGTACATACTGAATGAAGTTTTCATTAACTTTGATTTTGGAGCCATAGATTAACTGTTTCATTTTCATCGGCAGCTGAAAGGCTTGTAGGCCCGAGGCCCTGGATCTCCAAGGCCTGCATTGAAAAGACCCAGCATTGTTGGCTGAGTCTGTGGGAGGATCAACAGAGCGTTAGAAACCACAATTTCGCTTCTTCTCGATGACTGAGTCACCACTTGTAGGGCTATTTGCTTCTGAACCATGTGGACACCCTTTTTTATCCTTTGTCCATTATGCTGTCAGCAGTCCCTTCTTGCTGGTAGCGCTTTGCCTCTCCAGTAAACTTCCTGTTTCACCCTTGGCAACTCCCAATTTGTTCTGGTTGGGAAAAGAGATACATGTTTGTTGGAATTGTTTTTAAAGTAAAAGCAAACTCAAAGTGCAGGTCTGAGTCTTTTTGTGGAATGAAGCTCGTGGATTTCAGTACATTAACCTTTGTCTTTATAACAGCTATTTCTCCAGGGCTGAGGTTGCCAAAAGTCTGGCACAATTTGGGGGCTAGACCCTAACCCAATGAGGGAGGTCACCATCCCCGGGGAACCATCACTAGATAAAGAATAATACCTAGGTCTTTCTTGAGCCTGTCTTACCCAAGAGGAAAAGCATCTCAATTCCAGGCTTCATCTTGGTGATGGAAATTGTTCATGTCTTGGCCAGACGTACAGGAACTTGTATGTTCCATCTATGTTCTGAAGGTATGTAAATTATCTCAAAATCAACTCCAGTCCATCAATCATCTGAAATCTTTTGGATGAGCCACAGGAGAATAAATTAACAAAGCCATGTATTTTTTTTTAACAGCTTTATTGAAATACAGATCACATACCATATAATTCACCCAGCTAAACTGTTTGTTTCAGTGGGTTTTAGCATATTCACAGAGTTGTGCAGCCATTAGCACAATCAATTCTAGAATTTTTTTTTTTTTTTTTTTTTGTGGTATGCGGGCCTCTCCCTGTTGTGGCCTCTCCCGTTGCGGAGCACAGGCTCCGGACGCACAGGCTCAGCGGCCATGGCTCACGGGCCCAGCCGCTCCGCAGCATGTGGGATCTTCCCGGACCGGGGCACGAACCCGCGCCCCCTGCATCGGCAGGCAGACTCTCAACCACTGCGCCACCAGGGAAGCCCCAATTCTAGAATATTTTAATCACCTCAAAAAGAAACTATATACCTCTTAGCAGTCACTGTATTCCTCCAAACATCCTTGTTTCAGAAAACTGCTAAACTACTTTCTACCTCTATCGATTGGCCTAATTCGGAACATATATGTGTTAAACAGACTTTAAATGTGATCTTGAGTTCTGAGTTTGGAAACGCCAGTGTTATACAGGCCTACCTCTTAGGCAGAATGCCTGGGTGAATAAATCACTTACTTTTTCCTCTTAGGTTTCCTATCACTTACAGAAGTGTAATGATACTTACAACACAGGGTTAATTCTCAGTTCATGTTGATTAAGCAATTCTGTAAATTTCAGCCATTTAGCAGGAAGTGGAATGGTGACATATCAAAAACCTCCTCCTGCCTGTGGTCTCTCAACCCTCCTTATCCCCTTGTTTAATGTGGCTTCGAACATCAGAGAAATTCATCGTTGAACAAAGCTAATGTTCTCTTGATTAGATTAATTATACAAATGAAATACACATTATTCTTAACCCTTTTTTAAACCAGTAGTTTAGATCTCTACCCCCTCTTAGCTTTTAATCAGAATTCCAGTTCTGTACAAGTAACAACTTCCCTTCTGTGTTTCTCTCCCCTTCCTTCCTGTATTTAATTTCTGGTAGTGTGCTAATGACCACTGTGTGAGCCAAAATTCTGGCAGTAAATAGGGGGAAAAAAGAGAAGGGAAGATGGCATATGTGGAAGGTTATACTCAGGTTTTCTCACAGCGGATAAGATATAGGATCTCAGACTCTGGACCCAAACAGACTTGGGTTTGAATCCCGTTACTTCCTAGCTGGATGACCTTACATAAGTCACTTCTGTGCCTCAGTTTCCTCATCTTAAAAATGGGGACAGTAACACCTACCTCATGGGGTTTTTCTGGGAATTAAAAGCGTTAGAACAGTGAGAGTACTCGGCACACTGCCTGATACAGAGCAAGAACCCAACGTAGGTTGTCACTGCTGTGATGACAATGTCACAGCCAACAGCCTGCTTGCAGAGACCCGAAAAACCAAGGAAGAGGTTAAGTAGTAATCACACGATTGGTGAATTGCCTTAAGATTTGTGTGAAGCATTTTCACGTGCATCAGCTCCTTTAAAGGCTTAAAGGGCTGCCCTTTGTAAACAGCATTTTATGATTATGTGCAGATTGTACCCAGAGGAGGTTTGGAAGTTAACCAGGCAATGTGGTCTGTAGACCCCAAAGAGAAAGAAGGTCGGGGGACTTTCCATCTTGGCAGAAGAGGACTTGGACTGAGGGTAGGAAGGAGGTCACTGGGGTCCACATTGCCTATTCCTTGCTGTCTCAGGAGGAGAGCTCCGCAGGAGGCAGGACGATAGGATGGCTGAGAGCCCAGCCTCAAGCACCAGACTGCCTGGGGCTGAAGCCTGCCTTGTTGCTTCTTGCTTCTCACTTACGTCATCTGAGCAGTGGGATAATAATGCACCCACTTCCCCGAGCTGTGATGAGCATTAAATGAGCTAGTCTGCGGAGGATGTGCCACTGGTACGGAATAAGCACTAGGTAAGTATTAGCTCAGGATTCCTGCACTCCAGTAAAATGGGTTGGCCGCAGTGTGATAGGAGAACTTATGCATTGCTTTGCTAGACATTTCCACCTAGATGCCCCATAGGCATCTGAAACTCGGCATGTGCAAAGCTGAACTCATCACTTTTCCCCATAATCTGCCTTTCAACTGGAGCTTCCGACTTCCATGAGTCCACATCCACCAGGCTCCTTCTCTCCCTCCGCTCCTGCACAGACAGTCATACACCGAGACTATTCAGTTTAGCTCCTTGAAATTTCCCCCGTCTGTCTCATCCTGCTGTCCCCACGATCGTAGCCTCAGCTCACCATCTCTTCCCTGTCTGTACAGTGTCTCCTAACCTTGTAGACACTAGTCTCAGTCTGGCTCCAGTCCTCAGTCCATTCTTCCTGAGGCTGCCACGGGGACCTTCTAAAATGCAAAACTGGTGGTCTCTCCCCACCTTAAAACCCTTCCTTGACTCCCTAGTACCCACCGGATGAAGTCCAGCTCCATCACATAGCACAGCAAGTCCTTCAAGATGTGGCCCTGACTAACTGCCCTACAGCATCTCCTGCCCTCTCTCACCCCACGTCCTTCACTCCAGCCCTTCCGAGCTAGTGACGGTTCCCAGGATGCCCCCATGTCATTGCATCAGCACCCTGCATGCCTGGGATGCTCGTTTCCTACTGGCCCATAAAGCCATTGGAGCAGAGATCAAGGTTGACTGGTACCTCTAGTCCTAGCCCCTGGCCAGTGCCACTGTCCTGAGCACATGCCAGCAACCAAGCAAGTGAATTCTCCTGGACAAGTCTTTTAAAGGGCTGTGAGGACTGTGCATCTAGAGCTCGCATCTCTTGAGCGTTTGCTGTCAAAGTGCATTTGCACGTATTACTTCATTTATCCTCTAACAGCCCATGACAGAGGTACAGTTGACCCTCCGTGTCTGCAGGTTCCACGTCTGCCTATTCAACCACAGATCAAAAGTATTCAGAAAAAAAATTCCAGAAAGTTCCCAAAAGCAGAACTTGAATTTGACCTGCACTGACAACTATTTACATAGCATTTACATATGTAAGATATCACAGGTAATCTCGAGACGATTTAAAGTACGTGGGAGGAGATACGTAGGTTATATGCAAATACTGTGCCGATTTATATAAGAGACTTGAGCATCCACAGAGTTCAGTATCCGCAGGGGGTCCAATCCCCCAAGGATACTGACTATACTACCACCATTAATAGCATTCACTTCCCTAGGGCAGAGAGAAATTAAATAACCTGCCCGAGGTCCCAGAACCGGGAAGTAGCAGGGCCAGAACTTGAACTCGGCTCTCTCTCACCCCAAATCAACTACTCTATCATGCCTCCACCTCCCAGTATATCAAGCTCTTGAGGGAAAATGAAGGATTTACACCTTTTCCCAAAGCTCAGTTTCTAGAACCTTGTAGGAAACCAGGATGTGTAGCCCATGCAGGAGAGGAATCCCCGAGGCCATCCCAAAGGCAGGAGAGGCTCCTGGCTGGAGAGCTTGTTATGACAATAGAAGTTTGTGGTTTGCAAATGGTGTTTTGAAAGGTATTTGGGATTAAAGTGAAACAACAAAATCACTGAAAATGATTTACAGTTTAAGACTCTCAAGGTTTCATGTTTCCAGAAAAGCCAACAGAGCTGTTCCATGGTGCATATTAAATTGTCTTCCTATTCACCCTCCCAAACTTCATCTTGGCCTTGTGCAATCTCTCTATTAAAGGGGCATTGTTTCATGATTTATTATACAAGTCAAACCAGCCTTGCCATTGCTTCACCCACTTACTAACAACTGTAACATCAGACCCAGCCTGGTGCAAAAACCACAGACACTGCGTGTGAAAACTCCTGGGACAGTAAAACTTACACCTTCAGGGGAAGCAAATTATTCACCTGGAATTTAAGGTGATCTGTTTCCTCCTAACTGAGCCAGGGAAGCATTCCAAGAATGTTTGTAATCTGCTTATCACTCCCCACTTTGCCACGCTCTTGTCCAAGAATGCACAAGAACACTAAGTTGTGTGTGTGCTGAAGAGCTCCTGAAATTAAATCCTCACACCCACAGGTGCTGCCACCACTCTGCTGCCACTGGACTTTCACTTGTGATGGTTCTGTGGAGCAGCGGAAATTGTCGGTGTTTTCTTTTTAACTTAGCATTGGTGAGTTAGGTATTGTATGTAATACCTTATACATACACTTAGAAGATGTATTGCATAAAAGACCCTCTGGGGCAGATATGTGCTTTAAGCCCTCCCCAAAAAGTGTTTTTGTTCAACAATTTGAATACTAGAAAATTTCCTGAGACCAGCAGAATTCTTTATTAGTACCAATACTCTGAGTTCAGCTGTGCCTGTTGATTCTAACTTTGGAAAGAAAGTGGACAGAAGGAAAGAAACTAGTATTTGTAAGCATGTATGATGTGCTGGGCACCGTATTAGCCAATTAACCTGCATCATCTAATTTTTACCATAAACTTCAAGGCAGGTAATGTGATCTCCATCTGAGCAAGAGGAATCCAGGCCTCAGCGGGGCCAAGTCCGTTGCCCAGGGCTGGGGTGGAAACCCTGAGCTGTCTGGTTCTGCCTGTCCCTCACCCCGACCAGGGACTGTTCTCTGCAAATTCAAATTGATCTGTTTTAGAGAAGGTGGTGGTACTACAGTCAACTCTGCAGCTCTGATTCAGAAGACCTGTTCTCCAGCTCTGTTCCTTCTGTAGTTGTTCCAACGTTAACTTAGCAACTTTAAAATAACCCAGGAGTGGAGTGAAGGATCCACTGGACATAACTGGCGTGGGAATGCCCGTTTTCACTGTGGCCTCACCCACTGACCATGTTGATGACCACTTTACTCCTTTTTCTTAAAGGACTCACAGCAACATTTTCTGCCCAGAGTTCCTTGTTTTCAGCAGAAACCTCTGTCAAGTTCCAGCTGAAACAGAGAAAATTTGGTGGAGGGAAAGTGAGGCATTTACCCAGGCTGCTGGAATCAGGTGGAAAGTATTGAGGTCACAGAAAACGTACCTGTAAACTCAGAATTGGGAGAGATTTCCCTCTGCTTAGAGGCAAAGAGAGATTTGGGAACACTTCAGGGAGGAAATAACCTTTAAGCAGAACCTTGGCCGTGAAGGATGGGGGAAAATTCATTTCAAACAAAAAGGAAACTGTGAACAGAGGCAGGAAAGTGAGGACACCGGTGGGAAATAGGGTATAAATAGTGCTGTGTAATCAACAACACGGCTCTTCATCACAGCCCATGGCTCGGGTATCTGCATCCCATAACCAAGTACACGACAATCACCTGTTGCCAGAGGAGCAGTCTTTCAAATGATCAGACACATCTGGAAGGTCTCCCTTTTGAATGGTAGTGCGTACTTGCGTAGAAGTGGTCGTGTTAATGAAGGTCGATTTTAAGATCCTGTTTTGTTTTGCTTCTGCAGAAGGAAACCCCACTTGCCAACGCGGCGTTCTGGGCAGCGAGGAGGGGCAACTTGGCTCTGCTCAGGCTGCTGCTGAACAGTGGCCGAGTGGACGTGGACTGCAGGGACAGTGTACGGACCGGTCCATTCGGTACACGCATGCTGCGAGCTCGCCGTCCCCCGCTGGCATGAGAGCGCCTGCTGAGTACCCTTCCTTCACAGTGCTTGTCTGCTTTTTCATGTGTTTGCTTGCTTCATCCTTTTCAAAAAGTCCAAAGTACCACGGGGAACTTCAAAACATACTGGGGGGCTTCCCTGGTGGCGCAGTGGTTGAGAGTCCGCCTGCTGATGCAGGGCACGCGGGTTCGTGCCCCGGTCCGGGAAGATCCCACATGCCGCGGAGCGGCTGGGCCCGTGAACCATGGTCGCTGAGCCTGTGCGTCAGGAGCCTGTGCTCCGCAATGGGAGAGGCCACAACAGTGAGAGGCCCGCGTACCGCAAAAAAAAAAAAAAAAAAAAACATACTGGGAAAGCCATTACCTGCATAAAACAGGAGGGGCCACAATAGGGGAAGAGACACGTCACTGGGAATCAGAATCGGCCAAGTCCAAGAAGAAAAGGGGGAGATGATTCTGAACGGAAGGGGGCTGCCGCGGATGTGGGAGTTGGGTTTTTTCTACTGAGAGATGGAAGCCTCCACCCAGCCTCTTATCCCTTTCTTACCTTTGCAAACACCAATACCCTCATCGGCAATGAAGGGGTAATAAAAACAGGTCCTCCCGCCTACTTTCAGGCATCACTGCCAGAGCCCTTCCTTCCCCAGCTAGAGGCGGCAATTTCTCTGTTCTCAGCAGGATGTCGCATCTCTGGGGACTAAGAGGACCTCAGATGAGGAGAGAGCAGATGTTTTGATTTTAGGGATTAAATAGAAATGTTTTCACAGGAGCCTTCTTGTTTTCCAGATAACAGGGTATGCCATTTCCAGCTTTTATTGTGCAAATTTGGTAGGTGATGTCAGCCACCAGCCCAAGCGAGGTATCAAAGTTTGCTCCACTTTGCTCCCCCCCCCGCCACCGGGCATCAGTGCAGGACAGCTTGGGGTGCGCCTCCAGACCCACTTGTAACATTCTCCAGTTTGCTCTGTGTCCCAGAGTTGGAGCTGTCTGGCCTGCCCCAGGGGACTGGCTTCCCTCTGGCCTCCAGTACGGTTTGGCCAGTGGGAGCGTTGGCAGGAATCAGAGGGAGGGAGGACAGGGATGTTGGGGAGTCTAGACCCCCCCCCCCCATCCTGTCTGGCAGCAGGACTCTCACCCTCTCCGTCCTGGGAGCCACCATCTGTCCCTCACGCCTTCGGGCCTGGGCTAGCAGTGCAGCTCCGCTGTTACTCGCTCCCAGTACTGTTCTTTGTAGTTTCCCTACATCCAGAGCATGGCCTTATAAATAGTCTCTTTATTAAACTTTCGTCCAGTTATCCCAGTTTGAATGTACCGTCTGTTCTTTGCCAGGACCCAAACTGATATGGGGTCTTGGGCATCTGTGAACTGGTCGTCGGGTCTTACTTGGGTCTCGCTGGGCAGCAGTGCCACCCTGGACAGAACTGGAGTGGGAATTGCCTGTTTTCATTGTGGCCTCACCCACTGACCATGTTGATGACCACTTTACTCCTTTTTCTTAAAGTCACCCCTTTTCAGACACCCCCATGACCTTCTCCTGACTTCCAGCTTTGTGTAGCTTAATACATCCACAGATCCCTCCTCTTTTTAAAATTAATTTATTTGTTTATATTTTTGGCTGCGTTGGGTCTTTGTTGCTGCACACGGGCTTTCTCTGGTTCTGGTGAGCGGGGGCTACCCTTCGTTGCGGTGCGCGGGCTTCTCATTGCGGTGGCTTCTCTTGTCGCGGAGCACGGGCTCTAGGCGCGCAGGCTTTGTATTCTATTTCTCCTTTGTCCCAACCTCTGACTTTTCCTCAGGCGACCATGATGTAGAAGTGAAATACAATGTATAAAGGAGCATTTTGGTTATTTGTTTCATTCATCTTCCCTTACTGTAAAATAGATGAGCCTGTTGTTTTTTATTTTCTTTTTAAAATATCCAAGTTAAGTGCTCTGTGATTCCTGTAGCTCATGATTGATTTGTATTTTGAGACCAGTGTGACCCATGATGAAAAAATTTTCTCATCTCTCACGCAAAGGATACATTCATAGCTTGTCTGTTCAGACTGGCTTTAAATCAAGGAGTCTTCTGTCTGAATGCTGAATAAAAATGTTCTCACATTCGAGAGGAAGTTGGTAACTCCAAGTTTGCTACTCTAATCTTGAAAAACACGGAGGAATAAGTCCCCCTGAATGATAGGTGGTACAGCCGACATGAAGGTCTTACATTCAAATACCAAATGCGGTCACGTGGGGTAGAAGAGCATCATAAAGCACTTCTGTGAAGCCACTAGCTCTTCTCGATTCTACCTGTACTTTTACTTATAGCAAACAAGACTTTCCCCAAACTAGGATTGTCTTTCACACGCGTCAACAAAAACCAAATAATAATCTAACATTTACTGAGGCATCATAATATTATTTTAACATCTAACTCTTACTGAATATTTAACATTACTAAACTAAGCACATCGCCTGAATTATTGCTTTTCCCCATTTAATTTAATCAGGCAGATGCTTTTACTATTCCGCATTACAGATGAGGTGAATGAGCCTTTGAGAGCTCAGATAACCGGCCCAGAATCATACTGTCAGTGACCACTCAACTACACTGCCTTCCTACAAAATCCCACAGACGTATTGAATGTATAGCATGAGGCTTCTAAGAATCACCACCCCGTACCTCGTGAGGCTTCCTCACAGGCAGAGCCGTCTGTCTCTCTCTTATCCTCTCCACAGAAGCAGGCTGCTGACCACACAGAAGAGGGGGTTCAGATTACAGTTTCGAGCCCGTGAAAACAAATGTAAATTAAACCACAAAAGTCCACTTGAATTGGAATATCAGGTGGTACGTCTCCAGTCCTTGAATCTTAAAGCTGGCAGGGACCTTGGCAATCATATCACCCAGTTCCTCATTTTAAACCTGAAGTAAATGAGCCCCAGGAATTGTGAGCAGTGTGCCCCAGGTTACGCTGCTGGTTGATGACAGAGATGGACCCCGGGGCTCCTGACTCTCACTTCTGTAGTCTCTCGTGGCATCTTTACCTGAATCCGTTTGAAAATAAAGAATTCTAAACTCAGAAAACCAACTAGTACCACTTAACCCACTTTTTTGCATTAATCACAGTGTTTTGGCTCAGGAATCATAAAACGAGGCCACTACATCACTGCTGCCTCAAAATGCAGTAACCATGGTTCACTTGGACTGCGTGTCTGAGGGTAATGGAAGTAAGTGAATGTTTGAATTGAAAATTCCAGCCTCAGCACTTTGTCACTTTGCTTTTTCCTGTTTGGTGTGCATTATAAGATTATTCACGAGACACTTTTATTTACTGCGGGAGATGTTGCGCTCAGCTCGGACGTGTCCTGGGAGGAGCTGACGTCTGCGGCATCTTCTCCAGGCCACCTCTCTGGTGTCACGTGGCCTGACTGCTCATCTGTCTCTCCCCCACCCAGAATGGCACAACACTCCTCATGATCGCCTCCTATGCTGGCCACATAGGCTGTGTGAAGGAGCTCGTCCTGCAGGGGGCTGACATCAATCTCCAGAGAGAGGTAAGTCAGGTCTTGCACGTGAATAAGAATAACGTAGCTTTATTTACAATAGCCAGGACATGGAAGCAACCTAAGTGTCCATCGACAGTTGAGTGGAGAAAGAAGATGTGGCACATATATACAATGGAATATTACTCAGCCATGAAAAGAAACGAAATTGAGTTATTTGTAGTGAGGTGGATGGACCTAGAGTCTGTCATACAGAGTGAAGTAATACAGAGTGAAGTAAGTCAGAAAGAGAAAAACAAATACCCTATGCTAACACATACATATGGAATCTAAAAAAAAGTGGTCATGAAGAACCTAGGGGCAAGATGGGAATAAAGGCACAGACCTACTAGAGAATGGACTTGAGGATATGGGGAGGGGGAAGGGTAAACTGGGACAAAGTGAGAGAGTGGTATGGACATATATACACTACCAAACGTAAAATAGATAGCTAGTGGGAAGCAGCCACGTAGCACAGGGAGATCAGCTCGGTGCTTTGTGACCACCTAGAGGGGTGGGATAGGGAGGGTGGGAGGGAGGGAGATGCAAGAGGGAGGGGATATGGGGACATATGTATATGTATAACTGATTCACTTTATTATAAAGCAGAAACTAACACACCATTGTAAAGCAATTATACTCCAATAAAGATGTTAAAAAAAAAAATAATGCCAGTGACAGAGATGTGAAGTTCTCACAATAGTGAATTGTTAAAAAGGACTAGAGTACAGTCATCCCTCCGAATACACAGGGGATTGGGTCCAGGACCCCCCTTGGATACCAAAATCTGCAGATACTCAAGTTCCTTATGTGAAATGGCATAGTATTTGCATATAGCCTATGCATATCCTCCCATGTACTTTAAATCATCTCTAGAGTACTTATAATATCTAATATGATGTAAATGCTATGTAAATAGTTGCTGGTGCATGGCAAGTTGGAACTTTATGGAATTTTTCTTTTTTTAAAAAATTTTATTTGAGTATAGTTGATTTACAATGTTGTGTTAGTTTCAGGTGTACAGCAAAGTGATTCAGTTATACATATACATATATTCTTTCTTTTTCAGATTCTTTTCCTGTATAGGTTATTACGGAATATTGAGTAGAGTTCCCTGTGCTATACAGTAGGTCCTTGTTGGTTACCTATTTTACATAAAGTAGTGTGTATGTGTTAATCCCAAACTCCTAATTTATTCCTCCCCACCCACCGTTTGGTAAGTGTAAGTTTGTTTTCGAAATCTGTGTCTATTTCTGTTTTATAAATAAGTTCATTTGTATCATTTTTTAATTAGATTCCACATATGAGTGATATCATATGTTTGTTTTTCTCTGTCTGACTTACTTCACTTAGTATGATAATCTCTAGGTCCATCCATGATGCTACAAATGGCATTATTTCATTATTTTTTATGGCTGAGTAATATTCCATTGTATATATGTACCACACCTTCTTTATCCATTCCTCCGTTGATGGACATTTAGGTTGCTTCCATGTCTTGGCTATTGTAAATAGTGCTGCATTGAACACTGGGGTGCATGTATCTTTTTGAATCATGGTTTTCTCTGGATATATGCCCAGGAGTGGGATTGCCAGATCATATGGTAGCTCTATTTTTAGTTTTTTAAGGAACCCCCATACTGTTCTCCATAGCGGTTGTGGAGATTTTTTTTTAATATTTCTTTCTGTGGTTGGTTGAATCCATGAATGCAGAACCTGTGGATATGGAGGGCTGACTGTAATCATTGCTTTTTTCCTATATGACATTAAAGCCCAGGTTGCAGACTGCATCTAAATAAGGCCCAGGGAGGGACTGTTGGTTGTACTTCAGTTGAACAAATCTTCTAGGCCCATGTTACATCTGACATAACAAAACCTCCAACCACATTCCTTAAACACCCATATGTTTTGCCCTGAGCCTAAATCACTTCTTCCTTCTTCCCTTGGGATGAGATGCTATAGAAGGTACAGGATTTTCATAGAGATCATTATATTTTTAGAAGGATTGGGTCACCCACTGTTAGCTAGGCTCACTGGCTAGCCTACCTCAGCCATTCTCACCAAACTATGTTTGCAAAGGGCTTCTCTGACCAGCCATGAGTTAAATAAGTTCTCTCTCCAAAAGGCATGTGGTGAACATCAGACTAAAATGTGAGCCAGTTGACACAATCGTTCAGGGGCCATCTCAGGAGTCCTATCTAGCCAGAGGATCCATTCTCAGTCCGATGCAGAGGGGCAGTGGGAGGCTGGAGATTCAGGCCTGGGGAGGCTGCATGTATTTCCAAGCCAGTCTAGGGCCTGGTGAGTTCACCTTTGTGGAGACACATCCAAGGTCACACCTAGAGTGAACGTGGCCTCAGTCCACAGAGACTCAGACCCGAGGTGGGCGTACAGGGGCAAGCTCCAAAGCAGACAGGAGTGCTTGGTTTTCCTTGATCCACTCTTATCAGAGGCCCTGACCTGCAGGTGTTTCAGAAAGGATGATTCACCAACCAAACTTTCATCAAGCAAAACACCCTTCTCCCAGGCTGGACCCCCATCCCTGAGTGGAGAAAAGTAAGACACACCATGTGTAAGGTCTGCATTTTCCTGGGGGCATCTAGAAGTCCCTCCCTCTCCCCTCTGGGTGTCACCTTGGCTGTGGACCGTGGGAGAATGACCCTTGATAGATAGCATCTGGACACTGGTTCTCCACAGCCCCGGATCAGCAAGCCTGGGCCTTGAGAGGAGCAGTACAGAGACTACAGGAAATCCATCCAGTCTCCCCCCGGACAGATTCTTCTGAGTAATTTCCACAACACCGAATCATTGTTTTAGGTCATTTTCACTTCAGCAGCTGATTTTCTTCCGGAAGGAAGATGTTTGGGCCCCTTTAGATTTCGACTTTAAAACTTCCCTAATCGTTTTATTTTTCCGCTCTGCTTTACAGCCTTTGTTTATTTTAACTTTAAAGAAAAGACAGATTTTCTCTAATAAAAACAATATAGTCCAGATCTGCTTACTCAAAGACTTTATTGTGAAGGGCTAGTTCAACATACACAAAAATCTCTTAAGAAAAACGGAGAGAAGCTGGGAGAAGAAGAGAAACGTTTGTTTGACTTCCACCCAAAGTATGGTTTTTATGGTCTTTATCTATTTGGTTCCAACTGCTCAACTAATGTTCTTGGAGATGAAAACTATTGTGCATTGAACACAGTGGCCCTTGAGGACTTAAGTGTGTTGGGTTTAGAGGTAACCTGTGTGGCGCAAATAACGATGACGTGTAGGTCCCCGGTGACCCCCAGAATTCCCTGAGCCAGGTCAGTCTGGAAAAATAGCCAAAGAGAGGCCCTGACCTCACCCCGCATGTTTTGGAAGCTGGAAGAAAGTGCCTGGCAGTGCTGTGGAACTGACGCTTAGAGCAGACTTCCTCGGTATATCTGTAATCCATTTTGCAATATCAGAATATTTGTCTCCTGAAGATGGACCTGCCATTGTTTCCTTTAGTTGGCTCTCTAGACACATAGCATTTGCACACTTTGGTAGTCTTTAAAATTCATGTCTATTAAGAAGGTGAGGGATTTCCCTGGCAGTCCAGTGGTTAGGAGTCCATGCTTCCACTGCAGGGAACACGGGTTTGATCCCTGGTCGGGGAACTAAAATCCCACATGTGCACAGGGCAGCCAAAAAAGATGAGAGTTTTCCTATTCTAGCCCAGTTTCCTCATCCAGACCTTGTTACATCTTAACATTTCTGGAACCCAGCAGCCTCCACACTGGTCACTTACCTGAACAAGGAATACAGTCTGTTCAAATATAGCCCCCTCCTAGGCTGGAAGTTTATATGCAAGGATTTTGTTTTGTTTTGATTACAAGCATATAAATCAAATGTAATGTAACCAAATATCTTTTAAAACCAGCCTCTGTCTCTCTCTCAGTCAGGTACAACTGCCCTGTTCTTTGCTGCTCAACAAGGACATAATGATGTTGTGAGATTTCTCTTTGAATTTGGAGCATCCACTGAATTTAGGACCAAAGTAAGAGAATTTTCTTGCTTTTATACCTTGTTGAAGAATTTCAGCAGTCATGAGTTTTCATTTCTCTTCATCTATAGTATGAATTTTTGCTTTGCTTTTTACAAGATTTTCAAGCCTAAGAAGGTGGGTTTCACAAGGTTAAATTGTAATGATTCAGGGGTAGTCCTAGGAATCCAATTCAAAACACGACATTTTAACTTTGGGCTCACAGTTGGAGAAGGCGGGGTGGGTGGAATTGCTTAGATTCTTTCTTGTACTGGTAACTTTCTACTCTGGGACACTAAATTTTGTTATCAGGATGGATACAGTAGCAGGTGCTTTATAACTTTCCCTGTTTTCATATGCTTTTTTCTGCTTCAAGGTTAATCCCAGTGCTATGATAGGAATTCTTGGAAGTATTAAGCCAATCCTAGTGAATCTGAGAGATTTCTAAGGAGGGTTTGGCAGACAGTTTACTTTCTGAAATGTCCTCACTGAAATATATATGATTACAGTTTATATAGTTGGGCAAGGAATTGGGGTTCTTCCTTTGAAGAAGTCATTGATTCTTCATGTTTGACATGTGGATAAGAAAACTGAGGCTGCAGAAAGATAAATTTTGTGTTCACAACATGACCTTTCATGATAATGCTTTGTAGTAGAAGAATTTGAACTGCCATCACATTGTAATTGAAAACTTATTTCTGTCATAAAAAATTACTTCAGTCATAAAAAATTCCTGAAAATTTGCCCTAGTTGGAAACTTTTAGGTTTTCTTAATTTATTGTATGTGATATTTTGATATCAAGGCAGTTTCCAGTAGAGTTTTTTTTTCCTGTTAAAACACTATTAAGTAGATCTGAATTTCAGAAAGGGTTTCTGTCTTTTCTAAAACCTACTGTTGGACTGTGTACACGCCTCCAGACATGCTGAATATAATATACAGTAATCCAAAATACATGTGTACCATATTTTATATTAAATATCATTTTATTTTTAATTATAAAAGCAATACAACTAAAAATAAAAAGTTCTACAAACCTGACTCAACTCTGAACTACATCAAATGATCGTGTGTGACCACATGGCTGCTTCGTTCTTCTTGGCTAACAAGTTAATGCTGGCCTTTGAGCCAGTTTGTGCTGTCCCAGAAATCCATGGAACATGGGACCTAGGGCGAGCAGTTCCACATGTTTCCATTACGTCAACTGCAGGTGGCCAAGAGTTTTCCATGGGAAGAAGACAGTGTCAGGAGGCTTTGAGTTTTAATATGATCCTGTCATCAAAACTGACTCTGTGGGCTTCCCTGGTGGCGCAGTGGTTGAGAGCCCGCCTACCGATGCAGGGGACATGGGTTCGTGCCCCGGTCCAGGAAGATCCCACATGCCGTGGAGTGGCTGGGCCCGTGAGCCATGGCCGCTGAGCCTGCGCGTCCGGAGCCTGTGCTCCACAACAGGAGAGGCCACAACAGTGAGAGGCCCGCGTACCGCAAAAAAAAACAAAAAAAAAACCAAACTTTGTGTCAACTGTTCTCATTGTAATTGAACCTATGTCCCCCAAAAATGTGTTTTTTAAAATAAAAGGTATCAGCTCTTCTATGACAATCATCATGTTTTATCTGTTCTCTAAACCCATTAGGCAAAAAGCTGGGAAGATTGACACAACAAAACTTGGAAACATTGGTGCTCGTTGCTGCTAATAGCTTAATAAGCAACTTCTTAATGCCCACCCGCCTCCACCTCCACCCACCCCCACCAGCCTCAGCCCTCCAGTCTCTCTCCTCCATTCCCCACCCTTCAAAACGCAGCTCTTCCCACCACACAGCCGGGCCCTTGCTGAAGCCTTACTCAGCCATGTGCATCCCCCAGCACCCTGCCTGCCTGTGAATGCGGGACCATGTGCAGCAGTGTTTCTCCAAGGGAGGCCCACCTGCCTCCGGCACCTCTCGGTCACCTCACATGGCTGGTCAAATGCCTCTTTCTGGGCCTCGCTCCAGACCTACTGAATCTGAGGGTGGGGCTGCGAGGGTAGCCATTTTGAATAAACACTCTGTGCCCAGATTTAGAAACCACCCTATCTTATATCTATTGTATTTTAGGACCAGATTCCACGTTCTTCGATTGTTTACAGTTGGCTCAGATGTCCACATACCCATTCACAGAGCCAAAGAAACAACACAACAATCCTAGATGGGAAAAGAGAAAGCCTCAGGCCAGCACCTGAGAAAAACCATTAAGGGCTTCACGGACTTCCCTGGTGGCACAGTGGTTAAGAATCCGCCTGCCAATGCAGGGGACACGGGTTCGAGCCCTGGTCCGGGAAGATCCCACATGCCGCGGAGCAACTAAGCCCGTGCGCCACAACTACTGAGCCTGCGCTCTAGAGCCCACGAGCCACAAGTACTGAGCCCGTGTGCCGCAACTACTGAAGCCTGTGTGCCTAGAGCCTGTGCTCCACAACAAGAGAAGCCACCACAATGAGAAGCCCATGCACTGCAATGCAGAGTAGCCCCACTCCCTGCAACTGGAGAAAGCCCACACGCAGCAATGAAGACCCAATGCAGCCAAAAAAAAAAAAAAAGAAAGCGTTTCAGTTGACCACAAACTCAGTGAGTCAGTATTTGGTGTGGTTGGCTTAAAAGCTAATTCTAATTTAGGCACAGAGATAAAAGTAGAGGAGATGGAACCAAGGAATGTCCCATCAGGCCACATCTACTTTGCAGTGCTCTGTTGAATCCTAGCGCCCACGTTTTAAAAGAGGTCTGGACAAATTGGCACGTGTTCAAAGGAAAATGCAAAACAGGAGAGTGAGAAGCACATGGAATAGGCTGCAGTTATCCCCGCTTTCAGTGCATGCAGATCTCGTCCCATGAAGGCAGGGGCCCAAGAGGGCTACTCCCTAAAAACACCTTAATCTCAGAGACCTACAACTGGGTGGACCCATAGGGAGAAGCCAATGTTTGTCAGTTGGGTCTCTGGTGAGACCACAGGAGATGATTCTGGTGATTCCAAGACACAACTGATTGGTACAGACTTCCTGTTCTGTTTCCTTTATTGAGAGACAAAGAGATGATTCTGCGTTTGACATGAGAAATTTCTAAATTAATTATAATAACTTAGCAAATAGCTGTAATATATCTCAAGCAAGCCACCCCAGTATACAACATAATGATGCCCTTAAGATGAACTCTGTCATGATTATAAAGAAAAAGTAAAAGAGATAAAAGGGGAAAAGTGAGTTTGTTATTATGTATGGGAAATTCTTTTCCAAAGTTCTCACCATGTGAGGAGCATCTGCTCATAAGATTTGTGCTCTCACTGTTTCTAACGCGTTTATACTTCTCATGACCGCAGGACGGGGGCACTGCCCTTCTGGCCGCCAGTCAGTATGGGCACATGAAGGTGGTGGAGACCTTGCTGAAGCACGGAGCCAACATCCATGACCAACTTTATGTGAGTGTGTTTCAAGGGGGCTCTTGGGGGACACTTGCTCACTCCCTTATCACACATAGCATCGCAGTCTAAATTCCGATGCCAGAAGTGGCATCTGATGCAAAGTATTACAGTTATCAGAGAACTTCAGGGGAGTTGTAAACAGTGTAGAATGATAGAGAAATTAAGAAAGTTGGTGATTAAGATACGACCCGTGGATTTAGGCATTAGGATATATGTATTAAAAGAGCAAAACACTCAGAGGTCACCAAAGAGACCAGTACTGAAGTCAGAATGCCAAGGGTTAAGAGAATGGGAGGTCAATGAGTGATAGTAGAAGGACAGCACTCACCTGAGAAGTATTAAAACAAAGAAGAGAGAAAGTTGACGTAAGATAGAAGTTTCACTCATTAGTTATACGCTCCTTTCCTTCTTGACAACCATAGACAATATAAATGCATTTCTGTTTTACTGGCATCATAATCAAAGATGTCATTAAAGATGTCAATCTACTGTATCATTAAATTTTTTTTCCAGGACCAAAAGCATTATGACATTTAAATAAAAATGTTCCTGACAACTTTATCCACCCTTCCAAAGTTCAATACCTATGAAATGAGTGATGGGGGAGGATCCTCTGGTAACAACCCTGTTGAGGACTTGCTCCAGAATTTCTTGTCTGATCATCTCATGGATCTAAAAAGAACAGAAGAACCAATAAAATATTCCTTGGTGACCTTCAGCTTACAATTGTATCAATGCATGTTAGGCAGAATAAAGAACAGTTTGAATATGGGTTAAAAAAAAAAAGAAGTGACGTCTGAGACATCAAAGGAAAAAGATAGAGTTAACCAGGTGAGCTTTTTCTATGTAGAAACCCATAATCTTATTTACCCATCTTTGCTCTGCCTTTTAAATCTCTTGCACATATGATATATTTCATGTACCTATGTAATTAAGAGCTTCAAAAATAATGTGATACATACTTATTTGTAACACGACAAGCCCAGTGTGTGGACTTGCTGAAAACCAACACAAGTCCTCCTGTTGTAGAGTTATTTGGAAGGAAGAACACAAAAAAGGAGAAATCAAGTTATTTGGAAGAGAAGTGAGGATGGGTGAATGAAGACCTCTGAAATACATGCACGCCCTTGACCCTGAAAGGCATTCACTGCCAGTGTGGGTCTGTTTGCCGCTAATTGGCAATTAGCACATTACCCAAGCATTTTTAATGGTCACTCTAATTCCGTAGAATTTATGGCAAATGTTATTCTTGTTTTGGAGGAAAAAATAAAATATGGGGAGATAAAGTGACTTGACAGTCTCATGGTGAAGAGTGGAAGAATTCCTGCTTCCATTTGTCTAGGAACCATATTTTAGGCTATTGTACCACTAGACATGAGCCCTATGCCCAGGGGTGCTATACTTTCATAGACATGTAATGAGATGTGTAGGTGTGAACTTTTCCATTTGAACACCGTTTCCAGAGTTTGCACAGATACCTCTGACAAATCACCAGCCTCTTTCCATAGAAACTAGCCTTAGGCTTTGCACTTCAAAATCTGTTACCACTCTGTGAACCTGTAGCATTCCTGGTTCAGTGACTAAACTACTTGATTGTGGTCTGAAGGAATGATTCTCAACTCTGGCTGTCCATTAGAACCAGGGAGCATTAAAAAAAATTCCACTTCCTGGGCCCACCCCTGACCAACTAAACTGGAGTCTCTGAGGGCAGCTTGGGCAACAGGTGGTTCTGACATGTGGCCACATCTGAGAAACAGGGGTCTGCAGCTCTGTATTTCTTCAACTGTATATAGTGAAGTTGTATCTGAGAGTGTGTATGAGTATATGTATGTGCAGGTTGAATAGGAAGAGCCCCTGTCTTTGGAAAAGGAAAATGGGTTATTGTTTTCATAGCATTACCATTAATAGTCAGCAATCCAAATTGACTGTGGGTATAGATTTTGTACTGTTAGATAACATTCTTCCATAAGGCTCCTTGAAGCAACACTTAATTTTAGAAATGTAGAGTTTGGGGAGATCCCATTCCCATGGTAAATTCCTCTCTGTTATAAGGTAACCTAGAAATTTCATGCACCAGAACTTCCATTTTGTATTAAGACTTTTACCCTTACCTAAACAGTCCAAATATAAATGTTTCCATTAAAAACAGTTGAAATACAGGGCAGGGGGCAGGGAGTGTCAATGATTCTTGAAAACTTCTAGGAACAGAAATGTGTGACGCACAGTAAAAAAAAAAAATCCAATGCATGGAGATCCGTTTTGGAAAATTCCTAAGAGTTATCAGCTGCTAAGGGCAGGGAAGACTTTCTGTGGCAACACAGTAAGGAACAGCTGAAAATTGTATCCCCATATCAAACATTTGCTTAAAAATCTGTACAGGCTGAGACTTCCCTGGCGGTCCAGTGGTTAAGACTCCGAGCTTCCACTGCAGGGGTGCGGGTTTGATCCCTGGTCAGGGAACTAGGATCCCACATGCTGAGTGGCACGGCCAAAAACAAAGAAAGAATCTGTACAGGCTGATTACTTTTTTAATGATTGCGTTGAGGGCAGTCTGGCAGCTCAGCTGACCCCCACTGGAAATTCAGCACCCTCTGCCTGGTTGGACTTGTAGGGAAGGTACTTTGATCCTGTGGTTAATGTTCCTGACTGTGAGGGGTGGTAATTAGCTGGGTTAAGTAGTTTTCCACTTAGGTCTGAAAGTAATGAGGCTCACTCTGTCCTGTGAATGCTGCCTGTGTGAAGTAAGCACCTGGACAGGAGGTGTGCTCTCGACTGACCGATGTACTTGCTGAAATTAACCAATGATACGTCTTCAAGATAAAAGAAACACCCAAAAGATGTACAGGCCCAGTTAAAAAGAAAACTAAAGAAAATTGGAAACAAGCACTTGCTTTGGGCTTTTTATGCACGACTGCTTAGTTGTGTGTATAGGTATTGTTGGCGTCTGCCGGGCTGGCATGGAGAGAATTCATGGACATTCTTACCAGGGTGGGTATTCTGGAAGCATCTTGTGTTTTAAAGCTTAGAGGAACTGCATGTTGGGAGAACATGGATAAGGGAGCACGAAAGAGAAAGGAGTAGGGAATATCTAATTAAAAGGATACTTTTCTTTCCCAATTCATTAGAGCACAGAAAATAGATTTGAGGGATTTCTTTTTTGTTTTCTATTAACAGATTTTTTTGTTTGTTTTTTAATGAACACTTAAGCTCTCAGTGACAAAAGGACTGCAATGGAAAATTGTATTAAATGTGTATGTTTTTTAAATCTAAATACAAGAGGGTGGACTCTGAGATCATGCAACAAAAGCAGAAGGCAGCTAACGAGAAACCTATGCAGACAGAGGAAAATGATTATTTGGAAAACCTGAGTTTTCCAGCTAGATGTACCATA
Source organism: Orcinus orca (assembly GCF_937001465.1). Taxonomy (NCBI): domain Eukaryota; kingdom Metazoa; phylum Chordata; class Mammalia; order Artiodactyla; family Delphinidae; genus Orcinus; species Orcinus orca. The sequence continues at coordinate 49,735,959 of NC_064573.1, forward strand.
AGCTGTATGATCAAGATTTTATAGAGTGAACAGTCATTACATATGTCGTAACTCATCCTTATACAACTGTCTATTTTAAACTTTACCTTTCAGCCTGACTTAGTGTGATGTTTTAGAATGGTTCTTCAATGAAGAAAACGCCACACATGTTAAAAGGGGGGGAGGGGAGGAAATAAAAATCTAATTTCTTTTATAATAAATGTGAAAGATGACTTGTTAACACTTTCAATTTGCTATCTGTCAGGATGGAGCCACCGCACTCTTCCTAGCTGCCCAAGGTGGTTATTTGGATGTGATTCGATTACTGTTGTCCTCAGGAGCAAAGGTCAACCAGCCGAGGCAGGTAATGTTTGCGCGTGCGCATGGGGCGGTAGGCGGGGCGGTCCTGCGGTCCTGCGGCAGCACGTGCCTAAGATAACTAGTCAACACTGGGCGTCTCTAAACCCTTTTGCCTCTGGGTAAAAGTTCATCTTTGATTAGGGTTTTCCCTGTTCTTTGCCTTGGGCTCACCCGAAAGCCTATGAAATCAGGCTGATACCACTATTCAGGATGTTTGCCGTCTGAGGACAAGTACAGACTCTGCCATCTCCTGTTCAAATAAATGATGGCTGTACTGGGGTCAGGAGAGTAGGCTAGCCTGGGACATAGGTAAGTAGAGGCGGGTCAGGTAGCCTTGCCCTTGCTCAGTCTCTCTGTTGATATGCTGCCTTATCTCTTACCCACCACTTCTTGTGCTGAGCCAAAGAGGAGTCCATGTTCTTGGAATCATTACTGGGTTCTGCACCTTCATCTCTCACCATTACAACACCACTGAGACTTCATTTACCAAAAGAAGTTGTTATCTGGCAAATCCATTAACTGATACTTAAAGGAACAGGACTACAAGGTAATACAGGCCACATTTATAAATGGTAAAGAACCATCCAAATGTAAGGTATTATAATTAGCCTCTCATAACTATTTCTGCACTAATCCATTTGTTTTTAACGAAACATTTCAGATTAAGGTAACAGTACTTTAAAGGTAGTTTTCTAGGGAAAAGTCAAGCTGATAACTTACCAGTAAATGACATGCAGGCAGATTCCCACTGTCATGTGGCCTGATATGGGAAGACCTGTATTCTCGTTAGTGAATAGCTATAGGAACCTTAAGGTCGGCCTGAGCTCTTGGCCACAGGCTTCTTCAGACTTTAGAAATCCAAGTGCATAAGGAACGTGAGAAAAGAAAGAGCCTTTGGGCAAAGTGGATTGGAGGTCAGGAATCCTGAGTTTTAGATCCAACTCTGCCACTAACTAGCTGTGTGGTTTTGAACAAGTAAATGAACCTCTCTGGACCTCTGTTACTTTATCTGAAAATTAGAAGGCTGGACAAAATGATCCTGATAATATCTTCAAGTTCCCAAATTTTGATAATTGTTTTATTAAATGTTCACTCTGTATTTCTTGAGCACTTGTCATGTGACAGACACTGCTATGAATATAAGATCATAATTTTAGAATTTTAAAGATGTTCTTAGGTTTGGATGGCCCCAGTAATACTCCTGGGAAAGGATGCTTTTAGAAAAAAATAGCACTTCCATACCTTCCAATGTTGACATTTGGGAATTGGAATTTAGGATTTTCTTGTTGGTCCTTCTTATTTCGAAATCATTGATTGATTCTGAATCAGAGTCTTCATTTTTGAAAATTAATGAAAGGAATTTATTTTAGATTGCTTAAGTTTGATTTGGAGGCCATTATTGAGGGTACCACTGCGAATTTAGAAATGAGAGATTATCGAGATGGTCCAGTCTCTCTGTACATCTGGCACTCCAAAAACTCTGGTTGTAAAGATGCATTATTTGTATGCCTAAGGTACTGTTTGTAAAAAACCAAGTTGACATAAGAGATCATATTTCAAATGTTGCCTGAATTATGTCCATTTAACCCTAAATTGAGTAGTGTGATGGCATTAAAGCCAAGAAGTTGAAGAGTAAGCCATCAGGGCTTCCCTGGTGGCACAGTGATTGAGAGTCTGCCTGCCGATGCAAGGGAAACGGGTTCGTGCCCCGGTCCGGGAAGATCCCACATGCCGCGGAGCGGCTGGGCCCGTGAGCCATGGCCGCTGAGCCTGCGCGTCCGGAGCCTGTGCTCCGCAACGGGAGAAGCCACAACAGTGAGAGGCCCGCGTACCGCAAAAAAAAAAAAAAAAAAGAGTGAGCCATCAGTGCCGTGGTAGCCACAACACGCCACAGCTGTATTTCATCCCTCAGGAGTGAGGATAACCTGGGCGAAGTGGGCGACCCAGCCTGGGAACGGGAGGAGCCCACCCTTAGGTCAAGGAGCAAGTGACATGCTCTTCCAACAACTACATCTAATGCAACTGTTTGGAATTGTGAGTGTCCAGATCTGAAAAGATTGTTATTTAGGGAGAGGTGTTTTATAAAATATGAATTGCTTTAGGGGGGAAAGTGATGAAATTTTTCCTTTTCATAGAGTGCCAGTAACCCCTTTGTACCCTCACACCATAATCTTTTTACTACCACAAGCTTATAGTTAAAGGTGATCTAGCTAGGTCAGACTAGTCCAAGTTCTGTCTTCTGTAAAAGAGTAAACTTTGCATATTTAATTCCATTCCAAGAAAACAAGAAGTGTCAGAAATACAGCAAAAGTGCTATCAACCCCAACTGACTTTGTCACAAGTTATGAAGAGGTTAAAAAAAAAAGTCTAATTAAAAGTTTCCATTAAAATGGCCTGTACGTGGTAGACGGTTATATAGGTAGGACATTTGGAAGCCAATGTTTTATTCTGAAATCTCAGCTGCCACATTGAATCACTGTCAGAAAATTCTTGGATTTACAAAATAAGGACAAAGATATTTGCCTGGTTTAATTTCTTAATATTTTTAGATAAATCTGATTTCTAATTTTTGCTTCGCCATTCCAAGGAGTCCTGACATTTTATGGTACACTGTGCCAGGATGTGAATGAAGCTGCATTGAAATTATTCAGCTAACATTTGATCTGAGCTTCAGGGAACCTGAACGGTAGCAGAAATGACTTTTCCTTGTAATTCTATCACTGAAGAACTAACTGAAAACCTTCTTAGTACTCTTGGAGAAGGAATCCTATGCATAGAGCAAGCCATAGGCAGATTTTGGAATGACTAATTTCTTTTTTTTTTCTTTCTTTCTTTTTAATTTTTTATCCCTGGAAAGACTAAATTACTGTTTTGAAACTTGAAAATTTTCCCTTCTAAGCTGTCCTGAATAAAGAGGTCAAGAGTCACAGACATAATTGAAATCCACAGTCATTTAAAACCTCATTTTCAGTTCTATGTGTCCTCACCAAGTGGAGTTGATGTGACTCAAACCTTTTTAATCACTAGCTGAGATGGCTAGTTAGTCTGTTTTCCTACCAACAAAATGCTTTGACATATACTTTTTCCAACTCAACTCACGCAGCCCATTAACGTGATGCTTTTATAGAGTGGCGAAGGTCGGGCTCTGTTTACCTGGGGCTGAGGTTGGCCAGTCATCACTCATCTCTGTCTAGTCCTCTTAATATGCTAATCAGCATTTCTTTGAAGCCTGACCGAAACGCCATCTTATAAAATGCCTTCTCTATCAGAAGCCTTGGTTTGGACTTGTATGCAGATATGCTGGGACCCAGACAGTATCCTTTCTCCCAGGTTGTAAGCTTGGAGGGCAACCCAGTGGTGGGCAACGGGCAACATAGAGTCAGCAGATGGGTGCAGTGTCCTGAGGGTTCCGAGAAGGGAGCGGACCACAGTAGGGAGGCCCTGCTGCTTGCATGCCCTCTACTCTCAGAAAAGCCACGTTGACCGCCAGAGGACACCCTGTGGCCTGGGCAGAGTGCCCATAAGGCCTGGAAGGCTGCAGGGCATGGTGATCAGTGCCTGGGAACTGGAACAAGGCTCCGATACAGGGCCCGGGCTCCTGAGCAGGACAGGAGGATTCTAAGAGCCAGCTAGGAAGCCAGAGCCACGTCTTGGGGCTGGGACTGCGGATGGGGGAAGTGAGCAACTTGGTAGTTACAGGGATATGGATAAGAAAATGAAACACAGTCCCAGTTTTGCTCATGAACTGTATGACCTTGAACAAATCGCTTTGTCTCCCTGAATCTCATTTTTTTCATCTGTAAAACCATGATAATGATGGTACCTTTGCTACAGGAATACTGTGAGAATTTAAAAAATAAATAATCCCTGCAAAACTCTTCATGCAGTGGCCAGTAAAAACCGAGTACCTAGTAAATGTTAGGTATGTTATTATCATTTCTATTCCATCCAGGCCTTCCTGGAATAGAAAACCCATCAGAAATCAAGGCTGCTCTCTTTCCCTCGTAAGCCAAGTTGTCTCTGTCATCTCAAAGTCCCTTCTTTCCTCTCTTTCTCTCTCCCTACTCCTTTTCATTTTGATCAGCTTCCTCTGCCTACGTATCTTGTATGCGGTCCCCAAGTTTACAGCTCAGACTCCCAGACTCTTGGCGTAGCCATGTCACTGTCGCAGCTCATCCCTGCCCTCCAGGCCACAGTGGACTGGCTGGCCTGCCCATCCTCAGTCTGATCACTTGTGGCTGGGAGAATGGGTCAGGGTGTGGGCAATGCAGGCATCTAGTAACATCTTTTACAGATTCATTTGCTGGACCAAGGACACAGAGTAGAGGGACCCAGTACTGAGAAATGGGCTCCAGGGCTGGTAGCAAAGGTGTCTCCTATTGAACCCCCCTGTGTTACTGATGAGGTTCCTTATAATCTCTTGAACCCCCAACTTAGAATAGAATTGGTCCCCAGCACTTGCTGTCTGGCTCAAGCCTGCAGGTGAAGTAGCCTAAGTATAGGTACCGGAAGGCAGTAGAAGCAACGAGCTAGTGCCACTTAATACACTTATTGCCATGGGAGAGAATGGCTTTATGGTTTTAATTCTTTTTTCTAAATCATCTTTAGGAGCCTAAATAAGACCAAATAAAATTTAGTCTCTAATACAAGTCACATCATATACTCCATCTCATGCTGTGACCTCTCTATAAAAATATATTAGAAGAGACTTGAAAATATTATCTCAAATGGAATGAGGGAATAACAGAGCTGGAAGGAACTGCAAAAGTCCCCTATTTAACCATCCATCAGGAACTAGAAGCTGATTGGGAATCAGCCACTGTCAGGCCTCTCCTGGCGTGGGGAACTCATTACTACCTCATCAGCTCATTTAGTCTTTAACCAGCCCTCCTTATCATTCCTTTCTTACATGGAGCCAGTGTACCACTTGGTATGCAAAATAAATTTTTTTCCGCTTGTTATGCACACAAATAGTAAACAACAGCTGTCATAACCCCGGTGAATCCCATCTTCTTCAAGCAAAGTGTTCTATTTCTTTAAAAAAAAAAAAGTGCAGCTGAGATTGTAACTTCTACTTCATGACAATTTCTTTGATTTAATATACTTTGAAACTGTATATTTTTGTCAAGAAGTATTTTAAAACTTACGTAAATATTTTCAGACGTTTTTCCTACTCCGATTCTCTCCAAAGCTCTACAAAAAAGAAGCTAAATCGACTGAATTGCCCTCATTTTTATTATGAAGCCATCTTCACAATGAAGAAGCTGACTATTGTAATAGAAGGAAAATATATGACAAGGCAGAAATTGAGGTGTACGGAAGAGGAAAACCTGTCCTCTTCACAAACTAGATAATCAACTGATAAGTAATTGGATCTGACAAGAGTTCTCTAATTCACATTCAACTTCCTGGGTTCAAAAATCAGCTTTGGAGAAGTAAGCACCGGTAAGGAAATACACAGGTTTCTCCCAAATCTCATTTTCCCAATCGTTCCTACCTGCTCTATCAGTTATCTCACAGGGTAACTGGGAGAATCAAATTAAATAAAGCACATGGAATGCTTTGTAGACAAAAGTACAAATTAAATTACTTACTGCTTTTCATGATAAATAATATTGAGATCCATTTTCTAAGCATCTGTTGGCCACTCCTTGTGCTTAGCACATTTCTGTATGTTTTCTCCTTCACAAGTATCTCTGTGAGGCTAATGTTTTTGCAGAAGGGGACGATGAGGCTCAGAGGGATTTCCCTAAGGTCTCACAACCAGGAAGTGGTGACTTTTTTTTCCCCCTACTATGACTATTGCAATTAAGGTGATAACATTTGATAAAATATAGAAACATTACTGTTATAATATAATAGTTGTTGCTGATATAGCACCTCTCAGCACTTTCCCACATAGTAGTGTCAATTAATAGAATTTAAAAACAACCAAACCCTTGGAAAGCACGGGGAACAGCCTGCTGGCTGCCTTTCCTTGCCTGCCCTCTGGCGGCGATGACAAAGAACAGATGAACCCAGAGCGGGCAGAAGGGGAAAGTGCATCCGCATCTGAGCCCAGGAAAATCCTTTGTGGAGCCCAGACCCTCTGTCCGGTCTCCCAGGGCCCTGCCCACAGCCTTTGGGCTGTAGCCAGCTGGATTTCCCCCGGATCCTTCTAGGCTCCTGATTTGCCATCACCCCACTCAAAGGTCTTGGTCCTCTGTCCCTTTGCCAGGACAGCAGTGGGCAGTGACCCTGCTCCTGCTGCAGGTGGTACACTGGAGCTGAAATGATATCCTCCAGCAGAAAGTGAAACTTTAGCTTCTGTACCTGAATCATCTTGCTCTCAGCCCACAGTCCCACTGATGAATAATTCAGTCTTACATGACTAAGGCAGTCTCTTTGGGTCCCATTACCTTAATTGCGTTTGAGGTTAAGGTTAGTCAGTTCTGGGTTCTCCCTCTTCCTGACCTTCTCTCCAGGTGACCCAAGTTCTCAGAGGTCAGACCCTGGCATTGGAGTTGGGATGGGGATGCTCGTGTCTGCTCCTTGTGCTGGCTTGTCAGCCTCCCTGGTCCCTGAGCATCCTGTATTGGTCCCCAAAGGCGCAGCTCGTCCACCATATGTGGGCCCTGCCGTCATCTATGTCCCTGACGTCCCGTGGCCTTATCTCCCCAACCCAGGCTTACTCCAGGCCACTGGTCAGCCAGCAGTTCTGATTTCCTTCAGGCAGGCAGGCAGGGACTCCTGGGGGGATGTGGGCCCGGGGTATTGGGAGCGTGTCCAACATGGGTCCAGACGGCTCCCACGGCCGTTTCTCTTCTACCTGTGAGGCACCGGCCGAGCGCAGAGCTCCTTAGGGGGCTTGCAGTGTTCCTGGGTTTCATTCCAAGAACAGGAGAAAATCCTTTCCTATCTGGAATTCACTATAATTTATCTGGGTGTTTCTAGCACCCTAGCTTACCCAACCCAGATTCAACCCAGAGCAGGAGGAAAACATAGACTCTCATGACCCTGCCTCCCCCATTCCTCTCTAGTGCCTCCCTCCTGCACTAGAAGGGTTTTCTAGTTTCCTTTCTGTCCAGCAGGAACCACCCTCCTTGCTGTCAACTCCTTCCCTGTCCCCTGGATGTTTCACTTCTTCTTCTCTGGAGCAACATACCTCAGCTTCATGGCTCAGTGTGCACAGAAAAAGGGTCACTGGGCACACAATACACAGCAGGCTTTACCAAAACTATCAATCTGCTGTAGCTGGGCACTGTGCGGCAGCCCCCAGAAGACACAGTATCACATCCTGCATAAAATTATGGTCCCTGAGAATGACATGGCTTGGAGGGATTCTGGACACAAGAGCAGAGTGGGAGCAATGTCTTTAGCTTTCTGACCCTCAGACCGGCCTCAGAGGAACTCGCCCCCTCTCCTGTAGGAATGAGGGGGCCCCACGAAGCAGGGTGTGTTGTGTGAACCCACCCGTAAAGCAAACAGGCAGAGTCTGGGCAAAATAAGGACAGGCTGGCCTCTCCCCGGGTTTGTCGAATTTGGTTCTGCTTGGTATGCCTGCAACACAGCCGCTTCCCACGCGTGTTCCCTGGAGCCCCGCAGCACACTCGGCCGTGAAAGGTCCTGCCGTGCAATGGCTTTTATAAGCCAAGATCTGAATACTGGCACTTACCCAAGTAGTCCGGGCACTGCCCAATGCCAGCCTACTTACGTGGGTCAGAATCACCCTCGTCGTGGGCCGTTGGGAGCCCTCCCTGGGGCGTAACCCGCCATCCCGTGGATGCTGTGTCCTCTCCCCGCAGGACGGCACGGCGCCGCTGTGGATCGCGTCGCAGATGGGCCACAGCGAGGTGGTACGTGTGATGCTGCTGCGCGGAGCCGACCGCGACGCCGCCCGCCACGTGAGTGCGAGGACCGCCGCGCGCGCGCGCGGGCTCGGATGGGGACGTCTTCCATTGAAGCCTTGACCTCCGAGTTTAACTCAACTGAAACGTGCGGAGGAGACGCAGTTTTATTCTGTCTCTTCCTCACCGGGGTTTTCTCCCAACCTCCGCCTGCTCTTCAGCAGGAAAACAAGGGAAAGGTCTGAATCAGTTGAAACCTAGCAACTGCTGCTCAGTCCCTCTAAGGGGAAAATATTGAATTCCTTGAGCTCCTCCTCCACCTGGGCTGACCTCTGGATGACCCGGGAGGACCAGGTAGGAGACTCAGGCCTCGGCTGCCCTTGGGGATGTGTCCGCCGGCGGCTGCTGGTCTGCCTGGTGCTGCGCCTCCTGTTGGCCTCCAGGCCACAGTGCAGCTGGCTCGCGGAGTCTGTGGTTTGGGGTCCTCGGTGCCCCGGCTCCCCGAGCTGCAGACCCCCGCACCACATCCCCCATCGGCCTCCACTTAGCCTCTGTTGGGGTCACTTCATTTTTTTTTTTTTTTTACAGTATCTGGCCTTTTTGCCCTTAATATTACCTTGCCTGTGTGACCCACCTCCACTCTCCCAAGTCTGAGCCCACAAAGGGGGAAACCAAAATACACATTCCTGACCACTTCTCTGTCCTCTCTTCCACTCTCTCTTTTTTCCTTCCCACAGTCTCTGAAGTCAGAAAGGAAAAATCCTCTATTCTCATCTTCCTCCTGATTCCAGCTAAACCTTTAGAGCAGCCTGGGGTGTTTCCTTTACTACAGGAGAACTCTGTGAGCAAAATCCTCCAAATACAGAAATTGATGCGTGAAAGTAGGAGGAAGGGGGAATTGGAAAATCTCTTCTCAGGCCAGAAAAGGATGACAGAGCTTAATATTAATTTTTGAACTTGTCTTTTCATTCTTTTTTTAACAGATTTCAATCTATCCCCTTCTTACTCTCCCCCCATCACCACTACCACAGGTAGGCAGGTACCCAGGACAGACTAGAGCAAGGCTGTATACACGGGAAGGCAAAAAGAAAAGCAATTTAAAATTTTAAAACAGTAGATACAGTTCAACAATTATTTAAATCATTAAAAACAGTTCAACTGGGAATTCCCTGGCGGTCCAGTGGTTAGGACTCCACACTTCTACTGCCAAGGGCACAGGTTCAATCCTTGGCAGGAAACTAAGATCCCACAAGCCGCACAGTGAAAAATACTTTAAAAAAAAAGTTCAACAATTAATTTCTAAGTCATGAACTGCAGAGAATGCCTCTTTAGTCCATCTGTGTTCTAAAAATATCCTCCTGAAATTCCCCTTGTTCCTGTACCCAATATTCTAAGGGACTAGAAGACCATGAATTCCCAGATGGCAGGGTTTGAAGATAATGTAATAAGTCACATATTTTGTGTGGTATTCTTTCACGCAGAATTAACTGTTTAATATGCTCTAAAATGATTTTAGATTAAGAGACGTTGCAGGCCTCTGCTTTAGTTTACACATTTTGCCTCCTTCTGACAAGCACATTCCCAGTTCTCAACCAACATTTCATTATTATCCAACACACACATATGTTAATAATCAACTTTTCTTTTCCTCTCTCTGTAAAGGATGGTACAACAGCATTACTGAAGGCAGCCAACAAAGGGTATAATGATGTCATAAAAGAGTTGCTGAAATTCTCACCCACCCTCGGTATTTTGAAGGTAAGACCTACAGAGAAAATTTTACCAACTGTAAAAGAGAGAGGATAGAAATTTAAGAAGTCCACACTGGGGACTGCAGTGGAATCTGGGTACCATTTGCATGGTTAGTTGTGTTACTGAGAGAACATGCCTACAACTTATCCATGTTAGAGATTCCCAGGCACTGGTAGAAATGGGAAGGTAATAAAAAGAGTGAACCGGAGTCTGTAGGTACCTAGTTTTCTAGGGGGAAAAAAATTAAACAATGGTACTGAAATTGCTAAATTGGAAATCACCCATATTGATATATCATTGGAAGATTTGTGAAATCCTCCACAAATGAAACACGTGATTTGTGTCCCAGAAAACATGAGGGATAGGAACTCACATTCCTTCTCTTCATTATCTGGGGCAAAGAACCACATCGTTACCTTAGGTGGAATGATATAAGCCTCAAACATCTGGACACGTCAGAGAATGTGTCATTCTGGAGGGCTGCGTCTTCCAGAAAGCAGAGCCCCGAAACTCCTTTTTTAAGTTGTAATCATTTTGGATTAAAATATTCCTCAACTAGAGTATCTACCAGAGGTTGGCAGTCTTTTTCAATAAAGGACCAGGTAACAAATATTTTAGTCTTTGTGGGCTGTACAGTCTGTGTTGGAACCGCTCCACTCAGCCATTGTAGAAAGCAGGCAGCCGTAGAAAATACGGCAACAGCAAAAAGTATGCCTGCATCCAATCAGACTTTATTTATGGATGTTGTAGTTCTAAAATTTTATATTTTTACGTGTCACAAAATAGTCTTCTTTTTTAAATTTTAAAATGCTGAGCTCATCAGGATGTAGAAAAACAGGCGGGGCAGGGATAGGGGGGAGTTAGATTTGTCCTGCGGGCTGTAGTTTGCTGACTCCTGGTATACACTCTAGTGTTTTGTTAAATAGAGGACACCAAACCTGTTCTAACCTTGGGACAGTAGTTTAGCACTTTTTTGGATTTATTGATGTATCTGAAGTCTACTTGCCCTTTAGATGCCTTCTGTCTGTTCTTTATGGGTTTAGGCTCCGTTGTTGCTGTCAGCTGATATGGAGCTGCTGTTGGTATGCCGTTCTCTCTTGCCCCAGTGAGCTAATTCTAATCTTCCATGAGCTTACGAGTCAAAAAAGCTGTACTTTGTACTTGTAAAACTTGATTGGCAAATAAGAATAAACAGTCTGTGAAAATGAGTTCTCTACGAATAAAAGAAACTAGCTCCAGAAATGGACTTTGCAATATCTGGTCGTGTTGCAGACAGCTTTTAGGCTTAGTTTTTTATTCTTAGCCACACTGCACTTCGGCAACACTGATAAGTTGGTTAAGATTTTGATAAGTGAAATATTACCAGATTAGTGTATTGCTGCACATGGCAAACATGGTGAAGCAAACAGGGAAAACGGCTACTTTGCTGGAGTTTTTCTCTGGGTATGATATTTAACGTGCCTACAAGATCAGAAAATGTTTTACGTATATATATGAAGTAGTTAATTTGAAAACTAAGCTTGCATTTAGGTACTATTCACAGACATATGTACCTTCTAGAACAGATGTCTTGTGACTGCCCATCGTTCTTATATTGGGTTTGTTATATTCTCTTTTCCCCTCCCAGAATCCAGCTACACGCTGCGCATAGCTGCTTCCTTATGTCAATAAATATTTGCAGTAAATTCCATAAAATGTCAGCAACCTATCCACTAGACCCCTCAGTACCCAGAAATGCTCCAACTCAGGGCTGGGGTCGGGGGTGGTCCTCAACGCACCTACTCTTACTCTTAAGCCGTGTAGCTCCCAGTCGCTCTCCTGCCCACCTGCGCGTGTGGAGTGTGTACAGCTGGGTTGACAACTCGGCCCATAGGTGAGCAGGCTATTCCTCCAGCCTTGCAGAAGTGTGCTCACCAAAAGCACAAAGACCTTAAGAAAAAAAATGTTTGACGTAGCATTGTTGTTTTTCCCACAGCAAGTTCTGATGCCTCTACAACGGACCAAGTGAGCATGAAATCATGTACACGCTGGGCAGATGCCTTATTTCACTTGCAAAAGGTTATTGGCAATATTTATACTGACCATACACGGTGTCCCTGAGGACACTGTACTAGGTGCTGATGTGACTTTGAAAAGGGAAGATAAGGATTAGCAAGGCTCTAGCATTACAGTCTCATCAGGCCGAGTGCTGATGGCTGTGAGCTCTCTCCTGACACACACTGTCCTTTTCTCCTAGAATGGGACCTCAGCACTCCATGTGGCAGTGCTCAGCGGAAATATTAAGGCAGTCGCGCTGCTCCTGGAAGCAGGGGCAGATCCAGCCCTGAGAAACAAGGTACCGTCTTAGTCATCTTTTCCCTCCATCGGGCGCCTGTGCAAAGAGATAAGGCGGCGTCTGCTGAAGCCAAGACAGCATCTTGGCTCCAGTCGCTCCTCATCCTTGGGCATAGTAAGGGCATAAAATGTTGTCATCATAGGTTATGAGTGAGCAGTACATTTGGACCCAGAGGACTATACTAAAACCCCTCTATTATCAGTGATTTTCAGGTAACAGTGGGGCAGGGGTAGGGGGCAGTGGTTGTGGGGAGTAAGGTTGTAAGTATTCTATCATCAGAGAAGTGTCCTAAAAATGTCAAAGTTCCGGTAGTTTAATCACCATCCTCCGTGAGTTGGATACTGGTACCTTGAGAATTGCCTGTGCTCCATTTGGTGACCTCATGGGGAAGATGTTGCTTTTTATATTGTTAACAGGACTTTGCCCCACAGTTCCAAAACCAACCCATATTTTTTTTAATTGAAGTATAGTTGAGCAAAACCAACCCATATTTTTTCATAGCTCAAAAATTTTCTTAGTTTTCAATTAAGCCAAACTTGGAGGTGGGAGGATGCCCAGTAACAAATGACTGTCATTGTATTTCCTCCTACTCAACATCTGCATAAGCAGTCACAAGTAGAGACTGGGGGTGGGAGAGTAGCCTAGGAAAGGTCTAGAGGAAGCACCCTGAAACTACTGACTTTTGAAGGAGGAAGTATGGTGGGGACTTATTAACAAGGGAGGGTATGAAAAGCAACTTTCACTTTATACTTAGATAGTGTTTGAATTTTTATAAGCATCTATTACTGTGTTAGATTTTATTAATAAAACCAAAATCATATAACATTTCATGATATTTTTAAAAGAAACTATTAAGAAGTGCAATTAGACAACATGCCAAGAGCCGCCACTTTTTCTCATTCCACTTAGCACGTGGAATTATTACTTCCCCAGTTCCTACCTTTGAACTACTTGAAGACAACATTTCTGTTTATTTCTTCCTGAGATACATGGGTTTGTTTTCCATTAGCTGGTCTGGCTGTGTGATGAGCCCGCCGAAATCACAATTGCTCTCTTATCTTTGCACCTTGGACACAGATGTCCTAAAAAGATCAGTCTTCGTTGCTAAGCCACCCAGTACTGAATTAAGGCAGTTTCTTTACATAGAAACTGAAAGATGCAATCCCTTGTGTGTCTCGTGGAATCTCAGCAATAATGGTTATGGGGAATTTCCAGTGACCAAAATGCTGGTCTTTGGAGTGTCTGTGTAGCTGCCTGTGTTGGAGTTTTATCCTGCAGAAGCCCTTGGAGAGCTGGGAGTAGCTGCCAGGAAGCTGCACGCCTGCACACCAGGCAGCCTGTAGAAGCCAGGCTCTTCAGAGGCAGCTCCAGAAGCAAGGGTGTTGGGATTCCAGCAGCCACTCAGGACTCTTGAGGGGGTATTCTTGACCTTTATTCATTCATCCAACAAACACTTATTGAGTGCCTGCTAGATGCCATGCACTGTGCTGTGAACATTGTCTATGGGGAGATAATAGTGAAAGAGATTCACATAGTGTCTGTCTTCATGGGGCTCAGAGTTTACTGGGGAATAAAGATAATTAAACAAGCAATTGCAACACACAGTGACAAGGGCTGTCAGCAGGAAGTGAAGAACGCTATCGAAGGCTTCCTGGAGAGAGTCACTTTTCAGCTAGTACAGAAGCACCCTTCTGCTCTAGGGGCTCCAGGACTTCTGCTCTGGGGCAGATGCCAGAGGAGAGGGTAACCAATGGCCCAGTACCTCTCCCCACACCGTAGCCATCCCCATGGGTGTGGGGATCCCATGTTCCTGATACCCTCAACTGAGGACTCAGAACACATCTTCTCCCAGGAGCAGTGGGGACAGAGAGCGGTGTGATGCCGTGGGTCATGAGTATGGACTTATGGTCCTGCTCCATAATGAATAAGATGGCCTTTAGGAGCTAGCCTGGGCGCTAGCCGTCATAACCTGAGCAACTTGAGAATTCAGTGGGAACTCTCCTGAGAGAGGAGTGAGACCAGGTTTTTAAAACTATATGGATGACACACAGAGCAGTGATGTGATTGACCGAAGCAATACAGTTTGAGAGTATAAAGCCTATTTTAATGGTAATGGATATGGACATTCATGGAGATGGTCACACACACCATAACTTAACAAGCTTGTAGACAGAGGTGCAGCTTCTTAGATCCACTCCTCTTCCTGACTGTAGAGGATCCTCTGGCTACCTGCCAGCCTGTCACCAAGGACCAGTAACCGATGCAAAACAGTTAGTTCTTCTTGAGGGTACTCTGAGACTGGATGGTGCTCAGGTCCATTCTCCAGGAGCATTATTCTCAGCCCCAGGCATTAGGCCTCTACAACATCTGCTCCTGCAGGAACTAAGCTAATACTAGACTTAACCCCACAGAGGGGTCTCTGGTCTAAGGCAGCATCGAATAGCACCTCTTGTTAGAGTCAGTCCAGCACCAGCATCAAGGGTCCTTTGGGTAGGCAGGAGTGCAGCTGCAGGACATGCTGCACAGCAGACCACTGTGGCAAACTCATCATTCCCAGCAAGTGAGGTCCCAACCAGTAGGTGGGGGTCAGAGGGCAGGATCCAGCCTAGAAGGTAGGTATTGCAGGAGCTTCACCTAAGATCAGGGTTTCAGATAGAGCAGCCGGGGTTCCAGGTTTAACTGCAGGGGAAAAAAACAACTACATCCAAGTTCTCTCCCTGATGTGGTTGCCTTTCTACCCTTTAATTGCCTCTCCCCTGAATTCCCAAGAACATCCTTTTATTCATCTGTAACAACTGTTCTCAAAGTGTGTTCCGTGGACCCTTGGGGTGTCCTCAAAACCCTTTCAAGGGTTCTAATAGGTCGAAACAATATTCTTTATAATACAGAGACACTATTTGCCCTTTTTCGCTGTGCCGACATTTGCCGTAATGGTACAAAGGCAATGACGGATGAAACTGTTGGCACCTTAACACGCATCAAAGCAGGGTCACAAACTGTAGTGGCAAATGATTGTACAAACCTCTAAGTTATTTTACACGTTGTAGATTATTTTATAAAAATACCAGTTTTACCTAAGAATATCTTTGATGAAGCAGCAAACAATTTTAATTTTATGAAACCTTGACCCTTGCTGTATGTCTTTTTACTATGTAACAAAATTCGAAGTTTGCACCAAGCACTTCTGCTGTAGGCTGAAGCACATGGTAGTCTCAGGAAAAGCACTTGTGCAATTGTTTGAGTTACAAAGGGAGCCAGCCACTTTTGGGGGGGAGCTCCACTTTTACTTGAAAGAACGGACTTGTATCCATCACATGAGCCTGACAGCTTCCCGATACCTGTAGCTTTTCTGATGAATCAGTGATAATATTAATGAATGATGTGAGCTTTGAGGATTGTATAATAAAATGTGTCAACATTTGGAAGATCTGCATAACTCAGTGAGCTACTATTTTCTAAATGGCCGGTACATGATGTTACAAACATGCATAGGTAAAAAAATCCACCTGCAGATAGATAGACCTATGGATTTTAATGCAACAGAGTAGAAAAATTCATTGATGTGGTTTCAAATTCCACATGGCAATTTAGCTTTAAGATAATTGATTGGATACAGAAGCAGATATAAGAATCCAATTGTCTTCTTTTAAGCTATACAGTAAAGAAATATGCAAAACTGTTAACAGTGCTACACTTTTAACTTTTCTGTTTTTGAAAATTTAGTTCTTTTTCATAAATATGTTATTTATGTTAACCTGTAATGGGTTTATTATTTTTAATGAATTAATAAATATACTTAAATTTTTTTCAGTTTCGATTAGTTAAAAACAAAAGCTCTTTGGGGTCCTCAATAATTTTTAAGAGTGTACAGAAGTCTTGAGACTAAAAAGTTTGGGAACCATTGCCCTATAATGTCTATTTCTTAAGATAGGGACTCACTCACAAAGTAAACACTTACAGAATGTGTCTCAGCAGCACTGTGAAAAGAAAGGACATAGAGTGAGGCTGGATCAGGTGGGGTGTCGGGCCACTGAAGCTGTTCTTCCCCGTGTGTCTTATGCTCTGGGTGTTTCCTAACTCTGCCTTCTCATCAAAAGATGGGTCTCAAGTCCCTAGCAGACAGACTGCCTTATATAATAAACTAATAAGTTATCAAATCGATTTATTTACAACATACTAGATAAGCTAGGCATTGTGCTGGAAACGAGGATGCAGTGATTAATAAGATATGGACCCTGGCCTCCTGGAGATTATAGCCTAGTAAGGGATATGGCTAGATAGAAAAAATAACTCTAAAAGACAAATATCATATGATATCATTTATAGGTCAAATCTGAAATATGATACAAATGCACTTACTAATAAAACAGAAACAGACTCACAGACATAGAAAACAAACTTATGGTTACTAAAGGGGAAAGGGAGGGAAGGATAAATTAGGAGTTTGGGATTAGCAGATATAAACTACCATATATAAAATAAATAAACAATAAGAGCCTACTGTATAGCACGGGGGACCATATTCAATATCTTGTAATAAACCATAATGGAAAAGAACATGAAAAGGAATATATGTATATGTGTTTGTGTGTGTGTGTGTGTGTGTGTGTGTGTGTGTGTGTGTGTATCTGAATCACTGTGCTGTACCCCCGAAACTAACACAACATTGTAAATCAACTATACTGCAAAAAATTTTAAAAAGAAAAATAGCTAACAATGAGATAAGAAAGTAACCAGTGATATTTATATTTAAATACATTTAAAGAAAACCTTTAATGCCTTATACAAAAGACTGAGTCCAGTGGGGTTTTTCATCAGTGGAGGAGCAAGTGTGGGTCAGGAGCCCCTCTTTGGAGTCCCTGAAACCACACCAACTGTGGGAATTCACTCACGCCTATCTTATCTTCTTTCAGGCCAATGAACTTCCGGCAGAACTAACCAAAAATGAACGTATATTGCATCTCCTCCGAAGTAAAGAAGGACACAGGAAGAGCTAACTTAGTTTCATATTCGACTGAAAGATAGAAACCTTAATCATATTGTCCAAAAAGAAATTGCTTTTCAAATAGTGTTGGAAATTCCTAGAAGAAAGAAAACGCCCAGAATGCCCACGCTGGGTCCCTGACCAAGAAGAGCTGTGCTTTGTGCCCTGAGTCAAAAGCAGAGCAGCTCAGGGACCCCTTCCTCTCATGTAGTGGGCTTCTCACACTGGCCTGTAGCCCCACTCCAGGGGGCCTGGCATGTTCGTGGAGTCCACAGAAACTCGTTTTAAACTACATCAACTTGGGTCTTTCAGTTAAACTCTAAGATAGAGTTAAACCCTCTGTCTTAAAAATAGAAACAGAAAGGAAGCAGAAAGCTTTGTTCCTTTAAAAAGACTGAAAGTCTGACCTTCAGTGAATTGGTGCACTTTTGCTTTTGTGTTAAATGTATGTGTGCTCAAAGATATGGCTCCATCGTACTTTACATATATTTGTATGTCATTCCAGTGTAAAATGTTCTCCTCTATGAATCAATAATGTATAAAGTTACATTATTGAAAAGCCACTTCTGACATTCCACCATGTGCTTTTCAAAGATGGACTGTTGAACTATAAAAAAAAGAAAAATTGTTCATTTTTACCTGGAGTCAATGTTGTAGGTATGATAGGATACAAGTGGCAAATTTGGAAATTCAGAAAATTACAAACCACAAGAAATGTAGGCTTGTCTCTTTGAACCATTACTTTGGGTCTATTGCTGGGAATCTATTTCCTGTGCCGTAACTAAGTAGACTTAATATGCTGTGGAATCTTGAGCTTCCAACACCAATTGCTTGATACAATGACTTCGGAGTCCTTGGATAAAATGTGATATAATATGTTGTTATTACTATTGCAGAAGTATAAGTAATAAAAGACTGTTACTAGTATTTAATAAGTGTTCATCTGTGCGTGTTTTTGGGTTGATTGATTCCAAGAAAGAAACCTGGGTTTTGTTGAATTATTCCTTTGAAGGGGGTCAAAATTTATACTCGATGCACTTTATGATCAATGGTGTCTAAATGCCTCAGTCAGTGCCTAACTGCGCACACAAAAATTAAACCTTCTTTCTATAATCTACCATAATAAACACTGGTGGCATTTTTTATTTAAACACATCTTTAGTTTTCTTGTTCATGTTCTGCTCTGGTTTCCAGCCAATGTTCTATGTTAAGATGGAGGGAAATGTTCTAAACCGTATATATATATATATTTTTTTTAACCAACTTGCAGTGGTGGTACTAAAAGTATTATCTTTATGTCAGTAAATGAGTTATAATTTTGAAATTAGAAGATATTCTCTTAAAGTTTGTTATGATCAGTAAAACAATCAATCAACAAAGATCAGCTTATTTTAATCCATGTCACAAGCAAAGCCAGGGATGAGCAACCCACAGGGCCCCCAGAGAGGGGGCCGACCACCCAGGCAACAAGCCTGCAATCTAATTTCTGGATTAAAATATTAGAAAGCTGTCTGTATTGCTAAGACATCCAGATATAAACATTTTAGTAGTTAAAAAGCAGTGCCCATCTCCACGCTGGCTTTCTTTTATTCAACAAAGTTGTACAAATACATCTTCTTTTATGGGAATTTCATAAAGCTATATTCATTTTGAAGAGGAAGATAATGTGGCCTGAAGTGCTTTCTTTTTTTCCCCCAACCAAAAAAAAAAAAAAAAGGTTGCTCATCACTGATATAAATCAAAACAGTATAATGGGTGCTGATAACAAAGTTCCAAAAGACAAAATGGGATGAAATGACAAACTTAATGTTGACAAACTTAATGTTTTTCACGAGAGCATGTTGTCCTGGGCCTATTTGTTAGATCCTTTAAAATGGATAATGTTCTTGACCAATATTAGGGGCATAAAGAATGAATTCAGTAGCTTTAACAATATTGAAAGGAGGCCTTCTTAACTGTAGGTAAGAGGTCTCTAGCTTAGAAGGATCACATTTAGTCTAAATGAGTCTAAATATTATCCATAGCAGGGAAGAAGATTGTATTAATCCCTCACCAAAGACTGAACAAAAGTTCTGTTATTTAAAATTAAATTGCATTTTTAACTTTTTTTAATAAAGTTAAATTGCATTTATTTTGCACACAGGTAGATGATTCTTACTTTATGTTAATCTAATTCACAATTCAGTGCTCTGCATCTTAAAACTTAGAAGTAGCAATTCCTATGCAAATCGTTTGCTTAATTGAATCCCCAAAGTTTTTCATTACATTCATTTGTTTGATGACAAATTCCATGTTATAATTCAAAATAAAGTTAACGTACTACCCAATCTGCCTTTGCTGATTTTTCCTGTTTGTTCGTTTGGTTTTTTTTTTCCTTTTTTTTCCTTTTCCCTGTTTGTTTCTAATCAGAAGTTCTTTCAGTGTGATTTTTAATAGTATGGAATTTTAGAGTGAATAATTCCGCTCTGTTGATAAATATATTGATATTTGGAAACTGAAAAGGATTAAGCTTTATGGACCTATGATTCCATTACTTCTACCATGGAGAACTTTTGTCATGATCCCAAAAGGTTTTTTATTCAAACAAAAATTCCTGGGATAGTCATGAAAGGTACTGAAAGGTACCTGAAGGTACTGAAAGGTACTGAAAATGAAACTCTAAGCTGTACATCGTGACGATTTGATATTTGTAGACGCTGTGAAAGTATTCCCCCAGCTAGGTAATTAACACATCCATCACCTCACATATTGATCTTTATGTGTGTGTGTGTGAGAACGTCTTAATTTCCATTTGTATTATCTATGATGCTCCTGGCTCTTCAGCCCTTTGCATTGGCTCTTTCTTCTGCAATAGTTGAGGATTTTTGCACAACTTCATATTTAGGAAACAAGTATTTGCAACGGTAACATTAGGAATCTGGAGCACTCCATGGCCGTTCTGGGATCCTCCCCTGTTCCATCCACCCTCTGCAACTGAAACCGCACAACGCAGATGGGACTCAAACCCAGCCAAAACCCAGATTGGGACTTGAATCCTGTCGTTTAATTAAGATTGCACACGTGGTCTAATGATCACGTGGACTTAATGAAGCTCAGGTTCTTTATGTCTCAGCACAGAAGGAATTCAGGGAGAGGCAAAGTGGTAGGTAAGAAGTGGATTTATTTAGAGAGATACACATTCCATAGACAGAATGCGGTCTGTCTCAAAAGGCAAGAGCAGCCCTGGGAGAAACGCATGCCACATACAGAGTGTGGGCCATCTCAGAAGACAAGAGGCCCCGAAATATGGGGTGGTTAGTTTTTATGTGTTGGGTAATTTCACAGGCTGAGGAGTGGGAGGATTATTTCAACTATTTGGGGGAAGGGGCGGGGATTTCCAGGAATTGGGCCACGGACCACTCTTTGGCCTTTTATCGGAAGCCTCAGAACTGTCAGGGTGCCTGTCAGTATGTCATTTAACGTGCTGATGTATTACAATGAGCGTATGACGAGGTTCAGCTCGAATCTTCCACTATCTTGGACCGAATCGGTTCTAACCAGTTTTTGTCGTATTCTCAACAGCTATGTTACTCTTTTATTTTATTTTGTTTTATTTTAAGAGAGCTTGGGAATAAACTATTTTATTTTACTTATTTATTTATTTATTCTTTTTTTTTTTTGACCGTGCCCCGCGGCATGTGCACTGGAAGTGCAGAGTCCCAGCCGCTGGACCGCTAGGAAAGTCCCCTTAAATGTTGTGCCCTGCCCCCTCTCTCCTCTTTCACAACCACAGAAGAGTTATGTCTCATCATTACCCCACACTGGGGCACCTACTCAGAGGAAAAGAGAACCCCGCAAATGCCAGGCTACTTGGAAACTGACGGCGATGCCTGCATTTCGGGGTGCGCCTGCGCTTCAGATTACAGGAGTGAGAAGCTGAGGTCCTAATTTCATCATGAAGTGGTTTTGGTGCTGGGACTGGCTGAGCCTCACAAGTGGAGTCTACAGATTATTAGTACTAACAATAGAAAGAGCAGCTAATATTTGTTAAAGGATTGTTATGCGCTCAGCACTTTACATAGATAATCTCATGAAGTTTATATGCATTTTCTTATTTACCCCTGACAACAACCCTATGGAACAGGCACTATTATCATCATCATCTTGCAGCTAAGAAAACGGGCTTTGAGAGTGTTTTATTTGTTTATTTTAAGATTTGTTTATTGTAAGATTTATTTTATTTACTTTGGCTGCACCGGGTCTTAGTTGAGGCATGCAGGCTTCTTAGTTGCAGCATGCATGCAAGATCTATTTCCCCGACCAGGTATCGAACCCAGGCCCCCTGCATTGGGAGCAAGGAGTCTTATCCACTGGACCACCAGGGAAGTCCCAAGAGTGCTTTTAAAAAGAAACAACAGGACCCAAATGGAGTCAGTTGCCCCCAGAACAGCAAACCTAGGTTTAATTTCAATTTCAGCTACTCCTAGGAGTGTGAACTTTAAGCCCTCAATCTGGAATTACCACATCAGCACCTGTGAGGTAAACTGCATGATAGATCCCTGCCCTTCCCCCAAAGGAAGGTGACTTTGCCTGAAATACTGTAACCTTTTTTCTTTTTTGTGACCTCCTTGTCCCACCCCCTTTCTACCTTTGAAAACCTTCCATTTTGTACAGCTCCTAAAGCTCCTTTCTACTTGCTAGGTGGGATGTTGCCCAATTCATGAATCCTTGATTTTTTTTTTTTTTTTTTTTGGCTGCCCTGCATGGCTTGAGGGATCTTAGTAAACCAACCAGGGATGGAACCCATGCCCCCTGCAGTGGAAGCGCAGAGTCCTAATCACTGGACCACCAGGGAATTCCCATGAATCCTTGAATAAAGCCAAATAGGTCTTCAAATGTACTCAGTTGAATTCTTTTTTTTAACAAGAAATAACCTCCCAATGCTATGAGGCCAATGCTAAACCCTCTGATCTTTGGGTTTTGCTTTTTTTAGTGGGGGAAAGGGGAGAGAATGGTGCCCAGATGGAGTCACGGTTATGGCATCAAAGCAGTGAGGGTGGAGAATATGGGACTTTTTTTGTTTTTAATATTTAGAGGTAGAGCTAATGATAATTAGGTGATTAATTGAAAAGAGAGGGTGAGGAAAAGAAAGAAGAGTTAGAAATTATACTAAGGTGTGTCAGGGGACCCTAAGACCACTCCCAGGTTTGGTGATTTGCTAGGAAGTCTCAAGAGGCTCATTGTATGGTCATATTCATGGCTAAGATTACAGCGAAATTGATAAATAGCAAAATTAGAAAAGGGAAAGGGAAATGAAATGGAGATATAGAGGAAACCAGGTTAAATCTTCCAAGAGTCCTCTCCTCTAGGAAAGTCTTGTGACAACATTATGAAGTGTTATCTGCTGGGGAAGCTCATTAGAGACTCACTCGGGCTTTTAACTGGGAGCTAGTCACATAGGCACCCTCTGCCTTAGCATTTACCAGAATTCCAGAAGGAAATCAGGCATTTAGCATAAACCACATTGTCTGTGTAGACAGCAGAGGCACCGTGAGCCATTATCGCTTAGGGAAAGTTTTCTATCAGTGCAGGGAACGATTTGCCAGTCAAGAGTCCAGATGCCAGCCAGCAGCCAACCTTGTAAGCAAGACTTTCTATAGACAGCAGTCTCAGGTCTGCTGTGCTAAGTCTTTCCCACATACGAGGTTTACATGGAGGATGGTGAAATTTTCTCTAGGAAATAAAGAACAGCAGGGTTGGGGTGGGGACAGAGAGAGAGGGAGTTTGGACACGTTCAATTTGAAGAATGTGTGAAATAGACTCCAGAAGGCAGTTGGAAATAGCAGCTTAATGTTTAGGACAAGACTCTTCCTGATCTGGGCATCATCTACGTAGAAGTGATGGTCGAAGTCATGGGACAAATGAGGTCCCCCAGAAAGACTCTGGTGAGAGGAAATAGCTGAGAAGGAAATTGGAAGGAAGAAGGGAATCAGCAAAGGAGAAGAGATGAAATGGACAGGAGTGGGAAGTGAAATGTGGATCAAGGGAGGAGAAAGTCTCAAGAAGAGGAGAGCAGGCAACAAACGCCATGAAGAAGTGTGGCCATGAAACACTAGGGCTGGCAAATTCCAGACCTCCTTTGCTGCACAGCCTTGCCCTTGGTGAGCTTGTTCAGTCGTCAAAGAACTCTGGCCCTGTGTTGGAGAGGAAAAGCACGGGGTCTGGTCAGGACCTGCCGCTAATGATAAATTAAATGGTTGACTTGAAATGATTCTAGTTCTGTTGGTAGAATTGTTTTTTGAAACCACCCCTAACACTTTCTAGGAATTGTTGGCAGCCATCAGAATGTACTACCTCTGCTTGTCACCAACAAGGAACTTTGTACGGGATCTGTGTGGTGCCTGAGAGTTAATGTTTTACTACCTTCTTGGTAAAGTGCAAGATAATACACTTATCTATGCTGGTCAGTTGGTCTTAATTAGTGAGTTCTATCTCACTGTGAGAAGGTGCTAAAAAATGAGCATGTAGAACCATGCTGAGACACAGCTATGTACAGACTCACACTGTGTGATGATGATTCGTGCCATTTTCCCTCATCAGCTCACACCCATGTACTTACATGTGCTTCAAAATACAGAGAAAATCAAAAAACAAAATCAAAACGAAATAAGACAAAAAATATGTTCTATGCTCTCTGGGCAAATTTAGAATAATTTATTTCACATTCCTCTGACTGAGAGACTGGCCTGTCTCTTTACTCTGTTTAACTTACCAAACACAATGAGAGAAGCCAGTAATACCAACTGAGGTGTTTTCTCCAAGCTCTCTGACTGTACTTAGTCCTCAGTTAAATAATTTATGCATTAATGGGCCTGGAAAGTCTTAGAATCTTTTCCTGGTGACTTACCCTTATTTTTGGGCAATATTTTAAGATAATTTTAAAATATAAGTGAAGTCAAATTTTAACAATTAAAGGAAGTTAAAGATCTTCAGGCTTTTTTTTTTTTTTTTTGACCACGCCTTGAGGTTTGCAGGATCTTAGCTCCCCAACCAGGCAGTGAAATCGCCGAATCCTAATCACTGGACGGCCAGGGAATTCCCAAGATCTTCAGTTTTTATCAGATGCCTTGTCAGCTTTATCTCTGGCAACAGAAAGAATGACTTCTCCCATCGCTGGTCTCTTCTTCTCTCTCTCACTAGAATTTAACCCTCTAATTTTTAGGAAATGCTGTTATTGTTCCTATTTCTCACAGTTGAACTTTAAAGAATAGCCTTAGAAAAGTCTTCCGTTTACAAGTTAGACTCCCTATTTTAGGAAAGATAAGACCAAAAGCCACCCCAGATGAGGGAGACTGTATTATGTGACTGAATCCTCCAGATCAGGGAATGCCAAGTGAAAACCACTGACAGCCATGTTTCAAGGTATCCCCGTGCTAATAGCATCCTACGCGAGTGTAAGCTACACCGCAACCCATGACTGGATTAATCACCAGTTCAAGTATCCTTAGTATGGTGAATAATACTTTACCATAAGTCTGACCAAAAATAACCCATTCCTGAACCCTCATAAACCACTGACACTGAAGTCATGAGTTGTGTCTGTAAGCTATTTTAAATGAAGATGTCTGTAAAATTTGGCTTGCTTAAGTATGGAGTTTTAAAACTCTATTGCAGAACCCAAAAGAACTGAGGGCTTATTTCAAAGAAATGACCTGTACAAGAATGTTCATAGCAACTCTATCATAGCCCAAACTGGAAACAATCCAAATGTCTGCCATGGTATTTTTATACGATGGACTGTTACTGAGCAATAAAAAAAGATGAACTATTGCTATAAGTGATGTGGATGAATCTCACAGACATAGTGAAAGAAACCAGACACAAAAGAATATGACTCCATGTGCATGAAGTTCAGAGACAGTAAAAGCAATTTATGATGATAGAAGTCAGAATCGTGGCTATCTTTTGGTTGGAGGAGGGGATGATATTGACTGGGAAAAGGCATGAGGGTCCTGAAAATGTTCTATAGGCTTCCTCTGGTTGATGGCTACATGGATCTGAGGTAACTAGCCTCCAAGAAGGTCCCCAATGCTCCCCTCCTCTGGAATTCTTGTCCCTGTATAGTCCCCCTCCTACATTGTATCAGGACTGTTCGGTGTGATCAGCAGAATATGGCAAAAGTGATGGCATGCCACTGACTTGAGGCTCTGCCTTGCTCTCTCTTGGATCACTCACTCTGGAGGAAGCCAGCTGCAAGTCTTGAGAACACACAACAGCCCTGTGGAGAAGCCCACACGGAGAGGAACTGAGGCCTCCTGCCAGCAGCATCTTGCAAGCAAATATTCCAGCTCCAGTCAAGCATTCAGATGATGTAGCCCAGCTGACATCTTGACCACAACCTCACAAGCCAAAACCACCCAGAACCACACTAATCCCTGGCTGACAGAAACTCTGATATAGTAAATGTTTCTTCTTGTAATCTACTACATTTTGGGATAATTGGTTATCAAGTAATAGATAATATAAGTATATTATATGTAAGAACTCATTGAACTGTACAGGCAAGTTTTATATACTTTATATATGGGTTATATATTAAGAAAAAAGAAAAAAGTCTATTACCAAAAAGAGGCTGTCAAAAACACTCAACCTGAAACTCCCTAGATGTTTGGCAGAAGTATTAACTCAAGGTCTCCTATATTTCACCAAAATGTGTTCGCAGTGTGTAGTCGGACGGAGGGAGACAGGTGTGAGCTGGTCACCTTCTCCTGTTCCCTGTGTTGAACTGGTCATCCTCCGACTGTCTACAGGTGGTGCTTTTAGAGTCAGCTCTAGCTGCTCTTCCTGGACCTTTTTGGGGGCTGTCTGTTAGCAAAATTTACAATGTCTACAAAAGTGGGGCCGACTTCTCCATTAAGCCCAGTAGGCCTAGTGCCTAGGGCCCCCGACACTTTCAAGGTCTCATAAAATGTTTTAACATCAATTTATTTTAAAATCAGAAGAAAAATATAAAAATATAATAATAATAAATATATAATAATGAAATCAGCTTGGATTATATCCATCTTCATACCAAATGCAGTGTAAAATATAATTTTAAGTGTTTTTTTTTAAGGAGGGAGGGGCCCCCAAAGGCAAAGGCACTTAGAGCCAACAAAAGTCATAGCTCAGCCCTGAGCACGAGGAGGTGTGCTATGGACTGAACAGTGTCCTCCCCCAAATTTATATGTCCCCCTAACCCCCAAAGTAACTATTTAGAGACAGGGTTTTAGGAGGTACTGAAGGTCAAATAAGGTCATAAGGGTGTGACTTTAACCCAATAGGATTCCTTGACTTTCTACAAAGAGGAAGAGAGAGATTTCTCTCTCCACATACGTTCACCAAGGAAAGACCATGTGATTACACAATGAGGAAGCCAGCCATCTGCAAGCCAGCAAGCGGGGGCTTACCAGAAATAGAACTCACTGGCAGCTTGATCTTAGACTTCTCTGTCTCCATAACCGTGGGTTATAAATTCCGGATGTTTAAGCCACCCAGTCCATGGTATTTTGTTACGGCAGCCTAAGCTGACTAATACAAGGAGGGAAAAGTGGAAAAAAAAAAAGAGCAAAGTGAAGACATGCTGAGTCCAACAGGAACGGTCTCAGGTATCACCAGATTAAGTCAGTAGTACCCCAAAGGCCCAGCTCTATCTTCATTTCCTATTATTGAATTTCAGCCTTCAAGTTAGAAACTAGGCAAGCTTGCAATCTGTGCAGAGGTTAGGCATTCTTTTTTCTTTGACCACTTGAATCACTGCCTACTTTGCAGGTTTCAAGTTAGCAGCAGCAGCAGCAGCAAAAAAAAAAAAAAGCTTCTATATTAGAAGAACTCAAAGTTATTTTATTGGAATAAAATTTTATTAACATGAATATCCTGCTCAAATCACATCCCTAGTCTAGAAAATGAGATGCAGTGGTTGCTTAGCCAATGAGGTAACCCAGGAGAATGAGGGTTAAAGAAGACTATGTTTTATGAAGAATATGTGATCATCTGCTGAATGTTACTAAGAGGCCAAGTGAGATGAGAACAAAGGAGTTGTCATTGATTTGGCAACACAAGAACCAGTGATGACTTTAAGAAGAGCAGGTGTCCATCTGATTGCTGAGGCTCTGGGGGGAGGTGGAGAGCCAGATCTTTACATCACTCCTTGCAGCAAAATAATTCCAGATGGATCAATATCTTCATGAAATCATTAAAACTCTAAAGGAAAACATGGAATAATTTTTTATAACCCTGTAAACTAGTAAATTATTAAAACTTTCTGCACTGCATTTGCTATACCAACAGGTGAATTTTCTTAATAAATAGTTTTTACAAATCAATATAAAAAAAACTAACAGAAAATGAAGAATACAGAAAAAGAAATAAAATTTATAAGTGTATGAAAAGATTCTTAATCTCACTTATAATTAATAAAATACAAATTAAAGCATCATAATATTTTTTAAAATAAGAAACAAAATAATTAAAATCACAGATACTATTTTTCACCTAACAGAATGGCAAAGATAAGTGTTGGCAAAGAGGTGGAATCAAGTACTTCCATATGTTGTTAGCAAAGGTGTCAATTGCAATCTCTTTGGAGGGCAATTTGGCAATAATCAAAACTAAAATACACATTTCGTTTGATCCAACAATATATACATTTTTCCGACAGTTCTATTTGTATACGATTGTAAAGATTTAGGTACAAGGATGTTCACTGCATCACTGTTTCCTGTAACAAAAGTGACAAACCAAACATAAAGCAGGAGATTGATTAAATAAATTATGTAATGGATCAAAAACTATTAACAGACTATTTCTAGCCTTGCCCTTCCATCTGCTAGGTAAAAAGAAATTTGTTTTGGGTCAACGTTCTCATCTCTCTCCCTAAGGAAAATGTTCAATAGCTTTTAGACTTCTGTGATGCAATACCATGAGGAAAGCAGAGGGCACAGAAAGATGCAAAGCTTTGTGGAATCCAGACAAGCTCAGGAATGTGAGGAGGCATAAGAAAAAGAAAGGTGAATTTATACAATATTACTAGAGATATACAAAGCCTTCCCACGTTTCAGAAATGCAATTTTGAGGCTTAAGTCATTTTGAAATACTTTTTGGTGGTGAAATCTATTTCACTGACTTAGGCACAGCTCTGAGACTGGCCTACAGTGCTAGCTT
Organism: Orcinus orca; assembly: GCF_937001465.1. Lineage (NCBI taxonomy): Eukaryota > Metazoa > Chordata > Mammalia > Artiodactyla > Delphinidae > Orcinus > Orcinus orca. Next base: position 49,764,376 of record NC_064573.1, read on the forward strand.
CAGAAATGTCATATACACACAATGAAATCCATAAAGCTAGTAAAAGTATTGAGGTGGAAAAGCATATTGCTAAATGTAAAAAGTAAGCTGTAAACTGTATACCGTATGCTCCCACTTGTTTAAAAAGCCCATCCATATATTATTCACGTACATGTTTTTGAATACATAGGTGTTTTCTGGAGGATGTTTCTGCACATTTATAAAGATGCATACATGTAATAATTTCATTGACCCTCTTGTTTTGTCCTTTATTTTTATGCAATCAATGCTGAATGGTGTTTATAATGACAGTGGTATTGAGTATTATTTAAACAAAAAGTCTCTCTTAGGACCTCAACCGTGTGTCAACTGAAATAAAAATGCACAATGTAGGACTTCTCTGGTGGCACAGTGGTAAAGAATCCACCTGCCAATGCAGGGGACACTGGAAGATCCCACATGCCACGGAGCAACTAATCCCGTGAGCCACAACTACTGAGCCTGTGCTCTAGAGCCCTCGAGCCACAACTACAGAAGCCCACGCTCCTAGAGCCCATGCTCTGCAACAGGAGAAGTCACTGCAATGAGAAGCCCGCGCACTGCAATGAAGAGTAGCCACCCCCCCACCGCCCCTTTAACCCCTGCTCACCGCAACTAGAGAAAGCCCATGGGCAGCAACGAAGACCCAACACAGCCAAAAACAAATAAATCTATATTTTTTAAAAAACGCACAATGTAAATGTTGTGAGTCAAGTTTTATTTGGGGACCTTACTGAGGACCAGAGCCTGGGAGACAGCCTCTCAGAGAACTCTGAGAAACTGCTCCAAAGAGGTAAGGGAGGAACCAGGATGTATGTGAACTTTTCTGCTTGGAAAAAAACTTGTAATCAAGCATAAAAAGATCACTGCTAATCACAAAGAACGGACATTTCAAGTTAATGATTTTAGTGCTTTTCTAAGTAGGGGAAGATGAAAGAATCTAGGGTCTTTTTGAAATTTTTCCTTAACTACGTATCTTAGCTACCTAGTGGTCAGTATATCCGATGCACAGAATACTTCCAGTTTTTCTCCATCCTGAATTCCCCTCAGGGTGCACACATTAGCAACTGCAGTGGTTAAAGGCTTAATCCTTGTAGAATTGGGATGGCAGGCAACTTTTTTTTCTTTATGAGTGAAAACAATTTTCAGAGAAGAAGAAAATACACCATGATGTGACATAGATTATCCATAATGGTGGAATTATATATGACTTTTTTATTCTTGTCTGTAAACTTTTGTGTATTTTCAAAGTTTCCACCATGAGCATGGATTACTTTATGAGCAAAACAAATTTCTCTTCAAAATATGATAGTTTATTTTTAAAATATATTCTAGCCTTTTGGATATTGTCAAAGCTGTACAAAAAAACAGAACCAGAAAAAATATATATAGCTAAAAGATCTTTTAGTTACTATTTTGGTGAATAGTAGACAATTTGTTGGGTATCAAAATTTCTGCCCATCCCAGAAATGTTTCATGTGGTGCTTAAAATTACCTTTATTCAAGTCAATTATTTAGTAAAGGTTGTTTGTTTGTTTCCCCCATAAGGACTTTGCTAATATTGGAAGGGTTAACTAACCCACCAGCATCCAGGGAATACATTACAGAGGTAGTTCTTGAATTGGAATGTGAATTGGAACCACCAGGAGGGCTTGTTAAACTAAAAAGGGCAGCTTCATCCCCTAGGCTTTCTGATTCGGTGGGTCCAGGGTGGGACCCATAATTTGCATTTCTAACAAATTCCCAGGTGGTGGTGCTGCCAGCTGGTTCAGTGACAACAATTTGAGTATCTCTGCATGAAGCATACTACCTTATCATCAGCGAGAGCACCAGGCGCCTGAGAGCAAGCAGATGCCTGAGGCCAGGGGGTCGTCATGGTTGAAGGTCCAGAGGGAATCCCTATAGTTTCAGTGCCCAGCCAGACAGGTGGACATTTCAGGGCTGAGGAGGTGGGGAGGCAAATTGGTAACTGAATCAGAGGCTTTGTAGAGTAGGGATGGGAATGTCACCTGCATCATGGTCCTACCTTCACTGGGTTTGTTTATTGCTACAGATGGATATTTAGTCTTTTCATTGTAAATTGTCTTCCACTGTGCGGAGAAGAGATACATACATGCATTTCCTTACCTTCAAAATGGAAATCACTGATGCTTCTGAGTGGTTTTAATAAGGGAAGGAAAATGTTACCAGAAATACATATAACAAAAATAAATGTAAAAAGATTATAATAAGTGTAAGACTTAAAAACGTAGATGCTTCTTTATCTTTGTTACTTCACTTCACCTAGAACTTAACGGACTCTGGTCCCACCTCTGGGTCAAACCTCCCCCCGGGCTGGTGGCGGGCTCTTCTGACGTCCGCACATTCCCTGCCACGCTTGGCTCCGCCAGCAGATGGTGCGGTTCTAGCGCTTTTCCAAAAGTGGGCTGAGAGGACAGAAAACAGAGATTGGGTAGCTCTGAGGCATCGTCCACAGCCACGCACTGCCCGTGGAGCTGTCGGATCACAACACTGTCAGGCCACTGTGTGGCGCCGCCCCCCGCTTTGCTAGAAGTGCCCAGGCATGGATTCCTTTTGGGTGACTGGGTTTGGAAGGAGAACTTGCTTAGGGTGCTAATTGGACCCGCTGAGAAGTGGGGTCTTAAGTGGGAAGATAGTCCGCACGCAATCCCATGTGCTAAAACCTCGCCCACCGTCTCCAATCGAGGAAAGACAAAAAGGGGAGAAAGGAGTTAAACCATCAAAACCACACGCCGTTGGGACAGCTCCAGAAGTATCCTTCCCGGATATGCTCAGGGGCCCGGGTCCGCGAGTCCCTGGCCTGAGGCTGCGCCCCCAAGCGCCGCAGGACGGAGAAGTGCCGAGCTGGGACTGGGGAGGGCGCTGTGGGATCCGGCGGTCGGGTCCCGACTAGCCCCGCCCCTGTCCCGCTCCCCACCCCGGGCCGGTCCAGCCCCAGGACAGGTCTAGGGCGGGTCCAGGCAGTGCCGGCAGCGGCCCCGCCCAAAAGTGGGAGGAGCCGACGACGCCATCGTCATTCCTGACCTGCGCGCGCAATCAGCCGCAGCTGGCGCTTGTTCCCTCCCTCAGGCGGCGCCAGACCCCGACAGACTCGGACGCGGATCGGAGCCTGCCAGCCTACCCTCGCTGACGTCTGCAGCCCGGCGCCAGGGCAGCATGAGTGCGTGCGGCCCGGCCCTCGGCCTCCTCCTGCTGCTGCTCTGCCCGGCGCAGGTGAGCGGCCGCCGGCGACCCGGGCAGGCTGTGGGGGACGTGGTGAGGCCGCGAGGCGGGGAGGGCTGCGGGCTGTGCAGAGGCTCAGGCGCCCCCGGCCCCAGAGAGGACCAGCCGCGGGTCCAGCGGATCCCGGGGAAGTTGGTCTAGCGATGGAGCCCCTGGAGGTCCCCCCACAGCTCCCCGGTGCCTTTCTCCGGCCACGCGGTTTTCCCTGTGGTCTGGAAGACGGTGGCAACTGGGGGCTGCTTATTTGACCTGTTTGGAGCTCCTTTCACCTGTGGTCACCTCGTTTCTGGATTTAGGGTATGGGGTGAAGGGAGGAGGAAGAACATGGGCGGAGAGGAAATAGGGTTCGTATTATTTAACCTGCCTTTCCCCCCTTAATTCTGCCAGAGGCACGCGAATTCTTTGTAAATGTGTTTAGAAGATCTGACCACTTTATTTCTTCTCCTCCTCCCCTAAAGGTGAAGGAGGGAGGGGAGATAAAGTTAGCAATCCGTCAGGCCCCGGATTGGAACAGCCCTAAGTACTTTACAGAAGGCAGCTTGGTCTTCTAAAGAGTGCAAGTTACTTCTTACCCACTCCCTTTACATCTCTAGACGCTGAGGCCGACAGGTGCGCGGGTTAATTGGATTTCGCAATACCAGCCGTGGAGAGGAGGGGCCTGGAACTCCCTGGGTCGGCTTTCCCCTGGTTTGGTAGAAGCCCTGGGCATGAGCGCCTCGCTGCTATTTGTGTGTCTACAGTTTTATCCTTTAAAACTGTGGGTGTCCGGAGGGATGTCTAAGGATTTCGTGCTGATTAAACCAGATCCGGATGGGAATCCCAGGTTCTCGTGCCCACTCATAGGTGTGTCAGTGATGAGGGGGCAGTGAATCCCAGGGGAAGGCAGATCAAGGGGTTTCCTGCACCAGGAAAAGCTCTCCTGAGGCGTCTGCATAGTTCTCAGCAGGGGGGTAGGTGTGGCTGACCGGGAAGGGCCTCCTGTGTGTGCGTGTGGGCGTCGCCAGGGGTGTGGGCTTGTGGAAGAGCACACACCTGGTGGGGAGGGGAGGCAGAGGAAAGCAGGTTTCGGGGAGGTGCTTTGGAATGGGGTCAACCGGTAGACCGCCTGCTAGCTCTGTGGCTTTGGGCTCATTACTCTTTCAAGCCTAACTTTTTCTGAAGATAAGCAATTCCTCATACAGTTATTGAGGTCCCTCCATGCATAATGATGTTTGGAGAGATCGCATCACTGTAGTAAAAACTCAAGAAATAGCAGCAGTTATTTGCTTTGAAAATACAGCTATTCAGTTTCCCGAGAGTTTTAGGTTAGGATCTAACAGGCAGGCTTCACATGGTTAAGTAGCTTTAATTTATCTCTGAAATCCTTTTACCTCAAGGTAGCAGCCAGGGCTGATGGTAAATGAGTGCCTCTCCTCCTAGGACTTTTGGGATAGGTCAGGGGTTGGTCACAAGTTTCTTGCAAAATGCCTGGAAGCCTTGAGAGGGTTTGCAAATATGAACTGGAGACCCTCGTGTTGATATTTTTAAGATTAGCTCCCTCATGTCTGCAGAGGCTTTCAGTACCTGCATTTCCTCACACCTGAGATGTGATTGGGGGGGGCGGGCGGTTCCCGCTTTTAGAATTCTCACCAGTGATGAGCAGCTCGTCTGGGTTGAGTCTGAGCACCAGTAAAGTTCTGTCACGGAATTGCAGACTAACTGTCCTTCATAAAGTCTGAAATACCTTTGTGGGGTGGGGGATTTTTGCTTTCCTTAACTTTTAAGTTTTACAGATGATGAAATCACATTACTAAGACTGCGTGGTTTTTAAACCTTGTGCTCATCCAAATAATGTGTGCAGTTTTGAGAAGTAGTACGCATCTCTCCTGACTGTAATATTTATAAGCTTTTTCTTGAGGGACTTGCACCATAATGAGGCCTGGGTAGGAATTAAGCCATTAAAACTGCTTTTCCTGAGGAGATCGGGAATGGGTTAATCTTTCAGCCTGAGAGCATTGAAGAATAACTTTCTGAAATTGGAGCGAATGTGGGTAATCTTCCCCAGTCTCTCCCATTCCTTGATTGATGCTGTGATCAGTTATTTTACTAACATAAGTAATCAAGGGAAAATGAGGCTTTTTATTATTAGCAAGTGGGCAGAAAGAAAACGCCTTGCTGAATAGGTCTTTGTATTCCTTCAGCGTTTGTCATATTACCCAGAACAAAGAATCCTCTTTCCTGGGTAACCCTTCCCCTCCCTCCACTCCTCCTAAAAGGGGTGCTTTCAGGGGTGTGTTACAGATGACACATTATCTGTGCGGAAGCCTGGAGTGGGCCGTCTCTAACCTGAGCTCAGGTGCCTCGTCTGCTCTTTCACCCACAGATCTGTGAAGGGCACCAGCTCTCCAGCCAAATAAACTACTTGCTGTCAAAACCCTGCCCATCTTCCAAGGCCCAGTTCAAAAGCATCTTCATCTGTGACATTGTTATTCTGTTCCCCCAACTAGAATGCCTTCACTCTGAAGTTCTCAATCTTTGTTTAAACTGCTCCAGCAGCAGCAGCGTTTACGGCCTGGCACAAGACTTGGAGTTAAAAGACCTGGTGTGGGTCTTGACTCTTCCTCTTACCAGGAGTGATCTTGGGCAAAGGCAGTCTCCTCCTCTGTAAAATGGGGTTAACAACTTCACCTACTCCTCAGGGTGCTTGTGGAAAGACAGAGAAATATTGTTTGAATGAACTACCGTGCTGCAGGCTCCTTGAGGGCAAGAACTATATTTTACCATCTCCAGCATGGCCTGAATCAACAAATCATTGGCCTTCATGGATTTGGGTGAGGGGATAAGATCGGTGAGGCATTCCGAGGCTACTAGAGATCAGAATTGGATTTGCCTTTGTTGTCTCCGTGATTGCAAAGATCAACGGTGGCCCGGCAGGCTTTCCTTTGCTTGGAACATGCTTGTTATTTTCAGTCTTTAGAATATTTGCTTTGGCAAGAAAACTTTAAAACACACACACACACACACACACACACAAACCCAAAAAACCCCTGCTCTCTCTGATGCAAGTGTGCTCTTGGGGGATTTGTGAGGGAATCTTTAGAATTGGGCCACGGAGGAACTCAAATTACCGTCATTCAGTAATTTCATAAATGTGAAGTGAGTGCAATGTAGGATACAATAGTAGATCGAAAGAATCACCTAGGCAGAAAGTGGTCTGTCTACAAACTGTAAAGTGCTATGTAAAAGTTAGTAGTTACTATCCCTGTCTTGTTCATAGTTGATGGGAGGACGAGTGGATACACAAAAAAATTACAATGCAAAGAAAAGTGTGCTCTAATAAAGGGACAGAATGTGATGGGGAGTCCATTTTTAAGCTGAGTGTTGGAGGGTGAATTAATGCTTACTGGGCGGATGAAAGGAAAACTGGAGAAAATAGGGGGGAAAGTTACCCAATTGTTACTAAAAACCATTAAACTGTACACTTCAATGGTGAATTTATGGTATGTAAATTATCTCAATATTTTTAAATGGCATCCTGGATTACAAGAGACTAAGGAAAAAGGAATTACCTAATTTTTGCATAGTACTCCATTGCGATGACACCTTTGGTCTTGTTTTAACCTCCCAAGACTCCTTAAGATAGGTGTGATGCTGTTTTTCCTGTTTTACAGATGCGGATATTAAGGCTGAAGTTTGTCTCAAGGTCATAGTTGGTAAATGGCAGACTGGGACTTGAGCCACTGTCTTCTGACTTCCGGGCTCTGCTTTATTCAAATTCAGAATATTGCTGCCAGGTTATTCATATTTAGCAAGCTCTGTTGAATGGGTGTTTAGCAGATGTTCTACTTGGCCAGTAACGTTCAAGGCATGTTGCTGGCTCCAGTGTGGCTTCTCCAAAAGCCTGTGATAGATCAGGGGTGGATTTAGCCTACTGGCCTGACCCTTGGTTCAATTGTCACGTTGTGTGAACATTCCTTAGGAAGACACCTGCGGACAGTATACATCCCCATCCACTTTCATGGTTTTGATTTAGCCTTGTGGCTTTTGGATTATTTTTCAAACTTGTGAGTGCGGGAGCTCAGAAATGTCTAAGACTAATTAATAGTGTGACCTTGGGCAAGTCAGTTAAACTGCAAGCTGGAGGGGTTATCTGTAAAGTGAAGATTGGCTGAGCCCATCTAACTCGAAAAATATATCTAAAATACCCATCTAAAGGCATGCCTGGTGCCCACACAAATTATCCTTTGTTATGTGGATATGTCTACCCCAGGTTGGCTATGAAACAGAGTTCCAGAGAATTCCGTCAATAAAAGTCAGAGTAGACCAGCCTCCACCCCAAATGTCCTGTCATATTTGTTTGGTCTGCATACCTGACCCCAAAGGACACAGTAGGCAGCTTAATCTCTGGACAGGATTCTCTGGGCCACCGCCTCCTGGGTTATCCTGACTGGCCAGGCCAGCCCCTCAGCTCCACCCCTCGCCAGAGCTGCAGCTGGGTGTGTCTCCAGGTTCCATCGTGAGCTTTACTCATCCAGGACAGCAGCAGAGATGAGGGGCCCAGGCCCTGCACTGCATCTGCATGGGATGGCCAGGTACAGGCCTGGGGCTGAGGACAGTCACTGGTCCTGAGAAAGTGAGTCAGGACTTGACAGCTGCCTAGAGTTGTATGTAAATGGTAGTCATTAGTCCTGCAGCTGAACAAGGCTGTGTGGAAAGAGGGACACCTGTGTAGGATGATAGTGGAGGGGACAGCCCATCCCTAGCACATTGTCACAATCTAAGGATACGTCCATGTACAAACTGAGCTGAAGTTTGACCAGTGCAGCAGCTGGTGGGGTGGGTATGGAGGTGAATAGGAGGGAGAATGCTTAACTTGGCATTCAAAATCTTGTTTCTCATTACTGGTTTTCTCACTTATGAGCCATGTGACCTCAGAGAATCCTCTCTGAGCTCCAGTTTCCTTACCTGTAAAATTCTGTGATACTACTATTCCATGGGGTGTCTGAGAAATAAACGAGGCAATGAGGGAGAAATCACTCAACTTTGTGCCTGGCACTCAGTTGATGTTCATTAAGCATTTGAACATGAGTTAATATTCACCCTGGAGTATAGAATTCTGTTGCTGATGTTCAGAGCTTCTCCATGTGATAAGATGTGCTTTCAGGGAGCTCCCAATTAGAGTCTGTTTAGCAGCTGCTAGAGTTGCTGACACGTAGCAGAAGGGGCATTTTTTTTTTTTTAACTTCCCTGAACTATTCCTATTATTATTGAAAGATGCTTCCCTGTGCAGTCATATATCCAATAATTAAACTCTAGAGCATGTTGTGAAATAACCATGTGGCCTAACCTTTAAAAGCAGAGATAGCCTAGGCTTGTCACTACTAAATTCTGGGTTAAAGCCAAAGCAACTTCTTACATAATCCAGTCAAGCTCCTTTAACTCATCTTGTATGTTTTGACAGTTTCTGAATGAGTGAACACTGGATGAGATACTATAGAAAATTTCAAAGGAAGTATAACACCTGGGCTCTGCCCTTTAGGATTCTGTGGCCTCACAGGGCATTCGAGACCTAGGCAAGAAAATACTCTTGCAACTTCTGCCTTCATGCACAACTTTGTGATACTCATAAATTCTCCTTGATCTTAGAGCAGGAGCCAGCAAATTATGACCTGGCTAGAGCCTGTAGCTGTGGATAGCTTTCTTGGGACACACCCACGCCCATCTTTTACCCATTGTCTGTGGATACTTTTGAGCTACAGCAGACAAGGTTGAGTATGTAGCACAGAGACCTTAGGGCCCACAAACCTATCATATTTAATATTTGGTCCTCTAAGGAAAAGTTTATCCACTGTGTCCTGGTGGATCCCCAGGGGAGCTTGTGGAATGTAAGTCACAGAGAAATGGTTCGCCTGAGCTCTGGGTGCAGGACACCTGCTGACTCAAGCAGTGAGGATGGATGCCCGTGAGCACCAGCCAGGTGCTGCCTGGGGCCAACCTGCCTCTGCCCAGGACAGCTCACCCGACGGGGGAGCACCATGACCAGATCCAGGTGATAGGAGTCAGAGTTAAATTTAGTGGAGGCGGTGAGTCTTGGGGGAGGCTTGTAAACGGGGAGGCCGTTCCGAGATGGGGGTGGACTGAAATGTGTGGAGAAAACAAGGCAGGGCAGACACGGGCTGGAGTCCGGCCTTGGGGACCCCGAGAAATACATGTAGAGGCAGTTCAGGTAGAGTCAACAGCCAGTCACGGAAGGTAGTAGAGATTATGTAAAAGTTACTGCATTTGTGTGTGTTTACGTGGATATATCTCTACAGGTTTGCCTGTGGGAGGGAATTGAAAGCCCGGAAGACCTAGATCTAATAAGTTAGCATTGGTTAAATCTGAGGAATGGGGTGGCAGTGGAGAGGTAAGGGGGAGCTTCCAATGTTATCTCATGTACACCTGTGAATATTTGTGATGGGTGGGTGCTCTGTAATTAAGGAAAATAAAATACACTCATTTAACATTTTAGGAATCAGTCAAATGTTTAAATGCTTAAATAAGACAGTTCTTGTGGTCATGAATAGCTCTGTAAGACTGGTCAGTGCCCATGAGATGAACTGTGAAGAATCATCATTCTTTGAACTTGTCCCCCACTGACCCCAAGTGGAGCTTTGACAACACCTGTTATTAGAGACTCTGGCTGTGTTGCATGACACTCAGACCCATGGTGTTTCAACTGACGGTCACCCTTCTCTGTTTAATCTCAGTGTAACCAAGAACGTGCTGTCTGCAGTCCTTGCCACTGGGCTTTTCTCTTACATGGTGAAGGGCATCCGAGCTCATGTATTGTGATAAAATACACATAAAATCGACCATTTTAAGTTAAAGTACAGTTCAGGGACATTAGGTACAACACATGTTGTGCAACACATGTTGTGCATTTTAAGTTAAAGTACAGTTCAGGGACATTAGGTACAACACATGTGCAACTACCACCGTCCATCTCTAGAGCTGAGCTTACATGCAGTCTGGTGCCCTTTGGGCTCTGTCAGACCTCCAGCCTTGGTGGGTTTATTTCAGTATCGGGCAGGATATGTCCTTCCCCAGGTGAGTACCATTGGTGTGAAGTCAGCACCAGTTGTTCTTGTATCAGAGCAAAGGCAGCTTTCACCCAGACACCTTGCTTCCCTGAGAAGCCCTTCTCAGGGAAGTGGCCTGTACCTGAGCCCTTGATTGCTCGGCGTGCCCTTAGTCTTGGTGTCGGCTTGTGCTGCCCTGACATTCCAGGACATCTCCCAGGGATCTTGAGGTGAGCCATTGTCTTCGTTGATAAAGTCCGACCGCTGGGCCGTGGCACTTTGGAGCCTGGAAACCCCAGTTGTTCGGATGTCAGCTAGGTTCTTGACAGGCTGCATAGATGAGCTCAGTCTAGTCAGTGGTCCGCTGAGGAGTGACCCTCGTGCAGCATAAAGAGTAAGAGCTCCAGCTTGCAAACCAGCCAGGCCTTGGGTCGGGTCTGGCTCTGCCGTTCTCAGATGTGGCCTCAGATGGGTCACTTTACCTGTGTAACCCTCAGTTTCCTCATATGTGAAATGGTGTTATTTTAGTGGCAGCCTCACAGATCTGCTGCGGGATTGGGGTGACAGGGGCACCCTTATCCAGTGCCTGGGTGCTGTGGGCGTGGTGTACCCCCATGGGAGCAGACCACGTGGTGGGAGGTGATGAGGTGGACAGAGGATGGCTGTGGGCTCGCAGGGAAGGAGTTGGGGGGGAAGGGGTGAGGGAGGCTGTACCGGCGAGGCTTCCTGGGAGGTTGGTGGGAAAGGTACCTGGGCCTGAGCCCCTGATGAAGAGGGCCTGGCGATGGAGGAAAGACTGGTTTCCTTTTGAGCACCTGGGCTGTGCAGCAGGCGGTTGGAGGTGCAGCTGGAGAGGAGTTGGGGGTGGTCTGACTGAGCGGGAGGGTGAAATGGAGCAGCTTCATGGGCAGGAGCAGGTGAAGGGACCAAAACAGAGATGAGGTTGAACACGTGGGTGAGGAGGAAGCCAGGTGGTGGAGGTCCCCAGGGGCCTCGGCACCAGCGGGGCCTGCGGTTGAAGGAGATGCTCGGGTTTCAGCTGTAGGTGAGCCAAGGGGAGTCGGGGAGAGAGACTGGAGGTGGGGAAGAGGCCTCCCCACCTGTGCAGCCGTGTGAGTGAGTGCACAGGCGCACCGGCCTGCACAAGGGATGGGTGATGGACCCCCTTGAGGGAGGACCTTAATTATAGGGTTGATTATATCTTATTGAGAGTCTGTTTCTGGAACTAGAATGTTCTGGTTTGAATCCTGGCTCTGCTGCTTTGGGACAAGTTATTTAGCCTCTCTGCCTCTGTTTGCTCATCTGTAAATTGGGCATAATAGCACCTCCCAGGACTTTCCCTGGCGGTCCAGTGGTTAAGACTCTGCACTTCCACTGCAGGGAGTACGGGTTCTATCCCTGGTCGGGGAACTAGGATCATGCATGCCGCACGGTGTGGCCAAAAAAAAAAACTTCCCTCGTGCATTTGTTGTAAGGATTCATTGGGTTAATATGTAAGAACAGTTAAAACAGTGCCTGGCACACAGCGAGTGGCCTGTGAGTACCTTTGGGCCCCGCCGGTTCATGCTTCTTTAGGTAGGTGACTTGGGAAAGCAAACCTAAGAGCAGTGACTCAAGCCCAGTTTTTTCCTGGCCCCAAAGAAACCACGAGCAGTTTATTTTCTTCAGGTCTTTGGATCCTCTTTGGTGAGGTCCCAAACAGTTGGAAGACATTAAGAATAATTCCTTACGTTTGAGTGGTAGTGCTTTCTAGTTTCCTAAGCACTTCCTCCTTTATTCCCGCATTCAGTGTTCACACCAGAACTGTGACGTAAGCGGGGTTTTGAGTGCAGTTCACAGGTGGGAGACTCCTGCTCTTCTCAGCCAGGTTACCTGCTCCAGGTGCAGCCAGGCTCAACATTTATTGAGGAACCCAGGACTCCTGATCTCCCGCCCCTCAAGCTCAACCCTCAGCCCTTCCTCCCTACCCCACCCCCCGCCCCATCTCTTCTACTTGGTGGGTGGAAACAACTTTGCTTTGAAACAAATGGTGTAGATTATAAAGGATGATCTTGTAAATAGGGACCAAACAGCATTGGGTCATCTTTATTTTCCCGTAGAGTGCTAAGTGCTGAGGAAGGGGAACTTAGACTCCAGATGTCCGTCCTGTTAGTCATGCCAGAGTTGCGTTTTTATGACTGGATTCCTGCCACTCCTGTGGGTGACGTGCCAGAGTGCCCCCTGGCCGGGACCTGCTTGCTCTGTTGGTCTTTTGAGAATTCTGTGAGGGGGAGTCCAAGGGACGTGTCCCTTGTGTGTAAATTACGGGTCAGTATCAGCAGTTGTCACCCCTCCTTAGCTTATTTGCCGTTTCAAACTTCAGTAGATGGATAATGACCTTTTAGTGGGAAACCCAGAGTTTTGGAAAGGGCAGTACTTTCTCTAGATTCGCTAGGTTTATGGACATAATTATGAGTCTTCTTATATAGAAATGGTGGAATTTTGCAACTTCTTGCCAGAGGTTTGGGATGTGGTGTTGTTAAATGCTTGTTGCTTCCTCATTTGTATAATTTCCCTTCCTTGTGGCCTAAACATATGACTTTGAATGAAACAAGATGGGGTAAGTCATAATTTCTGTTTTAAAAAATCTGAAGAATGAATTCAGAGACAAGTCATTTGGGCCCTTAGATTTCCTCTCAACACCCCTCAACCTCCTGCCTGTTTTTCCTTTCATGTTTTCAAGGCCTGTTGTGGGATTTGTGTCTTGATGCCGGCGACCAACACAGCCCAGCTTAACTCCTTGCAGTGTGCGGCCCATGTGCCACTGCCCCTGGAGAGAATTCACTCTCTTGCTTCTATGCCGATTTTTTTAAAATGACTTTTCCAACAGGTATCTTGGGATCCATGGTTGCTTCTCAACAGTCCCTGTTTCCCTACACGATAGCTGATTGCAGGGTCATGCCGGCCGTGACCCTGGCCAGCTTGGTGGAGCTCGGTGGCCTTGCTGATGGGATGAGTCACATGGTGCCCTCCTCCCCCCAACCCCACCGTGTGACTCACGTGGGGAATAGGAGTGGCTCTTGAGAAATCTTTACACAAGAGGTTTTATGTTTTTAAGATTCTGAGGGGATTTTCCTTAAAGTGAGCACATTTCTTGCCTTTTACTTAAATCTCGAGGACAAGGTATTCATTCTTCTCCTCCTTACGGTCTTTTCTTCACATTACTCATGGTGTGCTGATATTAATTGACCTTAACAGATACGCAAATGATCTTTCATTATTTAGGCCTGACACAGTTCCTTATACAGATGTGCAAAAATAGAGCCTTAGTAATCACAGACTCACATACTATCTTGCCTTCTTCTGCACTGATTGTTAGTGACCCTTATGTGGAACTGTGGCTTCCTCTTATTAATAAATAATCTAGCAGGAAGTAGAAATCATGTAAATAAGGAATTTCTGTTACCTCCTTCGCTGACTGACTTGACAAGTCCATTTTGGTCTATTTTAATTAATATTTGTCAAAATGTTAAACTAACCAGTGCCTCTTGCTGTTACTTGGCTTTGCAGGTAACCTTGGAAGCTTCTGTGAATGGGGCTTGAGTGGGTGCCCTTTGCTGTTGAACTTTGTGTTATCCCTGAGGCCCTAATGAAGCGAGTTTTGGGTTGACTTTTGTAGGTGTTTTCACAGTCCTGTGTTTGGTATGGAGAATGTGGAATTGCATCTGGAGATAAGAGGTACAATTGCAGATATTCTGGGCTACCAAAGCCGTTGCCAGAGGACGGCTATGACCTGGTGCAGGTGAGTTAGTTGTCTTGGGCGTTGGGAACACAAAATGCTAATCAGAGATCCTCTGCAATTATACCTTAAATATTACCGTGGGGTGGGGATAGAGATGAAATGAATGGGCTTTTCTCATCCCAAACTCTTTTCTGTAGCACAAAGAAGATAACATAACTCCAGAGGCGTAATTTTGGGGGGCTTACTATACCTTGCTCATAAAGTTTCCCATTATCAGGTTACTACTTAGGGACTGATCTTGGTACCTCAGATGTTGCTTTAGCAGCTTCTTCAAAATACACTCAAAGTTAACTCTTTTTGTTCCTAGATTTCAGGACTTGAGTGGACGAGGCTGCTAAGTGGCTGTGACTCCCTTGTCCTCTGTTCACTTTAGTGATTCCTCCGGTTTCCACCAAGAGCCTATGAACTTTGGCTGCTACCAGGAATCTGTTTCCTGTTGTCTCTTTCACCATCCCTGATACACAGGGATATTAGAAAAGAACTGGAAATATCCAGGTGGAAAGACTGGTCTTAGAGGCTGCAGTTGACACGATCGCGGGTCACCTGGACTTACTCCTTTCATCAGAATTATTAAAGGCATTTGACATTCCCTGGAGTGACTGATGGAAAGAGTAAATAGCATTCTGGTTAAACTTAACCAAATAACCTAAAAAGAGGTAAAATGATTGTCAAGGGAGGAAAGTGAGCTTCCCAATTAGAAAAAAAAAATTAAAATGCCTCTACTGCCTCTACCTTTGTGAATCCTTAGTTATAAACAGTAAATATGATAGCCTTTTAAAAGAATTCTGCAAGCACTTTGCATATAGGTGTCTCACCCTTGTGTACCTAAAAAGGGCAATATGAATAAAATGGTCTTATATTTGAGGAATGCTTGTCCTTATTTAACTGTGCTCCTCTGATGTCCGTGCTTTCTCACCCAAAAGGAACTCTGTCCAGGGTTCTTCTTCGGCAACGTCAGTCTTTGCTGTGATGTTCAGCAGCTTCGGACACTGAAAGACAACCTGCAGCTGCCTCTGCAGTTTCTGTCCAGGTGGGTTGACCGCCAGGCATGCAGGAAAAATAGGTTTAAAAGTTAGCTCTTGTTTTAAGAATGCTATCTTATGACTTCTCAGAAATAAACAGTAACTTCTGATAAAGTAATAATTATCAGACTCAGTTCTCTCTTTACATTCAGAGTTGCTACTTGGTTTTCCTGTGAGATGTCTTCATCCCAAAGGGGACCTGCACTGGGGTCTGGGTCCCTTCAGACTTGAGCCCCTTCGTGCTGTGGGGAGGAGAGGGGTTCCTGCCCATTTCTCTGACCTGAGACCCTCCTCCGTGCAGTCCTCTGCATTGCCTCCCTCCCCAGCTTTGTGCGTGGTTCTCTCTTCCTATGGCGACCCAGGCCTCATAGAGCCGGCCTTTGGTAACTGCTCAAAGCTTGTTTTGGCAGAGTCGGCTGGTTTTGTCAAAATTAGTTTGCCATCCAGTGTGTTCTGTGTGACCGGGGCAGTGAAAAGGGCTTCGTAATACATGTTCTCTAAGCTTACCCAGCAGTTCTCGAATGTGCAGAAGAACCAACTGGTGGTGGTCTTTAGATCAGCATGCTGAGCACCCTGATAAAGGCGGATGGGAAGGACATGTGCTTCTCTATGCAGGTGTCACTGCAGGTGACAGGGCACAAGTCGGTGTCCACTCGGAAACTTAGCTTCTTCTCAGATTTTCAATCGGCAATATAGAGTGAAAAACCATCTGTAAATTGTTCTCTGAGGACAACAAACAATATAATAGATCAGAAAGTTGAGACTCTAATCAGACCAGCTTATCTTGTGGAAGGAAGCCTAGTCGATGTTGCTGTAGCCAGATTGGAGCTGTCAGTTAGCCAAAATATAGTTATCTAGCACCTGCTCTACGTGAGGTATTATGGGCGTAAACATCAAAAGATAACCAAGTTTTCCCCGTGTTGTCAGAGGTAGCAAAGCTTTATTTATAATAGCAAACAGTGAGATGCTAATATGGAATACTATGCAGCTGTCCAAACTGATGATTGTACAGATTAAATGGAGTAACATAGAAAGAGGTTTGTAATTTATGGAAAGTAGTAGAAAACTGTGCACCCCAAGAGCGAATTCTGTTTGAATGGTGTAATTGTCGTTCCTGTTTGTCACAGTAAAGCACGGAACTCCTGAAAGCAAGTCAGTGTGGGTGTCTGCTCCTTCACTAGACCAGAGGCTTTGAAGGCTGGGACCACAGCTTCCTTGTTCTGTATCACGTGTGGTCGTCTGGATGGGTTCAGAATAGAGAGCAATCCTGATTGGTTTTGTTGCAAGAATGCAAGTCTGATGAAGCAATAGCTTTTACAGATAACGGTGAACCAAAGAGGAGAGAGAGGTCTTCTGCCACATAACTGGTCAACATTAGAAGCTTAAACTTTGAACCTGGAAGACAGCAGACAGTTGTGGTTCTTAAGAAAACCCAGGTGCTTCTGAAATGCATGCAGCCAGAGGACACCACTGCTGTTCTCTTTATCTTCTCATGTCACAGGGAAATCCTCTTGTGTTTAGAGAGAGCCTAGGATTATCTGGGGATTGGAAGAGAGCCCTTCAGTAGGTTATAAGATGAAAACTAATGTGTAAATCTCATTTTTTCCCTTTTTTCTTCTCAATCAGAATTGCCACCATGATGCTTCTAAGTCCTTCTAACTTCAAGACAGAGAAAACATGTCTGAATTATAAAGTGCAGAATCAGAGAGCATTTGTCTCTTTTTGAAATTACATCTGGGCAGCACAAATGTAGTAATTAGGGCAGTTTCTAAAGAGGTGTCTTTATTTTAACATGAGGTTTTAGGTTTGGAATTGCTGGGTTTAATATGTCCTCATGGTAATCCATTTGCCATTTTACAATAAATTTTAAACATTCTTTGTCTATTTTAAATCATCTTTTTGCTGGCCCTATTATCCGTGAAATCATACAGAGCAGTTTACTTTTCCTTTTAGATGTCCATCCTGTTTTTATAACCTAATGAACCTGTTTTGTGAGCTGACATGTAGCCCTCGACAAAGTCAGTTTCTGAACGTTACAGCAGTGGAAGATTATGTTGATCCTGTTACAAACCAGACAAAAACAAACGTAAAAGAATTACAATACTATGTTGGAGAGAGTTTTGCCAATGGTAAGTAAACTTTTAAATTATTCCTCTTTTATATTTGGTATCAGGACAGTGGATCAAATTGTCCCTTTTTGTTGTCCTGTCAACTCTGTGAAAATGACAGTTTTTAGTTCCATTGGCCTTGAAATGTGAGTTGTTGCTTTGCTTGTATCCTGGGACTTGAGCTACAACCTTTTATACAATCTCCTTAAAGTATTTGCTTTAACTCCTTCCTAAGTATAAGTTCCCACATGGAAATTTTTAGTATGTGCAAGCTTATTTCTATACATTTTAGAAACCATTGGAACTTTGGTTCTAGTGGACATGAAAGGCATAACTTCATGAATTACTGCAAGACTGAGGAGATGGGGTGGAAGGTAGAACTAGTTGGCAGAGGAGAGATTTTTGACCTTGAAGAAACAGATCACGGGAACAGAAAGTAAGCAGGTGTAACAAATAGGAGAAAGGGTACCCCAGCAACTAGAAATCATAGAACAATCTGAAAAAGACCATGTCATGTTTGTTGAAAATGACTGAAATGAAAGAATTCTACAAGAATAGGACACTAAAGAAAAAGAATGAACAGATTAGAAATAGAACTATAGGGCTTCCCTGGTGGCACAGTGGTTAAGATATATAACAGGCAGGCAGTGGTTAAGAATCTGCCTGCCAATGCAGGGGACACAGGTTCGAGCCCTGGTCTGGGAAGATCCCTCATGCCACGGAGCAACTCAGCCCATGCACCACAACTACTGGGCCTGTGCTCTAGAGCTGTGCGCCACAACTACTGAGCCTGTGCGCCACAATTACTGAAGCCTGTGTGCCTAGAGCCTGTGCTCTGCAACAAGAGAAGCCATTGCAATGAGAAGCCCACGCACTGCAACGAAGAGTAGCCCCCACTCACCACAACTAGAGAAAAGCCCGTATGCTGCAACGATGACCCAATGCAGCCAAAAATTAAAAAAAAAAAAGGAATCGTCATTTAAGTAGATTAAAAGATTAGATGCAGCTGAATAAAGAATGTGCCCCAAAACAATAAATAAGATAAGAAAATAATTCATCAAAGTTGTTGACTGTAAGAGCAACATATAAATTTAATTATAATGATCAGTTAAAAACGTAACAAAAAAACTTACTAGAAAAAAGATCCCATTCACAAAAGCAACAAAAAGTAGGGTACCTAGGAATAAATCTACCAAAAGATGTGACGTAAAAGACAGCCTGACAGGATGAAGAGAGATCATTCTGTGTAGAAACAGAACCATCCATGTGGACAGTTGATACCGGTGTGTTGTTACAAATCATTAAGGGAAAGAGTGGGCTAGTTGATAAATGGAGTGAGAAATTAATTATTCATCTAATTTTTATTTTTGATTAACAAAGTAAAAATCCTAATCTTGGAAATTTTTAGGAGTAAATATAGAATGTCTTTATGACTTTAAGGTAAGAAAGGATTCTAGACAAGAGAGGAAAAGCAGAAACCAGAAGTGAAAGGATTTATAAATACAGATAATTAGCATCTGTAGCAGTCAGTGAAATGCAGATTAAAACAGTGAGCTACCATTTCATGTATCAGATTGGCACAGATTTAAAAATTGGTCAACTCGAAATACTGGTGAGGATGTAGAGGCAGAGGAATGCTAATATACTACTCCACTGGTAACTGTAACTTGGTGTGAGTGTTTGAAAACCATTTGAAAAATAGTTTTGCAATACCTGGTAAACTTGAAGATAAATAAACCCTCACCGCAGAAATTCCACTTAGAGGTACCTACCTTAGAGAAACTCTTAATGCATGTAAGGAGGGAGAACCATATAAAAACGTTCATTGTAGCATTTCTGTGATCATGAAAAATTGGAGACATCAAGAGAATGAGAAGACAAGCACAGACAGGGAGAAAATATTTACAAAAGACATAATCTCATAAAGGACTGTTACCCAAAATATATGAAGAATTCTTAAAACTCAACAATAAGGAAGTGAACGACCTGATTGAAAAGTGGGCAAGAGACCTGAACAGACACCTTACCAAAGAAGATACCTGAATAGCAGACACTAAGGGCTAATTAAGAGGAGAACAGATCAGTATACTGGAGCATAGTCATAGTCTGTTATGTTAAAATGGATGAATTAGGATTGTGTCAGTCACGTGAATGACACTTAAAAATACTGAAAGTAACAGTACATATGTAGTATGTTTATACTAAACAGTACTACATATTTATGGATACAATATATCATAAAAGTACACAAACGTGCATGGGAAAAATAAACATCAAACTCAGGATTGTGATTACCTTGGGGAAGGGTGGATGCCCATAGGAAGGGATAGTGAGGGAGCTTCAGCTATATGTATAATGTGTTTTTGTTAATGTTGAGGCAAATGTTGTAAAATAGTAAGATCGGTAGAGGTGGGTGGCAAGTACATGAGAATCATATTCTCCATATTTTCGTATCCTTGAAATATTTGATAAATTAAAACCTGAAAACCAAATGGTTAGCTGGAAGATATGAGGGAATTACTCAGAAAACAGCATAGAGATATAAAGTTCTGGAAATCATTAAAAGTGACATATGGGGGTAAGAGAGCTGGGGAGAGACAGTAAGCAAAAGGATAATGGCTGGGGATTTTCCAAAATGGATGAGAGATGAATCTTCAGGCTTATGAAAAGAAAATGAGTCCTTAAACCAGATAAATTAAGAAGAAATAGAATAGGGGCTTACCTGGCAGTCCAGTGGTTAAGAGTCCTTGTTTATACTGCAAGGGGCGTGGGTTTCATCCCTGGTCGCAGAACTAAGATCCCACATACTACATGGCGTGGCCAAAAAAAAAAAAAGAGAATATATATATAAATCAGTTGTATTTCTATTCACTTGGAATGGACAATCTGAAAGTGAAATTAAAAAAAAAATTCCATTTACAGTAGTATCAAAAAGAATAAAATGGACTTCCCTGGTGGCGCAGTGGTTGAGAGTCCGCCTGCCGATGCAGGGGACATGGGTTCGTGCCCCGGTCCAGGAGGATCTCACGTGCCGCGGAGCGGCTGGGCCCGTGAGCCATGGCCGCTGAGCCTGTGCGTCTGGAGCCTGTGCTCCGCAACGGGAGAGGCCACAACAGTGAGAGGCCTGCGTACCGCAAAAAAAAAAAAGAATAAAATACTTAGGAATAAATGTAACAAAAAAAGTGTGAAACATATTCTAAAAGCTAAAGAACATTATTAAAAGAAATTAAAGAGGATCTTTCTAAATGGAAAGGCATCTTGTGTTCATGGATCAAAGACTTAATATTGTTATAAGATGGCAGTACTCCCCAAATTGATCTACAGAGCCAGTGCAATCCCTATCAGAATCCCAACTGACTTCTTTGTAGAAATGGACAGGCTGATTTTTAAATTCACATGAAATTACAGGGGACCCAGAATAGCCAAAACAATCCTAAAAAAGAAGAACAAAATAGGAGGAATCACACTTCCCAGTTTCAAAATTTACTAAGCAACCAGTGGAAATCAAGATGGTATGGTACTGGTATAAGGATAGGCATACAAAGAAATGAGACAGAATTGACAATAATCCCATACATCTATGGTCATCTGATTTTTGACAAGGGTGTCAAGACCATTCAATGGGGGAAAGAATAGTCTGCAACAAGTGGTCTTGGACAACTGGATAGCCACATGCAAAAGAACAAAGTTGTACCCTTACCTCATACCATGTACAAAAATTAACTTAAAATGTTTGCAGCAACATGGATGGACGCATTATGCTAAGTGAAATAAGTCAGACAGACAAAATTAAATACTGTATGACCTCACTTATATACGTGGGATCTAAAAAATACAACAAACTAGTGAATATAACGAAAAAGAAGGAGACTCAGATATAGAGAACAAATGTGGTTACCAGTGGCGAGGGGGGGCAGCATATAAACCTGGGGGAGTGGGAGGTACAAAATATTGGGTATAAGATAGACTCAAAGATGTACTGTACAACATGAGGAATATAGCCAGTATTTTGCAGTAACTTTAAATGGAGTGTGACCTTTAAAAATTGCATTTAAAAACTTAAAATGGATCAAAGACCTAAATGTAAGAGCTAAAACTAGAAAACTCTTAGAAGAAAACATCAGGATTAAAAATTTAAAAAAAACAAAACATCAAGATAAATCTTCATGACCTCAGATTTGGCAATGAATTCTTAGATATGACAGCAAAAACATGAGCAAACAAAAGGAAGAAATAGATATCTTGGACTTCATCAAAATAAAAAACTTGGGCTTCCCTGGTGGCGCAGTGGTTGAGAGTCCACCTGCCAATGCGGGGGACACGGGTTCGTGCCCCGGTCCAGGAGGATCCCACATGCCGCGGAGCGGCTGGGCCCGTGAGCCATGGCCGCTGAGCCTGCGCATCCGGAGCCTGTGCTCTGCAACGGGAGAGGCCACAACAGTGAGGGGCCCGCGTACCGCAAAAAAAAAAAAAAAATAAATAAATAAAAAACTTGTGCTTCGAAGAACACCATCAAAAAGAGGCGAAAACAATATTTGCAAATCATGTATTTAATAAAGGATTTGTATCTAGAATATACAAAGACTTCTGAGAACTCAATAAGGAGATAACCCAATTTAAAAATGGGCAAACGATCTGAGTAAACATTTCTCCAATATGTTATACAAATGGTCGATAAGCTCATGAAAAGATGCTTGAGATCATTAGTCATCAAGGAAATGCAAATCAAAACCACAATGATGCTTGAGATCATTAGTCATCAAGGACATGCCAATCAAAACCACAATGAGGTACCGCTTCACACCCACTAGGGTGGCTAGAATCGAAAAGATAACAAATGTTGGCGGGGATGTAGAGAAATTAGAACCTGCATACACTCTGGTGGGGATGTAAAATGGTGCAGTCACTTTGGAAAACAGTCTGGCAGTTCCTGAAACAAACATAGAGTTACCATATGACCCAGCAGTTCCACTCACAAGAGAAATGAAAACATGTTCATAATAGGTGGAAACAACGAAGATATCCATCAACTGATACATAGATAAACAAAATGTGGTACATCCATACGATGCAATATTATTTGACCATAAAAAGGAATGAAATATGGATCCATGCTGCAACATGGATGGACCTTGAAAACATCATGCTAAGTGGTAGAAGCCAGTCAAAAGACTATCTATTATATGATTACATTTATATGAAATGTCCAAAATAGGCAAATCTATAGAGACAAAAGTAGATGAATGGTTGCTTAGGGCTTGAGGGGATGGGGAGATAGGGAGCATTAGTTAAAGATACTAGGTTTCTTTTTTTAAGGTGATGAAAGTGTTTTAAAATTGACTGTGGTGGTGATTGCACATATCTATGAATATGCTGAAAGCCATTAGATTTTAACTTTAGATTGGTGAATTGTATGGTATGTGAATTATCTCAATAAAGCTATTTAAAAAAGGAATCCATACCTAAATATAGCTCATGAAAACTATAAAATTCCAAAGACAAATATCAAGTAGAGAACAGATAGAAATCACTTCAAAGCAAGTAGAGAAAAGATAGAAATCACTTCAAAAGAATGACAATTGGAGATTTTCTAACCAGCAATGATAGAGGCCTGAGGGCAATGGAATTATCATAGTTCTAAAGAAGCTACTATCGCTCTAGCTAAATTGTCTTTCAAGAGTGAGGATAAAACACAATGAATTTATAAGTATCTCCTTAAAGTTTGGGGGAAGAAGGTCCTGGGAAGTTTCTAACAAGCAGGGACTGGTAATTGAATATTAAGATAGGACCCATTACCACTGCTTCCTTATGTGCAACATGTCATTGACATTCTTATTTCGTGTGTTGTCTTTATGCATACTAAAATAAAACCCAAAAAGAGAGTGGTATTGGGGTCATTCACATGTGAAGTCTGTCCTGAAACCAATTTTTACCCTGGAAGTGCCGTCATTCTCCAGCTGTAGAGTTTCCTGGAACCAGCTTTGCTGGCTGAAGAGACACTGAGGTCCTTAGCTTCTCCTTGCTCGGCCTTCAGTATGCTGTTGCATGCACTGGGGGTGATACTGGGATGACGTAAGCCTTTCCTGTCTTTGACTTTTAAGTTGCTTGGAATCTGGCCTGATTTTACTTGTAGGGTGACAAGCTGGTTTCAGAGGTGACCTCCGTTCCCGCCCGCCCTTAGTGTTTACTGTCCCGAGTCCCAGCCCGAGGCTCCTGCTTGCAGTGTGTCTGGATTTCCAAGGTCACACGTGAGAGGCCTCCGGTAAGATCTCATCTGGTGAATTAAAGCAGCTCGGCTTCAGTCTTTTCCCTTCCTCCCCTGCCAGCCATGTACAATGCCTGCAGGGACGTGGAGGCCCCCTCGAGTAACGAGAAAGCCCTGGGGCTGCTGTGCGGGAAGGAGGCCGAAGCCTGCAACGCCACCAACTGGATTGAGTACATGTTCAACAAGGACAACGGCCAGGCGCCTTTCACCATCACGCCCATCTTTTCAGGTGGGGATGAAGACCTCCATGTTTGGTGTATTGTACTTAGGATTTTTTTAAAGCCCAGGAACCTTAACCTGCAGTAGGAAGATAAATTCAGATCACTAGGTCCTAGAGTTTCCTCCAGCGAGAGAGGTAACTAGAGCATTTATCCTGCCCCTGGTTGGTTAGGGGCTGGGCATGGGAGTGGAGATAGAAGAATTGCCTTCAGGTGTTGCTACAGAATTGAACGAATAAGCTGTTTATTAAAAAAAGTTTTTTCAAAAGCTCTGCCATAGAATTAGACTAGCTCCTCAGTGGAGATAAAACTTGATTGGAGGTTTACCGTGGAATGTGGTGGACTTGGATCTCGGTGACAAACCCTATGCCCAGAGTTATTGAGGTTAACTTAAAATTTTACAGGACTAAGCAGCAAAGCATAACTTGATCACCCAGAAACCTCCAGTCCTTTTTATTCTTCCATTTGTGTTACTCTCAGTGTGCTTATCATTGGGTTTAAATATAATTTAACACAAGCCTTGTAGTGTTTGCTTTTTTTGTAATGGAGATTCTCACTCAACACAATCCTTCCCACAGATCTTCCAGCCCATGAGATGGAACCCATGAACAATGCCACCAAGGGCTGTGACGAGTCCGTGGATGAGGTCACGGGGCCCTGCAGCTGCCAGGACTGCTCGATCGTCTGTGGGCCCAAGCCCCAGCCCCCCGCCCCTCCTGTTCCCTGGAGAATCCTGGGTCTGGACGCCATGTACGTCATCATGTGGAGCACCTACATGGCATTCCTGCTCGTGTTCTTTGGTGCATTCTTTGCCGTGTGGTGCTACAGGTAATCCGTTTTGTTTTTCCTCCAGGACAAGAAGAGCAAAATTACCCAAGTGGCACTTCTAGCTTTCGCTCGGTAGACTTTGGTTCATTAGAATAGGAAACGAATATCTGCATGAATAGTGTTCCATGAATTGCTTGTGCCCTGCAACTAGTCAATAATCAAAAGCCTATTTAGCCGTAGAAACATTGGAAGTCAGTTTCATTGATTTATTCAAAATGGCATGTGATTTAAAGCAGCCGTTCTTTAACACAGAGTCTCAGGAGCCAAATCTGATTCAAATCCTTTCAGATGCGATACTGTATCCTTTTAGACATCTGCGTCTTGACTTAGGACAGCACATTTTTTTTTAACTTTTTATTCTGAAATAATTTTAGACTCACCAAAAGGGTACAAAAATAGTAGAGTTTATTTATATCCTCTACCGGCTTCCTCTAGTGTTACAACGCACATCACCCATGGAATATAATTTAATCAAAACCATGAAAATAACATTGGTATACTGTTGTTGGCTAAACCACAGTCTTTTTTCAAGTTTCACCAGTTTTTTCTCTAACACCCTTTTTCTGTTTCAGGATCCCATGTCACGTTCATTTTTTGTTTTATTCATCTCCTCCAATCTGTGACAGTTTCTCATCTTTCCTTTTCTCTTATGGCCTTGACACTTTTGATGAGTGCTGGTCAGTTATTTTGTAAAATGTGCCCCAGTTTGGCTTTATCTGATATTTTCTTGTGATTAGGTTGAGGTTAGGTGTTTTTGACAATATCACAGAAGTGACGTGTCTTTCTCAATGTATCATATCAAGGGCTTATGATGTCAGTATGTCTCATTACTGGTGAGGTTAGCCTCGATCTTTAGGAAGGTGTCTGCTGGGTTTCTCTACTACAGTAATAGTGAAGTTACTATTTCTCCCTTTGGAGTTGATAAATATCTTAGAGGAGGTATGTTGAGACTATGTTAATACCTTGTTTCTCCTCAAACCGTCGCCCACTGATTTTAGCATCCATCCGTGGATCTTGTCTTCAACACTTATTTCCTGTGGTGTTTGCCTGCTGGTGCCTTTGTATTTCCCTCGTTCCTTCTCCATTTACTAACTGGGCTTACTCTGTACAGAGTTATCCTTTCTCCTCTACTTATTTATTTATTCAGTTACGTTTACATCATGGACTTTTAAAAAAATTCTGTGGTCTCTGTTCAGTATCATCATTTATCTTATTGCTCAAATTTTCCCAGTTTCAACCACTGGGAGCATCTTCCGGTGGCTCCTATGCTTTTTTAAGCATGCCCCACCCCCACCCCCAATTCTCAAGCTTGTTCTTATTTTCTGGAATCACAAGATGTTCTCTTATTTTCCCTGCTCCAGCCCTAGAAGCATCCTCTTCTGCAAGGAGTCCTGGTTCCTTTCATTGGAGAGTGGTGTTTAGAAACCAAGATCTAGGCACTAGATGTGCTCATTGCTCCTGCAATATAGTGTTTACTGTGTTTTTAAAGAACCTAAAACTTTTAAATGTAAATGAGGGCTACAAGGTGAAATTATCCTTTATTAATTTTTTTTTAATACCCTCATAAATTCTCCCCTGAGACTGATGAGCAGAGAGACCCAGAGCAAGAGAACTTAAGGGAAGGCAGGCACCAATTAGGGAGGAAGCAAACAGGATGAGGAAGTGAGCTTTCAATGGGAAAGCTCGTGTGGGAATGTCAGAAGAACAGCCTCACTGTGCCGAGGTCCATGAACACGACTTGCATGCTTTTATTTTCCAGAAAACGGTATTTTGTCTCCGAGTACACCCCCATTGATGGCAATATTGCTTTCTCTGTAAATGCCAGTGACAAAGGTAGGCACGTTGGTACTTAACTAAAAGGGTTGGGACCATTTTGGCACGAGAGTGTTCATTTCCTCAACAAACGTTTATATGCCTGTTCCAGGAGAGGCCCTGAGCTCGTGCCGAGGGTCCTTGCCTTTGTGGCACTAACAACCTGGTCAGGGTGGCAGATCAGAACCACGCAGTTAATAATAGCAGTAGAATGATCCTGGCCTGGGATGAGAGCTGTGGAGGCGCCAGCGTGGCGGGCTGAGAGCCGGGGTAGCAGGAAAGGTTGGAGGGAACTGCTCTGGACAGAGTGCTGAGAGCACTTTGCTTTTCCGAGGCTTGTGTGTGAGCACCGTTCCTCTAGGGGTGGGGATAGGTGTGGGCAGGTGAGCAGGGCTGCTTCCAGAGCAGACAAGTAGCTGGTGGGGGGCGGGCAGGGGATCGTCCTGTGCACGTCCCGGTGTGTCCTGTGTGGGCGCTAGTCCCGTTATGGGCAGTGGTAACTGATGCTCTCCCCATTCCGACTTTCAGGAATGGCTTGGCTCTTAACCTCCACCCTCTCTTCCTATCCCGCTCTTCCAGGGGGGCCGTCCTGCTGTGACTCTCTGGGTGCCGTCTTCGAAGCCCGTCTACAGCGGCTCTTCACACGGTGGGGCTTGTTCTGCGTCCAACACCCCGGCTGCATCGTTTTCTTCTCCGTGGCCTTCATCGCCGCCTGTTCTTCGGGCCTGGTGTTTGTGCAGGTCACGACAGACCCGGTGGACCTCTGGTCTGCGCCCGGCAGCCAGGCGCGCCGGGAGAAGGAGTACTTCGACACACACTTTGGACCTTTCTTCCGCACTGAGCAGCTCATCATCCAAGCCCCCCTCACCCAGCCGCACATGTACCATCCCTACCCCTCTGGAGCCGACGTGCCCTTTGGGCCTCCACTTGCCATAGACATCTTGCACCAGGTAATCTGCTATTTGCAGAAATCAATTCCGGGGGACGCGGCACTTTGTCAGCTTTTGACCAGTTTACTTGATGTGGGTTTGGGGCTGAGTGTGGTGGTTTATCTTGTGAACCTTAATGATAAAGGTAAAGGCGCTTTTCACTTACTTTTCAAAAAAGTGATAGCTGTTGAATTTAATGAAAAATTTACTGTAGACCGCTTTGGTATTTCTTTCATACAGATGGTCTTGCTTGAAATTGAGATGAGCATTTCTCTTTTGAAACAGAACGTATTTATAATTCACCTAGGAACTTATGGATTTTTTTCCCGTGATAATTAAAAAGTAATACACCAGGACCCAAAGGGATAAAGCCTCTTACGCTGTCCTGGGGACCTAGGAAGGAGCTGCTGGATCACTGCTGATCCGCCTGCAGGAATGAACTTAGTGTTGCCTGAATGTGGGCTCCCTGCCTGCATTTGGTGGGAGGTGCATTTGGAACGAGATCCATCCTATGCTCTTACAAAGGCTTTTAAACCTGCCCGTTCTCCCTTATCACACTTATCTGTAACTAAACTGCATCCACTTATTTTTTAATGAACAGTTGCACAGTTGCATGGTTTTTCCTTTAAACATTGCTGTTGCCCTACAGAAAGTCTTGATGGCTTGAAAAAACATCAAAATATTCTCAAGACTTTAGTAGGATCTTTTTTCCACCCAATGACTGTCTGTTGCTTTTTCCTAGCTTGTTGCAAAAGGTGCAAATATTGTCATTTACCTCCTGGAATATATTCTCTATTAGAAAGTACGAGAATATACATAAATAACCATAGTATGGAGGAAGGTGGTATTTGTTGGTGAGGGGAGGGAGTGTCAGGAAGATCAGGCAGATGACCCCAGGCTGCCCTCTGTGGCCTCGTGGGTCCCTGTGGAGAAGGGTGGGAGGGCAGATGTTCGTGTGTCCTGCGCTGGGATCTGACCTGTCGTGGTGCCCCCTCCTCTCTCTGGGTGCCTGTAGGTGGGGTCTCCATCCCAGTTTGCTGTTCCTCAGTGAAAATATGTTTGTTTCCTTTTTAAGATTTTTTTTTTTGACGTGGACCATTTTTAAAGCCTTTATTGAATTTGTTACAGTATTGCTTCTGTTTTATGTTTTGGTTTTTTGACTGCGAGGCATGTGGGATCTTAGCTCCCCAACCAGGGATTGAACCCTCACCCCCTGCATTGGAAGGTGAAGTCTTATCCACTGGACTGCCAGGGAAGTCACCAAAAATATGTTTAAAAAAAAAAAAAAAAATTTTTTTTTTTTTTAACCGTCATGTGTCTCAGCCTTCCCTGTCTCAGGAAGGATTTTCGCCAAATCCTCTTTACCTTCTGACTCCTCCAGGCGATAACGGTTAGTCAGCCTCTGAGGGAAAACTGATACATTTCTGGGTTTGTTTATTTTAAAAATCATCCTTCAGGTTCTTGACTTACAAACAGCCATCGAGAACATTACTGCATCTTACGACAATGAGACTGTGACACTCCAGGACATCTGCTTGGCCCCCCTCTCACCGTATAACAAGCACTGCACCATCATGAGCGTGTTAAATTACTTCCAGAACAGCCATTCCGTGCTGGACCACAAAGTAGGAGACTACTTCTTTGTGTACGCGGATTACCACACACACTTCCTGTACTGCGTTCGGTAAGTGGCGGGGACAGTCCTTCCTTCATTCCTCCAACACTGGAGCCCCTGCTGTGGCCACACGCCGTTGAAGGTACTGGAGCCCCAGCAGGGATAAACAGCGGGATCCTCCCGGCAAAGCCTTCCTTCTAATGAAGGGAGGCAGAGGGTGAACAGTAGCCGCTGGCCCTGACGCCGGGTTGAGACGGTGCCAGGTCGAGGCGATGCAGTGGGGAAAGGAAGCTGGGCGAGGGCAGGGAGTGCAGGGGGCATGCCGCTCTCGGTGCAGCGGAGACCTGGTCAGCAGAAGGGAAGACGGAGGCCTGGGAAAGTTGGGGTGGGGGGGTGGGGGGAGTGTTCCGTGTAGACGGGCAGCAGGTGCAAAGGCCCTGGGGCGAGGCATTCGTGGTGTGTCATTGAGGAACGGCAGGTACCGCTCAGCCCCTGACTCCCGCCTGGATTGATAACACATAGTTGCACCGCCCCAGGCATTCCTGAGCTGGTTAAATAGTGCAAAAATGGAAGCCTGTAGTGCTTTTTCTTGTCTTTCAAGTATAAATTTATTTCATGATACTGAGTTTTTAAAATGTGCAGCATCCCCTCGAGGAGTGGGGGCTGGAGTAGAGGCAGTTAGATCGGAGGGCACTCAAGCTGCTTCGCCTCGGAGGCTCGACTGGCTGGGCAGGGTGCGTGTATGGTTTGAATTAGACACAGAGAAGCCATGCTTGGTGACCTGTGAGGTGATCTTTAGGCCTGTCCCACGGCAGGAGGAGCGGCTTGCGGCTTGCGTCTGCCGTCTCTGGGTGCCATCCATGTACCTTGGCCTGATCTGGCCCAGAGACAGTTGTTCAGCCAATCAGACCACCACTGTGGCTGTTTCTTTTTTATTTTTTTGCAGTATGCGGGCCTCTCACCGCTGTGGCCTCTCCCGTTGTGGAGCACAGGCTCCGGACGCGCAGGCTCAGCGGCCATGGCTCACGGGCCCAGCTGCTCCGCAGCATGTGGGATCTTCCCAGACCGGGGCACAAACCCGTGTCCCCTGCATCGGCAGGCGGACTCTCAACCACTGCGCCACCGGGGAAGCCCTGGCTGTTTCTTCATTATGGAAGCAGAGAAATTATTCCTTGTCACCTGTGAACGTGCTGCTCAGTTAACCACATCTTGACAGCCAACTGCTCTAGCTTCTGGCCTGGTTTGGTGACCTTAGGTTCCGTCTCTTTTTGTTACTGGAATATGACTGACTCTAGATGGTTGGGCTGTGTTTACTCTCTTGAGGATGTCACATCTATAAACACAAGCCCGTGAAACAATAAGTGTAGCCCGTGTACCCGAAGCAGTGTTCTCCGAAGGACAGGTGGTACAGGGTGGCCACTGGCAATTGGAAAGAAAGGTTCAGTATTATTTAACTTTAATATTTAAAGAAAAAAGTTATTTTCTCTCTGTTTGTTTTACAAAATAAAATATCAACAGAATTTTGGCCACAGGGGAGACACATGAGATGGGTGTTTTGCCTGAGGGGAGCGTGGTTCACACAGGTGTGGAAACACCACCGTGAGCACCTCCTCTCCTGCGCGGCAGAGGTGTGTGTTGTCTGTGGTTCCGCTTGTGCGTCCCCAGCTCTCAACTCCCTCCTCACCCTCCACCTTTCCCTGGGCTGTTCCGCCTGGGGGCACGCAGGCCCTGCAGGAGCCCGGCTAGCCCAGAACCAAGCACAGACCTCCTGCTTCCCCCGCATCACATGATGGCATCAGCGCCTACCACTTACGGGATGCCTGGACTCTTCCTCACGTAGCTCTTATGGGTTTTCACCTCAGCATGAGCCCTCAAGCCCGCAGTGTGGCAGCAGAGCCCCACATGTGTGGGTTGACAGGGCTCAGCTTCTGTGCAGCCCTGCAGCCCTGCCGTTTGCCCCCAGCAGTGACCTGATCCCAGGACCTGAGCCCGTCCCTTGTCCCTCGGCGCTGAAGGGCGGTGGTTCACATTATATACGAGGACCTTCACGTGTGCCCAGCGTCCGCCTGACTTCTGTGCTGAAATGCTGGTTCCCTGTCACCGGTTGTCTGTCTCTCCTGCACTGCTGGCGTCCCTGGCCTGGTCTCCCTGCTTCTTTCTTTCCTACTTCCAGACCTCCTTCCGCTTTGCCACCCGAGTTATCTTTGTCAAACAGCTCATGACCTCCCTTTTCCCCAAATCTGATCGTTCCCTAGTGTCTACAGGATAAAAATCCAAACTGCTCAGCATGGCGCCTACCCCTTTTCTCCACTGCTTCCCTCTTCCTTCCTAGCCCCACCCCCTGCCTGGGAGGCCCCCCTTCATGGGTACCCCATGCTCTAGACCCAGGACTTCCTATGGTCCCTCAGGCCGCCGTCCACTCTATCCTTTCCTGTACCTGTCCTCACGCTCTTTCTTCTCTTCCCACCAGTGTGGTGTGTGGAAGCCCTCACTTCTTCCCTCCCAGGTGAATCCCCCCTCAGCCTTAGAGACCTGGCCTGTACAGCTCTTTTCTTCATGGTGGCGGTTTTCCCCACGTATTAGCGGCCCCCTCCTCTGTGCACCAGGTGACATCAACCACATTGCACTGTATGTGCCTGCCTCTCAGTGATGCTGAGCTCCCACAAGCAACTACTGAACTGTTATTATTCATCCAAGGAACCAACCTCAGGCCCACATTCCTAATCCGCCCATGACTGCTGCGTAAGCGTTTCGGTCTCTGTGGCGTCTTAAGGTTGTTCTAATTGGGTGGTGTTTTCTGCATTCTTGGCAGGGCTCCCGCCTCCCTGAATGACACCAGTTTGCTCCACGATCCTTGCCTGGGGACCTTTGGTGGACCAGTGTTCCCGTGGCTTGTGTTAGGAGGCTACGATGGTGAGAGAAGCTTCTACTTTTCCTGCTAGATAAAGTAGTCTTGGTTCTGTCATTAACAGTCAAGTGGTGATTACGAAGATTTCATCAATCGAGCACTCTTATTATTTACCCAGTATATTGGGTCCCAAATATAGTATCTCCTTCGGCTTTGGGTTTTATTGTGCATTTGAAGGAAGTGGTGTTAGCCATTTTTAGGTTACTCTTGGGAAAGCTGTCGACAGCTAAGGACATTTTCCCAGAGTAATGCCATTGTGTACATCCACGTAATACGTTGCTCAGTTTCAGGGAGTTCATGGAACCCTTGAAACTCATTGAGAGAGCCCCTGTGGAGTCTGTAGCCCTCTGGTTAAGAACATCTGTAATGGGGGAGAGATAATATGTGAGATGGGGGAAAAGAAACAAAGTGGATAGATTTTTTCCTTCTAAACCAGTTGGCTAAGAACTCAAACACTTTTATAGTGGGAGAGGCGGTTGGTTTGCTTTTTGCTGGTTCCTGCAGCACCTTGGAGCAGATTCTATTAGGTGTGATGGGGTAGTGAATCATGTGACAGCTTTGGCATCTGAAGCCTCATTACAGGCAGCCTAACAGGTTTTTCTCCAGCCTAAAGAAGAAGCCAGATGTTCTCCTCATCCAGTGGGAAGGGAGAAGTTGTGAGCTGTAAATTTTACTCTGCCTTATGTAACACCGTGTGGTTTCTAATCAGTGGGGAAAAGATGGTGTCACCAGCTGGGTAGCCACAGCCGTCAAAATTAAATTTGTTCTCTACCTTATTCCTTCCACCAGAGTAAATTCCAGTGGAACCAAGACTACAATATAAGAAGTGAAACTACTAAAGTACTAGAAGAGAATGCAGGGTGAATTTTTTAAAATAATTTTTAAATGGAGAAGGCATTCCTAAGCAGGACACACAATGCAGAAGCCACAGATGGAAAGGAAACACTGATGAATTTGACTGCGTGAGAATTTAAAATTCCTGTGTAGAGAACAAACAAAGTTTAAAAAACAAACAGCAAACTGGAGGAAAAAAAAAGTTAGTGTACATAACAGACAGCATTTCCTTAATATGTGGAGAGCTCTTGGGGAAAAGAGAGAAGGTCAGCCACCCAAAAGAAAAGTGGGCAGAAGCCATATGAGTGTTAACAAAGGAAGAAATGCAAGTGGCTTTCAGTTATATGGGGAAAATGCTGAACCTCACTCCAAATTAGTGAAATGCCTCTCACTTCAATCTTTTACATAAGAGATTAGCAAAGATCTAAGTGTTTGATAAAATCTTTTGTGGATGAATGTGGGGAAACCACATTGTTGGTGGAAGTATAAATGGTTACTGGAATATAAGCTCCAGGAAGACCGAGATTGTTATCTCCTTTGCTCACTGATGTATCCATAGTCTCTAAGATAATGTCTGGCACAAAGTAGGTCTCAGTAAATATTTTGTTGAAGAAAGAAATGAAAAACAGGAGGCCTCTTTGGAGGGCAGTTGGGGGGCATCTATCAAAATTAGAAATGCACATATTTTTTGATTCTGTGATTGTACTTATAAGAATTGATTCTACGAATTACATTGTACATATTGGAAATATCAGGTTATTCTTTGTAGTAATTCTGTATATAATACCAAAAAGATTTGCAAAGATAGCCATCAACTGGAGATTGGTTAAATTATACTAGGAAATATCATACAGCAGAAAAAAGAATAAGGACACTCTCTGTGTACTAAAACAGAGCATTCTCAGGATATGCCTTTAAAAGCAGCATTTGCAGAAGAGTGTGTCACTGCTTGTGTAAACAAGGAGGGAAGGGGAGACTGTGCTTATGCACGTGGACCGTGGCTGGAAGGAGTCACAGTGCCATGGTGTGGGGAGGAGAGCTGAGACACAGACGGGGACTGAGGGAGGAGAGAGGCTTTTCCCTGAACACCTTTCCGCTCTGTTTGAAATTGTCACCATGCATGTGCCGTGTAGTAATGATGATATGAATGACAACTGTGCCTACTTCCACACGAGGGTCCTTTTTCTTCACTAGCTGAACTACACAGGCACCAGATCTCCTGTTGTGTTCCTCGAGCTCAGGTGTGTGTAGGCTTCAGCCCCATGAGAAACCAGGCACCTAACTGGCTTGTGATTTTCCCCTCGTATTGATCTAGTTTTCTGCACGCTTGTAATCTGCTTTTTGATGTCACCTTTTTCCTTTCTAGATGAAAACTACAATAACGCCACAGCCCTTGTGATTACCTTTCCTGTCAATAATTACTGTAACGATACAGAGAAGCTCCAGAAGGCCCAGGCCTGGGAAAGAGAGTGAGTTGCTCACAGGGTCTAAACAAGCTGTTCTTTCTGTGGGAAGGTGGACCGTAGCAGAAAGCATTTACAGTTAGTTCAACTACATTAACCAACAGTAGATCTAAGTTATGCCATTTTTTTCACTTGGTACTGGTGGTGCTATGAAAAAAAAATCTATTAATAAATTTACCTATAAACATTCTTTTAATACATATCCCTGCAACAAGAATGCAAAAGTATCTATGCAGAAATGTTCCTTGCATTCTTTTCTAACAGCGAAACCTGAGCAAGCTGAGTGTATGTTAGTAGGGAGAAGTACAGTAGAATATTATTTCGTCATTAAAGATAGTGAGACAAATAAAGGGTTCAAGATAGTGACTAAAAACTGCAGTCAGCATGTTTGGACAAATATATGCTATGCATGCCATCCATGCCTAGAAAAGATATCAAACAAATGACCTGGGAACCGGGTTAGCTGTGGTATAACCTCTAGAGAATGGGAATGTAAATTCCCATTTAAAACTGAGGAAGACAGGGACTCTGAACAGCTTTGTTGGGATATAATTCATATACCATACAGTTCACCCATTTAAAGCGTACAGTTCAGTAGCTTTTAGTATATTCACAGATGTGTGCAAACATCACCATGGTCAATTTTAGAACATTTTCTTTACCACAGAAAGAAATCCCATCTCCTTTATTGGTCACCCTCCTAACACCCAGCCCTACCCAGCCACCAACCTACTCTCTGTCTCTAGATTTTCCTATTCCAGACTTTCATAGGAATGGAGTCATGTACGTGGACTTTTGGGTCTGGCTTCTTTCAGTTAGAATGTTTTCAGGGTTCATCCAAGTTGTAGCCTGTGTCAGTACTTCGTTCCTTTTTATGGCTGAAGAATATCCCATCCTATGGATATACCACATTTTGTTTATCCATTCATCAGTTGATGAACATTTGAGCTGTTTCTACCTTTTGGCTATTAGGAATAATACTACAAACATTCATATACAAGTTTTTGTGTGAACATGTTTTCACTTCTCTTGGTTGGTATATATCTAGGAGTAGAATTGCTGGATCATACGGTAACTCTGAGGAACTGGCAGACTTTTTTCCAAAGTGACTGCACCGATGGGACTTCCCTGGTGGTCCAGTGATTAAGGCTCTGCTTCCACAGGTTGGGGAACTAAGATCCCACGTGCTGTGCGGCACAGCCAAAAAAAAAAAGTGACTGCACCATTTTACATTCCCACCAGTGTATGGAGGTTTCAGATTCTCCACACCTCGCCAACACTTGTTATTATTTGACTTTTTGATTCTAGCTATCCTAGTGGGTGTGAAGTGGTATCTCATTGCAGTTTTTTTGTTTTATTTTGTTTTTTCGGCCACACTGCACAGCTTGCGGGATCTTAGTTCCCCAGCCAGGGCTTGAACCGGGCCACGGCAGTGAAAGCACCAAGTCCTAAGCACTGGTCCACCAGGGAATTCCCTCATTGCAGTTTTGAGTGCATTTCCCTGATGACTAATGAATTTGAGCATCTTTTCATGCACCGATTTGTATAACTTTCTTTGGAAAAATGTTTATTCATATCCTTTGCCCATTTATTTCACTGGGTTATTTGTATTTTTATTATCGAATTATAAGAATTGCTATATATTCTACAAGTCCCTTATATATTCTACAAGTCCCTTATCAGATGTATGATTTGCAAATATTTTCTCCCATTCTCCAATCTGTGTTTTTGCCTTTCTTGATGGTATCCTCTGAAACACAGAAGTTTTTAATTTCAGTAAAGTCCAATTTATCTATCTTCTCTTTTGTTACTCATACTTTTGGTGTCATAGCCAAGAAACAATGCCTAACCCAAGGACCTGGAAATTTACACCTATGTGTTCTTCTGAGGGTTTTATAGTTTTAGCTCTTACATTTAAAAGGTCTTTTATCCATTGAGTTAAGAGTTAATCTTTATACATGGTGTGAGGTAAGGGTCCAACTGCATTTATTTGTATATGACTCTCCAGTTGCCCCAGACCATTTGTTGAAAGGATATTCTTTCCCCCATTAATAGTCTTGCCACCTTTATTGAAAATTAGGTGAAGGCAGATACATGGCATATTTCTGGACTCTTAGTTCTGATCCTTTGATCTGTATGCCTGTCCTTGCCTTGTGCTTGTAACCACACTGTCTTGATTCCTGTTGGTTTGTAGTAAGTTTGAAATTGGGAAGTGTGAATCTTCCTACTTTGTTCTTGAAAAAGAAGATTTGGGCTATTCTGGGCCCCTCGCAATTCCATGTGAATTTTAGAACAGCTTGTCTTTCTACAAGGAAGTCAGCTGGGATTCTGATAGGGATTGCATTGAATCTGTAAATCAACTTTTAAAATTTTTGTTCCATGAGCATATGTCTGTAGTATAATATACTTCATTTAGAAATCATTTTTAGTAAAAAAAGAAGTGAGACCATGAAGCAGTTTTTAAACTTGTTCTAAACCTGTTTTAAATACTGGAAAACTCAGCATGTCTGGAACTTCGTAATCTGGAAGTGTCCTACCTTCTACTTGCCAGTGTAGAAGGTCCTAACGAGGTATAAGGGTTAAGTGTGGCTTTTGTGTCGTAGAAGTTACGAAGAAGTTCCTTACTTAGTTGTCACTAAGTTTTAACTAAAAATACAAAATTTTGCTTACCCTTTTAGGTTTATTAATTTTGTGAAAAGCTACAAGAATCCAAATCTGACCATTTCTTTTAAGGCTGAACGAAGTATTGAAGATGAAATAAACCGTGAAAGTAACAGCGATATCTTCACTGTTCTAATCAGCTATGGCATCATGTTTTTATATATTTCCATAGCCTTGGGGCATATCGAAAGCTGTAGCAGGTTTCTGGTAAGTGGGGTGTGTAGGTGTGTGTGTGCATGTGTGTGTGTATGTGTGTTAGAGGGAAATGACAGTACACAGCGTGATTGCATGTTTTTGCCTCTGCTTAATCCTAATTCATTATGTTCAAAACCAGCTTAAATTGTCCTGTGTTTTACTTGTTTGTCACATTTTCTGCTTCCTGCATCTGTTTTCTTCAGTTCCAATTTCTTATCTTCAACTTAAAGTTTATTTCACATAATTCAGTTTTTTTTCTAACTTGCCATCACCTAAGAATGTAAGCTGATAAAATATGTTGCTAGGGAAGACCTAGACAACTTTTCATATCTTCTTTCAAACCGGGAACCGTACTTTTAAATCTAGATGGGCAATGTCCAGGTAAAGAGGTGAAAATGAGGACCTTTTAGGAACAGGACAGAAAACACCCTAACTGAGGATCTACGTCTTTGTGGCATCTCCAGGTGGATTCGAAAATCTCCCTGGGCATCGCAGGCATCCTGATCGTGCTGAGCTCGGTGGCGTGCTCCTTGGGCATCTTCAGCTACATTGGGATCCCCTTCACCCTCATTGTGATAGAAGTCATCCCATTCCTGGTGCTGGCCGTGGGAGTGGACAACATCTTCATTCTGGTCCAGACCTACCAGGTGCGTTTCAGAGTCTCACAGCGTCTGACCAAGTACCAGGCTCCACATACGGCTGTTCAGCTCCATGCGGAGTATTTGAGTGTGACACGTGGAGACTTCGTTTCCGTTCCTCTGTGTTGCTTATTGGTGCCTGTAACTTGTTCTGGACATTTTGAGACCAAGAAGATTGAGACCAACATTCTCTTTGGTTGGTGGCATAGATATAAAGTGAGAATTTGGTTTTAAAATATGTGCAACATGTGTGCAAAAAGGGCTAACACGCTTGTAGAAAATATTTTGGGCACAACAGCTATTAAAATGATTCTTAATATAGTGTAGAAGAATGAGGGATTTGTCAGAGGTGCCACTAAAAGGCAAAAGGTCAGCACAGGACCCACTGATGTAAAAAATGATGTCAATCCGTTGGTTCTCCCAGGGTCCCTTGTCCTGTAGCGCTTACCTGGGCAGAGACCCAGTGGCATGTAGGAGTGTTATTTAAAGGTCCAGCCACCTGCAGCCTGCGTTGCTTGTATTTTCCTGATAACCTGATTCAATCCTTCCTTTAGATTCTCACCTGTTACCTGGCTCCGGGCTTCAGAAATATCCCAAATGAATCAACATGAGAAGTTTGGGGTCCTCACTGCTTGATTGTATAAAGTTCACAAACAACAAGTAGATGCTGCTAATCATTATTTTTTACCATCAGGTTAACACAAGGCACCAAAGAAGCAAAGAGGTGGCATTGTAATTGAGAAACTTTAATGTCGCGTGTTTAACTTTCTATTTTATTTTTAAGAGAGATGAACGTCTCCAAGGGGAGACGCTGGACCAGCAGGTGGGCCGGGTCCTGGGAGAAGTGGCCCCAAGTATTTTCCTGTCGTCCTTTTCAGAGACGGTAGCATTTTTCTTAGGTAATTACTCTTTGAATCTGCCAACCCTGAGGTTTGCTGAGCCTGGGTGTATCAGTATATGACCCTTTGCGCTGTTTTTTAAGTTTTATTCTGTGATTGGAAAGTATCAGAGTGGACCACGAGAAAAATTGGTGGCAGTATCTCGGATGCCATTAGCAAGTGTCTTCTTTTTTTAACTACATTATTTATTTATTTTTAATTTTTAATTTCTTAAAATTTTGGCCACACCACGCAGCATGCAGGATCCTAGTTCCCCCACCAGGGGATTCCCAGCAAGTGTCTTCCTTCTCACATTGTTTCAGGACGGTGTTGATGTTGGGGTTCAGATACCTAGGACTCCTGCCCCTGCCCGTTTAGGGCACCCATGGCAAGTGCTGGGGTTTGAAAATAGCACTCTTGAAGGACAGCCACAGGGTCCTTCCCGTCACAGCACTCTCGGCAGCAACTCCAAAATCACAGGCGTTAGCTCGCAAGGTGTTTGCCACTGTTCCGAAAGGCAGTCTCCCCGCCTCTGCACACACATTTCACTGGGAAGCAGCCTCGTCAATGAGCAGGAGTTCTTCAGTCTTCCCTCAATACAAGGAGCCAGAATAAACTGGCACAAAACCCAGCACTTCTGTATTCTTTCATGTGGAGAAATCGGTCGTCTTACTAGCAGGGCACTGCCCACCCCCATGTCTGGCATGTAGTAAGAGAAAACTGTCACATCCTCTGCAGAGGATGCTGATTAGAACCGCCCAGTAAGTCCAGGGAAGACACACGATCCGTGGGTCCCAGTGGAAATGCCTGCAGGGGCCACCAGGTCATCTTACAAGGGGCCATGGGAGGGACGTCGTAGGTGTGGTCTTTGGACACAGACACGCCGTTAGCATATATCATCCCCCGTCTCCACGAAGCAGTGCACTGTGAAACAAACCTGTGGCTCTTGTGGTTTCTCTTTATGGATACAGATGCAAAACGGTTACTTCCTCTTTTTCTATTATTAAAAAAAAAAACAGTGCAAGTATGTATGTTGGTGATGGCAGCTGACCCTGGGCCTCAAGGTTGGAGTGACTTTGGGGGGACAGGAGGAGCAGCAGGGACCGTGGCACCCAGAGTCTGGGGTCCCATCTGCAAGAGGCAGCTATGTGTTGCTGGCCCAGTGCTGCCAGGTCCAATTTTTTTCTCAAGCGACGCTGTGAATCTAGATTTTTTTTCTCTCAAGTGACACTGTGAATCTCATTGTTAAATATTGGCTATTTATTTTTTAAAAACTGTTTTTAAATTCTAAAATGGGTTTATATATATCTGGCCCATGGGCAGCCAGTTTTCAGCTTCTGAGTCTTAGCCTGGAGGACGCTTGGAGCATCCTCATTTGTAACTAAACCGAGAGACTGACTGGATGTATAATAGCATATGGGAAATACCATCCCTCTTGTGGACTGAAGT
Organism: Orcinus orca; assembly: GCF_937001465.1. Lineage (NCBI taxonomy): Eukaryota > Metazoa > Chordata > Mammalia > Artiodactyla > Delphinidae > Orcinus > Orcinus orca. The sequence goes on from NC_064573.1 coordinate 49,804,281, forward strand.
GTAGCAGGTACTATAAGAAATGGCCTGTGTTAATGGATCTCAGATGTGAAAGTGCATGCATTTGCTTGGAGAGCTTGTTAAAGTATAGAGTTGGGATCATAGAATTCTGAACAGCAGAATTGGGGTTGAATTCCCATTGTCTTGATTAAGTAGGAGGGGGCCCGGTCCCTGGAACCCCAGGTGGTTCTGGTGTGACACCCGCAGATTGTGCAGAGTGCCTTTGGGTGGGAGGATTGGGGGGATTCTTCTTGTGGGATTGGCCTGCTCTGGTGCCGTGTGTTCATACGTGCACGTGCCTGTGAGGCCTGCTGAGCCCTCAGCTGGGAAGAACGTGGCTGCTCTCTTCTCCCCGCAGGAGGCCTGTCCGTGATGCCGGCTGTGCACACCTTCTCTCTCTTTGCGGGGATGGCGGTCCTCATTGACTTCCTCCTTCAGATTACCTGTTTTGTGAGTCTCTTGGGGTTAGACGTTAAGCGGCAAGAGGTAAGTTGTCATCAGGCGTGCAGCCTGTTTCATTTGAGTCTAGAATCTAGATGAGGCGGCTGGAGGGTGACCTCTGTTCCTCTTCATCCCCTCAGAGGAACCGGCTGGACGTCCTCTGCTGTGTCGGGGGCGCGGCAGACAGAGCAGGCATCCAGGCCTCGGAGAGCTGCTTATTCCGCTTCTTCAGAGACGCCTATGCTCCATTTCTGCTTAAGGACTGGATGCGGCCCATTGTGGTAGGAGCCTGTCTGTGGTTTTTCTCCCCAAAGTTGTCACATGCCTCCTAAGAAATCAGAGTGCTTGGGAAGGATTCTGACAGCTGTTAAGTGTGTGTGTGTGTGTGTGTGTGTGTGTGTGTGTGTGTGTGTGTGTGTATGTGTGTGTATATATATATACAAGAATGCAGAAGCAAATATATACAAATATAAAATATTTTTAGCAGGCAATATAAGCAAGAGTTTCTGTCTTAAGTTGGTTGTTTTGTTTTTAAATAATTACAGATTCATAGAAAGTAACAGAGGTAGTGCAGAGAAGGACCCAGCTGCCCTTTGCCAGTTTCCTCCCAAGGTCTTACGTAATTGTAGTTCAATATCAAAACCAAGAGTTCGACATTGGCACAATGTATGTGTCCAGTTCTGTGTCAGCTTATCACATGTGCAGATTCGTGTAAGCACCAAGATATAGATCTGTTCCATCACCCTCGTCCTGCACCTTCAGTGTCACCCACCTCCCTCCCCTGCACTGTCCCTCATCCCCAGTAACCATGCAAGAGCGTTTTGTAGTACAGTTTACACACTGGATACAGCCAACAGCTATAATCTATCACATCTCCACTAAAAGAATGTAAATTCATTCCAGTAAAAGTAATAGTGGGCTTCCCTGGTGGCACAGTGGTTGAGAGTCCGCCTGCCAATGTGGGGGACACAGGTTCGTGCCCCGGTCTGGGAGGATCCCACATGCCGCGGAGCGGCTGGGCCCGTGAGCCATGGCCACTGGGCCTGTGCGTCCGGAGCCTGTGCTCCGCAATGGGAGAGGCCACAATGGTGAGAGGCCCGCGTACCGCAAAAAAAAAAAAAAAGTAATAGTAACACCTAACATTTATTGAACACTTAATATCTGGTATTGTGCTCAGAACCGGGTACTACGCTAAATTCTGGATTATCCCTAGAATTTTCTCATTTAATCCACAAAATTATCTGATGTTACAAGTCTTATTTTTCCTGTTTTATTGAGGAAGAAATAGAAGCTAAGAGAGGTTAAGTGACTTCCCCAGGGTCACTCAGCTTGTAAGTGGCAGAGCCAGGATTTGAACCCAGGTGGCTTTACTATTGAGACCGTGACCTTGGCTACTGTCCCAGACTCCTTGTTTTCTTAGCGTGTCATTTAAACTTGCTTTTCGTTTAGAAAAGTCCTGTTTTGTGTGTTTAAGATTTGATTTAGGGAGTTCCCTGGTGGTCCAGTGGGTAGGACTCAGCGCTCCCGGTGCAGGGGGCCTGGGTTCAATCCCTGGTCGGGGAACTAAATCCTGCATGCAGCCATAAATAAATAAAATAAATAAATAGATAAATAAATGATTTATGTTTTTAATCATGACAACTCTAACTCTGTAACTCACTTCACATTCCAGGTAGCGGTATTTGTGGGCGTTCTGTCATTCAGTATCGCAGTCCTGAACAAAGTAGAAATCGGCTTGGATCAGTCTCTGTCAATGCCAGATGTAAGACGCTTTCTTTCTTATTCTAACTCATTTAGCCCATGGTGAATGCATTTTTCAAAATACTCACGCAGGTGTTTCAGCTGATGTCCGCTTCTAAACGTGGGTGCTGGCAGGCTCTCCCGCATTGCAGGAACCTCGCCAGAGCTCTGCCCATGAGGCCCGGGCCTTCTGAGCTCACAGGCCTTGGGCATGGCTGCAGAACACAAGCAGCCGGTCTTGACCTCGTGAGGTGCCCTGCTGACGGTGGGACCAACTGGAAAAGCCCCTGGGCCCAGGGTGGGGAGGGGGCGCTGGCTGTGGAGGGAGTCAGGAACCTGGGCTCGAGGCGTCTCGGCCGGGAGCCCCCCTCTCGCTTGCACAGGACGTTCACACTGTGTCCTGTTGTCCTCTCTCTCTCTCTCAGGACTCCTACGTGACGGATTATTTCCAGTCCCTCAGTCGCTACCTGCACGCGGGCCCGCCCGTGTACTTTGTCATGGAGGGAGGGCACGACTACGCTTCTCTGAAAGGGCAGAACATGGTGTGCGGGGGCCTGGGCTGCAATAACGACTCGCTGGTGCAGCAGATCTTCACCGCCGCCCAGCTGGACAACTAGTCAGTACCCCAGCTGCGGACGGGCTCCTGGCCCGGGACCTCGGCCTGAAACCTCTCTCTTAAGATAGCTTTTCCTGGAAAATCTATCTTGCCAAATGTGGGTTGAATCTAGCTTTACCTGAGCAAAACCTTTTAAAGGGCAAATTTACCACCTCACGTTCTGAAGCTTTTCCCGTTAAGCACTAACGTGGTTTGTCTTCTGACTGGGTGGCATTAAAAGGTCTAGAAAAGGAAGTTTTGGATTTCAAGAAAAGGGACTGAAACTGAAGACTTCCCCCTTGTGGGGGCATCAGTAACCCTTTCTCTCCTTTCTCTAGTACCCGGATAGGCTTTGCTCCCTCGTCCTGGATTGACGATTATTTTGACTGGGTCAAGCCACAGTCGTCTTGCTGTAGAGTCTACAACAGCACGGATCGGTTCTGCAACGCATCGGGTACTTGATCCTTTTCCAGATCTTTCCCTCTTTTCTGAAGAACTTTAACATTATAATTTAAAAGTCATTTGCATTTTGCCTCCACGTCCACCTGTTTGTCTGCCATTGCTGCATCTCATTCCCCTTGGCATCATCCCCTTCCTCCATTGTGCACTCTGGGGATACCTTGTTGTCCCCTTTCCAGCCCCCGATGGGGCTGCAGGCTGAACAAGGCCCAGGTCAGGGGACCCTGGTTTTCAGGTTTGTCATCTTTTCCCGACAATGCTGTTGGTCTCTCTTGATTGGTATCTGGCCGTAGCTTCTCATGGGAGTGCTTTTCTTTGTTTATCACTATTGCCATATGGTTTTGTAAAAGTGTTGAGTCTGTCCTAGGATTTTCTTGATAAAAACATGGACGTCCTGGGCTCTGATAATAACATACTGAGGTTGTCCTTAAAGCAGGAAACCTGCTTCAGGGAAGAAAATTTGTACAGCCTGTGTTAGATGAAGATGGGACCTCAAGTTTGACTGTGAAAACCATGTGTTTGAAGCTTTGGGATAAACAGAAGGATTCAGGAAAAGAATTCCCGTCACTTCTTCATCATTATTTTTAAATGTTTTAATATGGAGACCCATCCTTCTCACCGTGGCTCCCCCAACCTGTTTGCACAGTGGTTGACCCTGCCTGCGTCCACTGCCGGCCTCTGACTCCAGAGGGCAAGCAGAGGCCTCAGGGTGCAGACTTCATGAGGTTCCTGCCCATGTTCCTCTCCGATAACCCGAACCCCAAGTGTGGCAAAGGGTAAGTGACACGGAACCCATTCAGCTGTGTGGCCGCTTCCCCTTTAATTTGCACTGGGAAGCTGGGGAGGGCTGGGGTGGGAATGGTGGGTGGGAAGGTCCTCTTCTCTGCCACTCTCCACCCTGTCCCGCAGAGAAACCAAAACGCCTTTAAAGAAAACTCCTCATCTTAAGAGAAGATGGTTCTGGAGAACTTAGGGGCAGGATAGGAATAAAGACACAGATGTAGAGAATGGACTTGAGGACCCGGGGAGAGGGAAGGGTAAGCTGGGATGAAGTGAGAGAGTGGCATGGACATATATACACTACCAAACGTAAAATAGATAGCTAGTGGGAAGCAGCCACATAGCACAGGGAGATCAGCTCAGTGCTTTGTGTCCCACTAGAGGGGTGGGATAGGGAGGGTGGGAGGGAGATGCAAGAGATATGGGGATATATGTATACGTATAGCTGATTCACTTTGTTATACAGCAGAAACTAACACAACATTGTAAAGCAATTATACTCCAGTAAAGATGTTAAACAAAAAAAAAAAGAAAGAAAACTCCTCCTCATTCTGACCCGATTCCATCCTGGCTTGAGCATTCTGTCTCACACTCCCCTCCTGGCGGCATGAAGGACACAGTCCTGTGCAGACCACCGGCAGGGCAGATTGTGGGGAGGGATGCAGGCGATTCAGGATGTGAAAGGGTTGGTCCAGTTGTGTCTGGAGCATATGGGGCACTGCAGCTCTGCTCTGGTGACATCACCCGGGATGAAGGTTTAGATTCTTTTTTTTTTAATTTTATTTATTTATTTTTGGCTGCAGTGGGTCTTTGTTGCTGGGCGCAGGCTTTCTCTAGTTGTGGCGAGCGGGGGCTGCTCTTCGCTGTGCTGCTTGGGCCTCTCATTGCGGTGGCTTCTCTTGTTGCGGTGCATGGGCTGCAGGCATGCGGGCTTCAGTAGTTGTGACCCACGGGCTTAGTTGCTCTGCGGTATGTGGGATCTTCCCAGACCAGGGCTCGAACCCGTGTCCCCCACATTGGCAGGTGGATTCTTAACCACTGCGCCACCAGGGAAGCTCCAAAGGTTTAGATTCTTTTAGCCCCACTGTGCTTCTTGCCAGCCTGTCTGTACATGAGGTTATGGGCTGTCTGACTCCCCCATCTAGCCAGGCAGCCAGCTACTGTGGGAACAGGATCTCTGGCCCAGAAATAGCAAAGATGACTGAAGTCTGGAGTTGGGCGGATTTGGATGTTTTGGTAGGAAGGTGAGTGTCCAGGTGTACATTAGGTAAACGCTGGACATCCCTGTTCTTCGTAAGAATACATAATGTGACCAGAGTCCCGTCAGTCATACATCTCACGTCTGTGTTTTGAGACCTAGACTAGGTACCATGGGAGGCCTGTCCCTAAAAATAAAGAAGAAATGAACCCCGTAGCTTGGTCTCCTGGCAGACTGAATGCTCGGCTACATAAAAGAAGTCAGAATGAATTCAACTCGTAGGAGGGCAACAGACAGGGAGCCTCCTGTGTGCCAGGATTGTGCCAGGCACCTCACTGACACTATTTCACTGACTCACCACACAGCCCCATGAGTAGGTGGTGGTACACCCTTTGCAGATGATACTGCAGCCCAAATTTAGTAATTCTGCTCAGGGTTCCAGGGCCGAGGTCGACCTCATGGCGGTCTGACTTCAGGGCCCTTGTCCGTTTGCGCCTCCTGTTACACAGCACTGCTGAGCAAACCCTGTAGAAGAACACACTGGGCTGTGAGCAGAACCAGCTACAGAAACAGTAGCGGCTACGCATCAAAGAAACCAAAGCAGCAAAGAAAAGCCAGTGTGGGAAGGAATGAGCTAAACCTTCATCGCGCCTTTTCAGGGGCTTCCCTGTCCCTGAAATTGACAGCTGGTCTGATCCCTGAGTCCAGGGTCAGGTGACACCACTCAGCCTTGATGCTCAGATTCTGCAGGTACGGCATGAGGTGTTGCCTTTGATACCACTGTCTTCTCCCAGGGGACACGCCGCTTACAGCGCGGCAGTTAACATCCTCGGCAACGGCACGGGCGTCGGAGCCACGTACTTCATGACCTACCACACGGTGCTCAAGACCTCCGCTGACTTCATCGACGCCATGGAAAAGGCCCGCCTCATCGCCAGCAACATCACCAGAACCATGGGCCTGGAAGGAAGTGATCACCGTGTGTTCCCATACAGGTAACGTGTGGATTTTGTAAATGAGGGTGTCCTGGGGAAATGCCCACACCCTGGGGTTCCCTTGCTGGGGGGGCCGACACTCGGTTTTCCTTCTGAACCTGGCTCCATCCTGAGCACAGGTGTAGCCTGTCTCAGGAAACGGCACCTGGGCCAGAATCTGAAGCACCTACTGAGGTCTCGGGGCTGGAGCTCACACCCTGCAAAACAGGCGGGGGGCACGGGTCGCGGCACCTGGGGAGCAGCTTCACAGAGCGGGCCCGGCAACTGATCGCTGGGGACAGTGACTTTATGGAGGTTTCTCTTTTTTCATTTATTGTTTTCCTTTTTTTTCCTCATAAAGAAAATATTTTATGAAATACTGAATTTAGAAAATATAGAAAAGTAGGAGAAACAAGTGATTTTCCCCCCAACCCCTGTAATCTCACTGAAGGGAGTCTGGACCTGTTCCTGGCAGGACAGCCTGTTTTCCTGTGAAAGGAGTTCTTGGAGTGGGTGTCCTGACTCCTTAGAGGAGCTGGTTAACTTTGCTGAAAAAGCATTTTCTTCTCAGGCCCTGCATAGACCCCGTTTGGCTGGGGTTAGCCCTCAGGATAGACCAGGGCTTGTTTTCCCAAAATACCACGGAATATTCTTTGTCAATAAATGCCTATAAAGTTGGGCACATGAACAAAAACCTTATATAAAATACGTATCTCGGAGGCCCTTCTTTGGGTGTCAGTGGCCAGAGGTCCAGCTTAACTGCTGGAGGTGAGTCTTGCACAAACAGGGAGGTTTTGTGTGAGGATGTCTCTCAAGGTAGTTTCTGTTTTGCAGTTGTGGCAGGATGAGGAGTAAAGATTCCGGAAGCAAAAACAAGCTGTAACAGAACGTTCTCCCCCTCTCCAGTGTGTTCTATGTCTTCTACGAACAGTACCTGACCATGATTGACGACACTCTCTTTAACCTCGGTGTGTCCCTGGGTGCCATCTTCGTGGTGACCGTGGTTCTCCTGGGCTGTGAGCTGTGGTCGGCAGTGATCATGTGCGTCACCATTGCTATGATCTTGGTCAACATGTTCGGCGTCATGTGGCTCTGGGGCATCAGTTTGAATGCGGTTTCTTTGGTCAACTTGGTTATGGTGAGTCCTGGTCCACTCAGTTTGTCCCTCACTCCTTATGTCACTGCTGTACATTGTTTCTTGGGGTGAGAGATCAAGGCCAGCTCCTGCTCTTGGCGCACATGGTCAGGTGGGGTCAGTGGCAGGTGGAGTTGGACGTGGGTGGTACGTATAGCAATGGAAATGTGAGGTCATGGTCTGGCTTAGGCATTCTGCCTTTAAATTATTATTCTGGGGCTTCCCTGGTGGCGCAGTGGTTGAGAGTCTGCCTGCCGATGCAGGGGACACGGGTTTGTGCCCCGGTCCGGGAAGATCCCACATGCCGCGGAGCGGCTGGGCCCGTGAGCCATGGCCGCTGAGCCTGCGCGTCCGGAGCCTGTGCTCCGCAACGGGAGAGGCCACAACAGTGAGAGGCCCGCGTACCGCAAAAAAAAAAAATTTATTATTCTGAAGGGTGCTTTGCCAAAGTATGTAGCCTGATGACAGCATGATGTTCAGTTTTCAGTTAGAAAAACTGCCCCTTCTCAGTGGAATTTTCTGACCAAGGCCTTTTGCCTTCCATGTGGTTGCCAGGTGCTTTTTAATAGTCTTGAATATGTGCACATTTGAGAAAGTATTAACAGAAAACAGACACAGTGCATCTGCTCTTCAGATACGAACTGAACGTGGCTTCAGGGGGAGTGGTAGTGAGGCCCAGCTAAAGAAATGACAGTGTGCTGGCTGGCTGGGGGTTGGGGGGAACTTGAGAGGTTTCAGCTGTTTCTCCGTAATAGAGGCAGATCTGCTGGAGGAAACTGTGCCTGGAGGGTTCCACACGCTTCCTGGGACAGTTTAAGTTGGTGTGATGGGAGCTTTGTCTTGTAAGTTAGAGGCGGTGCTCCGGGCTTCTTTACCTCCCAGGTGCCCTGATAACCACAGATCCCAGGAAAAGGGGTGGTTGCTTTTACTGTTTTTAACTGGAGAAGGGCAGTTGTAAAGGAAGCACTTTATTTCAGAGCTGTGGCATCTCCGTGGAGTTCTGCAGCCATATCACGAGAGCGTTCACGGTGAGCACGAAGGGAAGCCGCGTGGAACGGGCAGAAGAGGCGCTCTCCCGCATGGGCAGCTCTGTAAGTACAGCCCGAGCAGATGACTCGGGCAGATACCTCACCGCGAAGTACCCAGCTTGGTGACTGAGTGTTTCTCAGGAGAAGGAACTTTAAGATTCAGTAGGGAAAGCAGAATTTGTATCTTTTACTTAGCAGCAGCTCCTAAGGATTATAGGTTTTCAGGCAATTCATGAAATAGCTGTATCTTGCATAGAGCTCCACCCTGAAATTCTTTAGAACTGTTAGTGCTGGAGACTCCTTTGCAGACGACAGTATGGCTGAAGCAGTAAAACAGAGAAGTTTGATTTGAGAGCCGTTTAAAACCCAGGCCAGCCATGTGTCCTGGCAGGGGAGCTGCCATGCTTGGAGCCCAGTGTGCAGTTTGTGGTTCACATTTGGAGAATCTTCTCAGGCTAAACCAGGATACAGGACTGAACTATGAGCCAGTTACTTTACCACCAGACAACACTGTTACAGAGTAACAACAAAAAGTGTGTAATAAGTAGCATTGCCTAAAAAAATAGTACATACCTTAATTGAAAAATAATGCTGTTGGAAAAATGGCACTGATAGACTTCAGGGCTGCCATGGGGTCTGTGCAGAATACACAGCTTTTACCCTTATTACACCTTTTTTTCCCCTCAGATTCATAAGTAGCAAATAAAACAATTTAGGCAGAGTCTAATGCTACTTAACAGTAAATCTGAAAGCTGGGGTTCGGTCCCCCATTACTTTGGACCTTGGCTTTTAAGAAATCCCTCTATGAGGAAGTGTTCAGTTACGGTAGGTGATAAAAGTTGCTTCTAACCGCATCTCTCTTCTCTTAGGTATTCAGCGGAATCACACTAACGAAATTTGGAGGCATTACGGTTTTGGCCTTCGCCAAATCTCAAATTTTCAAGAGATTTTACTTCAGGATGTATTTCGCTATGGTCTTACTGGGAGCCACTCATGGATTAATATTCCTCCCTGTCTTGCTCAGTTACATAGGTAAGAGTTTTTATTTTTAACCTAGTGGGATGGAGGAAGCATGATACTAAAGGAAAAGGATACCTTGAAACATTCTTTTGAAGTATTTGAATGTACTTGTACTGATGGTCATTTGATAAATAACACTGAGTAAAAAAACTTCTAAGAGAAGAACTCCAATCCTGGGGCTTCCTGTTCGTCCATACTACTTCATTAGAAAACTGGAGGCCTCGCGTCGTCAGATTGGAAGTGAGTTTGTGCGTCAGCAGCCCAGGGCTCCTCCCTGCTGAGGTGAAGGACACGCGTCCAGCCACAGCCCAGCGGTGCCCTGGAACAGCTCTCATTTCCATTCGCTGTTCTAGCGGAACACTGCCTCTGCTGGTCACCTCTAATTTGGAGTTCTCCTTAGGATCTTTTTGCCTCTGTGGTCACTTCAGCTTCTGTAAATGACCTGTGGCTGAAAGAACAGTACTAATTTGCTTGATATATAGCTTTGTGATTAAGAAAATGAGGGGTTTTTTTTTTCCCCCTTAATCTCTGGGGGATAGGAAGTTGTGTTAGAGTAGAAACTATCTCCTTTTCTCCTAAAGAAATGATCCCAAAGTTCATTCTTTTTATCCCTCACAGGACCACCGATAAATAAAGCCAAAAGTTTGGCCGCTCAAGAGCGACACAGAGGTACAGAGCGAGAGCGGCTCCTCAATTTCTAGCCCGCTCACGGGCTTCGGAGACTCTGCAGGTCAGGTAGTCGGTTTACCACTGGACAGCAGCTGCGTTGTCAAGGCTCGGTTGAACCCTGAGTGCGAGCAGATGTCAGGCTATTAACAGGAGCAGATGTCAGGCTATTAACAGCAGCAGCTTCGGCCATAGCGCTTGTAAACTCAGGAATGCAGACTCTGCCTTGAAGCAGTATTACTGAGCCTGGAGGTAGCCCCAAGACGCTGGAGCGCCTTCCGGTTCTCCAGGAACAAAGCCTTGTTCTCGGGCAGGCAGAAGGGACCGCTAGGAAGGCTGCTCTCTGCTCACTGACACTTTCTAAAGGCCAATCAATGCAATGTTTCTCCTTTTGTAGGAGTAAGCCATCACACAAGTTCTATACCATATTTTTAGTAACATTTGAGGATGTCGTAGATATACTTTATTACAACATCTTGTAGTTTAAAGAGCTTTATTAACGCAATAAATTAACTTTGTACACATTTTATATATATATAAAAAGAAAAACTAGCAAGTGACCTCAGAACGTCGTAGGCCTCATTAGAGCTTGGTCTCCAAAAACCTGTTTGAAAAAAGCAACGTGTTCTTCACAGTGTTCTCCTGTGAAGGAAAATACAGATTTAATCTGTTAGACAAGGCACGAAAGGAGGAAAACGAGAATGAACACTTTGCAGCTCCTAGATGTGGATACTGGGTTTTAACTTCTTATTTTTCTTTCATAAAATACTTTGTTTTCCTAAGCTCTTGAGTTGTCCTTTCTGTTTACCCAGCTTGTGCCACTACAGAACCTTTACAGCCCCCAGCAAACTGCCCTCTGCCCTGAGAGACGGGGGAGAAGCAGGGTGATCAGTGAATGCTGGGAGCCCTGAAAGAGTTACAGGTTCCTCCCCATCCTAAGGAAGAGGGTGCTTTAGATTTCATAACTTTGGAGATAAGAGTGATTAACCAATGCTTTCTGCCTAAAACTAAAACATCAACAAGCCCCAGGCCATTACAACCCTCCGCAGCCATTTCCTGTCTTGTTCCTAATTCTTCAGAAAGGGCCATTCCAGGCCCAGATGTCAGACGGAGCTGGGCCCAGGCCACCCTACCTTCCACCCCGACACCCCACTGCAGTTCCAGAGCAGAACTCCAGTTCCGTCAGCACCTTGAATCCACTCTCACTACAACAGGCTAAGGATTATGTGGGCTGGTACAAAATTTTGTTTTTTAAAAACTAACCCGAGAGTTCTCCAAACCAAAAGGCTTCTCGCCCCCCCAGCTGCCAGTGCTCTCCTGCTACTGTCCGAGTCTCTGGTCGCCCCAGGTCTTTTCCCTGCAGCTATATTCTCACCTGGTGTGAAACTAGGGTTCCCTCGCAAACGCTGGTTTCGCTGTTCAAAAAACCGGAATATAGTGTAGAAAAGCATGTGGTCTTCAGTCTGCTTTGCAGCATCTAAAAATTTTCGTGCAGAGATGTTGTCATGGCCACCAATGCCCCGAATAAACCTTAAGGCAGCTAACACTTGGTGTTTGGAAAGGAGAACTTCTACTATTTCATCATTTGCTGTGGAAAGTCGCTAGAAGTAAGGGAGAAAGACAAATCCGGGTCAGTGCAAGTAATAGGAACATGCTTCTATGGGGTTTAAAACTCTGCTGTATCAGAGTTACCTTCAACATATCCAGAGACAGCTGATGAGCAGGAGGGTAAAAACTTTCCAGGGAGAGCAGCAGACAAGCCTGGAAGACCCATTTTCAGATTAGATTTGCCGTATGTTGAAAGGTCAAATTTTAAGTCACAAAAGTAAAAATTGGGTGGTACTTACCAAAGGCTTCGAGTCGCTGAGGACATGGTACTGCAGGAACTGGTGCAGCGTGTAGAATAGGTTGTGCTGGACGAGCGTCTTGATGACAAGCTCGTGCAAATAATGCTGAGACAGAGACAGAAGGAGAGATGGTGTCCACGTCGCCCAACTACGACAGACTAGAGGCTCAGTATGCCGAGGACCACGGCTGCTCTAAGTGACGGGTGAGAGAACCCAACCTGGCCTGAAACTGCTCATTCCACCTGAGAACGTGGGGTCACGTGAGGAGGGTCACTGAGTCTGAGGCAGGTGTGCAGACTCTTGTGGCGTACAGAGAGTCATCTCAGTTAGGCACTGACAGTGCTTTTACTTGAACAATCCCCTGCCCCTCTAACGTGGGACCACAGATGCTGGCTTGAAGGTACCTGTACTGTGATCTGAAACTGGTTCAGAGAGCGGATATATTCCATGAGCACGGCTATCATGAATTTCTGAGGCATCTCCTACAGAGGGGAAAAGTGTTTAGAACCAGAGTGGCAGAGGAGGCTCCGTGTAACAGCTCCTTGTTTATCCGCCCCCCTGCTTCCAGGGTTCTACTTGGCTGCTTTTGCACAAACCCCTCCAGAACCTCCCGAGTCGGGGATCATCTTTAGGCCTGTGTATTAGAAGCCAAACCATAAGCATTCAGTCCTCACCCAAGATAACCCAGTTACTCTAATCACATTCTGAGTTCTACTCGTTTTCCTCAGTCCCCTTCAAATGAGATCTTTGTTTTGGGAACCTTCAGTCCAGAAGGGGCGGCGAGCCTCCCCTACCTTCTTCTCCGCAAACGCCGACAGCACGTGGGTGTACATGTCAGACTGGTCGACCACGGCCTGGGTGCGCGCCGGCCTCCTGAGGAATGGGCCGCTCCGGCTCTGCCCCGCTTCCAGTGCCTGCACAATACATCACAGACGGGACCTCAGTCGTCTTCCGGGACATGGCGTGTTCGCAGTTAATCCAGAAAGACTGAACCCCTAGATGCTGGGAGCCTAAGACGTGAGCAGAGGATGACACTTACTTCATTACTTGGACAAAACTCTTTCCTGTGCTGGCCGGGGAGGAGTTTAGGAGGTCAGGAAATACACCAGTGTTCACGGATGGAACTAAGAAGCCTAAGTCATAGTTTTACCGAGACTTTTATTTTTTTAATTTTTGGCTGCACCGCGCCACATGCAGGGATCCTAGTTCCCATACCAGGGATCGAACCTGCGCCCCCTGCAGTGGAAGCACAGAGTCTTAACCACTGGACTGCCAGGGAGACTTTTTTTTTAACCTCTTAAAATAACTCCCTAATTTTGTTAATCACAGACCACCTAGCATTTGGGTTATCCCTGAGTAGCTGAAGGGGATGGGCGTTCTGGGGTTTTTGTTATTGTTTAAAACCACTTCCATTTTTAGCCTTTGGACTAATCAGATTCTTGAAGTGGAATCATTCATTCCACTTCTCCTGAACTTATTTCTAGCTTCAGAAGATACAATAACAGTACAGCAGACCCCGATAAGCCATGCTAATTTTTTCCAGCCCTTCACAACACGCACTTGAGCCCACTAGAGGAAAAGCACAGTGCTGACGCTGAGTCACCACAGTCCTGAGGGGATGCTGACTGGGTGCCAGGACACGTCTTATTTTTTATAGCTAGTACATCCTCAAAGGAAAGGAAGAACAAGCAGCAAAATGATTATATTTCTGATTTACTGAGTCTAGGCTCTGGATTGGCAGAAAGACATATAAAATAACCAAACTGAGACTGCTTTTTTTTATCCATAAAATAAAGGCAGACCAAGGAGCTATCTACGTGTAAGATCAAACATAGATTAAAAACAACAAAAGCGGGCTTCCCTGGTGGTGCAGTGGTTAAGAATCTGCCTGCCAAAGAAGGGGACACAGGTTCGATCCCTGGCCCGGGAAGATCCCACATGCCGCGGAGCAGCTAAGCCCATGCTCTGGGCCGCAGCTACTGAGCCTGCGCTCTAGAGCCCGTGCTCCGCAACGAGAAGCCACCGCAATGAGAAGCCCGCGCACCGCAATGAAGAGTAGCCCCTGCTTGCTGCAACTAGAGAAAGCCCGCGTGCAGCAACAAAGACCCAACACAGCCAAAAGAGAAAATAATAATTTTTAAAAAACAACAAAAGAAGGTGAAGACATTAAGTGATGTTCAGCCTCTAGCTCATGGGACACAGGGACCCTGATTTACGTTCCCCCTACGGCCGGCCACCTTGCCCTTTGGCACACAGCAAACCTCAGTGGTGTCATTCTGTCAGAATCTTGTGTCATAATTACACAGACAATATACCCGGGGTGGAGCAGGGAGGAGGCCCTTGTCAACTTACCAGTGTGTAACTCTGCTCGGCGTCCAGGTACTTCTTATACTCCTGGTTGAGTTTATCAAAAACAGTGGCTATCACAGGCAGCGTTGCTCTGTCTGACTCTGTCAACACTGGAAGGAGTCAGGGTTCACACAGGTCGGCCAACCTTGTGTGAACTTTAGAACTTAAACACTGTGAGAGAAATGACTCATTTCCGGGGGCCACCAGGGCATTCGGAGAAACGGTGTAGAGACTGGGGCACAAGGGCTCTCGCCAGCCCTTGCCGGTTACTAACGTAGCTACGGAGGGCGTCAGAAGATTCTCAAAGTAGGTATAAATGTCGTGAGTGACTTGGATTCTGAAACAGGTTTGTTTTCAAGCTGGGGAGGGCAGCCTCTACCCTCACGTGTGCCCATGTTTAGTTTAGTCTTTGCCCAGGAAATGTCTTGTAGAGACAAGTCATTTTTATACTGAGCAGCCTTTCCAGGGGGTTAAATAATCCACTTGTCACTAAGCCAACCGGCTGCAGACAAGATAAAAATGTGGCCCGTCTCCCAGTGGGCGGCGCAGGCAGTGTCAGGAATCAGACCGCAGGGTGAGGACCCCACTTACTCTGCGAGCACACCGACAGGACGACGGTCTTGCATTCCCTTCTCTGGAGGAGGAAGTCCATGAGTCTGCCTTTATCTGGCAAGAGGTTTACTATGGGCTGAAGTTTCACCTGGAGGTTCCAGAGGTAACCTGGATTGAGAGGCAGCAAATTTAATAGTGGGACGCAAACCAAAACAAAAGCCCCAAAGCTGGTTCCCCTCAACATTCATGGGGGGACGTGCTGCAAAGCACAGCCAGTGGCTGCTTCTCACGCCAAAGCACAGGCTGCGATGTTCAGGACACGTCTGACGACAGTGGGACTGGCAGCCAAAGCACCCCTGCGTGTCGGCAGACTCCTCAGAGTGACCCTCCACGCGCCCCCGTGGAGTGTCTACTGCATACAGACAGGCGACCCCTCCCCGCACCTGACCAACCCCCTTGACCCTGAAGGGAGAACGGGTGTCTGCAGGGCACAAACTTTGGTCCTGGGCTCCGGTTTCTCCTGCTCTGGCTCATTGGTCACAAGGCAATTCCCGAAGGAGCTCCGTAACTCAGCCGTCCACCAGCCCTGAACCTCCTGACGCCCACACTGCCGGGCAGGCGGGCAGAGCCCTTCTCAACCGGGGCTCCAGGAGAGGAGAACCAAAGGCTTCACTGGAAATGATCTGAGTCACCCCTTTCTCAAGCCTCCCAGGGCTGGCACCCCTCAGGACGGACGGGAGACTGCCAGCAAACCCAGCTTCCTAACAGCGTGACCCCCAGCCCGACCCACCTTGGCTCGCACTGATGATGATGTCGGGTTGAAAGACAATCCAGGATGAAGAATCTACATGTTATAGGAAATTCTAGACCAGGAAGAGATGAAGACAAAAGGCAAACCCAGCTCCCGTTAGCATCCTCCCACCCTGTTTGCTGAGGCCGCCCTAGGTGCCCGGCCCTTGATGGGAAGGAAACCCCACAGGCGCTTCCCACGACATTATTCACGCCTGACCGGGGGCTCGGACCACCCTCAGACCCCAGTGTAAGGAGAGGTGACAGCTCCCCTGTTGTTCCCAGCCAAGGCCTTCGGAAAGGATACAGAGTTTACACGGGATGGGGGACTGGCTGGTCACGGGAGCAGGACCTACAAAGAGAGGAGACACGTGTGTGTGAGGGCTGGTGACGTGGCCAGAAAGTGCTGCCAATCCTGGGACGTAAAGGTAACGCTTAATGCTTCCTTCAGTAAATGTTCATTCAACTGTAGTTAAATAACGAAGAAGTGAACTGTCGCGTCCACTGATAACACCTGTAAGGAGGAAGCGGGAAGTCGAGAACCATCCATGAAGATGTCTCGCCAAGGAGAAAGCAGGTCAAGGTTCAATTCACAGCGTTTTCTTTTTTACACACATGCACATTAAAGAACTGAGAAATTCACCTGAGTGATTCAGAATCAAATACTCAGATAATTCACTGAGACTATTTCAAACAAAGTGTTTTGTGGCTTAATTATCTAAATAATGAGCTCAATTCTCCACTGCACAGTGTAGATCCAGGCAGAGATCTCACCTGGGAAGCAGAGCCCCCCATAAAACCCTCACGTGACAGGGACTCACAACTACCAGTGACATTGCTCGAGTGTGTATGTCTGGGGGGGAAGCCCGCAGTAACCTTGATAAATACGGCCTGCAAACTGAACATGACTATTCCTAGTTCTGTTCCAGCTACCCAGGTACAATCGGAAAATAGGTTTCAGTCGGCAGGTTGGAAAAGGTGGTAATTTTGCACAGACCCCCCAGTAGAGGACAGGGCCAGACCAGACAAGCTGAGGCAAAGAACACTTGCGCTTGGAACCTACGAGTGAGGGTCCTACACGTGGGCCTTGACTGGCTACCCATCACGTTGACTGAATGCTTTGGTTTTGAAAGCCCCCAGGTGATCCTAACGTGTAGCCTACTCGAGAGCCACTGGTTGAACAGACCAAAACCAGAAGGGGAAACGAGGGAGGCTGGCTCTTCCCCAAGTTGCTGGTCTCGTCTTTCAAAATAGTCCGACAAGCTCTTCCTGACCTGCGACAGTGCACCTGTGACAGCACACCTGCAACAGCTCAGATGGGCAAGATACAAAGATGCTACAAACCTGTGAGGGGCTTGGAGTCTAGCAGGAAAAACAAAAAGTCATTAACCACAAAAAACGCTTTGCCAACCCACTCTAGAAGCCCAGAGATTCACGGACTCTTGAATTCTTATAAATCTCTGGGCTCTTGTTTTAGCCACACCTGGCCTTTGCTTTATATCAACAGCCAGTCAGAACCTGACTACCTTCTTACTGGTCCTAAACAACTGGAACAGAGCTGAAGGACTGAAACGTTTATAGTTGTTTCTGCCCCAATTCACCAGCAGTTACCTTCATGCTGAGTGAGCAGCAGATACAAGCCAACCATTTGACACAATCTACTCTTCTAAACATCACTACCCTGGGAAAAGGAAGAAGCTGGAAAGAACAGAGGGCCAAGAGACCTAATCAAATGTGCGAACTACAGCTGGCCCTCGAACAAGGCGGGTTAGAACCGCATGTATCCACTTATACAGGGATATTTTTTTTCTTTTTTTAAAAATTTATTTATTTTTGGCTGTGTTGGGTCTTCGTTGCAGTGCACAGGCTTCTCATTGCAGTGGTTTCTCTTGTTTTGGAGCACGGGCTCTAGGCGCACGGGCTTCAGCAGTTATGGCATGTGGGCTCCAGTAGTTGTGGTTCGCGGGCTCTAGAGCACAGGCTCAGTAGTTGTGGCGCACGGGCTTAGTTGCTCCGCGGTATGTGGGATCTTCCCGGACCAGGGCTCGAACCCGTGTGCCCTGCATTGGCAGGTGGATTCTCAACCACTGCTCCACCTGGGAAGCCCAGGAATATTTTTCAACAGTAAAACCCACTGTGGTTGGTTGAATCCTTGTATGCAGAACCTCGGCTATGGAGGGCTGACATAAATTACATGTGGATGAACCCCACTGTTCAAGGTCCCACTGTAGCTTATTCTCACACCCTGCTCAGCTTCTGGCTCAGCTGGCAAGTGCTCCTGCTAAACCATCAGCCAGGGCCTGATCTGATTCTTCCCTGTGACAGGTACCAGGATATCCTGCCAGCAGGCGAGGCTGACACACCAAAGCTATCTGACGGGGATTCCTTTTAACAAAACGCTCCTCCCAGAGTTCCAAATGTGTACCATCTGACTATGGTTTACACATTGAAACTTCAACTAGCTTACTCTAGACTCCAGTCTCCTTGAAGAGAATATGATTTGAGTTCTACCTTAAAATCGATTACATTGGGAAAAAGCAAAAGGAACCAAATGGTTTCTTTCCCTTTTGCTGAAATCCTGACCCTCTCTCTTCTCTGACTTCCTACTGCCACCTCTTCAGGTTGGAGGAGTGGTTCAGAATAACCTCAGAACCGCAGCCTAAGTACTTACTGTGACCATCAGTCAAGGGAAAACGCAGTATTTATTATAATTATGACGCAGAATGTGAGAAAGATGAGGAAAAGCGATCCCAGGTTAAAATAACAGCCATGAGCAACCAAATTTAACCTCAGGGCCACAGAGCACAGACCAACAGAAACGTCAAGGTCTTATTCAACATTAAAAAAACCTCTGGGCTTCAATGGGTAATCACAACTCTCCATTTTAAAGCTCAGAGAAGAGAATCGTTCTATTTTCTTCAAAGGAAGAGTCTTCTCTCTTACAAAACACTTTTCACGAGACTTCCCTGGCGGTCCAGCGGTTAAGACTCTGCACCTCCACTGCAGGGGACACAGGTTTGATCCCTGGTCAGGGAACTAAGATCCCACAGGACCAAAAAATAAAAAAACACTTTCACAAGAACACAATTTTAGCTTAAAGAATCAGCAGGAGTATCATTTAAAAAACAAAACAAAAAACAGAATCACCCCTTGCAAAAGCAAACAGATCTGGGAAGCCCTTTATCTGCTCCCCCATCCATGCACACACAGAGATTCCCTTTTACCTGCCACAGGGATCTGATAGGGCTGAATGGATCGAGCTGGAAGCACCGGGTGATGGAGGGTAACGGTGCCATCGAACTCCCCCCTCAGCTTGATATCAAATATCACTGATGTCTGAGGGGGAGAAAGACAAGACGGTGATATCAGACAAACCACGGTTCCACCCGTCCCTCTCGTGACCTCACACCTGCCGTTTGGGGTCAGCTGAAGGAGCCCCGTGTCTGCGTTCCACCCCTGCACGCTGGTTCTTATTTGAGGAGGGACCTGCTGGAACATCCCAGCTCTCTTGTACATGTCTATCAGCTCTCAGAAGTATTCCTGGAATCTATGACATGCTGCCTCTGAAGAGCTCCATCTTTATTAGTTATCGACACGGGTGTCACCAGCCTCCAGGAGGCAAGGAGGGAAGTGGCTTGTCTCCCACCAGACACCCAGCTGATGGGGTAGAAGCAGCAGGATCATTCTAGTTCTTTCTCTGTGGCCACAGAGCCTCAAAACCATCATCATCTACACTCACAGAGGAAGTACAGGGCTCATGTGCTCACACAACACACTGGCTCGGCAGGGAATCCCCAGCTTAGATGATTCGACCAAATAATTGTTCCAAAGTCCAATCTCCTCACATGTGTTACTTTGTGAAACAGTTTTTAATTATGTTAGTCAACTGGTAGGGTTTTCCTAAACCATCTAGAAATCCAAACCCATTCCACCTGGAAGATCAAAACTTTGAGCATAAAAAGCACTTTCTAGTCTCTTTCAGAGTATTTTGTCCATTTTCACAGCTCTTTCAAGCAGGACACCCCCCAACACTCGTACCTCCGTGTCCTGATGATGAACGACCACCAGGTTGTCCACCACGTTCAGGGCGAACTTCCCTGTCCTGTTTAACTTCAGTATGTGCATCTTTTTACAGGCGCCTTCTCTGTAGGACAACAGAAAGGTCAAAAAATAGATCGACAAGCTTTAGTTCACATTTTACAATCGGAGAAGGGGAAGAAAGCATTAAATATACCGTGGTAGGTGATATAGGACTACCTCCGCTCCAGTACTATTGGAGGTCCGAGAATGATGCCTCAGGAAGAGAACATATAGCTGTCCGTATCTAATCACAGAACAAAGAGACGTAAGTCATACTGGCTGTTTGACGTCCCTCCATTCTAACTGCAGAGTTATAAGGCCATAGTTAAGTAAATTAAGAGATATTTACTTAATGGGGTATTTCGCAACCAACAGAAATATTTACAAAAACAGTGCAGTTAGCTTAAAAATAAAAAAGCCTATTATAAAGTTAAGTGAAAAGGGGGGATGCAAAACTAAATATAGCTTGGGCTTCCCTGGTGGTGCAGTGGTTAAGAATCTGCCTGCCAGTTCAGGGGACACGGGTTTGAGCCCTGGTCCGGGAAGATCCCACATGCTGTGGAGCAACTAAGCCTGTGTGCCACAACTACTGAGCCTGTGCTCTACAGCCCACGAGCCACAACTACTGAAGCCTGTGCACCTAGAGCCTGTGCTCCGCAACAAGAGAAGCCACCGCAGTGAGAAGCCTGCACACCGCAACTAGAGAAAGCCCACGCGCAGCAACAAAGACCCAACGCAGCCAAAAATAAAATTAAAAGAAACAAAACTAAATATAACTTGATCAAAATATTTCAAAAGAAAAACACAAACTTCTGCAGAATGACTTATGCAGAATGTCCAAAACTACTGGAACGAAATACATGTTGTCAAATAGCTGCCCTTGAGTAATATGCTAAGTCCATTTTCTTTTTAACTTTCTGTAATTTCCCAGTTTTATATAATGAGTACATTCCTTAATCACAGGAAAATATTATCACTCTTGACTTTTAAGCCTCATCTGATAAATGTTGCCATGACCAGTTCCTGCATGTACACTTTTATTCCAGGAGTTCACACTTTGCTGGGGCTGCCTCAGGGACAAGGAGGAGACTGGGGGAAGGGTCTCCCCCTTTGCAAGGACTGTTCTCATTTTATCTTTTTCTAAACCAGGATGCCACAGATTTCTTAAAAAAAAAAAGCATTCTAAATGCTAAAAAATTTTACTGTTTGGAAACCACTGTTTTAGGCCATAGAAGAATCAGAAGTAATTTAGGAGCAAACTGTTTATATTTGTTGAATATGGGTATATAGGAGATTCTTTGTATCAGTTTCTATTCTTGTGTGTTTGAAACTTTCATAATAAAGTTCTAAAATTTGAGATATCTGCATTTCCAAATGAAAATATACCTTCCTACATAAGTAATTCAGGTCTACATTTGTTAGATCAAAAATGTAAACTATGTTTTTCTTTAGAACAAGTATGATATATTTTAGCTAAAAAATAATGTGTGATAAGTTTTGACTCACTGACTGAAAAGAAATTTCTAAAACTAAGAAACCTAAGAAATAAATTGGTTCAATGTTCTCATTTTATCAGACTAGAATGGTGAAAAATTCCCTAAGATCACAAAGTTAATAAAATCAAAAAAGAATGTCAAGAAGATGACGGGCTTTCTACATTCCTAAGATCTGGGTACAAAGCAGGGAAGGCGGAGTCCTTATCCTGTGTTCCAAGGCTACTGGAGCACGGGCAGCCCTGGAGTTCTTACAACATGCTTCTTCTATCATGATATCCCTGAAAGCAATTATGAGAACGAATTCTCTCAAAGAACAGACATACATCGTCGCCATGGCAATGTCTCTCTCTGAGAGGCTCAGTTTAGTTGACTTAGGTGCAGCTGGTAATTCGATCTCAAACTTGGGCAGCTTTGACATAGTGCCAGCCTGTTTGGGGAAGAAAAAAGTTTTAAGAAAAGCTCATTAAACCCCCTCTGATGTTTTAGCACTCCCCACATCAAGTCATTGAGGATATACACGCACTATGTCTTTCCATCCTTTCCAGGGTCCCAGGGGCCTGTCCCAAGAAGGACTCATTCTTGGCGGTGATGGGATGGTACGGGGTGCCCTCTAGTGGTCGGAAGTGGCAAGGCTCTTGTTGGAGGAACGTGCCCCTTTGAAGTTACTGGATCAGTTAGGAGGTTAGAGGAACAAGGTAGGAGGGGAAATTTTTTTAAAGGGAAGCTGACTCTTACCCGGAAGTAGAAGGGCTGCAGCACATTTCCAAGCACCGTGGTGGACAGCAGAATCACAGCACTCTCGGGACAGTACATGTACCAGTTCACATTGATGTTCTGGCTCTTCAGGAGTTTCAGATTCCGTTTCTCTGGTAATACCTGATGCAAAGTTCAAGAAACAGAGCCTTCATTTAAAAACAGCAAATGGGGCTTCCCTGGTGGCGCAGTGGTTGAGAGTCCGGCTGCCGATGCAGGGGACACGGGTTCATGCCCCGGTCCGGGAAGATCCCACATGCTGCGGAGCGGCTGGGCCCGTGAGCCATGGCCGCTGAGCCTGCGCGTCCAGAGCCTGTGCCCCGCAACGGGAGAGGCCACAACAGTGAGAGGCCCGCGTACCGCAAAAAAAAATAAATAAAAACAGCAAATGGGGAATTCCCTGGTCGTTCAGACGTTAGAATTCCACGCCTCCACTACAGGGGACACGGGTTCAATCCCTGGCTGGGGAACTAAGATCCTGCATGCCACGCGGCTTGGCCAAAAACAAACACAACAGCAAAGTGTCTGAAGACTGGGACTTCCCTGGTGGCACAGTGGTTGGGAGTCTGCCTGCCAATGCAGGGGACATTGCATTGTCCCTTCCCAGGTTCGAGCCCTGGTTGAGAAGATCCCACATGCCACGGAGCAGCTAAGCCCATGCACTGCAACTACCGAGCCTGCGCTCTACAGCCCACGAGCCACAACTACTGAGCCCGCATGCCATAACTACTGAAGCCCGTGTGCCTAGAGCCGGTGCTCTGCAGCAGGAGAGGCCACTGCAATGAGAAACCAGCGCACAGCAATGCAGAGTGGCCCTCGCTCACCGCAAATAGAGAAAGCCCACGCGCAGCAATGAAGACCCAACGCAGCCATAAATTAAAAAAAAAAAAAGTCTGAAGACTGACACAGTAAATGAAGAAAATAATAAAAAGCAGAAGAAAAAACCCAGTAGGTTAAACAGAAAAAAATAATCATTTTTATTTATCACAGCTACCATTTATCCAGCCCTGTGCTTAGCGCTTCCAAATCTTAGCTCGTTTACTCTCTCCACAACGCTGAGAGCTGGGCATCATTAGGCCAATTTGAGGGGAGAAAATAAGGCTCGGAGAGGCGAGGGGACCTGCCTCCCCAGTGACGGCCTAGGCAGCCCACTTCACTGCAGGGCGGGGCTGAGCCTCCTCATTCCCAGGCACCGTCCACCGAAGGGCAGGGAGGAGCAGCATCCTCACTGTCACAGAAACGGTCAAAACAAACCCGTGCCCCTGGAGCCACGTGCACCGAACCAGGCACCACCCAGCCTGCAGTCTCAATTTGAGGCTGGGAGGGGCTCCCTTCTTCTAACAGACGTGTTCATGAGACTCGGCATGCAAACCTAGTATTTTATAATCAAGGCACATTTCAAATATACTCTCAATCTTCTGATACATTAAGGAATGCTGAATACAGCCCCAAGATGTTAATGCTCCCAGAACACTGCCCTGCAGAACAGACCTGGAAGTCAGGGTTGGGGGTGTGGGTTTCTCGATAATCCAGGTACAATAAAATAAAGATGTGATAGAGTCCTCTTTCTTTCTAACTTATTTCTTGAAGATCTGAAAACCATCTAGAGGACCTGAATGGACACTTTTCTACTACTGAGAACAGAAAGCTATACTTTTAAATGATTGCCCGAGGGAACCCTTCTGTAAAGCAAGCAGTCATTTCCTTGCTATCATAGGTACAAAATTCTATTTCTGTACGTATGGGATTCGTGTAGTTTTTCTTTCCTTCTGCTGGTCAGCTAAGGTTCTGATTACAGCCCTACAGCAAAGCACCACAACATTCACTTTGCACACTGTTACACAGGTATATCTCCTCCATTAGTACATTCTAAATTACACTGCTTTCGTTAGGGCAACAAAGATAACACCTGAAAGAATACTAACACTCTCCACATTGGCTCCACTTAGCAAGATCTCAGAAGCTTTCCCAATAGGTCAGGCAGCTAGAACATACTAGAAGATAAAGAGGAAGGTGCAAAGTAAAATCAGTAGAGTGAAAAGGCAACCTACGGAACGGGAGAAAACATTTGCAAATCATCTATCTGATAAAGGGTTAATATCCAGAATATATGAGGAACTCCTACAACTCAACAACAAAAAGAAATAACCCAAATAACAAAGCACTTGAATAGACATTGTCCAGAGCACATGCAAATGGCCAACAAGTCATGAAAAGTTGTTCAACATCACTAATCAGAGAAATGCAAACCAAAACCACAATGAGACACCGTCTCACAACCAGCAGGATGACCGCTATCAATAAAACAGAAAACAACTAGTGTTGGTGGTGATGTGTAGAAACTGGAACCCTGTGCTCTGTTGGTGGGGACGTAAAATGGCATAACTGCCATTGGAAACAGTATGGAAACAGTACGGTAACCCCTCAAAAATTAACAACAGAATTACCATGGGATCCAACAATCCCATTTTAGGGGTATATACTCAAAAGAATTGAAAGCAGGGTCTCAAAGAGAGACTTACACACTCGTGTTTCTAGCAGCGTTATTCACAATAGCCAAAAAAATGGAAGCAATCCAAGTGTCCATCAGTGGAAGAATGGATAAACAAAATGTGGTGTATGTATAACAATGGAATATTATTCAGCCTTAAAAAGGAAGAAAATTCTGACACATGCTATAACATGGACAAACCTTGAGGGCATTATGCTAAGTGAGATAAGACAGCCAGAAAAAAACAAACATTGTATGATTCCACTTATATGAGGCAGAGGTCCTTAAAGCAGACAAATTCATAGAAACGGGAAAAACAGTGGTTACCACGGGCTGGGAAAGGGGAAATGGGGGAGTTGTTGTTTAATAGGTACAGAGTTTCAGTTTTACAAGATGAAAGTTCTAGAGATCTGTTTCACTACAATGTGAATATATTTAACGCTAATGAATTGTACACTTAAAAAATGGTTACGACGGTAAATTTCACGTTATGTGCTTCTTATCACAAAGAAAATTCTTTTTAAGAGGAAGAGGCAGTTCAAGAGGAAACACAAATGTACAATACACAAAAGGTGCTTACCTCCCTCCCTCGTAATGAAACATACAAATTAAAATGGCTTTCCACCTCTCAGACTGGCAAATGTCTACAGACTTACAACATCCAATTCTGCTAAAGCTTTGGAAAATGGAGATTCCTACATTGCTAGTGAGAATGCAACTTCTAGAAGAAATTCAGTGATATCTTTTCAGCTTTCTAGATGTTTGTACCTAGGCTGTAATTTCCCTTCCAACAATTGCCTCACCTAAGAATATAAAACAATGGTTACAAACCCGTTCACTGCTTGAAATCACTGTAGCATTGTTTGTAATCACTAAAAAGTGAAAACAAGCATGAAGTTCAACAGGAACTGGTTAAACGGTAGCAGATCCACACGACAGAACAAATATGGAAAGACGTCTAATGACAGCTATGCCAAAAATAAATAAATAAAGCCACAAGTCTATATACAACATAACCATTTCTGTAAAATAAACAAATGTTGCTCCCTGAGTAGGAATGAAATGGAGGAACATGCATCTAATGGTTACTTCTAGGGACTACGGGGGACTTTTACCTTCCATATATCTTGGTAACGTTTGAATGTTTTACAAAAAACATGTATTACTTGTAATTAGAAAAAAAGAACAAAAACCCAAACGGAAGACTACAGCTCTGGAGTCTCAAACTATCTATCCAGTGCTGAATTCAAAGGCGGCCAAACACGATCACAGACCTTCTCTAGCGCATGCGAGTGACACAGTACCTGGTAAAACTCGATTCCTTGATCTGTGATGAAGACAATTTCAGTAGAACTGGTCCAGCAGAATCCTAGTATGTTGGCATTCTTGGTCTGAAAAGAATTGTAAAAGATTCTTTTTAATTAAAAGAAAAAAAATGTATGTATAATTCTCTTCAAAAGCTTAAAATACCTTGTTGTTTGTATTGCTCTTTAATAAAAGTTACCGAGATTTGATTACTTATGAACAAATCAAACTTTCTTTTAAATACACCGCTCCCAGATTTTCACCTGTAACGCCTCACTGAGGCACTTGAATCTGAAGTCCTTCTCGTCAACAGGACAGAGAGAAAGGCAACTGCCCAGCACTCACTGATACCAACCTCTACTTTAGGAATCAAAGGACAGCTGACACTCTGAGTCAAACACATCATAAAAGCTGGCGTTATAAAAGTATAAAGGCCTAAAGGTTCTCTGTGGCTCTTGCCCCAAATGGGGTTGGAGGCCTTGAGCCCCGTCCCAAGTCAGGTGGTGAACAGCAGCAGTGAGAGCCGAAGGGCAGCTGGGCCAGGGCCAGGGCTCTGCTGCACACAGAGCACCCGGAGCTCTGCCAGGGGCTCAGGCGTTTGCAGATGGGCCCCTCCTTGCTGAGGGACCCACCTGGATCCCCAATCAGCAAAACTGTCCCAAAAATGAAAAAGCCATACCCTATCCACCTGCAGCTTCTGCGGGTTTCCCGGGTGCCGCGATGCCCGCTGAGCTGAGCCCCCACTAGCCTAGCTCATCATAGCCGGCAAATCTAATTAAAATGGATTAGAATCTCCACCGAGGGAAAGAAGGGACGGAGGAGGGAAGGGGAAGGACACGAAGAGCACAAGTCGAGAAAAGAAAACATCGTCAGGAAAAAGGGAAAAAAAACTCCTTTTCCAAAAACCTCCAAAGAGGCTGCTATCGCCGCCCAGCAGAGAAGGGCAGGGGCAACAGGAAGACGACAGCCACCAAGTGCTGACGTGGCTCGGTGTTCAGCATCCTGCATCCATTTAATTCTTCCAGCTCCATCTTACAGACGAAGAAACAGGCTTTAAAAACTTTAAGAAGTGTCCAAAGTCAGAGCCAACGTGAGGCAGATCCCAGCATTCAAGCACAACCTGCTTCCAAGTTCGTGCTCTAAATGACCACGCTACCCTGCGCCTCCACCCCCGGAGCTAACGCTCACCAGCTGGAAGAGGATCAGGCCCATACCTTGCACTCCTGAGTGTACTCCAGCTGAGAACTATCCGGGGTAAAATTAGAAAAATCCTGGAAAACAAAAACACGCACGAGGAGAAATGTGGACTGGGCAGCATACTGCCGACCTACTTTGGTATACAATGAGACAAGAGAAAAAGACAAATAAATTTAAAAAGTGATCAGAAAAAAAACCTGACAAAACCCAAAGACAGGAAAAATAAAAAGACTGATTTGGACAATCTGCCCCCTTAACAGCAGCAGGCCGACAATTGAGTTTTTTTAAACGAGTTAATCCAAATACTGTCGGGGTTTAGAAACTGATTGAGAATTCATTCCTCAAATGGTTGATTTCAGAGAAATGGGTTGCTGTATTTTACTAGGGGCTTTCCAAAAATTTTAGTAATTAATACTTGACAGAAGGAAACAGGATTCTGCCTCCTTCCCGACAGCTTTTCCTCTACTTCACGAATGGCGATGGTGAAGATTTATGAAGACTAAAATGCTGACAGGCTGCTCCAGCTTTGAATATCTGCTCCTATTAGGTTGAGCATTCACAGATGAGAGAAGTGAATAAATGGAGTTACTCTGGTAAGCTTAACTCACAAAGTCTCCAAAGATATGCTTCGCATAACCTATGGTGCTGGCTGTCAATCAATACGAAAGATACCTGAGGTTCCAACTTACTTAAAAAAAAAATTAAGTAAAAAGTTAAGTAAAAAAAAACTAAGGCCATAAGTACGTACCCATTTAAATGTCTTTCTCACCTTCAAGAATCCAAAGGCTCAAATACAATGCAGCATAACTATAGCTTCCATGACATTAAAATAATAAATGGTTCCTTTAACACTGGAATTTTGCAATTCATTCTCTTCCAAATGTACTTCTAATGTCCTTTTCTTCATACTGTATTTAAAGATATGTCTTACCACGGTCTTTGAGGTCCTCTGAACAGCCAATATCTTATTTTCTAAGGAAAACTTAATGCACTTCACTTCTCCTTTGTCCTCCATTCTTTAAAAGAAGAAAGAGCAGGTTATGAGTTACACTTCAAAACTGCATTCTAGCATCTAACATTTTGTGAGAAGAAAACAGGCAAGTTAAATATTCAGGAAGGGACTTCCCTGGTGGTGCAGTGGTTGAGAATCTGCCTGCCAATGCAGGGGACATGGGTTCGAGCCCTGGTCCAGGAAGATCCCACATGCCGTGGAGCAACCAAGCCCATGCGCCACAGCTACCGAGCCAGTGCTCTAGAGCCCACAAGCCACAACTACTGAAGCCCATGCGCCTAGAGCCCGTGCTCCACAACAAGAGAAGCCACCGCAATGAGAAGCTCACGCACCGCAACGAAGAGTAGCCCCCGCTCGCCGCAAATAGAGAAAGCCCACGTGCAGTAAGGAAGACCCAGTGCAAACACACACACACACACAAAATTCAGGAAGCAGCAAATCTTAGTTTAAAATTAAAACTATGTTTCTGAAGCTATCAGTAGGACTGCTTTTCAAAGAACGAAGTCCAACTGGCAACGGGTGGCGTGAGAAATCGACAGAACTGCAGGTAACAGCGACCGAGGGGTTGAGAACATTGCACTTTCACATGAGCCTCCCTTTAGCCGTAACTAAGTCCAGACCCATGCAGTAACTTTCTCCACACACTGCCGCCTTCCCTCTCCAGCGCCCTCACAGCAGCACTTTCTTTTTTCTTTGAGATGCTGGCAGCTGTGAAATATTTATTTACTTATTTTATTTATTTTTTTTTTTGCGGTACGCGGGCCTCTCACTGCTGTGGCCTCTCCGGTTGCGGAGCACAGGCTCCAGACGCGCAGGCTCAGCGGCCATGGCTCACGGGCCCAGCCGCTCCGCGGCATGTGGGATCTTCCTGGACCGGGGCACGAACCCGTGTCCCCTGCATCGGCAGGCGGACTCTCAACCACTGCGCCACCAGGGAAGCCCTACTTACTTATTTTTGATTGACGTACAGCAGTGCTTTTGAAAGGAGTCTACTCTTTGCCACTCAGTACCCAATGGGCTGCACCGCCAGGTGGGCTCCACCTCGGGTCTCACAACTGCCTCAATCGGACGTTACATGGGAAGTCAAGAAATGGACCACAGAGGAAACTCTCAGAGGAAAGGGGATGTTCACTGTCCTGACTGGTGATGGTTTCATGGATACACGTGTCGAAACTCATCAATTGCATATGTCAAATATATGCAATTAATGATAATTAGACCGCAATAAAGCTATTAAAAGTAAATAAGATGTTTTTTTAAAAGAGGGTTAAGTTCAGTATCTCCCCCCCCAAGCCTTCCTGAGCCCCTTAATCTGGATCATCATGGCCTCACCCTCACTTTCCACACCCAAGAAACCACCAAGTCTTACCCCAGACCTTCTTAAGCAACCCTTGAGTGCCTATTGTTTGCTGGTCTACAGTGCCTTCAGGCTGGTCTTCCCTGCCTGCTCAGATTATAGCAATTGTCTCTTAATGGGATCCCTGACTGACAGGCTCCCAGTAATCAAGCTTCAATGCTGCAACAGTGCGCTCTTTCCAAACACTGATCTCATCATGCCACGCCCCACCTTTACCTTCAGGAACGAGATAAAGCCCGAAATCCACAGCAGAATATAGCGGCCAGAGGTCACACCACCACCCACCCCTTCCCTGCATGAAACCTCATTTTCAGTCACACAGACTCGGAGTCCCCCCAACACGGTGCCTGCATACCTTTTTGTTCCCTCCATCCGGAAGCCTCTTCTCTTCTCTACCTAGAATCTTGTCTTTCAAGCCTCGCTCCACTCTGAGGCCTTCCCCCGCCTGGGCAGTGGTCTTCCCCAGCCCACCCCAAGACAAATGTCCATCTCTTCTCCGTGGCCACATTCTGAACAGAGCACTACTACAGCACCTACCACAGTAAACTGTATGAGTCCACTCACCTGCCTCCCACTCTAAATGTATGACTTTTCTAGAAGGGAGCCAAGCTAACTCAAAGCCTTCCCACACCTGATGCCCAGCACAGGGGCTGCAATCAGTGTTTTCCAAACAAATGATGATCAAAGAAAAAGAGGCTGCTTCATTTTCTGCTTCAAAAACTGTTTCCTATTTACACAAGCCAATTGTAAAATGTAAAATGAGGGCCTACACTGTACTTTCCCCTTCTGTAATCAAAAGAGTTAAGGTGACCAGATAGTTTATCATCCAAACTGAGATATCTCTGAAAGTAAAAGAGGCTGCTATTCATTTCCCTTAAGCATAGTGGAAGCTGAGATTTTAATGCACTTTATTAGACGGGAAACACTGACCTAGGAATCTTCTCCACCTCCCAAACGCTCTGCAAAGACCCTGGGCCCAGAGAGGAAATGAAGGCCCTCCCCTCAAGAAACCGGAAATAGGCACATCAACGCACCCAACCGGCTAATTTCAAGTGTCAGGAAGTAGGTGCCCTGCGCTGGAGTATCTGGATCCCAAAACAACAGGGAAGGCCTCCACACGTTCACTCTGCAGGAGGTACTGAGATGTACCACCAAGGCTGCACAGCTCCCTTTTCCTACAGACTGGGATATGCCCCCCACTTCAGCCCTCTTAGCGGAGACAAGGACAAAATTTAAAACAATCTTCTGAACGACAACAGAAAAACACCATTTTGTTTACATGCTGAAATATTCTGAAAACGTCAATACAATCATTACCTAAATGAGATGGGATTCCTGTCATCTGGGCCTTTAACTACCACTCCAGTAGCTCCACCGGATCGAACAGCAAAAACCTGAGAGGGAAAAGCAGCAACGTTTTAACGGCCTGAACTTTTAAAGGCTTTAGACACATATACCAACCTGCAACGATGATTTCTGCTACACCCTACCCTTGGTTCAACTGAACTAACGTGGCGCATAGCAAACTGCAGAGGCTTGGTGTCCACACGAATCTTCAGAAAAAAGAGAGTAGAGACCAAAAAAGTCTCCCATTCCGAGAGAAGCCCGCCGAGCGAGGCTCCAAGTTTTAATCCGTTTCGGCAAAGGCGACGCCGCGGCACTTGCGCACACCCTGCTCCTCCTCCCCGCTGCCCCCCGCACCCCGCCCCTTTACAAAATTCCGAGAATAATGAAAATCTCAACGTCTAAATCTTTGAATGCAAGGGAAACTAATGACAAATACAGACAACAAAAGGAGCCGAGGAAACACCGGAGTGCTACCAGCTGATCACACCGGCCGAGGGGCGCAGGGTCGGCGCGGGGGCTGGGGTCCGCCCCGCTGTCACTTCGTGGGGGGGAAAGCCCCGGCCGCGGCGGAGCCTGGTCCCACAGGAAGGGCGCGGATCCCGCGCCCGCACGGCAGGAGAGGCCCCAGGCCTGGTCCCCGGGCTCCCGGCCCTAGCGCGCGGGACACCTGGGGGCACCGGGGTCGGCGGGCAGGGCGCGCCGGGCCGCGCGGGGGAGTAGGGCGCGGGCCTGCCCGCACCTGCTTGTTGGCCTCATCGAAGAAGACGCAGTTGACCGGGTTCGCCTTCTCGAAGTGCACCGGCCGCTCGCACAGCTCCAGGTAGTAGTCCTCCTCGCCCATGGCGGGCGCCGCAGCGGCGGCGGTGGGCCCGGGGGCGGCC
Organism: Orcinus orca; assembly: GCF_937001465.1. Taxonomy (NCBI): domain Eukaryota; kingdom Metazoa; phylum Chordata; class Mammalia; order Artiodactyla; family Delphinidae; genus Orcinus; species Orcinus orca. Next base: position 49,835,770 of record NC_064573.1, read on the forward strand.
GCCAGCGTGGAGCTGAGCTAGCGGCACCCGGCGCTGGGAGTCCGGCAGTGCGGCGGCGGCGGCGGCGGCGGCGGCGATCTCGCGGGCTCTGAGGCCGCTTCCTGGTGCCACGCCCCCAGCACTCCGGCACGTGACTCGCGGCGCCGGCCCCCTGGCCACGCGAGGGGGGCTTCCCCCACCGGCCGAGACCAAGGCCCGCTCTCCGTTAGAGGTTCCTCCCTTTTCCGGGAGGGCGGGGTCCCAGTGCGGCCCACCCGGCCGAGAGCGGAGGGCCGAGGGCGGAGGGCCGAGGGCGGAGGGCGGAGGGCCGAGGAGTGACCCGGAAGCCTGTCGGGTGCCGAGGGAGGGCGTCGGCGCCCTGGATCCCAGCCGCACCTTCGCTGACACGTTCCGGGCCTGGCTCCCACTCCGTTCCGGGAGGCTTGCTCAGGGCCACGTACTCGCGTGGGGCAAGGCTGCCCCCGGGTCTAGGGAAAGCGCATCCTTTCTCTTGGGAGGGCTTCTTGAGCCTGCCTCTGAGGGAGCTTAGTAAGGGAGAACAGTACTGTGGTCGGCACCTGGTTGCTGTGAGCTTGCAACAGGGAAACCTAGTTTAGCTTGCAGGTCTGAACGCCTCTTTTGATGGCTTTGATAGTTGAGGGGGAGGGCGGGGGTAGGTGGGGGTAGCTCCTCATTCAAGAGATAGAAGAGAGAGATGGGAGGGAAGAAGGGAGGATCACGGATGACGCCCTAGGTGTCCATTCTCGACAACCAGATGGATTTTGGCACCATTCTCCAGGATACAGAGGCTTGAGAAGTTTGGCAGGTAAGTGGGAAAGATCAAGAGTTGGGTTTTCAACATGTGAATCCAGAGAAATGACAGCTAGACAGATGGATATATAGGTCTGAAGCTCATCAGAAGAGTGACAAAACTGGAGATAGAAATTGGGAGTTATTGGAATATTTGAAGCAGTGGAATTGGGTGGGATCACCTGAGACAGGGACATAAAGGAAAACACACACACAACCAGCCTTTAGAGGCCAGGACCAGGAATCAGCAAAGGAGGACAAGCAGAGCCTGCCAAGAGAAGTAGACAGAAAACCAGGGAGAGGGTTGTTTCGGGAGATGCGTGTGGAGACTGTTTCAGGAAGCGGGTGCTGTCCGCTTTGACAAAGGCGCTGGGAAAATGTTCCAGAGCAGGTCCCTACTGAGCCTTCCTGGGATAGACCCCCTCCCCCATATCCCCTACTGAAGCTCCTCTCTGAAGTACCCAGAGAATAGTATCTCATGCATATTTCCTGAGTTTTTCAGATGCTGCCCCATCAATTTGAACAAAACACCGCTCCTCAGGGTCCCCAGAGACCTCCATGTCACTATGTTTGCGAAGATTTTTCGGTCATTGTATGTTATTTCCCAGAAGCATTCAGTGCCTCTTAATCACTCCCTCACTCTCTTGAAACTTTGTTGATATTTATTTTTGTAATTATTTGATTATAATCTGTTCCTGTTGTACTGTGAGATCCATGAGAGTAGGGCCTGTGTCACTTGTATCACAGTCTCTCAGCCCTTACATCAGTAGCCTACTTCCTTATCTCCCCTTGGATGTCTCAAAGCACCTGGAAATCAACATCTCTAAAATAAAACTCCTGATCAACCCCCACCAGGGTGTTCTCCAAGGGTCCCTATCCCAGTTAACAGCACTGTTACCGAATTGGTTGACTGGACCCACTCCGGGGTCCTAGCCCGGGTGAGACCCCTTGTCTTGACCACAGAGGAGGCTCTTTTTCCAATCAGATTCGCGTAGCCAACAGTGAAACCGATGCTGAGACCGGAGCAGCACAAGCTTTATTCAATGGCCAGAGAATGGAGAAGCAAGAACCTAGTTTGCAAATCAACTTCTCAACCCAATTTGGGCAGAGACACCAAAAATATAGGAGGGTTGAAGTAAAATGGAGGGAATTGGAAAGAGTGGGAGGAATATTCATGAGTTATTCAAGAACAGGGGTCTTATTTGGACCCAGAACTGATGCAACTCTCCTTCTCAGTCCTTCTGTGGGCTCTTCCAGTTGTTGTCATGGCAGTTGTCAACTGTATTGCTGCTGGTGGGCGTGGCATTTAGCTAACATATTATCATGAGCATGTAATGAGGCTTAAGGTCCACAGGAAGTCAAATCTGCCGCCATCTTGGGCCTAGTTGGTTCTAACCAGTTCTTGTTTTTTTTCTCTTTGCAGCTTTCTCCTGAAACTCAGATACGAGTAATTGGTTTCTAGTCGAGGGAGGGGCAGGGGTGTAATTCTGGGGTAACAGCACCTGCATCCATCCAGTTGCACAAGCCAAGAAGCTGGAGTCCTCCTGGTCACTGCCCCCCTCTCACCATCCCCATGCCCCAACACCAACAGGCCATCAACTGGGAATGAGAAAAGTCTGCAGATTGAAGGGGCTCCCAAGGGAACCCAGGCTTCTCCACAGAAGAGCATATTTTGAACACAACTCCTACAGGAATGTTGGCCAAACACAAGCAAGGGAGGCAGTAGTGCACTGTGTTGGCAGGGGGTGGGGGGCTGGGGGACGAGGGCTGCTCTGAAAAGACTGTCGTGTCTCTTTGACTCTGGGTATCATCCCTTTTCCCTGAGAGGTATCTTCAGTCGATTACGGCAGATTTTTGCTCCTGACAGACAACGAGGCTTAATTCTTCTGCAGCTTACCTTGGATCTGCAAGCAGCATTGAGATCTGCCCGGCTGTGGGCAAGAGGCCCAGGAATACAGTGATCTCGACAGTGGCTGTGGCCCGGGAAATGCTGAGCACGTGGGCAGCCACTGCAGGCCACACAGAAACCAGACGATCCAGAAATGCCCTGGGCAAACCAAGTCTTTGCCTCTCCATCTCTTTCAGTCACAAACTTATTTTTTTCTGTAGAGTTCAGCATTAAAGACAATTTGAATATTTGTCCCATACTCATATAGGATTCCCTATTCTTCCCAGATTTAAAAAAGTTATCTTTTCATTGGGAAACAACAAGACTCTTTAAAAATGGACCAGCAGACATTTCTAGAGTTTTGAGGTTCCACATGTTACCAGGACTTAAATCTGCTGGTGCCCAGCATCAGCTTGGAAATCACCATGAATGACGGGCCAGCATTAGAATCGGGAGAGTCTTCTCTGTCTTGCGTCCCCTCACCCCCACACCTGATAATTACTTCTGTTACCAGAGAGTTCTTTCCGTGAATTTCCTTTGTTACTTAGGTAAATGTTTCCTTCCTCATTTCAGTTATTTGTGTAACAGTTTGTTTCCGTTGTTTCTTTTAAAGATTAAATTGAAGAAGGGATACAAAGCTCTACCTCCGTGTTGGTGTCTTTTCATTGCTGCCACACTTTTTCTCTGCTCAATTTGATTTTCAGAGAAAAATAAAACTTCATTATACAAATCAGAATAATTTTAATATCTAAAATACACTTTTGGGCTTCCCTGGTGGCGCAGTGGTTAAGAATCCGCCTGCCAGTACAGGGGACACGGGTTGGAGCCCTAGTCCGGGAAGATCCCACATGCCGCGGAGCAACTAAGCCTGTGCGCCACAACTACTGAGCCCGTGCACCACAACTACTGAGCCCGTGCTCTAGAGCCCGTGTGCCACAACTACTGAAGCCTGCACACTCTAGGGCCTGTGCTCTGCAACAAGAGAATCCACTGTAATGAGAAGCCCATGCACCACAACGAAGAGTAGCCCCTGCTCGCTGCAACTAGAGAAAGCCCGCGTGCAGCAACAAAGACCCAACGCAGCAAAAAAAAAAAAAAAAAAAAAAAAAATCCTGGTTTCCTTTAAAAAAATAAAATAAAATTCACTTTTATTGGGAATTAAAAGTTGTATTTTTTAAAAATTCATTAAACAATTTCAAAGTATTGTTCTTTTAACTGTATTGCATTGTTTTAGAAGATAATTTGAGCCAAAATTTTCTAAAAACTTGCTTTTATGTTGAAACCCATGGAAGGACAGTAGGCCTCTTGCCCACCCTGCTTGCGACTCTCCTGGAGTAAAAACTCACAGGAGGGCTTCCCTGGTTGCGCAGTGGTTGAGAGTCCGCCTGCTGATGCGGGGGACACGGGTTCGTGCCCCGGTCCGGGAAGATCCCACTCCGCGGCTGGGCCCGTGAGCCATGGCCGCTGAGCCTGCGCGTCTGGAGCCTGTGCTCCGCAACGGGAGAGACCACAGCAGTGACAGGCCTGCGTACCGCAAAAAAAAAAAAAAAAAAAAAAAAGCTCACAGGAGAGTTTGAGCTCAAAGACTTCTCCCAAGACTGTCTGGTTCAATGGCTCCATGAACCAAGCAGTTGGTTGTCAGAATCAAGAGTTAAAATAATCAACAAAAACATGCTGTCATTCGAAAGGAGTGCATTATGGGGGTTAAAATAATTCCAATAGAACAGAAGATATCGAGTGAAAAAAAATCTCCTCTTATTCCTCCCCCACAGCAATTCTCAAGGCCACAGTCCAGAGGAAGCCACTGTTACTAATTTCTCTTTCTAGCTCTGATGATAACACCATTAACTCTCAGATACTTACCTTGTTTTATCAGCTTCACGCAGTATATGTTACTTTCTGCTCTGAAAAAGATGAGGAATTTAGCACGTTGGTCTGCCTCTCACCTCCCTTTCCCCCATACTTCTCAATTTTTGTTACCTGCATTATTTTTAGTTCTAGAATTTACTTGTGTAACTTTATATACCAAAAAAGGTTACCTAAATAAGAAAGGTGTTTTGCTACTTCAAATATCTAGGAGTGACTCTTTAAGCACTGTGAAAAAAAACACAGTAACATGGTATCACAAAAAGAAAATGACAGTTCTCCAGAAACCAAACTTAAAGTCATAGAAGTTTGTGAATTATTATTATTTATATTTAGCAAAAAGATTAGGATCTTTGTTTTCATTATTTTGGGAAAGCAGGAGATCTTGTATCTTCCCTGAAGGCGCTGGAGAACTACCAAGGCAGCTGGAGCCCAAGCAGTCATGATCCAGGGGAGCAGGGAGGCCCAGAGAAGAGAGTCCGGCGTTGCTGCCACTTAGTTCCACAAGGAAACTGCTGCTTTGAAAGCGATGGCTGAGAGGCTGAGGCACTGAGCGGAAGGGGAAAGATAAGACGCTGAGAAGCTGAGCAAAATGTATTTTTAGATACCTTCGGGGCTGCAGTGGAGGAGCGGTGCTGGTACCCACTAGGCTTTCAGTGATGCCCTAAAGGGCATGCCTACCCAGGAGGAGGTAAACTACAAAATCGGCAGAAGGGAAAACAGGGGCGGCCTCCAATCAGCTCAACCCCTAATGGGGTTAGGGTCACCTGCCCAGCCCTGACTGCCCCAGTGTTAGTGAATCAGCTGTAAGTTCATAATTGGTTTATTTTTTTCTTCTTTCTTATCTTACTGTGGGCTTGTGTTTTCCAGAGCGACGGAGAGCTCAGTGTAACTCCTGGTGTTTAAGATAAGCAGCTTTACAAGCTTGTGTTCCTCCCATAGTAGCTTAAAAGGTGCTTCTGACAGCTTCTAAAACCTAAACACAAAACACACAGGCTCTTCTGTTTTTCTGAGTTTTGTTTTTGTTTTGTCTTGTTTTTTAATTCTTTTTCAGGCTTTATGACACATCTGGAAGGATATGTATCAACATTTTTATATCAGTTCTCACAGCCTGTGACTTTCACTTTTGTCTTTGACCTTTTCAAATTCCCTTTGGTTTTTACAATGAGTGTAATTTTTATAAAAGGAACTATCTTTAAAAGTTTGTGTGCCTATATTTACTGGCAAATCTTGACTATCACTGTTTCACAACCTGCTTTTCATTTTGTGTTTCGTGTGTGAATTCATGTTTCCTTACATATATGTATTTGCACGTATATGTGTATACAAGAAGTGTCAGGAATAGTATTGATGGTGGCTGTCTTGTACTGTGGGTAATTTCTGTATTTTTTCTACCTTTGGCATTATTTGCATTAAAAAAATAAATGTGCATCATCTTCATAAACAGAAAAGTTTCTTTTTAAGTTTAGGGTAATAGAAGATATAGAAAAGTCGCTAACAATTAACTAATCTAACCAACCATCTCATGCCCCTCTATACCCCACCATGAGGTCATCCAGCCCCTGTATCTACAACTCAGGTGGTAAGAAGCTCATGTCCTGCCAAAGAACTTGTTCCCTTCTTGAACAGCTAGTAAAGACTTGTTTTAAACTGAACCCGATTGCATGTAATTTAAACAAAAAAGTGACCTGATGTAACTTCTGTTTAAAAAAGATCACTCTGGCTGTTGTGTTGAGACTTGTTCGAAACAGGAAGAGAGACTGGCAAGAACAGAAGCAGGGAGACCAGTTAAAAGACTAACTTGAACTAGGGAGGTAGCCGTGGATGCAATGAAAAGTGGTCAGATTCTAGATATATTTTAATTAGATGTGGAGCACAAAAGAAAGTTTGAGATGCCCACCAGATGTCCAAGTAAAGATGTTAACATGTTGGGTATAAAAACTGGAAAATGTTGTACAGCGTAAGTTCCCTTCCCCCACTCATTATTTAGTTAGGCATTCATTCATTCACTCATTCATTCAAAAATTAATTGAGCACCTATTGTATGCAAGACAATTCAGGGTGCTGGAATTCCAGTGAAAAACATAAAAATCCCTCCCTCCATAAAGCGTATATTTCAGTGGAGCCTCACCTATATTATGACATATAAGACTCATAAAACAGTATATACTAGAGTTATCTTTATTTTTTTAAATGCAAACAAGGAGACCTAAAATGTCTAAATGGGCACTTCTACATTAAGAAAAACTAAAGAGATATAACAGTCATATTCAATGAGTGAAACATGATTGAATCCTACATACAAAAAAAAAACCCTATAAAACATTTTTTGGGACAAATGGGGAAATTTGAATGTAAACTGCATATTTATTAGACAATATATATTGGGTTGGCCAAAAAGTTCGTCGGAGTTTTTCCATAAGATATTACCGAAAAACCCCAATGAACTTTTTGGCCAACCCAATAGAAGTATGTTAATTTGTAGACTATCCTTCTTAAGTGATCCACACTTGAAGGACAGTTCTTGGGCACAAAGAAGCATGATGTCTGCAATGTCCTTTAAATGATTCAGGAAAATAACAACGAAGAATATAGAGATAGGCAAATGGGGTTAAATGTGAACAGGTGAATCTAGGAGACTGGCATACAACTTTTCTGTAAGTTTGAGTTTTTTCAAAATTAAGTTGGAAAACTTAAATTTCAAACAATCATGGATTCACACCCATCTGGATGGCTATTCAAAATATATATGGCAAGTGTTGGTGAGGATGAGAAAAAATTGGAACCCTTGTGCATTGCTGGTGGGAATGTAAAATGGTTCAGTGGCTATGGAAAATGGTATGGAGATTCCTCAAAAACTTAAACAGGATTACTAAATGATTCAGCAATTCCACTTTTTGGTATATACACACAAAAAAAGCAGGGACACAAACAGATATCTGTGCACCCACGTTCACAGCAGCATTATTTAGGATAGCCAAGAGGTGGATACAACCCAAGTGTCTATTGACAGATGAATGGATAAAGGAAATGCGGTATGTCCATACAATGGACTATTATTCAGCCTTAAAAACAATGAAATTCTGACACATGCTACAACCTGGATGAACCTTGAAGACATTACACTAAGTGAAATAAGCCAGGCACAAACTGACTAATATTTATGTGAGTTACCTAGAGTACCCAAATTCAGAGAAACAGTAAAATTGTGGTTGCCAGAGATTGGAGGAATGGGGAGTTTAGTGTTTGATGGATACAGAGTTTCAGTTTGGGGAGATGAAAAAATCTTGGAGATGGATGGTGGTGATGGTTGCATAAAAAATGTGAACGCACTTGGGCTTCCCTGGTGGCACAGTGGTTAAGAATCCACTTGCCAATGCAGGGGACATGGGTTCAAGCCCTGGTCCGGGAAGATCCCACATGCCACGGAGCAACTAAGCGTGTGCGTCACAACTACTGAGCCTGCGCTCTAGAGCCTGCGAGCAACAACTACTGAGCCCGCATGCCTAGAGCCTGTGCTCCGCAACAAGAGAAGCCACCGCAATGAGAAGCCCACACACCCCCACGAAGAGTAGCCCCTGCTCGCCTCAAGTAGAGAAAGCCCGCGCGCAGCAACAAAGACCCAACGCAGCCAAAAATAAATAAATTAAAAAATAAATGTGGAGCTTCCCTAGTGGTGCAGTGGTTAAGAGTCCATCTGCCGATGCAGGGGACACGGGTTCATGCCCCGGTCCGGGAAGATCCCACATGCTGCGGAGCGGCTGGGCCCGTGAGCCATGGCCGCTGAGCCTGCGCGTCTGGAGCCTGTACTCCGCAACGGGAGAGGCCACAACAGTGGAGGCCACAACAGTGAGAGGCCCGTGTACCACAAAAATAAATAAATAAATGTGAATGCAGTTAATGCCACTGAACCGTATGGCTTTTTCGGGCTGCATCGGGTCTTAGTTGAGGCAGGCAGGATCTTTCACTGTGGTGCTCGGGCTTCTCTCTAGCTGCGGTGCACAGGCTTCTCTCTAGTTGTGGCCTGCAGGGTTTTCTCTATCTAGTTGTGGCACGCAGGGGCTCCAGAGTGCGTGGGCTCTGTAGTTTGCAGCATGCAGGCTCTCTCTTTAAGGCGCAGGAGCTCAGTAGTTGTGGTGTGCAGGCTTAGCTGCCCCACAGCATGTGGGTCTTAGTTCCCCGACCAGGGATCAAACCCACATCCCCTGCATTGGAAGGTGGATTCTTTACCACTGGACCACCGGGGAAGTCCCTGAACTGTATGTTTTAAAATGGTTAAAATGGTAAATTTTATGATATGTATATTTAATCACAATTTTAAAAATCAAATTAAAAAACAAGAGGAAGGAAAAACATGATTTAATTGCTCAAACCACAGAGCTCTTAATACCATAAGTGGGTCTCAAACACAGGTCTGTTTGATTACCAAATTCCTGCTGTTAACTCCCATTCTACACTGCCTTTATAAAAAATCAATGCTCCTTTCCTTTTAGAAGATAGACATTAGGTCCTAAATCTTTTCCAGACTAACCACCTTCAAATTCTTTGGCTAATCCACATACAACATGATATGATTTCCAGCCCAATTCTAGCTGCTTTCCTGTAAGTACATTCTCATGCTTGTATCCGTTAGGGCAGCAGTTCTCAAACTTTTGGCCTCAGGACACCTTTTTACTTTCAAAAATTACTGAAGACCTCAATGAGCTTTTGTTTATGTGAGTTAAATATATTGATATTCAAAATTAAAACTGAGAAATTTTAAAAAACTCTTAAAAATAACAAAACATGTTAATATAAAGAATATTTGCAAGTAAAAAATAACTGTATTTTCCAAAACTTCAGTAAGAAAAATGGCATTTTTGTATTTTTCCAAATCTCTTTAATGTCTGACTTATTAGAAAACAGCTGAATTCTTGTATCTACTTCTGTATTCAATCTGTTGAGGTATTTTGTTTTAGTTGAAGTATATGAGGATAATCGGGCCTCCTACAGATAGGTAGTTGGAAAAAGGAGTAAATAAACGGCCTTTTCAGATCATTGTAGATATTCTTTAATACACCAATACTCAGCAAGTCATAATTTCTTAAAGGCTAGTTGCAATGTGGAATCCAAAACTGTATCAATGAATTTTTTGTACTCTGTTACATTAAAATCTATTGGTCTTTCTTGAACTTTGAATCAACCTCTTATCCACTGTATTAGTTATCTATTGCTCCAATACAAATTACCCACAAAACTTAATGGCTTAAGACCACAAACATTTATTATTATTTTTAAAAATATTTATTTATTTATTTATTTAGGCTGTGCTGGGTCTTAGCTGTGGCATGTGGAATCTAGTTCCCTGGCCAGGGATCGAACCCGGGCTCCCTACATTGGGAGTACAGTCTTAGCCACTGGACCACCAGGGAAGTTCTCACAAACATTTATTTTTTTTAACAGTTTCTGTGAATCAGAATTTGCACATGCTTCCCTGGGTAGCTCTGACTCAGGGACCCACCTGAGTTGCAGTTATGATGCTGGCCTGGGCTGCTGTCACGTGAAGGTCTGACTGAAGACACAAAGGGTCTGGAGTTGCTCTGCAACTAATCTAAAGTTACCATCATGTTGTCTATATTCTTCTAGCTTATGGGGGTTGGCAGCGGAGACACCTGAAGTCCAAAATCCTACCTGTTGTATTTCCCTATTTTAATAACCCTGCTTAATAGTTTTTTTAGAAATTCATGCAAGCTCAAATGGTAACAACATAATTTTAATAATTCTATATGTGTAATATACTGTCTTACCATATACCATCTTCTCTCTTTAAAAATTTTCCCAAATATCTTGGATATTTTTCACCTTAGCAAAATTCTTAAATTAGCTGAAGGAGTAGGATGCCCTCCCCATATTCCACCCACCAAAAACACTGTATCTACCTTGGGCTTTGTATTAGTCTGCTTGGGCTACCGTAACAAAATACGACAGACTGCATGGCTTAAAAAACAGAAATTAATTTTCTCACAGTTCTGGAGGATAGAAGTCCAAGATCAAAATGCAGGGCTGATGTCTGGTGAGGCCTCTCTTTGGGGTGCAGACAGCTGCCTTCTCGTGTGTCCTCACATGGCCTTTCCTCTGTGCTTGCGTGAAGGGAGGTCTCTGGTGTTGCTTCCTCTTCTTATAAGGACATCAGTCCTGTTGGATTAGGGCCCCTATGACTTCACTTAACATTTATACCTTTTTTTTTTTTTAATACCTTCTTAAAGGCTCCATTTCTAAATACAGTTGTCATAATAGGGGTTAAGGCTTCATATGGATTTAGGGGAGAAAACATTTGGGGACAAAGGCTTCAATTACTCTGTCCAATATCTGTTTTATCCTTTTCCAAATATAACTCAACTTCAAAAAGATGAAATAGGAAATGAGTAGCACTGTTTTTGTTACTTAATAATATATTAAAACTTCAAGCAATGGACTCATGTGTTTCTTCTTAAGATTTAATTTTTCAAACCCTTTTTGATATTTCCCACATTTTTCATAAACTTTGGCTCATCATTTGGCAGTTTACCCAGATACCGTTCTTATGGTTTTGCATCAAGCATTCTACTTGATTATGTGTTCTTTCCCTGCCAGAAGGCATTAGAGAGAGAAAAACAGTTTAGAGCTGTAAGTTGTAGCTCACCCATTTATTCTCAAATGAATACCCCACCTTCCCCCTCCATCTGCTTTGTTCTTATCTTTCTACTATATTTGGTCTTAACTCCTCAAAAAGCTAGCTATGTTTGGGGAAAAGCTGGAAAGCCCAGGACAGCAAAAGTAAGGCTGCTCCCAAATGTAACCGTTTTATATTAATGAATTGGGAAACAAATATGAAATCGAAGAATAAAAACAAAAGGCTTTGAAATGAATAAACTGATATGCCTCCAACTATAAACTCTGAGAACTTAGGGACTTCCCCGGTGGCACAGTGGTTAAGAATCCGCCTGCCAATGCAGGGGATGCGGGTTTGAGCCCTGGTCCGGGAAGATCCCACATGCTGCAGAGCAACTAAGCCCGTGTGCCACAACTACTGAGCCTGTGAGCCACAACTACTAAGACCGCGTGACCCAACTATTGAAGCCCACGCACCTAGAGCCCATGCCCCACAACAAGAGAAGCCACAGCAATGAGAAGCCTGTGCACAGCAACGAATTGTAGCCCCTGCTCGCCACAACTAGAGAAAGCCCATGTGCAGCAATGAAGACCCAACGCAGCCAAAAATAAATGAATAAAAAACTTTGAGAACTTATAATCATGCTTAAAATATATATCTTCAAAAATAGAAGTATTGAGGTTTGAAAATACAATCAGATGAGCTTTTCCCTAGCAATTTCTAAAGTGTTGGAAACTGCTCAGAAGTTTTTCAAAAGGTGCAGACAACAATTTCTTCTGATGCCCAGGGCCTAAATGAGCAACAACAGAAAATGTACTGCCTCTACCATATCTCGGGGCCTCCATCTCCTTCATCTTCCTTAGGGGTTTACCATGATCATCACTTCACCATCAGCTACCTCGCTTCAACTCACTTTCTGTTCAAAGATTTTTTTTTTTTAAAAAGAGAATAACATTTGCTGAAGGAAAAAAATTGGCAGGGGTGTATGCCCCACTACATGCAATGATTTTTGGAATGCAAGGGACCTTTACTTTAGCATTTCTGAATTTCTATAATATTTAAATTTAAATGAGCATGCATGGGCTTTCCTGGTGGCACAGTGGATAAGAATCTGCCTGCCAATGCAGCGGACACAGGTTCGACCCCTGGTCCGGGAAGATCCCACGTCTCGGAGCAACTAAGCCTGTGTGCCACAACTACTGAGCCTGCGCTCTAGAGCCCGTGAGCCACAACTACTGAAGCCCGCACGCCTAGAGCCCGTGCTCCGCAACCAGAGAAGCCACTGCAATGAGAAGCCCGTGCACTGCCATGAAGAGTAACCCCCGCTCACTGCAACTACAGAAAAGTCCACGTGCAGTAACAAAGACCCAACACAGCCAAAAATAAATAAATAAAATAAAAATCAAATAAACGAGAATGCACGTCTTACTTTTGTAAGCAGAAAAGATGATTTTTTTAAAGAAACTGGCAAAAAATTATCTTGTTGAAATAAAAATTCTCTACATATAATCTTTATTTTGATAATTTATCTTATAGATATTCATATATCCACTTCCATTAAAATGAAACAAAATATGCTTATTTCCATTTTTTCCCCCATCTGTATTTGACTATTTAGCAAATCAGTATTTTCCACTTTCTTTTTCCACTGTGTGAAAAATTTACTCACTGATCTATATGAGAGGAAAAACCTGTTTGTAATGTGAAGTAGGTCATTTAAAAGTGAAATCTAAAGATGGGAAGTTGAGAGGAAAAAAAAACTGCTGAAAATAGCACTGTTTAACTTAAACAGAAGGGGTAACCTGGTGCCAGGACATAAGTTAATACTTCCAAGGAACAGGAAGAATTCACACAGAGAACCAATTCTAAAATGATCTCTTCGTTTTTAATTTCTTAAGAAGCATGTTCACAGCACACTCCAAGAACGCCACACAGCAACAGTTTGCTGCTACCGTCAGAGTATGTCAGAAAACAAAACAAAATTTAATGGTTAACTGTTTTTAAAATTAGTTCTTTGAAACTTCTGTAAAGCCAATAATCACCAGTCATCTAAATATTTCTTTCATAGTGGTAAACATTTCAGAAACGTAATGAGTACCCCAAATCACACTTCTCTGAAATGCAATTAAAAGTTATACAACAGAAACAAAAATATTTTTCTAGAAAGAATATATTTGGCATTTTTAAATAATTTTAATGCAGAAGCTTTCAAGGGCAAAGTTCAGATTTTTACTTTCTATTACCAGACAGAAAGGTTAGGTCTTTAGTGATTCCAATCTGATTCCAGCAATAGGAGGAATGATTCTGTTGCAGTGAATGAGCTTCAATCCTAACAAAGCCAATGTACTTTGGCTGCATTAAGAAGTGGAGTCCAGCCAGTACTAAACATTATTAAAAGTTAGGCCAGATAGTTCAAATTAGTTGGTTAATTTGGTACTCAACTTGTTTTATACATACTTTTCATCATTTGATGATACAATGTTTCTAATTAGCTTGCTATATTTCTCTCAAAATCAATTAGTAAGTATATAGTTTGAGTGAAACGTAAACTGAACTTTGTTTCACTGACTTCATTAAAATATGTCAAACATGGTTAAACATTCCATTCTGTCCTTCTAGATAATTTACATTTTCATTATAAATGCAGAGCAGCTGCACCGTGAGTTACATCCTAACTATTTCACCTAAATGTAGAAAAGCTGAAAGTTAAATTTAAAAAATTTGGATAGTTGAAAAGTACTTATATATTTATCTCTTTCAGAAACCGATGGTGCCTTTCCTTGCATATGAGTGTGGAAAAGAAGAATTCAGTTCATAATTCAAGATATACCAAAAAAAGTACTTTGCTTATGTCTATTTCTGTCAGCCATTCTGAAACCAAATTTCCATTTATATCAGCTACTAAAGAGAAGAAATTTTCCTTTAGAATCATGGTCACAGTCTGGAAAAAGAATTGAGAAGGGCTAATTTCAGGTAAATAAAATATATGAGGAAAGACGCAGCACAAAACAGGGAGGTGAAAAAAGCAAGTAAGTTGTAATGAAAGCCTCCCTTGTAAACACATCTGTCCCTCCCTCCCATATTTGGAAATGTTAAGAACTCTCATCAAACATTTTATGCCACAAATCCTTAAATCAGGTTGATTTCAGCTAGATAACCTGTAGCTGTTAAGAATTATATTATCCTATTCATATCATGAGAGGTAGTTGACATTTCAGTCTCTCAATGCCGAGCTAAAAATTCCACATACCTGGCATATGGGTTACAAGGGAAAAAAAGCACAGAAGCACCATTGTACATTCCTCATGTTTTGGTATTTCAAGTCACGCATAACTTCATTTGCTAATGGCAGCTGACAATCACCACTGTGTTAACACTGAAAGCAGTGGATATTAGTGCTATTCGTCGTATAACACTGGCGGACCTCCATCATCTTTCAAAAATGAAGCAGCTTTCCTTCCATTCTTCTGAACGTGATCTTCATTCATTTTCTCCAAAGCTTCTATCTATAAAATTAATATATTAAATCCATTTGTCAAAAATCTTACTTCACAGCAATTATGCTTGAGATTGAACCAGTATTTTTACTCTCTTAAAACTAGGTCATTCCTAACGACATTGGCCTTGAATTAGAATTACAGTGTGTGACACATATTACAGTGGGTCACATACATGTATGTTTTTACTTGATTCCATTACCAGGGTTGATGTTTAGTGTCTTTATCAAGCTAGCAATTGGCATCAGATATGTTTTACTATATAACCTACACAGCTTTCAGGGAACAAGAAAAAGGAAATTCCAAAGTTGATTCAACAGCAGTAACACCCAGTAACTGTACAGAGCAACTGTACTGAACTAAAGGCTGGATTTACCATCTTCCTGTTACTTCGCTTCTGGCCTTAGACTCCAGCACAGCTTGGCCAAATTCAAGTCAATATGGGGATTTCTGGAACAGATTCTATAATCATTCTCTGCTTTGGCAGGTTGCTGGGAATAATTAGCTGCTGTTTCACTTTTCAGTTTTTGTTCAATTTTCAGAGAACTTCCCCGGAGGTATTTTTTTTTATTATTATTGTATTGTTCTGTAGGTCCATATTGTAATGACTGGGTATTTCCAAGGATGGCCACTGCTGAATCTCTGTATTCAGTTAAAGGCAGGCAGGGACCAAGTGTTACTGCTTTTTGTGTCACCCAGAGTGTTCACCGGTCAGGGAAAAAGGCATATACTGGAAATGTGTTATTTGTCCATCTCAACCAAACTATGAACTTCTTGAAGAAGTGTTTTGCTGTTATGTTTATCCTAGGGTTTAAGCCTGGAAAAGAAGGATCAAAAACAGTATCTCAAGAAAGGAAAAATCTCTAATTAATTTTGTTTTTGAGGGGATGAGAGGATAAACTTAGCTCTGGTTTTCATTATCTACTCTATCCAGGTCCCCACTAACAGCAAGGTGAAAAACAGCCTTATAACACTTACCTCAGCTAAGAACTCAGCTTCATTATCTGCTGAGATGTTTAAGCCTGAAACGGCATTGAAGAGTTCTCGTTCACTAAGGGCTTCCTTTACGCCTCCTTTCTGGAAAAACTAGTAAAGAAATATAAGAAAGTCAGTAGACTTATTAGCAAGGTTCTCCTAGAAACAACAACAACAAAAAAAACAGGGAATAGTGTACTTGTAAAACGCCAGTGAATTCCTTCCATAATTTTTAAGCTACAGATGTTTCCAATTCAAGTATAACTACACTCAGGTTCTACTTGCTTACTGTCCTCTCACACATCTGGGCTGTCGTCTAGACTTAGTAAGTTTGTCATATTGCACCTTCCATAGCTGTGTATGAGTGGTATATGTAAAATTGCTTGGTGTTGCTTTGAATGAGCAGACACAAAATAATCACTAAATCCCATGAATTAACATTTTCCAGTAGGCTCAGAAAGTATTTCCAAAATAAAGTTGTTCTGTCATATTTAGGAAGATCATCTCTATCTGAATCTGTTGCTGACAATTCATTTCCTTTAGAAACAGCAAACAAATGCTTCCCAACTCTGTGATTACTGAGTTTTACCTTCCCTAATCTGTTCACTCTGCCTCAGAGAATGTGGTCAGACTATACCACTAGGAAAACTATTCTTTTAGTCTAATAACAATGGCAGTAAGCATGCAGGCTTGCTTCAGGCCAGCTTCCCTTAAAGCACTGTGCATATATTAAATGTCTACTTGACTGCTTAAATATTTAGAACCAAAATAAAAACTTACTCTCTTGGAAATTTAATTCAGTGGCCCAAATGTGGGCCATGCAATCAAATTCTTGCAAAAAATGAAATCTGACAAATCAATCTTTGTCTCTTTACCTTGAAAGCAACCAGTTAACTAAATTCTTCCTTTAATTTCTAAGAATACAATCATCTTACTTGCCTTAGGAGTGAGAAAAATGTTTGAATATGTTATAGCCCATAAAAAGGACAGTTAGTTTACATGCCTACCTGTGAGACATTCCTACAGTCACGGAACAAGAACTCCAGGCCATGAGGATGGGTTGGTTCTACAGACTGACTGACGTCTATCAACCAGACCTATTTAAATATAGAGCACAGTGATTTCTGTACCTTCAGTAATTTACATCAAGTCACTTAACCTGAATGTTAACAAAATGCTCCTCACCTTCCCAGCATGCCACAGCATGTTGTACTCACTGAGGTCGGCATGTACGAGCTTACACTCATTATATAACTGCTGCATCAACTGTAAGGAGGCAAGGCAGACATTTAGAAAATGAAGGAACAACTCTAATTTACCTACACAACTAAAATGTCTATGTCACCCAATATTTTCCATAAAGAGCAAAACCAGGGTAAAGAACTTACTTCTTCTTTGTACAGTCTAGGACTGTTTTTTTGTTTTTTTTTCCTACCCTGAAGGAGGGTGTGAGCACAGTGAGACAATGGAAGGGAAGAGCACATGACACTCTACTTCCCTATCCATGTGACAGCAATGAGATCAGGAGACCAAAGGGTAGTCCTGGAATCCCACATACGTAAGACAGCTATGGTCACTAACCAGGGGACCTAGGCTTATCCTTCATAAAAGGGCAAACATCCCACTGAGAGCTCTATGGAGTGTATACAACTCCAAGGTAAAAAGTACTTCCTGGGCTTCCCTGGTGGCGCAGTGCTTGAGAGTCCGCCTGCCGATGCAGGGGACACGGGTTCGTGCCCTGGTCCGGGAAGATCCCACATGCCGCGGAGCGGCTGGGCCGGTGAGCCAATGTGCTCCGCAGTGGGAGAGGCCACAACAGTGAGAGGCCCATGTACCGCAAAAAAAAAAAAAGAAAAAAAAAAAAGTACTTCCTGCCAGACAGAGTGGGAAAGAAGTATTCTTCTTAATTAAGCGGCATTATATATTCATGACTGATGGTGACCCCTAGCCTCATAGTAGAAATCAGCATTAATGCTTTGTTTCCCAGCTTTAATAGAATCAAATAGGAAGGGCACATCACTACTTAATCTCTGCCCCAGCCACCCCACAGCCAAAAGAAGCCAGAAAAGTAGGCTTAATTTTCTTTGAATGTTTTCCAACTGAAGGCAGAGAAAGTTGGATTATCTAACTATATCTTAAAAAATTAATTTGGATAATACGTTCATATTCACATCAACTGCCGCATGATATAAGAGTTCCACGCAGAGACTGTTTTAAAAACATATGTTTTGGACTTCCCCGGTGGCGCAGCGGTTAAGAATCTGCCTGCCAATGCAGAGGACATGTGTTCGAGCCCTGGTCCCGGAAGATCCCACATGCCGTGGAGCAACTAAGCCTGTGCGCCACAACTACTGAGCCTGCGCTCTAGAGCCCACGAGCCACAACTACTGAAGCCCACATGCCTAGAGCCTGTGCTCTGCAACAAGAGAAGCCACCGCAATGAGAAGCCCACGCATCGCAATGAAGAGTGGCCCCCACTCACTGCAACTACAGAAAGCCCGTGCTCAGCAACGAAGACCCAACGCAGCCATAGATAAATAAATAAATAAACAAAAAAACATGTTTCTCCACTATTCAATTAAGACAAAAAAAAAAAGACAATACAGAGGAACAACAACAATATGAGGAGCATTTCTTAAGCTTGAAGGACCCCAGACTGAATTTGGTTGCTGTCCCAAAGCATAAATAGCTTCCTCAAGACTCCTGACAAGTGCCTCCCAACTCTAATGCCTGCACAGATGGAGAAACCACCCCTTACTACCTTCTTTTCATCATCACTTATTTTCATTGACCAAATCTGCTTCCCTCTAATTCCCCAACAGGAAAGGTATTTCCCTTCACTGTTTCAAAAAGGCACACAAACTAATGAGGCACTATATCTGCTAAATATAGTAATATCAAGTTTTAGTTAATGAAGTTTTGTCAATAATAGCTTCTGGCTTCTATGTCATTAATGCTAACAACTGAGCCCTCACTTTCTCCACTAAGATTTTCCTAAAACAACTCAAGACATACGCATATTGATATAAAGACAATTCTTCAATATTAACATTCTTTCACAAACTTCAGTTTGTCCTCGTTATATCACCTTAAAATAGTACTATTTTAGGACTTTCTTTTTTAGTTTAGAGGAAATATTGTTTAAAGCTGGTGTGTGAATGGTCTGAAAGGCACAACTTACATGAAGAGTTTGATAGTAGGCTTCTTTCATTTCTTCACTGCTGAGCTTTACTTCTTTCAATTTAGGGGCTGGAACTTGATCATAGCCAATAAAAGACATAACCAAAATGTGTTTCTTTAGGAGCACAACTGTTGGACAAGGAATTCCAGCTCTCTGCATTCTATACAGAAAGAAATGATTAAGAATGTAAAGATCAGAAGGAGAGGAAATTTCATTTATTCAACAAATATCTAACGAGGTCCTGCAATGAGGGGGCACTATGTTGTAATCTGGGGAATGTTGGAAGGCAAAGGCAGTAAGAACAGCCTCTGCCCTCATGGAGCCTGCGGCCTGGTAAAAACAACAGACAAGTGAGGAGATGATTACAGCGCAATGTGGTACATGCACTGGCAGAGGTGGGGGTAGGAGGCATCAAGGAAGAAGCAGGCAAATAGGAATTAGCCAGGTTCCAACTGTGGGGAGATGCTGTGGAGATGCACAGAGGAGTCCAGGAGCACAGTCCATGCGGGGAGTGTGTATAAATCAATGCAGCTGGATCATGAGTAGGAGGAAGGGCAATGTGGGTTTAGGCTACAGAGACAGGCAGGCTCCACATCGCAAGATGACTTTGAACTTTACACCAAAGACTATGGGAGCCGCTGAAAAATTTTAAGAAAGGCAGTGATGAGATCTTAGTAATCCAGAAAAGAGATCGGAGGACAGCAAGACCTCTTAGGAAATTATTCTAATTAGAAGTCCTACTAAGTAGAAGACTTTTGCAGCTAATAAATATAGATAATTACTTTTGAAAGCAAACATCTTTAGGAAAAAGAAACTAAAATTAAAAGCTTTCACGGTTCAGATGTGGGCAGGTTTGTATGTAAGAAAGATTATTAATTTCTTGGTTGACAAAGCAAATTCCTTGATAAATTCTGCGTAGAGAATTGAGAAACAAGTCTAATAAATTAAAGCAAAATGCAATTTGGTAAAACCCTGCCCTCACCAAATGAACAAACATTAGATGGAATAAACATGTTCTGAAACAAAAAAGGAAATCATTATTTGTAATATGCCTAACGGGAAACTGGAAAAGATAGCGTTTAGATATATGACAAAATATCTGCAGTTGAAAATGACTTAATTTCCCTCAAACTTTACTGAGGAAAGAAAAACAAAATGGATTTTTCATCCTACAAGTATGAATTCAGGTTATATACATGGAAATGTTTTCTTACAGAAACTCTCCTTAAGCACTAGAATTTCAAGGCCTTTCATACTTTCTATAAATGAATTTGAAAGAAAGTGTGGGTTTTTTGCCTGGCTGGTAGGCCTAATACAAACAGGTGATCACCCAAGATGACTTCTAGCACGATGATTTTCTTTACCTTGTGAGATTGTGCATTTCTTTTTCTGCCCACATGCGGATGATCTTACGTGGATTTAGTTTACTGAAGCGATCTTTAAACCTGAAATCATCTTTAATATATTTGTCACGATTCTTAAACTCATTAAGGGTTGTTTTAAATACCTTGATGGCACATTCTGTAGGTATAACTTTACTATCTTCCTTTTCATCCTCCATGCTAAGTGGAAGAAACAAACATTAAGTCAGTTCAAGTCGCCAGATAACAAAACAATTTCAAAATAAAGATTTTATGACATGAAAGTGGATCTGCCTTCTCTGAGAATGTCAAGTCTTGGGTTGGTTTTTTTTTAAGGCTTCAAGTTTGAGGTCTTAAGAAAATCCTAGGTTTTAGCTTTTTTAATAAAACACACTTTCAAATAAATTCTCAACAGTTTTCAACAACCCATAATATAATCTTCATTTAATGACTATGGAATTAAACTTGAGGAACAATGAAGACCTATACACTTTAAAATAGGCTATGGTCTGCCCGGGATGGTTCAGAGGCAAAACTCAATGGAAGGGAGCAAAAGAGTCTAGACGATGCTTAGGATGCTAATTCAACAGTCCCACAACAGCGAGCCACTGAGAGGGTCTGAACCATGGTGGTGGCAGTGCGAACCAAAGGGGGAAGGTGGAAGGACAGACAAGATTTACCTTTGAACCTCTGAAGGGATGTTAGTCTGGAAAAGAAAGGAACTATATCTAGAGCACAGAATCTGACTCAAACTCCCAATCCCCTCCTTCTGGGACCATATTTTCTCAGCAGACTCCTCCTCCTCCAGGTAGCCTCAGAAGGCTACAGTACAAACTCTAACTGGTTCTAAGTAACGCCCTCTCTTCCTAACTGCCTTCTCTACCTAAGAAGTGTGACAGCTCCATGGCTTTAGATATCATCTAAATGCAGATAACTGCTACATTTCTATCCTTAGTCTTGACTTTCTCCAGAAGTTCAGGCCCATTTATCTCATCCCTACTTGACTTCAGTTGGATGTCGAGAAGGCATCTCAAACATATCATGCCCAAAACAGAATTCCTGATAACTGTACCCTAAATCTGCCTATCCCCAGTCTCTCACCTCAATAAATGGTACCACCTAGCTGCTCTAGCCAAGAATCTATCCTCTCACACCACACATCCAATCCAACAGCACAGACTGTCCACTCTCACCTTCGAAACACACCTCACCTTGGAAACCTTCATCAGAGGTTCCCCTGTCCTACAGATAAAAAGCAGTCAACCAGTCACTATGACATCACCCTATTTTATCTATTTGCGTAGCACATATCTGATAGTCCTGGAAGGGGACTGAAGGGAGGGGTGGGGAGGAAGCACATTCTGTGAGAGCAGAGCAGGGACCTTCCTTGTACCATACATTGCTGTAGCCCCAGCACCTAGAAGAGCCTGGAACACGGAAGTTGCACAAATACTTGGTGAATGAATGAACCAATTTTCAGGGAGACAGCCTAGAGATCCTTTACAAGGAAGAAATTCCCAATAATTTAAAGATGTTATAATAAATGTCTTTGGATTTTGAGATGGTAAGTTTCCTGTCACTGAAATAATTTAACCGTAGGTAGATGAGGCCCTACCAAAAACACCACTGGGGCTTCCCTGGTGGCGCAGTGGTTGAGAGTCCGCCTGCCGATGCAGGGGACACGGGTTCATGCCCCGGTCCAGGAAGATCCCACATGCCGCGGAGCGGCTGGGCCCGTGAGCCATGGCTGCTGGGCCTGTGTGTCTGGAGCCTGTGCTCCGCAACGGGAGAGGCCACAACAGTGAGAGGCCCGCGCACCACAAAAAAAACCCAAAAACACCACTTAGGAGATCCCTAACTTGGAAGGTCTCTAGGATAAAATCTAATTTGTAAGATTAATCTCGTCATTCTCTTACTAAAAAAACTTCTGTGTTTCTCACTAAATTACACATCCCTCTGCCTAGCTTTTAAGGTCCTCCTTACCAATTTTTGGTTTGCTTACACAATTTTACATCTTATTACCTCTACATATATACCTTCTAATTTCCTCACTGACAAGTCTCATCGCC
This sequence comes from Orcinus orca, assembly GCF_937001465.1. NCBI lineage: Eukaryota > Metazoa > Chordata > Mammalia > Artiodactyla > Delphinidae > Orcinus > Orcinus orca. Next base: position 49,858,027 of record NC_064573.1, read on the forward strand.
TAAATTTCAATCCTCCCATTTTCAGCACCCCTCCCCCACCTCACTTTTTTTTTTCTTTAAAGAATTAAACTTTACAGATAAAGCTGAAGTTCCTTTTGATTATTTACCACCCCTGGTAGTTTCAGTCCCCATTCCAACTCTTTAGAGACAATCACAATCATGAATAGTACCCTTCTAGTCTTTTTAAAAAGATACACACACATACGTAAGTATCCACAAACATACATTTTAAAAAAACCATGTACGTTACGTTCTGTATAACTAAACGTTTAAATAGACGGCATACTGTATATATTCTGCAACTAGCTTTTTGCACTCAGTACTGGGGGGTGGGGAGGGTTGTCTTTTTTTTTTTTTTTTTTAAACCTATTTTTAAAATCCATGTTGAGATCCAACTTCATCATGACCTCTTCCTTGAATGTGACCGGCAATGATCTTCTTCTGTTCTCTATTCCTATCCTGAGGTCTCACTTGTCTAACTGCGTACTATTATGTATTATCTTTAATGGACCATAACGGTTCTTACTGTAACGTTCTCCTCTTGGCTATACCATAAGCTCTTTGACAATAGAAAATATGTTATACACTTATTCCCTGAAAAATCTAGAACATATTACTATTCAAATAACTGTTGATTACTTGGCCAACCTGAGACTGACAGAACCCAGAAGAGCTTTATGGCAGGCAGAACTTAAAATGCCCCCCAAGATCCCAGCCCCTGGTGTACAACCCTGTATAAGCCCCTCCCTTTGAGTGTGGGAGGGATAGCCACTCCCTTGAATAGCTTACATTATATGGTAAAGGTGATGGTATAGTCGTGCCCAGCATTACATTCCATTGTCTAAGACTCAGTCTCAGTAGACTGAAGGGAGAGAGTCTCCCACTGGTTTTGAAGAAGCAACCTGCTGTATGAAAGGGCTACATGACCAGGACCTGCAGGGGCCTCTAGGAGCTGAGAGCAGCCCCCGGCTGACAGCCAACCAAAAAGTAGAGACCTCTGTCCTACAGCTGCAGGGAACTGAACTGTGCCAAGGCAATAGGAACCCATGTCCAGAAAGGAATGCAGCTCAGCTGACACGTGGATTGCAGCCCTGGGAGAGCCTGAGCAGAGAACCCAGCTAAGCCGTGCCTGCCCGAACTTCTGATCAACAGGAACCATGAGATAATAAATAGGTGTTGTTTTAAGTTGCTAAATCTGTGGTAATTTGTTATGTAGCAGAGAAAACTAACATACACTTTAAAAAATATTTACTCTCAGTTGCTGAAAACAGAATGCTCTCTAGCTTTGCTAATTTACAAATGCCAAAGTACGGATTACAATACCAATTCCACCAGGACAGGGAGCTCATTCATTATATCAAAGCATCATTAAGTAAAACAGAAAATGGAAAAGGCTAAACAAGGCAATTGACAAGAAAAAGAAACTTAAGAGGCCAATACACTCAAAAAAAAAAAAAACTTAACCATAATTAAATAAATGCACACCAAAATATTAAAAAGGTACTTTTCATCTTTCACACTGACAAAAAAAGTATTGTTTGATAAGACTAGGCACTGATGAGGATGAGGGAAACAGGCTCATACTGCTGGTGGTAGCATAAACTGGTTAACTTTCTCATAGGGCAATTTGGTAATACCTACTGACATTCAGAATGTATGCAACCTGAGGATGTGACTAGCTCGTAGAGAAAACTGCAACTGCCCTACCATTAAAATGTAAACACAAATTTGAGATTTCTGGTCTTTGGTGTGACATACAAGAAAAAAATTTTTCTTTAATTTTTAATAAATAAAAGAAATCAAGAAACATTGCTTGCTACAATAGCCAGCTGAGAGGCCCAAACAGTGAGCAAAATCTGATACTCTCCATTCAATAAGACCTTATACTATTTAACAGAAAGGGGAAAAAAATGCATGTAGTCTCTGCCCCAGAAATTTCAAATGTTAGGAATTTAGCTTAAGGATTTATTTGCAAAAGCACACCAAAGTATATGTACAAAGATATTCCTATATATTCACAAAGTAGAATGTTCTACTATAAAACTGGTATGATATAAACCAGCAATATAAAAGGATATAAGATATATTAACTGAAAAATGAAGATGCTGAATGCAGAATATAATTTCTTTTGTACAAACAAAATAAGAAATACATGCATAAAAATTTCTGGAAGGCTAGACTAAAAACTATTAATAGTGGTTGCCCTTAGAGGAAAAACCTGTGGGGCGACAGCTGGTAAGATGAAGGCTACCTTCATTTTAATCCTTTCTGTACAGTTTAATTTCTACCATGAGTAATCTTTCATTTTAAAATAATTTGTGCAATTAAGTTATGTTTGCCTGGTCTTAGGGAACGCTCAACTGAAATTTGGAAAGAGGGCAACAGAGCTTAAAGCCAGAAAAAAATAAATGTTTACTAAAATTAATATATACCAGTTATTATAAAACATGATTTCATTTACCCCCAACAAAATCCTATGAGGTAAGGGTCAGTTTTTAAATGACATTTAGTAAATTGCTCCATATCACGTTGCTTGAAAAATGTTGAGCCATTTTATCCTAAAATTCATTTTATCCCTTTCATTTTGGAACTTAGTATAATTCAATACATGATTATATGTATATGTCTCATTTAGAAAGGGAGACTAGTTAAATAATTAAGAAAAACAAAGATAAGGACTTGACCAATAATTGTTTGAATCCCCTTAAGTATAAAATAAATACCTTCTAAACCTAAAAAAAACTAGAATAATCTGTAATCTATTTTAACATTTTTGTTTATAAATAATGTTCAGGTAAAGGAATAGCTGAGATAGTAAGCCTTGCTGAACTAGTAAGACTTCAAAGCTAAGTAACCAGATGACTTCATATTCCTGGCTTAAGCACGTTCTCTCAACAGCATCCACGTTTAAAATTTTTTCTCTTCCTCATACCATCCTTTACTCAACTAAACCCTCATAACAAAAGTAAAATGGGTAAGCTCTAAAATGGCATATGATCTTTAAAGACATTTCTTTAAATAATGAAAGCATTATTAAAAGGGTAGGAATTGGTAACTGATCTAAGTATGGCCCTCCCAACCTGGTACCAAAGGGTCCCACAGTGGAAAGACGTGGGTTTTGAGTCAAACTCAGGTTCAGATTTTGCTATGCCACTTACAGCTGCCTGTATGTTATGGTACAATTACAATAATGTGAAAAATAATATATTCATAGAAAAAAGACTGGAGGAGTCTACAACAAAATTATTAATGGTTATCTCTGGATGGCAGAATTGGGATGATTGTGGTTTTGTGTTTTTTTTGGCTGCACCGCACAGCTTGCAGGATCTCAGATCCCTGACCAAGGATTGAACCTGGGCCACAGCAGTGAAAGAGCTGAATACTAACCACTAGACCACCAGGGAACTCCCCTGGTTGTGTTTTTCTTTACACATCCCTATATTGCTGAGACCTCCTACAATAACACTTTAAAAATAACTGTTCGCCATGCAGAATGAACTTTGATTTTGTATAAATCCATTAATATCAGGGAGAAGGGGCTAAGCTTTTGTTGATATGATGGTATTGTATTTTGCTCATTTACCTCCCTCCGTATGCATGAAAGACAACAGATTCCTTTCCTGTACTAATACAGCCAGTGATTGTCTCCAACATTCCACAGTTGACCATTTTATACAGAAGTAAACGTGTCTTCGGATCAACTGCTTTTTCCTACAAAAGATAAAGCACTGTAAGTGAAAATAACTGGTAATCACAAAACATTTTCTGAGCCATTTCTAGTATCTAACATTCAAAATATATACTTTTTTTAACCTTTATTATTAATTTACCTAGGTGTATATACAACAGGCTCTTAAAAGAGTGCTGTCGAGATACAATTCATTTCTGTAACTCTAATGTCTTTGAAAGTAAATATCTAAAAGAACCATTAAAAATCAGACGCTAGTTTAGTCAAAATTTTATCTCCAAAGTTTAAATAGCTCTCCTAATGTACTTACCATTAGTTTGTTTTTCTAAAGTTTTAAAAATTATTCTCAGATATTATATACTATCTTTGTTAAGGTAAAACATTGTAGACTATTAAGTTATTATAAATATGTCATGATAGGAAACAACTTTTCATATGCAATGTAAACTACACAGTCCAAATTAATTATGACCACTGAAATGTTAGTTCTGAATAAGTGATTAATAACCACTACATGAAATCTGAAAAGTCAAATGGCAAAGCTACTTGGGTTTTATTTACATCTTTGATTTGAAAAGTCAATCTCATGAAAAAAACATCAAACATGAAGTTTTATCTTGTTTTTTCTCTGAACATGAAGTTTTCTAATATGAATCTTTCCACTAAAAAAACAGAAACAAAAACGTTAAGAATACTTACTGCAGTAGAATGCTCCTTTTTCTCATGGAGGCGGGCACTTCGACGTTCTTCTGAGTAGGCATGTTGTTTTAAAGCATTGAAAACATGGTTTGATAGTTTTAAATCCATTCCAATTCCATCTCCTACCTGAAACCCAGGTGCAAACTGCCAAAAAGAAGAAGAAAAATTAGCATCTGAGTAATTTAAAATGGGGAAGTGAAAACAAAAAACAATGAGAGAATCAGTTTTACATGGATTGGGTTTTCTACTCAATAGATGATAATGCTATGAAAGCAGAACCCACAGGTATTACAGAGGAAAAAGCAAAATAACTCACTGGTAAGCCCAACAGAAAGGGAAACAAGGCTTTTTAAGAAACTGTATCCCAAAGGAAGGGAAGGTTTATTTTTATTTTTTATGTTTTTTTTTTTTGCAGTACGCGGGCCTGTCACTGTTGTGGTCTCTCCCATTGCGGAGCACAGGCTCCGGACGCGCAGGCTCAGCGGCCATGGCTCACGGGCCCAGTGGCTCCGCGGTATGTGGGATCTTCCCGGACCGGGGCACGAACCTGTGTCCCCTGCATCGGCAGGCGGACTCTCAACCACTGCGCTACCAGGGAAGCCCCGGGAAGGTTTATTATATGCATAGAAAACATCCAAACACATCTAAATACTAAGGTATTTTAGCATATGCTTTGAACATATGCTAAAATACCTTATGCTTTTACATCAGACAAAGATACATTATATTTTGAAATCATACCAAATCTTACCAAAAAAAAAAATTTTTTCATAGTCAATTATTTTTGAAGAGTGGGTTAAAATCACAAGGTATGCCCACACCGTGACAATTATGTCCAATACGGAAGCCACTAGCTACATGTGGATATTTAAATTTAAATTGATTAAAATAAAATTAAAAATTCAGTTCCTCTGTTGTACCACCCAAATTTCAAGTGCTCAATTGTCGAATATGGCTGCCATATTAGACAGCACTGACACAGAACATTTCTATTATCACAGAAGGTTCTACTGGACAGGGTTGTTCTAGAGTCAGATCTGGATTATTTCTAGAATATGTTTACTTAACAAGTATTTGTATTCTAAAGCCTAAATGTTTTATATTAACCACGATAATTACGAAGGAGGAAAAAAATGCCATTTTTCTTTTTCTCCTTTTTTTTTTTTTTTTGCGGTACGCGGGCCTCTCACTGTCGTGGCCTCTCCCGTTGCGGAGCACAGGCTCCGGACGCTCAGGCTCAGCGGCGATGGCTCACGGGCCCAGCCGCTCCGCGGCATGTGGAATCTTCCCGGACCCGGGCACGAACCTGTGTCCGCTGCATCGGCAGGCGGACTCTCAACCACTGTGCCACCAGGGAAGCCCTCTCCTATTTTTTAAAAATTACATTGTGTTTCTGATTTTGCAGGGGTAGTTCAGGCACAAGATAAAAAATTCAAAAATTATAACAGGGTATACAGTAGAAAGTATATTTATCTCCCATTCTTAACCCCCAATCACCATTGTTATCTGTTTCTCAGGTATTTTATGGAAAATAAAATGCTGAAAAATAAATGTTACTTTCAGAAGAACCATTTCTTAATTTTAGAATCAATGTAAATCAAACTAGTTTTCTTAATATTGATGTAGGATTTTATTCTGAGGTACATTATATTCTCATTAGTGGCTCAGTTCCCACGGTGTTGCTATACTGTCATCTAAAATATCCTTAGAAAGGAGGAAGGATATTTTTAGAAATTTAAAGATACTGTATTTAGAATGCTATGTTTTTAACTTATTCTAATAAAACTTTTGATTCAGAGTAATACTTCTGTAACTTACATTTTCCATTCTGGCTGTATTCTTTCTCCCACATACTACTTCATCATGTTTGGTGGTAATGTCTTTTCCTTTTCCAATAAAACCCTTTTTGGGAGTAGGAACTGGTTTTGCTAAAGGCGATTAAGACAAGCCAAGTATGTAAAAATAGCAAAGACTAAATTGCTGCATTCACTATTATCTGAAAAAGATATTTGAATCTAATAGTAAATTACCAAATGAGATTCAAAGACAAATATAAAATACTTAGTCTTCCTACATCCCCATTCTAGGCCCCCAGAAAATAAAAGCACTGATACCTGGTCTGTAGGGATCATCACGAGTATCCTGCCAGTCAACCTCATCTTCAGAGCTATCACTGTCTTCATAAGGATGTACTTTTCGATAATTTTCAAAGGAAATGGAAACTTAAAAGGCAAAAATGGTTGAAGATGTATTTAGGGGCACATTACAAGCATTTTCTACCACCCGATGGAGTTGACACAATAAGGTCATAGTACCTTTGCTATCTCCATTGAATTTTTTTTCTTCACGCCTAAGCTGTGCATCATATTCTCTGTCAAATTCCATCTGTAGCATCTGAGCCAGCATTAGGTCGCTGGAAGTGTCAATGTTTTCTCCAGTAATAAATGGTCCTTCAGCAACTCTATTCAAAATAAGGCAGTATAGACTAATATAATGTGCTTGTGTAAAGAGACGCTACCAGTTATGGGTGAGATGTGCCTTTTCAGTGTTAACTGTATTGAAGAAACAATGGAAAAGAACTTTACCAAACCCTTCACCCTCTCCTGCCCAGCTGCCCTCTGACCAATAGCAGGCACCTGTGAAAGCACCAACTAGGATTAGGAGAGCTTCAAGAGAAAGCTAAAGGGCCTATAATAAAAACCAAACAGACCCAAAATTCATTCGTTCTGTGTTCTGATCAAAGGAGAGATAACATATATATGAAAAGATAAACAACAAACATTTGATCAAAACTGTACCCTACTTCATTATTTTTTAATCTATTTGGTAATAGAGTTCAACTGTTGCAATGACTAAAACCCAGAGAAACAGAGTGGTTTGCCCAAGATAATACTGAACACTAGTAACAAAATTAGGACCAAAACCCATGTATCAGTGAACTCCCAAAACAGTGCTCTTTCTATTGCACTGCTTTTCTAAATGTATTTCTGAATCATTTGTCATGACAATCACTAATCAAATCCTAAGACTGTTATAACAAGCTGCTAGATAAAATAGAGTCTCTATGAATTTTACTCACACAACTTCAGGAAAAGCGGCAGCTTCTTCTTCCAGCTGCAATTCTTTAGCCAACTGTTCACTCATTACATCAGACAAAGAACAAGATATTGTATTTTGAGGGGTAGCCCATGGACACTATAAAAAAAAAGAGGCAATTCTATTCATAATAATGAACTTAAAGTACTTTCCAAACTTGGAAATAAGGTTATCTTTTGAGAATTAGACTATCTAAATCAACTCAAAAGGAATGCTTACCTTTTTTGCAGAAATCATCTTAAAAGGAAAAATATATCCCAGCTCAAATCTAATCAAAGATAAACCTAAACTACGACAGCCAAAAGCACTCTCCAGCCTGCTTGGTGGGTATGTCCTTACAGTTGAGGGGAAGCACAGGCTACTCTAGCATCACCAACTATCCAATGAGTTCATGTAATGCCCCTTGTTCTGATTCCATGCTCACCAAGCAACCTTCTGCTTATAGTTTGGCTTCTGGGTAGATCCTCTTACAGGAACAGGCTATATACCAACTACCACAATTCAAAGCCCACTTAGAAGTTACACTTCCTTCTAATTTAAGCAGTAAGTCTTCTACATGTAAAAAGTGTGTGGCAGACCCTTTCAAGACACCTTGGAATATGCGAAAATAAAAACAGCAATAACAAACAATGAATCCGATATTTCTGAACTTTGGAAGCTGAGAAATAGATTCTTGAAACAATACTACTAGAGCAAAGTAATACTCTGTGAGACTCTTCTAGAGCAGCCAGCCACTCAGCCCTCCTCGATGGCATCACTATCTCAGCCCTCTTGAAATACGTACAAACCGTAGGTTTACTTCACAATTCCTAATTTTTGAGGGGGGCAGGCTTTACTTAGCAGCAGCAAATGATTCCATTTGATAGTCTAGTGATTAAGACCGTTAATACTGAATAAGATGTCTAAGTATCTCTTGAAGCTGCCCAGCTCTCTATCCCCTTTCCGGTATCATCCTCCCATCACTGGGCTACTGTAAGAGCCTCCTAACTCATCTTTCTGCTTGCTTCCATTCTCCACACCACAGCGTAATGGTTTTTCTAAAACGCAGATCTGATTGGTTCAGTTCCTTACTTAAAGCTCTTTATTGTTTTAATGTCTCCCACTGCCTTTAGGATAAAATCCAAACTCATTGCTTAACTATTACTGAGAGTCTAATTTAGAATATAGCATATAATGGTAAGTGTTTTGGCCACAAATTTGTTTAATCAAGTCTAGCCAGTACAGGCCCTCTAGTTGGTCTAAGGGCCTGCTGGAGTGACTCCCAGGGATAACTGGGCAACTTACCCTTGCTCAAGTTCCATAACGTTGAGGTTTAGGGATTTATTTGGTTCAAACTGTTAGGGTGAAGCACCTAAGGGTGATAAATGATCATTATATTTATGCCTAAGTGAATCAGAATCAAGTTTTATCTAGTCTCACCCTGAGACTGGTGAGATGCCCCCAGCCCCCACCTATACTAGCCTATTGCAGAACTGTTCTGGCCTTGTATAAGGCCAGGCCTGGAAACAACAGGAAGGTTTCCTCATGGTGTGGTATGACTTCCACTGACTCAGATCTTGTCAGCAACTGAGCACTCTCCTGGTGAGGATTTTGAGGTCTGTAATCTTGACGCTCTCTGTAATCTGGAGAATATAGCTAATCTTTTGGCCACATGACTCTCCTGACTTGCTTCTGCATCTTCTAGGTAGAAGATAAAATGCTGCCTCTTACCTAGAAATGCTTGGTCTGATCAAAGTCCAGTTTCCAAAAGGCAAATAACTGTATTCTCTAGCTCAGAACTGTCAATCACATTTTGCAATGACTAACAGTAGCATAACAGGCACCACGGGGATACTCTCTATATTGGCTAAATACACCTAACTTACATAGATTAAGTGACACACTGGAGTAGTTGCAGTATCATCCCCATTTTATAGATTCAGAAACTGAGACACAGAAAAGTTTTTTCACCCAAGATAACACTGTTGATGGAAGTGCTGAGATTTGAACCAAGGCAGTAGGGCTTAAGAGTGTTTTGCTATACTGCTTCCCTAAACACCTTGTCCTAGGATGGGAGAAGCAAACTGCTGTACTGCCTGCAGTCTAAAATCCAAATTTCTCAGTAAGGAATGCCCTTCACAGCTTGACCTAATTTACCCTTCCAGTCTTGACTCTCACCTATCCTAGACTCTGGCAACACTAATTAAATGCTAAATATGGCATAGTTTCACCCTTCCACGCCTTTCACCCCTCACATAACCCCTTCTCTCTCAAAGGTTTTTCTTCCTTCTCTATTTCACCCAATTAAGTGTCAGCTCTTCCATAGGGTAATCTCAGTTTTATCAGACAAAATTAGATCCTTTCCTTTATCTTCCCATATCAGTATTAGATAGTTAAATGCATCAGCCACAACACAGCAAGAGCCCCTTGAACGGCAAGGTCTTCTCATTCTCAGAGTCCAGTGTAGAGCTTCAGACATAAGGAGGCATTCAAGTATTTACTGAACAAGATGTGCCAAAAGGAAACCTGGAGATATCTCATGGAACTGCCAGGCTGTGCCTAGGCGGTAGAGGTCTGGTGCCTTTCTACACCCCTCCTATTTTAAAGTCCTTCTCTCCACCTTGCAGTCAGCTGCTTTGCTCACCCATTTCTTTTGTTTTGTTTTTGGCCGTGCCACCTAGCATATGGGATCTTAGTTCCCTGATCTGGGATGGAATCCGTGCCCCCTGCAGTGGAAGCTCAGAGTCTTAACCACTGGACCACCAAGGAAGTCCCTGCCCACCCACTTCTGATGCTTCTACTCTCTTGCCAGCAGTCAATCAATTCTAAGGTGTTAAAACACCAGCAGCAAATCTCTTGGACAGGCAAAAATGAGAGGCAGTAACTGTGTTATTTTGTGGCAGAGATTTACCTACCCCTAAGATAGACTGAATCAGAAAGGGAAACATGCAGAGACCAAGAGGGTACCAAGACACCCTAACTGCCCACTCCTACTGACCTTGCTCCTCGGAGCCTCAGACTCTAGAGCTGTACTTCCCTGCACCTCTGCTGACCGGCTCAGCTGGGCAACCTCACACTGAGACAATTTCCTTGGGTGGGATAAATAAGTAAAGACTTCCGAAAGTGTGCCAACTTCTATACTTTGAAATCAAATCCAAACTCTTCAAACCAGTAGCCAAAATCCCTCCATAAAATGTTCTGGGCTGGAGGGAGAGCTGCTGGGCAGGGACAGTCCTCCACAGGCACAAGCGGTTCACCACCCTGAGGGGGGCTTAGAAAAGGCACTGGGGGCTCCTCCCACAAATGGGCACCAGTGGGTGTATGGAGGGGAATCCTGTGTCGTCATCTTGCAACTCTTCAGTAAGTCAAACACTCCTTGTGAACAGAGAAACTCTGTCAAATGTTCAAATAATAACAAATCTAAGGAGATAAGAGTAAAAGGCCCTTCATCATCTTGCTCTATCCCAGCGATCCAACGTCCTTTCCCACTACTCCCTTGACCAGCATAAACTTCCCACTGCATCAAGATCTGATGGGAAACTCCACACAATCCTTTCCAGTTAGTTATTCTCCTTTAAATGACATCTATCAAGCCCATCACTAGCTCCCTGATTCCGGTTTGCTGAAGACCCCTCACCAACCTTGTTTTCCTCTCCTCTGGGAAACTGCCACCACTAAACTCAGCAACTTGGGGTCATCACAACCACCATTCTCCCACATCTGGCTGGCTGCAGACTAGTGGGAAATCATTCCCCCTTCCTTCTACTCCTAAAGATGCATCCCCAGCTGCCCATCCCACTTTTTTTTTAAGGTTTTACTGCACACAACTATGGGGAAACGATCAAGTAAACTGAAAAAAAAAAGCAAACATGAAGGAGGCACATAATAAAAAAAATTCAGTCCTCAACTTGAAGCAAGTCAACAGAACCATAACCCCACAGAAAGGTCCCTTTTCTGCTCATGCATGCAGGTAGAAGACATAATCTAGGCAAAATATTTAAGTGGGTAATTTTACTTCTCAAAACAAGGATCTCTGCAAAACGTGATCTGGGTCTGTACAACAACACTAATCTTTTTCTTTTTTAAACTTTCAATTTTAGAGTATTTTTAGATTTACAGAAAAATCACAAAGATTGTATCGAGAGTCCCCAGATACCCCATACCCAGCTTCCCCGTATAAATACTGTACATCTGTCACAATTAATGAACCAAATCATTATTATTAACTAAAGTGCATACTTCATTCAGATTTCCTTAGTTTTCCCCTAACGTCCCTCTTCTATTCCAGGATACCTTCCAGGATACCATATAACATTTAGCTATCATGTCTCCTTAGGCTCCTCTTGGCTCTGAGTTTCTCAGACTTTGTTTTTAGCGACCTTGACAGGTTTTGTTTTGTTTTGTTTTTTGTTTTTGGGTTTTGTTTTGGTTTTTTTTTGCGGTACGCGGGCCTCTCACCGCTGCGGAGCACAGGCTCCGGACGCGCAGGCCCAGCGGCCATGGCCCACGGACCCAGCCGCTCCGCGGCACGTGGGATCCTCCCGGACCGGGGCACAAACCCGTGTTCCCTGCATCGGCAGGCGTACTCCCAACCACTGCACCACCAGGGAAGCCCGCGACCTTGACAGTTTTGAGGAGTACCACTAATCCATTTGTTACAGCTCTTTCCAACAGAGCTACATACTTCCTCACTTTTGCCTACAGTTTGTCAATTCTCCCTGCTTGGAATACTCCCTAAAATTCTTTGTTCATAACAGCAGTTTGGGATTTTGTAACTGGGGACCCCAAGTCCCTTTCAGGGTGTCTAAGAGGTCAAAATTATTCTCATAATAGTTCTAAGATAGTTTTTGTCTTTCCCATTCTCATTCTCTCAAGAGTGTGGAGTGAGGTTTTCCAGAGTCTGTATCAGATATGATGGCAGCACTCTGGTGGCTACTAGAATGTGTACATGTGTATTCTTATGTTTTCTAAAATTTTCAAAGGTAGTAAGTAGGCTGAGGATATAAATGTGCATTTTAAACTATTATACGTAGGATGGATAAACAACAAGGTCCTACTGTGTATAGCACAGGGAATTATATTCAATAGCCTGTGATAAACCATAAAGGAAAAGAATATAAAAAAGAATGTATGTTGGGCTTCCCTGGTGGCGCAGTGGTTAAGAATCCACCTGCCAATGCAGGGAACACGGGTTCGAGCCCTGGTCCAGGAAGATCCCACATGCCGCGGAGCAACTAAGCCCGTGCACCACAACTACTGAGCCTGCGCTCTAGAGTCTATGAGCCACAACTACTGAGCCCGTGCACCACAACTACTGAAGCCCGCACGCCTAGAGCCCGTGCTCTGCAACAAGAGAAGCCACCGCAATGAGAAGCCCACGCACCGCAACGAAGAGTAGCCCCTGCTCGCCACAACTAGAGAAAGCCCGCGCGCAGCAACGAAGACCCAACACAGCCAAAAATAATAAAATAAATAAAAATTTTTTAAAAAGTATGTATATGTGTAACTAAGTCACTTTGCTGTACAGCTGAAATTAAACACAACAATTGTAAATCAACTACACTTCAATATTTTTTTAAATGTGCATTTTTAGAGATTAACTCAGTTTGTTCTTAGTGCGTCTACCGTGCTCTTATTACCCATCTTCAATTATGCCTGCTATAATCTACATATTTGTTAGGACAGACTTTCATCATATACTTCAACTAACACATATTGCAACAGATTGAAGAAAAAAGGAGCTATGAGAATCCAGCTGTTTTCTATTAAGTCAGACATTAAAGAGATTTACAAAAATACGAAACAATACTACTCTTCATTAATTTTTTGTTTTGGAAAATAGTTTTTTTAAAATATAAAAATGTTATTTATATTAACATAATCACTTAAACATTTTTTTCAATATCTCAGTTTTAATTTCTGATATGACAAATATCAATAGATATAACCAATATAAACAAAAATTCTTGGAGTCCGCAATGTTTTTTAAGAGTGTAAAGAAGTCCTGATGGAAAAGTTTTGAGAACTGCCAGCCCTTAATATTCTTTCCATTTTCCAAGACTTTCCTCAAACCTCTACCTCCTCCACAAAGGCTTCTATAATCACTTCAGTCTTTCAAGAGGTTAGAGAAGGAAATGATTAATACTTGTAGCATCTTTCTATTTGTTTTGCCTATGAAAATGCTGTCTTCTCAACAGAACACCAATAAACCCCAAGATGATTTTTTGTTGAACAGTGAAAATGAAATTTTATAGTTCTGATGATGTACACCTAAATGAAAATATGACTGATATCAAATATTTTATTACTGAATTCGTTTTGTAAGTTTGTTCTGAGGTTAGGTATTCTAAGCAACGTTTGTTTCATCTGACATTTTTACAAGCTTTACAGATGCTTACCTGGAGGAATTTAACACGTAAAGTATATATTTACTAGTATCTATCTACTGATTTCATCCTTTTATGTCTACTGATCTTGGCCTTGTAAACAAAGCCTTGATAGAAAAAAATACGCAAAGTAACACATAGATGTAACCACATTTGCCAATGGAATATTTGATTCTCTCTACGGTTGTATGAGAACTTTTATGAAAATTTACCTAAAAGCTTTACCTAAAAGCTACTTATTTCCCCCACTTTCTTTTAAGACCTAGTCTGAAGATCTAGTAAGAGTCATGAGTGTCCCTTTATATGGAACAAGTGTTCTATGTCAGCATGTAAAGAAGTGCATGAAATGGGTAAAGGTGGTCAAAAGGTAGAAACTTCCAGGTGCAAAATAAATAAGGCATGAGATGTCATGCACAGCATGGTGACTATAGTTAATAATTCTGTACTATATATCTGAAAGTTGCTAAGACAGTAAACCTTAAAAGTTCTCATCACAAGAAAAAAAATTGTAATCCTGTATGTTAACTAGACTTATTGTGGTGAGCATTTTGCAATAAATACACATGTCGAATCATTATGCTGTACACCTTAAATATGTTGTTATATGTCCATTAAATCAAAAAAGAACCATTATGAAGTTAAAAAACCTTCACAACCTTAATTTGAGGAACACAAAATCGCAATTGACCCACTTTTGCTTTCAAGTAAACCCTCCATAAAGTAGCAAAGGAATCTTTTCAACCTTCTAATGAAAGTATCATGAAAAGAAGCAGCCTGAAACCAGAAACCAAATGTGAAATAAACATTTTAGTTGGCCATTACCGGGAAAAGCTTAAACGTTAAAACCCAGGTAAATGAGAATTTCATAACCGTCTCAACAGTATGTAAACACTTGAGAATTAGCCTGGAGCCGAGGGAGGGTGCGCCTAGGATTTATCTTTTACTACTTCAAAAACAAGAAACTGCCCAAGTAGGGTAACCACGCTTGCCAAGTTAAGGAAACAGCTTCCTAAACCACCTTTCTGTCGGGCTTTCTGTGTATAACTGGACTGATTCATGTGGCCGGTGAAAAACAAGTTCGTGCTTGTTTTCCGTCAAATGTCAGCACCTTTAAGCGAGTCCTGCCCAAATATTTGTTACAGAGGTTCAGAAACCAAGGTGTAGAACTAGACAGAGACTCCAAACCGCCCAGGGTGGACTTTGGTAGCCTGTGCCCCCCCCTTCCCTGCCTCTCCCACCCCGAGCCCCGCAGCCTCGCCGCCCGTCCCCCGTTCCGAGGTGGTCAGGGTCCCGCCCAGAACTTCCCGAATCGCCTGCGGAGCCGCTTCGGCGCCTGCCACCCTCTCCGGGCCCTCCGAGAGGACCAGCCCAGGCGACTGTGGCAGGTACGTCAGTCCCGACCGCCACTCACCTTGCTGGGTGCCCAGGCCGCTGCCGGCCCGGGCTCAGGGGATGCCACTCCGACCAGATCCATGTGGGGGAAGAAGTCAGCGACGAGAACAGAGCAGAGAGGTGGCAGGACCGGGAAGCAGCCTCCGCCGAGGAGACAGGCAGCGGGGTAGGGGCGACGGGGTGCTGGTGCCGGAGCTGAGATGACAGATGGCGGCTACAGCGGCGGCGGCGACAGCCGCATCCGGAACTAGACCTCTTCTCTTCCGCCCTTTACGCTGGAATGCTAGCTTCCGATTGGCCGCCGCCCCGGGCTCCGCGTTGGGTCACCGTTCCCCGCCCCCGGCGGACCGCACTTCCGGTCGCTGCCCAGGGCTCGGGACTGGTGCTGGCGACCGCCCTTGCCCGGGAGAGCAGCGGATGGGTGTGGCTTCCGCTGGCCAGGCTCTACCCTGTCCCTGAACCGCCTAACCGGTTGCCCGAGAGGGCAGCTGGATCTCGTTGAACGGAATGCGACTGCATGGACTATAAATAAACAAGCAAATCAGGCTCTCTGTTCATGCATTATTTCCCGGGTGAATTCTAAACTGGGATGGTATGGGAGACAGAAAATGGCAGGTTTAGAGGAGAGACTGAAGAAGACGGTCGGATTTTGTTTTTAGTTGTCTGAAGGAGGCGGGGCGTGGAATGTGAAATTTTTTAAATGTGTTATGTAACTTTGAGCAAAAAGAGAACTGCATAATAAAAGGTTTTGTTTGTTTTTGGTTTTGTTTTTGGCCCCGCCCCGCAGCGTGTGGGATCTTGGTTCCCCAACCGGGAATCCAACCCACGCCCCCTGCATTGGAAGAACAGAGTTTTGATTCAGTATTTCGTAGGGAGATTTTCATAAAGTGACCAGAAAAATCCCGAATAGGTAAATCAATGAAGACAGAAATCAGACTGGTGGTTGCCAGGGAATGGGGTGGGGAGGAGGGAAACGGGGAGTGACTGCTTAACGGGTAAAGGGTTTTCTTTTGGGGTGATAAACTGTTTTGGAACTTGATATCAGTTGATAGTTGCACAACATCGTGAATCTGTTCAATGCCACTGAATTTTACACTTTGAAATGGTTAATTTTATGTTAAGTGAACTTCACCTCAGAGAGAGAGTGTGAGTTAACTCCTTAAGTGTTTTAAGGGTAGAGCAGATGCAGGTTATTCCCAGATCAGAGGAAACCACAGTGAAACAATGGTGAGGATGAGGTCGGGAAGCTTAAGGGAGCAGGGTAAAATGCCAGCGTGTTAGATGGGTGATGCACATGGGCCTTGAAATTACCCAGCAAGATGGCAGGGCTTGGGGTGGAATTGGAAGAGTGTGAGCCGGTGCTGGTCTTCAGAAGTTGTGCAGATTGTAATCCAGAGGGGTTGGTAGATGCTGCTGCTAGGGAATCTTAGAGACAGTGACAGCGGGATGGGCAGAGATGCCAGAGGAGAGCCGTATTCCTGAGGCAGCAGGAATCATGTTTTGGGAGCTGCACTGGAGAGAGCAAAGAGTACAGACCCTCTCCCCTGCCTTGCACACTAGACAAAAATGAATAGTCTCAGAGGACACTAAGGTTTTACTCAAGACAGGGAAGAGAGAGGGCGGGCTGTGGGGACAAGGGAAGTTTATTCATCCTGAGTTGGAGTTCCAGGTTAGAACAGAGTTTGTGGGTTAACAATTTTAATGGTTGTGTGTCAACAGTTAAGGTATATACCTGACGCCACCAACTATGTGCTCCTTAAAAAGCACAATAGAATTTTACAATACTTACAGTTTACATTTACAAATATTATTAATAGGAAAAATGGGGTTTACCAACGACAGCATGTTATTGTATGTTATCTGTTTGTTTAGTCCTATGCTATTTAACAGTGAGCTCTTGAATGGTGTAACGGCCATTTTGCTGTGAAGTGGAATAAGCACAATGTTTAAAAGATTTAGTTCCAGTTTTTACTCCTATCATCTCTGTTGATAAACTCGCTGGTGATCAACAGAGATGAAGCTATTCTAGAATTCGCACTGCCTCAGCACGTGGAATCAGCAGATTCTTCAGTCTCTAAAGGGAACTGAAATAAAGCTCTTTAGTCTTTATTATTGAAATTAGTTAAGTCTATTTTGCAAGTACCTGTTTCAGGCAATCAACAAATATTTACTAACTGCTTAGGATATTCCTAAAGTCCTGTGGGAGAAAAAAAGAACGGTGAGATATGGTTGGAGAGATAACATATTCACATAACAACATTGAATGATAATACAAAACTTCTGTCTCGAAAGTGTGCATGATTAATTGCCACATGACAGCTATAGACAACAAATATTTCAGGATTCATTGTGGGTTGATGAGATGTGGAAAGGCTTCATGGAGGAGGTGTTATCAAATTAGACCACGAAGTTTGGAGAGAAGCTATAAAGCTAATTTAGCTGGAAGGAACAGTAGTGTAAGGATAGGAAAGTCCATTATATGTTTAGTGATGACTCAGTATTTTCATAAGGTTTCTAGAGTGGGATTTTATGGATATAGGTTAGTTAGGTTCAGTTGGGACACAGTGGTTTTTGAACGTTATGCAACCCAGTGCCATTTTCTTTCTTTCTTTTTTTTTTTGGCCAAGCTCTGGGGCTTGTGGGAGCTTAGTTCCCCAACCAGGGATTGAACCCAAGCCCTTGGCAGTGAAAGCCAAGACTGCTAACCACTGGACTGCTAGGGAATTCCCCATTGCCATTTTCTAATAACAAATATTTTGTTTGTTCTCTTTACTGCACATTATTTTCTTTAAATTGATGTAATGTTCTGACTATAAAGGATAAACAAAAGGTGGATAATTTTTAATAAAATACATGTACTTGATTCCACTTAGATAAGGTATCCAAAGTAGTAGAAAGAAAGTAGAATGGTGGTTCCCAGGAGCTGGGAGAGCAGGAAAAGAGGAGTTGTTCAGTGGGTATAGAATTTCAGTTTAGCAGGATGCAAAAGTTCTAGAAATCTGTTGCACAACAATGCGCATGTAATTAACACTACTATACACTTAAAAATGGTTAAAATGGTTATATAACAAATTATATGTTGTATATTTTTAATACAATAAAAATGTGAACTTGAATATGTAAGTATGTCTAAGAGTGGATTTCTTTTCATTTGGTTTGCTCAGGATTCACTGTATCTGAAGATTCATGCCTTACATTAGTTCTGGGAAAAAATGCCTCTCACGTTCTATGTATTCTCTTTTTACTGAATTTTTTTTTTTTTTTTTTTTTGCCTGAGTCAGGTCTTAGTTATGGCATGCGGTCTCTCTTGTTGAGGCATTCAGACTCAGTAGTTGTGGTGCATGGGCTTAGTTGCTCTGTGGCATGTGGGATCTTAGTTCCCCGACTAGGGATCAAATCCGCGTCCCCTGCATTGGAAGGCGGGTTCTTTACCACTGGACCACCAGGGAAGTCCCTGAATTCATATTAAATAGAATTAGACCTGCTCATTCTGTCCACCATGACTCTTAACCACATTTTCATATTTTTCATATCTTTGTCTCTTTGTACTGTGTGCTTTTTATTGAAGTAAAATACACATACAAAGTAATACATACACAACTATATGAATATTGCAAAGTGAGCACATCATGGAACCATCAGGAAACAGAATACTACCAGCACTCCAGAGCTACCCCTCATGACCACTTCCAATCCTAGCACTCTCAAGGATTGTCATTATCCTCGTTCCCTTAGTTTTGAAGTTGATGGTCTCCATGGGATGTGGTTTTGTTAGGGGGGTCTGTTTTTTCTTATAACACTTTTATTGAGGTATAATTCACATACCATATAATTCACCAATTTGCAGTGTACAATACAATGATTTTTTAGTATGTTCACTAAGTTGTGCAACCATCAACACAATTTTAGAACATTTTCATCACCCCATAAAGAAACCCCACATCATTAGCAGTCACTCTGCATTTCCCCTAGCCCCAGGCAACCACTATTCTATTTTCTGTTTCTATAGATTTGCCCACTCTGGCTATTTCTATAAATGGAATCACACAACATGTGGTCTTTTGTGACTGGCTTCTTTCACTTAGCATTTGAGATAATTTTTGTATGTTGTATGAGGTAGGGGTCCACCTTCATTCTTTTGCATGTGGATATCCAGTTGTCCTGGAACTACTGGTTAAATTTGCTCCTTGGATTCTCTTGGTGCCCTTGTCAAAATTCAATTGGTCATAAGTGTGAGGAGTTACTTCTGGATCTCACTTCTATTCCATTGATCTATATATATATATTCTTATGCCAGTATCACACTCTCTTGACTACTGAGGTTTTGTAGTAATCTTTGAAATCAAGAACTATGAGTCCTTTAACTTTGTTTTTTTAAAGATTGTTTTATCTATAATGGGTCGCTTGAATTTCCATATGAATTTTAAGATCAGCTTATTAATTTCTACAGATAAACCAACTGGAATTTTGATGGGATTTTGTGTTGAATTTGTAGATCAAATTGGGGAATATTGCCATTTTAACAATATTAAGTCTTCTGATCCATGAGCATGGGGTATCTCTCCATTTATTTTGGTCTTCTTCAGTGTCCTTCAATAATGTTATGTAGTGTTCAGAGTATAAATTTTCACTTATTTTGCTAAATTTATTCCTAAATATTTTGTTCTTTTTGGTGCTATTTTTATTTAATTAATTAATTAATTAATTTGGCCACAGCTGTGGGGCTTGCAGACTCTAAGTTCCCTGACCTGGGATTGAACCCGGGTCAGAGTAGTGAAAGTGCCGAATCCTAACCACTAGACCACCAGGGAACTCCCCTTTTTGGTGCTATTTTAAATGAAATTGTTTCATTAATTTCTTCTTCACATTGTTCATTGCAAGTGTATTGAAATACAGTTGACTTTTTGATCTTGTGTCTTGCAAACTTTCTGAACTCATCTATTAGTTCTAATAGTATTTCTTTAGTGGATTCATTAAGATTTTCTGTATTCAAAATCCTGTCATCTGTAACAGAGATAGTTTTACTTTTTTTGCAGTCTGGATGCCTTTAAAGTTTTTTTCTTGCCTTATTTTCCTGGATAGAGCCTCCAATACAATGTTGAATAGAAGTGGCAAGAATGGCCATCCTTGTCTTGTTCCTGATCTTAGGGAGAAAAGCATTGTCTCTCATCATTAAGCATAATGTTAACTGCAGGTGACTTTTATTGTGTTGAGTAAGTTCCCTTCTTTTTTTCTAATTTCTTTTATGTTTTATTAAAATTTATTTATTCATTTATTTTTGGCTGTGTTGGGCCTTCGTTGCTGCGCGCGGGCTTTCTCTAGTTGCGGCAAGCGGGTGCTGCTCTTCATCGTGGTGCGCGGGCTTCTCATTGCGGTGGCTTCTCTTGTTGCGGAGCACAGGCTGTAGGCGTGAGGGCTTCAGTAGTTGTGGCGCGAGGGCTCAGTAGTTGTGGCACTCAGACTCCGTAGTTGTGGTTCGTGGGCTCTAGAGCGCAGGCTCAGTAGTTGTGGTGCACGGGCTTAGTTGCTCCGCGGCATGTGGGATCTTCCCGGACCAGGGCTTTAACCCGCGTCCCCTGCATTGGCAGGCGGATTCTTAACCACTGCGCCACCAGTCCGTGTTTTTTTGGCTGTGCCTTGCAACATGTAGGTGGGATCTTAGTTTCCTGATGAGGGATTGAACCCCGTGCCCCCTGCAGTGATAGCGCAGAGTCTTAACCACTGGACCGCCAGGGAAGTTCCTCTTTTTATGTTTTTGTTATGGAAGGGTGTTTAACTTTGTCAAATGCCTTATCTGTTTCTACTTGAGATGGTGATGTGATTTTTGTCCTTTACTATATTGATATGGTGTATTGCATTAATTGATTTTTGGATGTTAAACTAACCTTATTTCTTGGGATAAATCACTTGTGGTCAGGGTGTATACTCCTTTTTTATGTTGCTGGATTCCATTTGCTAGTGTTTTGTTGAGGATTTTTGCATCTATATCCATAAGAGATATTGATATTCTTTTTTCCTAAGGGAAATTTAGGAAGTTTCAAAAAGTGTGCAGCCACTTCTGCCGTCTTTTGAGAATTGTCCATGTGTGCTGTCAAAAAATTCATTATTAAAAAAGATTTTTGAGGAGAAAAACCCCACAAGTTATTGTTTAATCCAAGCTCCCTTCTTTGTTTATTCAAGAAACATTTTTTTGAGCACTTAACAGTCAATTTTCAAAAAGCAAATTAATGACTATGACCCTTTGGCCTCAAAGATCTCAATTAACAATACAACTAGTTAAATCTTTTTGTGTGAATAGAAGGTCTATCACAGTCTCATATATAGCAGCTTGTTGTTTATCAATGTAAGACCTGGTAATTTCATTTTTATTCAGTATTAGTTTAGTTTGTTTTGTGGAACAGAATAATGCAGCTTTGGAAAAATCAATACTTCTGGTAAGATCTACAGCACTTTTGCTACGAATGTCAACTTCTATTTGCATGGTTCTTTACTGTGCTGGTCGTTCCTGCTTGTTAAGCAAATTTTGTCAGAGAAAATGAGTTAAGCAATAACTAGGAAGTAATAAGGCCTGAATTGAATTTGTTCACCTCTTAAAAGAGTCCAGGGAAATCTCAGGTATATAACAACCATTTATTTCAAGCAAATTCTATTGGGCAAAAAGTTTCTTTGTAAGGACTGTTTAGCTCTGAAATAGGTTTTCTAAATATTGTCAAGGAAAAATAAATTTTTAGTTTATTTGTGTTTTATGTGGAGACAATATATCCAGTATTTTCTTGGATAATACAGTTTGATAAGCAATTTTACATTGGGCATACAGATAAAAAAGAGTGAAGGCTTCCTGGTGCATGGGGTATTTCTAAAAATCTGTATGTTTCTATATGTGCGGACACTTGTACCTCTAGTTCCTGACAAAGTCCCTCAGTATGTTTTTGTGCATGTCTACTACTGTCTGCCCGAAGCCTAACTAGGTCATTTTTCCTCCCTAGAGACTAGGAATAGGGGCTGTGCTTGAAGCTCTACTTCTGGAAGGATTTATTTTATGGAAATTTCAAAGCAATTGGATTGACTTCTCCTAAAGAAAAAACTACGCTGATTATAGTTCCTGCCCCCTCAGCCTTCCTTCTTTTAAAATAACATTTCTTGTTGTTAGCTTTTTTGTGTCGTTTGCAAAAGTAGTACAGACTCGATGAAGAAAATTGGGAAAATTCAGTAAAGCACAAACAACATTTTGCTCCCACCGCTTAGAGCTAGCTATGGACATTTTTTCTTTAAATGCTAATGGACTGTTGTGAACTGTTCTGTCAGCTGCTTTTTTCCCCACTTCTACCATTTTCTACTTTTTTTACAACAACTACTGTCCGCTCTTGCTCTACGGGCGGTAGCAGCCCTGGGGGACCTATTCCTCCCTCCGCTGTCCTGGGCAGCTGAGTGCCGCCCAGCCCACCGCGAGGCTACGAGGCCTGCGAACGCGCGGCCTCTTTAAGAGGCAGGCACCGGGGGCGGTCCCTGCGCGGATTGGCTGAGCTCGCAGTCACGTGGCGGTCGTAGCAGTCGTGGTGTAGGTGGACCGGCTCGCGCGGCGGCCGTGGGGCTTCTGCGGGGTCCCCGGGAAGGGGCTCAAATTAACAGATGTGCATGAGGAGGTGCCTGGTCGGCCTCACGTTTTGTACCTGCTACCTGGCTTCTTACCTTACGAACAAGGTGAGGAGGGCGGGCTTCTTACCTCACGAACAAGGTGAGGAAGGCGGGCGCGGGGTGCTGATGATTGCCCGTGGGCGATCTTAGTCCCCAAATCGTGTGTAGAGCAAATGCTGCCTCCAGCTTTTTATCTGATTTGTTCCTGATGACGATGGAGAAGAAAACGACTCTGTGTACCATGCTCTTTTAGAAATAAGATTTGTTGGACGGTACTGTCCCCAGTTCTCGTCCTGTAATGCATTCTTTACATCTCCTGGGAAACTGGATGTTTTTGACTGGTGAATTCCCAGGAACTTAATTTTTGGATATGTGGACCACTTTTTAGGGAAAGAAAAAGCAATTGGCTCCTGTTCCCTCGAGGAGGAAGAGTAGGCGAAGAAATCATGCACATCCTGCTTTCTCTTCTAAACATGCCCCTGCCCCAGAACCCCACAAGGTTCCAGAAACCTTTAAATAGAAGATACCAATCCATCTCCATCTCTGCCTCACACCACTGATTCTCAAACCTATTTTTTCTATGTCACCATCCCAGGCACTTCCAGTATATTCAAGATTTTTTCATGGAATTATTTTTTTTTTTTTTTTTTTTTTTGCGGTACGCGGGCCTCTCACTGTTGTGGCCTCTCCCGTTGCGGAGCACAGGCTCCGGATGCGCAGGCTCAGCGGCCATGGCTCACGGGCGCAGCCGCTCCGCGGCATGTGGAATCTTCCCAGACTGGGGCACGAACCCATGTCCCTTGCATCGGCAGGCGGACTCTCAACCACTGTGCCACCAGGGAAGCCCCTTCATGGAATTATTTTAAAAAATAAGATGTAAACTTAATTTTGTTTAATGTCGTAGAACTCTTTTGATGAAGAGGCAGAAAAGCAGTGGTACCATGTTTTTGTTTTGTTAGGAGGGAGAAGCTGGCCTTGGATTTGGTACCATGCAGGGAAATGTTGGATCCCTGTGGGCTAGGGTGGGGCATCACCCCCTGTCCTGGACTCCAGGGTGGACACCAAGCCAAAGTGGCAATAGGGAGCTCAGGACCTCCTTCCCCCACTGTAGGGTCTTGACTGCTCTCTCCCCACTCCCTCTTGAGAATAAAGCCCTCTTGCTCTCTGGAAAAGAACTATTAGCAAATAGCGATAAATGAGCATTTGTTATCGTCATGAACATTGTTGAGGATGATGTAGGTCATGGCCCACATGCTCAATCCTTTCTCTGTCTCAGTTTTACAAAGAAAATATCGTGGAAAAGTGGAGGGGAACAAACTGAATTGTGTGAGTAAATAGACTTTAGAGAAGAATGAAGGTCCATTTCTAGGAAACACAGACCAGAGCACAGGTAGTTAACCATAATTGTGGCATTTAGGAGCTCATACGAGGGGAATTACATGTTGATTAATCCATGGGGAAAAAAAGTATAAATGTAAACTTGCCCAACACCAGTCTATTGCACTTTTCAGATCATGTGAAGTATCAGTAGAACCCTTGCTTAAAGCCATTTAATGGTTTTTAGGCTTTTAAAAAATTCTTAAAGTGTTCAGTCATAGAAAACAATAGAAAAAGATACCCAGAAAGATAAAATACAGTTCTCCCATTCATAATGTGCTGTAAATTTGGTTAAAAGACATAATAGAAATACAAGTTGACCTTAACTGAGTTAACTTTAAACAAATCCTTAAAAAACACACCTAAAAATGTAATATACCTAAGAAGAATTAGTTAGGAAAAAAATCCTAAGAATGCAAAAACCAAACAAAACCCTAAAAATGGAAGGAAAACAAAGGAAAGAATGAACAGGATGCAGTTCTTACTTGAAGAGAAACACAGAAGGCGGTGGATTTTTAGGTAAACTGGGCAGTAGTTAAAGTGGATACCCCGAGAAAACAAACAGTGTCCAGGGGTTTGTCTGGTTTTCTCTGGTGTTACCGCAGTTATAACATGGCACTTCCGGGGTCTGGGACGATGCTGAGGGGTCAGATGTCCACAATATCTGGCCCAGCTGCTGTGTGTTCCACTTTGTTGCGTCCCCAACTGAGAGATTGTCAGGTTTCTGGTGACCCTGGGGAAAGCAAGTCCCCCCTCTCTTTTTTTTTTTTTAATTGTATTGGAGTATAGTTAATTTACAATGTTGTGTTAGTTCAAGTGTACAGCAAAGTGACTCAGTTATACATATACATATATTCATTCTTTTTCAGATTTTTTTCTTGTATAGGTTATCACAGAATATTGAGTAGAGTTCCCTGTGCTATACAGTAGGTCCTTGCTGGTTATCTATCTTATGTATAGTAGGGTATGTATGTTAATACGAAGCCCCTGATTTATCCCTCCCCCCAACATTCCCTTTTGGTAACCATAAGTTTGTTTTCGATATCTGTAAGTCTGTTTCTATTTTGTAAGTAAGTTCATTTGTATCACTTAAAAAAAAAATTAGATTCCACATGTGAGTGAGAGCATATGATATTTGTCTTTCTCTGTCTGACTTACTTCACTTAGTCTCTCTCTTTAGTATGAATTGGAAGGTCATTTTTTTTCCCAGTGTGTGATTTTTTGGGGAGGAATAAAAAAGGCCTTTTTGAAACTTGAGTATACTTATGTTTCTTTAGTAGGGATTTCTTTGATTATATGATCTATCAATTCTCTATAATTTGAAAATGTCCATTAATTTGGTATTTGTTTTTCAGTATGTCCTGTCTGTCTTGAAATTTACCTACCCTACATTATTCCAAGGGTGAGTATCTTTTATGCACTTTATATACATTTGTAGGAAATGTCCAACCAGCATCATTAAATGTTGTTCAAAATATATTTAATGACTGCATAGATTTTTTCATTAGATAGACATCCTGTAATTTATTTAGTCATTCTATTAATGGCATTTGAATGGTGTCCCATTTTGGGGGTATAAACACAACAATGTTCTCAGACAGTTTTTGCATTCAGATCTGCTAAATTTCTAACTATTTCTTTGGAATAGATTCCTATATAAGAAATTTAGATTAAAGAACATGAACTTCTTTAGTAGTCTGCTTGAATATTAAAAAATTCTTTTCCAGTGTCTTTTTACCAATTTACATTGTAACCCAGCCTGTGTATGAAAGTTTCTATGTATTATACTCAAACCATGACTGTTACTTTCTCCCTCTCTGCTGATTTCATGAGCAAAAAATGGTATCATATTATTTTGTCTTATCATTTCTTAGATTATTCATGAAATTGGACAGTTTTCTTATGTTATCCACTTGCATCTCTTTTTTTAGTGTCTATTTGTGCCTTTTACCCTTTTATTTTATTTTTTCTTTTTTTAACCCTTTTATTTTTACTAGGGTTTTAGTATTTTTTTTATTATTTAATGAATTCTTCATATTTAAAGGATGCCAACCACTTTTCTATCATATTTATTGGAATTTCTTTTTTTTTTCAATTTTTTCTTTGCCATTTCATTTTGTTTATAATTACCTTGATTATTTAGTTTTTTTAAGTGACATCATAGAGAATTCATCGTTTGAATGTAGGAATGAAGCAGCAGAGAGAAACAGATGAATCCAGTGTGTGATCTTGTGACTGAGAGATGCTATTATTAGGAAGAAGATAGAAAATGGTGTAGAGTTGGGTCAACAGTCTAGAAAAATGGTAGAGGCAGCATGGAGTGCTCTGGCGTTCACATTTCCCCTTCTCACCTCAAACTTCCACCCCCGCCCCCATCTTTTAAAAAAATATATTTTAGTTTTAAATTGATCGTTTCTTTTGTGATAGCTACCATTGCTTTTATGTTTATTCTTCTCTATCACAAGATCATATAGATATTCACCTATAAGTCATTAAAGCTTTTTTCAATTCTTAATTATGATCCGTTTATTTTAGTGTATGGTGCAATGTGAAGAAATCATTCCTCCCCTAATGGTTTTTTATTTATACTAGCCCCATTTATTATATTTTATTGTATAATCCTTCCTTTTGCCTTTGGGTCATTAGTATCATATGTAAAGTCATTTTTCTAGGGTCTGTTTTTGAGCACTTATTTGTCAGTTTTTATGGAAAGGGGCTAGTGGTAAATTGTTTTCATTATTATAGCATTTAAATATGTGGCACAGCACGCCATCCCTCTTCTCTTTTTCCTTTTTTTTTTTTTTAAGTGTCACACAATTGCACCCAGAAAAGCAGGGATAGAGATCTTAATATCAATCAAGGTTGAATTCAGGACAAAAACATTAAGCAAATGAAGAAAGCTGTGTTAACAATGTTAAAGCAATGCAGTTCAAAATGAAAAGACACATTATAATGCCGGAGCATGCAGTTCAAAGTGAAAATAAAATAGTGATGAATATCTATCAACCAAACAACAGGGCATCGTCATTTGTCAAATAAAAACAGCAGGAATACCAGGGCTAAATAGGAACATACTAGTGATAGGAGACAAATTTACTACTGTTTTTCCATGACAGATCAATTGGACCAACAAAACACTAGAACATATGTATATATTTGATAAATAATACAATTAATAGATAAATATCAAACTCTGTATCTTGAAAATAGAGATTATGCCCCCCTTTCGAATGCCCATGGAATATTCACCATGAATAAAACATCAATTATTTTTAAAAAATATAAAGCAATTATACAATCCCAGTGCACTAAAACCAGATCTTTATATCAAAAACAAAAATCCCTACCTACAAAGGGCTCTTGAACATATAAAAAGATATTCTTCATTCATAAGAAAATATAATTTTAAACTGTATTGAGGTATATTTTTACCAACAAGGTTTGCAAAATGAAACTTCAAAATTTGATAGCGTAGCATTGATGAGAATGAAAGAAAGCAGGTGCTCTCATATATTGACCATGGGTGGCAAACTGGTACAATATCTATGATTGGCACTTTGGCAGAATATAGCATGGTTTGAATCCTTCAATCCAGCAATTCCACTTCCAGTAATTTACTTGAGAGGTTTACTTGCATTTATGTAAATGAAATATGTACAAAGATATACATGTGAAACATTGCAGCTGTTTGTGACAGCATTTTTATTTTTTCAATTTTATTTTATTTATATTTTATACAGCAGGTTCTTATGAGGTATCCATTTTATACATATCAGTGTATACATGTCAATCCCAATCTCCCAATTCATCCCCCCCTCCCCTGCCGCTTTCCCCCCTTGGTGGCCATACGTTTGTTCTTTACATCTGTGTCTCTATTTCTGCCTTACAAACTGGTTCATCTGTACCATTTTTCTAGATTCCACATATATGCGTTAATATATGGTATTTGTTTATCTCTTTCTGACTTACTTCATTCTGTATGACAGTCTCTAGGTCCATCCACGAGACAGCATTTTTTTTAATAATGACTTTTTTTTTTAAATATTTATTTATTTGGCTGTGTCAGGTCTTAGCTGCGGGTCTTAGTTCCCCCTCGGCATGTGGGATCTTAGTTCCCCAACCAGGGATTGAGCCCTTGTCCCCTGCATTGGAAGGCGGATTCTTAACCACTGACCACCAGGGACGTCCCAGAGAGCATTTTTAAACAACCTAATTTTCATCTATACAGAACCAATTAAATAAATTATATTGTATTCCTAATGGAATACTATTCAAATGTTAAAAAATAAGGAAACTCTTGTGTATTGACAAGGGAAGGTCTTCAAGATTCATTTAATGGAGAACAAAAGCAAGTCCATAACAGTATAGTACATTACCATCAAGTAGAAATGTGTGTATGTTTTCCTTATTTAAAAAAAAGATGAAGACACTAGTAAGAGTGGTTACATTAGGGAACTACTAAGGTGGTGGACAGGGAAGTGCAGATAGTGGACAGGGAAGAGAAGACTTTTCACCACTTTTTTATGCTTTTGAATTTTTGTTCTGTATATTATCACCGATATGTTATTTCAGATGAACTTTAGAATTACTTTGTCGTTTCTCCATAATATTTCACAGCAAAACTTAAAAAAAAATATCATCTATGATCGTGTATATTTCAGTCAATAAAGCTGGGATGTTGTTTTCTCATTTTCTTTTCTTTTAATTTAATTTTATTATTTTTGGCTGCACTGGGTCTTCGTTGCTGCACGCGGGCTTTCTCTAGTTGCCGTGAGCGGGGGCTACTCTTCGTTGTGGTGTGCGGGCTTCTCATGGCAGTGGCTTCTCTTGTTGCGGAGCTTGGACTCTAGGCACGCGGGCTTCAGTAGTTGTGGTATGTGGGCTTCAGTAGTTGTGGCTCGCAGGCTCTAGAGTGCAGGCTCAGTAGTTGTAGCGCATGGGCTTAGTTGCTTTGCGGCATGTGGGATCTTCCCGGACCAGGGCTCGCACCCGTGTCCCCTGCATTAGCAGGCGGATTCTTAACCACTGTGCCACCAGGGAAGCCCCTGTTTTTCCATTTGCTGATCCTGATTGTCCTTTCACTTCTCTCCGGGTAGAGGGACTTAGGGAAGTTAGTGGGAAAAGGTGATGTTTTCACCTGAATTGCCTTTTCCCCTCCTTCTCTGTAGATGTCAGACTGAATGCACCTCCCCCGATAGAATGTAAGGTCTACAAATGCAAGAATTAAGCAACAAAAACAATCCATTTTGTCACTGGCGTATCCCTGATGCCTAGAACCATGCCAGGGACACAGGAGGCACATAGTAGGGCAGAATAACTCATTCTAAGAAAATTGGTCGCATGCATATGCCAGTCACTGTTTTAGACACTTGGACTACTTCAGTGAAGGAAAGAAAAATCCCTGCCCTCCTAGAGCCTGCTCATTTCTTCTTCAGTTTACCTGGGGTGAATGGTACCTTGTATCCAGTCGCCCTACTCAGAAACCTGTGTTATTCTTGATTTCTTTGTCTCCTTCACCCCAACGTCTAATCAACAGCTAGGACCTCTAAACATCTTTAGAACCTGTCCACCTTCTTCATCGCCTCTTCCTGGGCCACTATCATCTCTCAAATCACCCTAACAACTCCTAACTTGCTTCCTGGCCCCTGGTCTTGCTTTTCTCAGCAAACATTCTCTCCCTTGTAAAGAGACAGAGCTTTCCCCAAGGTAAATGTGGCAGTGTCGCTCCCGTGCTGCAGACCCTTCAGTGGGTCCCCAGTTTGCAGCCCCAGCTCGTTGACGATTGATATGGCCCCTTGTGACCAGCCCCCGCCTCGAGTACTCACATGCTAAGGTCAGGCCAATTGAACCTCTGTAAGAAGCTTTGCTGGAGCCATTGTCTCTCTTACCTGTGGGCCCTGGTCCATTCTGGGTCTCCCGCTTTGCACAGGCTTCAGGCTTTTGCTTGAATTTACTTCCTCTAGGAAGAGTCACCCAACCCCCTAGACTGGATTAACTGCCTCTGCTAGGGTGTTTTGTGCTACCTGGTACTCTTCCCATTAGGACTGTATCACACTTCATTGTAATTATTGGTTAATTAGCTTACTTCCCTCTAGACCAGAGTTTCTCGGCCTCAGCGCCATTGGTATTTTGCACTAGATAACTCTGTTGTGGAGGGCTGTCCGGCACGTTGTAAGGTGTGGGGCAGCATCCTGGCTTCTACTCATCAGGTGCCAGTAGCAACCCTTCCCCCATCCCCAATTGTGACAACCAAAAATGTCTCCAAATGTCCCCTGGGGGGGAAGATCCACATGATTGAGATCCACTGCTCTAGACCGAGCTGTTGGAAGACACGACCCATATCTGTCCACTCCGCCTGGCGGTGTCATTGAAGTCTTCACAAGGGAGACGTAACACCTGGATCTTACAGGATGAGCAGGTGTCCACCAACACGGAGGAGAAGGGAAGACGTTATGGGTCACGAGGGCCGCACGTGCAAGCTCTAAAAAGTATGAAATGGCCTGGCACATTACCGAGGCTATGGCCTGTTCGGTGTGGCTGGAATGTGGCTGCCACTGACAGATGGACAGGAACTGACCCTGGAGAGGGGCAGCTGCAAGTCCTGGAATGCTTCTATGTCACATGCAAGTGACTTTGTTCTGTAGACCAGGGGTTCTCCGGTGTCGTGTCCCAACACACGGGTGTGCTGTAATAACCTCCGAGGTAGGTGTCTCAAGTCATAACTAAAAATAAGGTTTTGAAATTTATGAATGACTCACCAAAAATAGAGTAAAAGCAATTAGTGTGGAATAGGATACAGTTATGCCTGTAGTACTGGTCACTCATTTGGCATTTTGCTGTGCTTTCTGCAGTGGGAGAGGGAGGGGTGTTTATCTTGTCACCTGTGCTCCCCCTAAACTCTGCACGTGAGGAAATGTGTCTCATGTGAGCTTCATGACCCCAAGTGTGTTGCAGCAGAAAAGAGGCCGAGGGCTGCTGCCTACAGCACCAGGAAGAATCAGCTATTTTTAAAACAAGTGAGGGGCACAATTAGGTTTGCATTTTAGAACAAACCCTTTCGCTGCAGGATGGAGAATGGATGGTGCAGGGCAGCCCTGGAGAGAAGGGGACCGGTTAGGGAACTGATGCTGTGGTCCAGGTGTGGGATGATGAGAGTCTGAATTAAGCAGATGGGTGGAGGGGAAGGCTTCGGGTTTCAGAGAGGTTATGGGGATAAAGTCAATAGGAATTTGTAAGTTGTTGAGGGAGGTGACGACAGAGGAGGGCTGGGATGACATCTAGGTTTCTGGTTTGGCTGATTAGGGATAGTAGGAGAATGACCAGGATGGGGAGAGGGAAGTTCAAGGTAATGTTTTAGGCATGTTATCATCGGGAGCTTGTGGGGTATCAGGGTGGCCATATCCTCGTGAGAAGGGGGATATGGGAACCATTAGTGCAGAGGTCATAGAGAAGTGGTGGCTGTGGGTGAGATTGTTCAGGAAAAGTCTAGAATAAGAAGAGGAGACCATCAGTGTCAGCACTGAATGGTACAGCTGGACTCAGGGAATAGTAGAGATTGAGAAGGATGGGTCTGAGAATTGGGATGATAATTTGGAGAAAGTGGGAGAAAGGAGTTGTAAGAAGGATCACGTGTCTATTTGTGTCACTCGACAGATCTGCTGGGGGTGGATGGCATTTGAGACCATGGCACTCTGTTAAATTCACATTGGCCCTTATCCTTTTCAGGTGGCAGACATTAATTGGTGGACTCTTGCTTCATGTGTCATGGAAACTGGGCTGGGCGGAGATCAACAGCAATTCAAGGTAGGACCACCTCTTCTGTGATTGATTCATGACTCATACCAGCTTCCTTGTGTATTATTTAACTTCTTGTGGTGTTACATTGGGAAACACGGGTGTTTATTTGAGTTGTATGATCTCTTAATTCCCTTCTAATCTTAAGATTAAATGATGTTGTAATCAAATAGAGCTCAAGTAGTGTTTTCCTGGTTAATAATGCCACTCTTATAATATTAAAATAAATTGAGATATACAATTTATAATACCATATTAATTTGGCTTTGTTGTAGATCATAGGACTGCTATGAATAAGTTATTAAATCAGCTTTAAATTTTTTGGGTAAATTTTTAATTTTGAAATTATTTCCTGCTTACAGAAAAGTTAGAAATAGTACAAAGAAGTCCCGTATCCTTTACTCAGATTCCCCAATTATTATTTCACCTTGCTTCTCTTATCAGTTTCACTTGATATATACATACATATTTGTATACATGTAATTTTTTTCTGAATTATTTGAAGGTAAGTTGCAGATTTTTTTTTACTTCTGAATTGTTGAGCATGTATCTCCTAAGAGCAAGGTTGTTCTCTTACAGGACTACAGCAGTTATCAAAGTGAGGAAGTTAACATTGATGCAATACTATTATCTCACGTATAGACTGATTCACGTTTTGCCAGTTTTCTCAGTAACATTCTTTCTAGCCCTCTCCACAAAAATTTGATCCAGGGTCTGATTCAGATCACACATTGTTGTTATGATCCTATTAAGACCGCTTTTCAAATGGATTTGAAAGAAATGTCAAAGACAATGACATTTTTCAACCAAAATTGTAATCCGAATTGGCTATTCAGTCCTGCCTCACCCAAATAAATCCTCATGATTCTTTGAGAGCATCATGCCTTGCCTGAAATGATGCACAAAATGAAAAGAAAATGAAGTCAAGGTTTACATGAATAAGGTAAACAACCCAACTGAATGATCAGGCCAAACCATTTGCCTCGTGGTCCAAGTTATCTGCCCAACTTCTCCATGAATTAGATTAACTGCTTCGTTGCTAAGTCATCCCTTGGCCTGGCGCTCTGGAGAAGCTTTGAGAATGAGTCCAGTATAAATATTAATAATTTTGGCTTCTTCTGAAAATATTTAACTGGAGAGCAAAACACTGGTATGAAGAAGTTTGACAAGGGAGAGGCCCTGGGAACTGAGGTGTGGATTAATTTCCCTGACCCTATTACATCACAGTCCATATTCTGAAAGACTGTCACACACAAGATGCTTAACTAATCCAAAGGAGTAGTTCATTAAGTCATAATTTTACATTTCCATGGTAGAGCGTCCTCCACTTGATAAAACCCCAAAATATAAAATTTGGGGATTTTATATGTGTTACTAAGCACAGGTCTTACTTTATCCTCCATTGTTATGGTGGATAGTTCAAAGAGAATGGGTCTTCATTTAAACGAATAGGAGCCCTGAATTCACAAGGACTGTGGTAGTTCTAAGATTTAGTTCTAAGATTTAGTTAAATGATGAAGCATTTTGACTCCAAATAGTTGAATGTATTCCTCCACAGAAGCAAGAGATTGGACTAGAATCAGGGAATTGGCCGTCAGATTTTGCGCTGGGGTCCACCGGTGCTGATCAACATGGATCTTCCTCTTTTTTTTTTTTTTTTTTTTGCGGTATGCGGGCCTCTCACTGCTGTGGCCTCTCCCATTGCGGAGCACAGGCTCCAGACGCGCAGGCTCAGCGGCCATGGCTCACGGGCCCAGCCGCTCCGCGGCATGTGGGATCTTCCCGGACCCGGGCATGAACCCGTGTTCCCTGCATCGGCAGGCAGACTCTCAACCACTGCGCCACCAGGGAAGCCCCGGATCTTCCTCTTTTACAGTGTTCCTGACTATGATTATCTTATAATTTCTGATGTGAATTATTTACTTGTTCATAATGGTCATTTAAACATCACCTTAGGGAATTCCCTGGTGGTGCAGTGGTTGGGACTCTGTGCTTTCCCTGCCCAGGGCTTGGGTTTGATCCCTGCTCGGGGAACTAGGATCCCACAGGCTGTGCGGTGTGGCCAAAAAAAAAAAAAAAAAATTAAAATTAAATAAACATTACCTTAGTCATATTTCCTTAAAAGTGATGCCATTGTTCATACTCAAACATTTTTTTGTATGTAAAATATACATAACATAAATTTTACCATTTTTAAACATTTTTTAAGTGTACGATTCAGTGGCATTAAGTACATTCACAATGTTATGCAACCATTACCACCATCCATTTCCAGACCTTTTCACCATTCTAAACAGAAACTCTGTACCCATTAAACAATAGCTCCCCCTTTCTCCTTCCACCGCCCCCCCAGGCCCCTGGTAAAGCTCTGTTCTACGTTGTCTCTATGAATTTACCTATTCTAGGTACCTCCTTTAAATGGAATCATACAGTATTTGTCCTTTTGTGACTGGTTTATTTCACTTGGCATAATGTCTGCGAGCTTCATCTATGTTGAAGCATGTGTGAGGATTTCCTTCCTTTTTAAGGCTGAATAATATTCCATTGTGTGTATAGAGCACATTTTGTTTATATACCGCATTTTGTTTATCCATTCATCCCTTGATGGAATTCTTCATATTCTTATTGCTTTTTTTGGAGGTGGGTAGAGGGGATGACTAGTAGAACTGGGTGAAGTCAAAGATTCTCAAGATGCTTCTCCTGGAAGAAGTGGTCCTTGACAGAGACGGATCCACTAGACACTGTTGTCCCTTTAACTTGCATGACGCTAGGCGCCACCCATCTCAGAAGAGCCATAATCATATCCCTTTTTGGTCCCCTTGCTAAATCTCCCGGAGACTTTTTCACCTCTATCCCCTGGACTTCCTTAGGTGGTTTCACAGCCACGCACACATGGTGTCAGCTCAGCTAAGCTTCTCGTCAGAGATTCTAGTGTCTTAGTTTGTAGTGGGTCTTGTGGTTAATAACTGCTGTCACAGCTCAGGATTTCCAGTTACGATGGGCCCTGGGCAAAGAGGTGTTAGCAGGTAGCAAGCAGCAAGGACCCAGCTCCAGTGCTCCTGTGTGTGCCCGGGCTGGGTTTGTGTTTGCTGTGGCTGCTGTTTCCTGCTGGGCTTGGTTTTCCAGTGATGTCATCAGAGAACCAAAGCCCAGCTTTGCTGTGTGACTGTGTACTTGTGCAGAGATAGCAGAGGTTGGGCTCTACTAAAAATGGAAACAACAGCTGGAAGACCGTTTGGAGTCCCTGATGGCATGATAGAATGTCATCATGGAGTTATAGTGATGGGGCTGGAGGGTGGGCTCCAAATTGGTCCTTAATAGCTTATGCCACAGAGAGCTCATTTAGACTGTCCTTGCAGCCTGGAGCACAGCAGCAGAATCCCAGATTCCCTTGCAAACAAGTCGCAGACCCTGGCACCGTGTTTCTTACATTGCAAAGAGGCCATACCTGCGGTGGTTGTCAGCCTCTGGTCACATCATGTATTGACTCCACCCAGTGATCTGATGGAATCATTCTTCTCCCAGGATGTTTGCCTGGCAGCCAGTTGTTATCAGCGGGTGTTGGATGATGCCCTGGAAGCCTCTGTCTTGGGAAAGATAGCACTGGTTTTCAGTCACAAGCTTGTCATTATGTGGTGGCAACTGTTGTAGCCAAGACTTTGCAGAGCGTTGAAGTGATTTTTCTAGCAGATGTTGGAAGTCCTGTGCTGAAAGCTTTTTGTATTTCTAAAACATGATCCTAAACGAACACTGTGACCTGTTTCAGCTGACTGGAAGCCTGGTAGCACAGTGAGACCGTGTCACTCTGTTAGATTCTAGAACCATCGCTGAGGACCGACTCAGGCATGATTTCACTGGAGACTTTAGATGGCATCTCCTGGCTCCTATATTACCAGGCTGCATGTTTAAAGAAAAACATTTTGAAAGTAATCTTTAACCTACATGCAACTTTTTGTCCACTCTGCATATGAGGGTAAAATTTTGCTTCTCAAGGTTTTCAAGTATGAGAAATTCTAAGTTAAAAAAACCTATGCCATGATACCTTTGTGACCAGAGATTTCTAATAGATGAAGAAGCCCTCACACCACAATTTTACATTAAGAGTCTTTGCTGGGGAAGCATAACGAATATCTTTGTTAAAACCTCCAAATTAACTCAGCCTTCTCCCTAAAGAAATGAATAGTGAGACAATCAGGGTCGAGATTGTACTTCTTTTTAATTATTGATTATTTATTGTTTTTTAAGTGAGCTAGCCCACCTTTATGAAAGCTACTGGTGGTTGGAATTTCCCAAATCATGTTGTAATGTATTGATATTTCATTTTGAGTGACTCTTATACCTTTCTAAAAAGTCATCTCTGCTCACAGAGGAAAGTTAGCACTCAAATTCATGTATTTTTGATATTCTTCCCAGTTGTTTTCTCTCCAGAGGAATGCTTTACATATATACATATGTTGAAATTACTTTTTGGGGATAATACAGTGAACTTTCAAAACTTCCTCAGGAAACAAGCTTAGAGCCACGAAAAGGATAAAATATCAAATAAAAGCTGATTGGTGTTGGTGTGGTGATTGGGCTGGTACCTGGAGGGAATCCAGGAGGCCAGCGATGGCAAAAGGACAGGAGTTTCTGAAGTATCAGCTTTATTGAAGTGTCATTTGCAAATAAAATTTTAAGATGTTTAAAGTGTACAATGTGGTGATTTACTATACGTATACATTGTGAAAGATTCTCACCATCTAGTTAATGAACACATCCAGCACCTCACATATTTATCTTTTTTTTTTTTTTTTTTTTGCGGTACGTGGGCCTGTCACTGTTGTGGTCTCTCCCATTGCGGAGCACACGCTCCAGATGCGCAGGCTTAGCAGCCATGACTCATGGGCCCAGCAGCTCCGCGGCATGTGGGATCTTCCCGGACCGGGACACAAACCCGTGTCCCCTGCATCGGCAGGCGGACTCTCAACCACTGCGCCACCAGGGAAGCCCTTTTTTTTTTTTTTTCTTTTTTTTGGTGAGAACATTTAAGTTCTAGTCTCTTAGCAAATTTCAGTTATACAGTACAATGTGATCAACTGTAGTCAACGTGTTATACATTAGATCCTCATAGGATATGTTATTCATCATTCGTGAGTAATCAATATACATTATTCATCTTGCAGCCGAAAGTTTGTGCCCTTTTACCAAACTCTCCCTGTTCCCCTCACCCCCCAGTCCCTGACAATCACTTTTCTACTCTCTATTTCTCTAAGTTTGACTTTTTAAAAAAAGATTCCATGTAATAAGTGATGCCATGCAGTGTTTGCCTTTCTCGGGATGGGATATTTTGACCTTTGACACCTGCAGGTCATGCCCACGCCACTCAGTGCATAGGAATCTGCTGAACTCACGATTTGTCATAGATACACCACGTGTGGAAGTCACTCTGAGTCCATATAACCCTTTCTGGCCTCTTAAGTCCATGGTGTGAAATGTAAACCTCCCCAGACTGAGATCAAAGGAGTTACGTCTTGCACATTAGCTTGGATTTGCAGTCCCT
Organism: Orcinus orca; assembly: GCF_937001465.1. Taxonomy (NCBI): domain Eukaryota; kingdom Metazoa; phylum Chordata; class Mammalia; order Artiodactyla; family Delphinidae; genus Orcinus; species Orcinus orca. Next base: position 49,895,613 of record NC_064573.1, read on the forward strand.
CGTGGACTGTGCACAGGCAAGGTGCTTGTACTGGGTTTTCTTTCTTCCTCACGTCTATTAGAGATGAGATATGTGCCTCTTCTATCCTGCCTCACTTATTATTCGGGGACCTGGGTGGCCTATATTTCTTTTTCTTTTTTGGACTATATTTCTTAGTACTGACTTCTCTGTTCTGTGCCATGCCTGCCATCTGTCTCCTAAGGCTCACTTAACTGCACATCCAGTCTTGGTCCTCCCAGGGGAGGGGTGAGGCGCCCAAGGGTACCACCACTCGAAAGTTCCAGACGTTGGGACCCAAGCTGCCTTATTCTAAATCAGGGGTCAGCAAACAAGAGCCAGAAAGTAAATGTTTTAGGCTTTGTGGGCCATGCAGTCTCTGTCACAACTACTCAAATCTGCTGTTGTAGCGGGAAAGCAGCCATGACAACGTAAACGGATGGGTGTGTCTGTGTGCCAATAAAATGCTATTTTCAGCAACAGGCAGCAGGTGGGATTTGGCCCGCGGGCCCTTGTTTGCTGCCTCCCGGCTCTAAGCTATCCTCTTTGAGAAACAGTGTCATCACAGGGTTCTTGGGTCCAAGTAATATTAGGGCTGGACAAGGGAGTGTGGCCCTCTGTGAGTCAGGGAGAGAGTAAGGAATGAAGGAGAAAGGTCTAAGAATAGGAGGAAGCAGCGAGAAAAGGGAGTAAGACACTTTGAGGACCATATTCACCAGGAATGGACCAAAAAGATGAAATTAGGTGTCTTCTATAAGTAGGAAGTTAATGTATGCAGAAGTCCTTTTGAATTGTAAAGCAAATACTGATTTTACAGTTATAAGGTGTGTTACTGTTTTAGGCAGTGTCAATCAATGATCAACACATCAACTCTGGTATCTTGGTCAGGTGTTATTTTCATGTTTGGAAACTGCTTTGAGGTCACTAGGTGTCAGTATAATGCAGAGAACTTTTAAGACTCAAGGATCGCTCCAGGCTCCCATGAACAGATAAACTAAGTGTTTTCAGGGAGCAGATGTTCCCTCAATAATGCATGCTCTATTTGAAAAACAAATGATTTAATTTAATTAGCCTTCATCTCAATAACAACAGTTTTATGATTCATGCCAATAGACTATTGTTAGCTTCTTGTAAAATGCTTTATTCATCAGGGTTCTTAGGGACAGTAGAGCGTGCACAAGCAGAAAAGAAAAAGTACACGATGCAAACAAGATGCAGCATATGTGCTTATAACTCACGTAGGAATAATTGCGTATCACCACTATTTTCAAAGCAGACCCTGTAGCAAATAGTCCTTCAATAGAGTACAGCCTGCAGTCTTTCCCCCAAGGAGTTCCTGTAAGATCCCTCCTACACACACACACACACACACACACACACACACACACACACACACATACACACACACCCCTACCCCTGGCTCAGCCCTCACACCACGGAGACTCGAGATTCTGTCAGGACCTCCTCAGGATTTAATCCCATCTTGCCTCCTTTGATGGCACGTAGAACAATGTAAGAATAAACCAGCACAGAAGGCCCAGATGGTGCCACCTTATGAATTAAAGGTGGAGAGGAGGTGCCTTAATAGATGTGCCTCGTTTGTTCCTAATGCGCAGGCTGTTGGGTGTCTCAGAATCATGCAGTGTTAGAGCTGCCAAAGAGCGTCTCAGTCAGCTCAGGCTGCTGTCACAAAAGACCACGGACTGGGTACCTTAAACAGCAGACATTTATTTCTCACAGTTCTGGAGGCTGGGAAGTCCAAGATCAGGGTGCCAGTGTGGTTGGTTTCTGTTGAGGGTTTCTTGTGGGTTTACAGATGTCTGCTTTGTTCCTGTATCTTTACATGGTGGTAGTGTGTGTGTGTGGGAGAGAGAGAGGGGGAGAGAGAGAGAGAGAGATGGAGAAAGGAGGCATGCTCTCTTGTGTCTCTTCTTACAAGGGCACTAATCCCATCATGAGGGCTCCATCCTCATGACCTGATTACCTCCCAAGGGCCCCACCTCCAAATACTGTCATACTAGGGGTTAGGGTTTCAACATATGAATCTTGGGAGTACATAAACATGCAGATCATAGCAGAGAATGAGTCAGTATAACGTCTCTGGAAGGCAATTTTGTAATCAGTTACAAACTTTAACGTGTGTATCTTTGAACAGCAATTCCACTTCAGGAAATGTGTTCTGAATATTGTGAAAACATCATAAATATGAGCAGAGAATATATTCAAGGATAATCATTACTGTGTTAGAATAGTAAAAACCTAGGATAAGCTTAAATGTCAAGCCGTAGCCTGGTATTCAAGTATTAATAAATTGGGGATGACTTTTTTGACATGGAAAGATGTTAAGCAGGTTATAAAACAACCTGTGCAATTGGATCCCATTTTTGTTGAAATGTTCATACACGTGCATATGGATGCTGTTTGGAAGGAGATGTAACAAGGTATTAACAGTGGTTATCTTTGGGTAGTAGGATTGTAATTATAATGTTTTTCTTGATAATCTGTGTTTTCAAAATTTTCTAACATGGAAGGTACCACTTTTTAATAAGAAAAAGAGATAAATTATTATAGGAAACAAAATAACTGCCTCCATTTCAAGTTTCTAAATTCACGTCTGTTGAAGAAAAACATGTTTGTTTTTTAATGCAGTTGGTTTTTTGTTGTCACAGTTATAGGCTACAACATGATCGTTACAAATGTTTATTGAATTTGAAATTCTTAGGATTCTCGCATTGGGGCCATTTCAAACAGGCAGACGGCAGGATGTGGAACCTTTTGCTTGCATCCCTACCTTTGACAACTGAGTAGCTGTAAGCGCCAGCAATTCTGTTCAGGGCAAAGTCTCTGAAGCACTTGAGAAAAGCAGAGGAAGAAATGTGAATTAGAGTCATGACTGCAGTTTCCTGTTGTATCTTGCTGCTTTGTACCAAACTAGCAAGAGAAGGGAAAACTCTTTTTTTTAAGTTACAAAAATAATACATGGTGATTCATTCAGCAAGTATTTGAGTGCCTACTGTCTATGCCAGGTATTGTGTTAGGTGTAAGGGGTGCATAATGAACAAAACAGACAAAAATCCTTGCCCTCATAGAGCTACATTCTAATTGATGCAGACAGACAAGAAACAACTAAAAATGAAAGTGGATGATGTAATAGGTGTAGAGAAAAATAGAGCTGGGTAAGTGGATAATGTGTATGTGTGTGTGCCTGAGTATGGGCCAGTGGATGGGGGGGGTTGTTATTTTATATAGGGTGGATAAGAAGGACTCATGGATAAGAAGCTGTGACAAAGCGAGAGAGAGGCATGGACATATATACACTACCAAACGTAAGGTAGATAGCTAGTGGGAAGCAGCCGCATAGCACAGGGAGATCAGCTTGGTGCTTTGTGACTGCCTGGAGGGGTGGGATAGGGAGGGTGGGAGGGAGCCGCAAGAGGGAGGAGATATGGGAACCTATGTATAAGTATAACTGATTCACTTTGTTATAAAGCAGGAACTAACACACCATTGTAAAGCAATTATACTCCAATAAAGATGTAAAAAAAAAAAAAAAGATGACTTTTGAGCAGAGATTTGAATACGTGAAGGAGTGAACCATGCAGGTATCCGGAGGGGGAGGGCTCCAGGCTGAAGAATGTTTGATGATCAACAATGAGGTCAAAAGCAGTTTTATTCCACTTGTAAATGGAAACATCACTGTAGATATCTTTAAATACCTCAACAACGATAATAATAAATAATAAAGTATAGTCAAGTAGTACATATGTAGCCTCCGAAAGATACCAATTTATATCCCACAGCAGTATATGAAGGCATTAATTTTATGACCCCCTGTATAAGATACCATCTTTTAAAAATTGCTAGTTTCTTGGGCAAAACTTGATATATCATTGTTTTATTTTAAAGTTCTTTTTAGTATTAGGGCGGTTGAATAACTTTTCACATGTTTATTGGCCATTTGTGTTTCTTGTGTGTGTGTGTATGTGTATGAGAGAGAGACGCACACGTACACATACACAGACAGACAGGAAAAGGAGAGAGAAAATTACCTATTTCTGTCCTTTGAATGTTTTTCTTTTGGGGAGTTGTTTTTTTTCTTATTGATTTGTAAACACTCATTATACATCAAGGATATTAAACTCCAACCTGTTTTATATGTTGCCAGTGTTTTTCCTGGTTTGCTAATCATCTTTTCATTTTCTTTATGGTGTTTTGGCCATCTTCTGGCCATCTTAGGTGGATCTGTCAGTCTTTCCTAGTGGCATCTGAACTTGGAGTTATGTGTGGAAAAGCCAGAAGGAGAACATTTATTGAGTGTTGTTTTCAATGTGCCACGTGCTACCTCAATGCTGCGTATTCATTCTTTTAGCTAATTGTCTCAATAGCCTTCTGAGCATTATTATCGCCATTTTATAAATGTCAAACGGAGCTCTCACTGCAAACTAGCTTTAGAGTTGGGATATAAATCAACTAGCTTTAGAGTTGGATACAAATCTTCTAAATAGGAAGGTTTGCCTGACCACATTCTTTCTACTACACAGAGCCTCCTGCTCTATACTTGTGCATCCTTCCTACTCCCACCTCTAGATAACCTAGATGACCCCTAGATGATCCCAGCCCTAGATGCCCTGACCTAGAAGAAAGGGCACAGCCCAGGGACATGTGTGAAGTGTGTCCATCCCTTAGAGCTGTTGGTTAAAGTTTTCAGCTAACTGCTGGAACATTCCTTGGGAGTGAAGAGAGCTAATTATAATTTCCAAAGATTTGAGCAACCATGTGAATAAGATTATACTCTCCAGTGCCCAGAACCAGGTACAGTTTCCATCACTTATTGCTGTATCTCCTGAGGAAAGAGTCCTCAGTTTTAGCAGACCTACCTAGGATGTAAAAGTTAGTTTCCTTTCTTTCTGAAGAAAGGATTTTAAAGAAATGCTTCAAGAGATGGCAAAAACACAAAGAAGCACCGCCTTTGTAGCTGGTACTCACCTTGTTTCCACACTGCCTGGAAGAGTATGGAAAATTCAGTCATCATGAATTTTATCTGCCCCGGTAGCTGTTGAAAGGTCTGACCCCTCCATGTTGTAAGATCACACTTACAGTCGTGGAAACCCTGGAAGCCAGAGGTCCAAATTCTAATTCCTGGAGCAGCCTGTGTATATTTTTTCTGGTTGAAGTTCTTTTTTTTTTTTTAACAACAAAAAGAAACTTATGCTTTAATGAGAGAAAAATTCTACTCTAGTAGTAAGATATAGAGGAAAATTTAGTCAGACCTTGTGCTATGCTCTGTACTTACAGTACTTACAGAGATGGAAATTTTCTTTTTTTTTCTTTTTTTTTTTTTTTGCGGTAAGCGGGCCTCTCACTGTTGTGGCCTCTCCCGTTGCGGAGCACAGGCTCCGGATGCGCAGGCTCAGCGGCCATGGCTCACGGGCCCAGCCGCTCCGCGGCATGTGGGATCTTCCCGGACCGGGGCACGAACCCGTGTCCCCTGCATCGGCAGGCGGACGCTCAACCACTGCGCCACCAGGGAAGCCCCCTTTTTTTTTTTTTGGCTTAAAATAACACAGGTTTGTTATCTTACAGTTCTGGAATTCAGAAGTCCAAAATGGTTTCACTGGGATAAAAAGTCTTTGGCTGTAAAGAATTTGTTACAATTAGGAAATTTTTCCTGCATTTTTTATGTTACAAAACTTTGCAGTACATCTTAAGTTTTCAAAGGTCCCAATTCCTTTTCAGAAATTTTTCCCCAGAAAATTTATATTTATACATATCTTCTAATTTTGCCTAAACTTTCGTTTTGAAGTTATTTCTTTGTATTTTAGGGCGGAGGGGTTAAAATACAAGAGGTTCCCTAGCGCTGTTTTATTTCCCTCACGTCCAGATACCCTGACGTCTCCTGAAGTATGTATGAGAGTAGGCGGGAGTTTTCTTTGTTTAGGAGTGGGTGGGGCACGCATGTCTGGGGCCTCACTGGCCTTCCATTCTGAAGTGTCGGGCTTGCCACAGCTGGGCCAGCCGCTATTCGCCCCGCACACGCCTTCCTTCGTCATCATGCTCCCCACAGTACATGCTCTGGGCTTCCTTCTAGGGCACAGCATGTCATGGGACTTGGCCCTTAATGTCTAATGGGAAAGCCTTTTCCTAGAAGAGTAGCAATTGGTCGATATTAGCTTGGCCCTTTAGGATGGAGGCTGGCATTTCCATTCTTTGTTCACCTTTTGGTTGGAAGTACAGATGTCTGTGATGGCAGCAGGACTAGTAATAGCAGAATATTTCTCAGATAACCGGCTGCTTGAGCTGCTACCAGGGCAAAATCATGTTGTGTTTGCAACTTATTTATTTATATATCATTGTCTCACATTAGATTATTATGAGATCCTTGAGGGTAAAGTATGAGAGGCGGTTAAAAGCAAGGTTTTAAGTCAGACAGGCCTGAATTCAAATTGTGGCTTTGCCATTACCAGCTTTTCTGACCATAGACAAATTACTTAAACTCTTTGTGCCTCGGTTTCCTCATCTGCACAGTGGGGGTAATAATGATAATAATAATGATACTTTCCTCGTGAGATTGTTGTGCAGATTTTATTATTTTTTTTATTTATCTATTTTTAGATAAATATTTTTTGGCCACGCTGCACAGCTTGCAGGATCTCAGTTCCCCCACCAGGGATTGAACCCAGGCCACAGCAGTGAAAGCCTGGAATCCTAACCACTAGGCAACCGGGGAACTCCCACAGATTTTAAAAAGATTACAGTGTAGAAAACATTTAGCACAGTGCCTGGTTTGCAGCAAGGGCTCAAAAAATGTCATTGGTGATGCTGCTGTTTTTTTTTGTGGTTTGTTTGTTTTTTAAATTTATTTTTGGCTGCTTTGGGTCTTTGTTGCTGCGAGCGGGCTTTCTCTAGTTGCGGAGAGCGGGGGCTACTCTTCGTTGTGGTGCGAGGGCTTCTCGTTGTGATGCATGGGCTTCTCATTGTGGTGGCTTCTCTTGTTGTGGAGCACCGGCTCTAGGTGTGCGGGCTTCAGTAGTTGTGGCACGTGGGCTTCAGTAGTTGTGGCTCGTGGGCTCTAGCGCGCAGGCTCAGTAGTTGTGGTGCACAGGTTTAGTTGCTCCGTGGCATGTGGGATCTTCCCGGACCAGGGCTTGAACTCATGTCCCCTGCATTGGCAGGTGGATTCTTAACCACTGTGCCACCAGGGAAGTCCCTGATGCTGCTGTTAATATTAACTCTGGCGCTCTGAGCACCTTGCAAGTTGCTGTGAGTTTGGCTGAATGACTATATACAGGAAGTAGGGTTCGAAGACCTTATCTGAGACTAGAAACGTTTTCATGCCCTGTTCCCTGGGAAGTTGTACAAAAGCAGGTCTGATGATAGAGTGCCTGCCCATGTTAATAAAATTAACAAAGAACACTTCTTGAACAGGCTCCATCCCAGGACAGCAGTTCATTGAGTTACTTGGGATTATTATGTTGTATCCTGCTGGAATGTCTCCATTAATTTATATTTATTTTAGAATAACTCTGGGAACTTGAATTAGTGAACCAAATGCATTTGTAACTGATGAGGGAAGCAAATTGCACCCTCAGTGATGTGTACTCTATGGAAAGACTGGGATTTTGCTTTGTAAAACTTTATTTCAACATAACTATACTTACAGAAATACACTCATATTGGTTATTAGAATGCAATTTAACTTATCCTACACAATTTGGACCAAAAAACTTGGTACATGGTTTGCTTTAAAAAAGAAAGAAAAAGTATTTGCAATCTGGTTTATTTTTCATCTATTACAAATGTGTATAAAAGATCCACCATCAAATGCTGCTAAAGCAAACAGCATGAACCTTGAGAAATTAAACTTTGGTTTGTCTCTGAGAAATAACATGTATTGCACTGTAAAAGTTTATAAAATTGGTGCAACAAAACATTGTTGTAATGTTTCAATGCCAGTTCACAAAGTTCAATAACTAATGGATGTTGATGATGAGGGTGGGGAGAGCCTATGTGTACGTATGAAAATATAAAAGCTCTCCGATCTAGTTAATATTGCATGCAGATCACAAGTTTACTCAAACCAAGATTCAGATAATTTCTTAAATCTGAATTAACACTACCGGTCCAGTTCATCTGCTGTCAACAAGGAAACTGCACAGTAGCTGTTTTTCTGATTCGTGCAAAAAAGAAAATGAAGTTTCTTCCCCCAGGTTTTCAGTGTAGAACTGAAACTACAGGAATGGTATTCTGAGGAGAGCAAGATTCTAAACTGTGTTGAAAAAGCAGTTCTTGGGACTGGCTGTCCAGTGGTTAGGACTCCATGCTTTCACTGCCAGGGGCCCGAGTTTGGTCCCCCTGGTCAGGGAACTAAGATCCTGCAAGCCACGCAGTGTGGCCAAAAAAAAGAAAAAAACAGAAGAAAAAGAAAAAGCAGTTCTTGGTGTGGCCACAAGGGAATCAGAGAAATGTGCCCTTGAGAAGTCCTTGGCGATTCCCTGAACTGGCATCCCAGGTAAACGCTTGAGGCTCAGCAATTGGCCACCCAGCTCAAGTTCAGGCGCTCTTTTCAATTCCATCCTTTCACACTGTGGTGCCTTTTGTTGTGGTTCCCTGGAGCTGTTTGGTACCTTGCCTAGGTAAATAGCCTTTAAAAATTTTTTAAAGGGCTTCCCTGGTGGCGCAGTGGTTGAGAGTCCGCCTGCCAATGCAGGGGACACGGATTCGTGCCCCGGTCCGGGAAGATCCCACATGCCGCGGAGCAGCTGGGCCCGTGAGCTATGGCCGCTGAGCCTGCGCATCCGGAGCCTGTGCTCCGCAATGGGAGAGGCCACAGCAGTGAGAGGCCACAACAGTGAGAGGCCCGCGTACCACAAAAAAAAAAAAAAAAAAAAAATTTTTTTAAATAATTTGGCATGTATTCAAAGCCTCTGGCTACTTAAATTCCAAAGAATAACATTCACTGCTCCTTTTAAAAAAAATCAGATCTGTTCTTTCTCCCAACCTGCAGGAAACCTTTTCCATCTCCAGCTCGTCTGTGCCCGACTGTGGGATCAGTAACGCCACATCGTTGGCTGAGTGATGGACTGTAGGCAGGATGGCTTGGTCAGCTTCCGTCCCTCTCGATGATACAGAGCAAATCATGCTTCACAAGTCACCTGGGGATGTTTAGACAACCATGAGTGCTGTATTTGGTGTATGGGAGCGTCATACCTTCCAGCGAGGTCTTTTGGACATAAAGTGACAGAAATCTATGGCCTCTTTCCCTTTTACAGATCTGATGTTTTGACATGGCTTCCTGCTTCAGTGCTGTTTGTGGGTATCATCTATGCTGGTTCCAGAGCACTGTCCAGACTGGTAAGTGTTAGAGGCTTTGCGGGGGACAGTCCCTCTCCCTTCTTCCCCTTTGCCTTTAACTTGTTGCGCCTTGGATCAATCGGGGGCAAAGCAACAGCTTTAATGATGGCACAGTAGATTGAAGAACAAGTCTTGGGGCTGAGGCCAATGTGGAGTGGTCCCACTCCCTGAATTGAAGGTAACCAGATAACAGGGAAGGACTGACTTGTTTTACAAGATGGAGAGCTGCAGATGGAGACGCAGGAAGCCGGAGTAGTGATATCTGTGGAGCCTGCTCTGCGTGGATACACCCTGTCCTTGGGAGCAGGGAGGGTGGGCTCAGTCTGCTCCTTGCTTCCGGGGACCGTGACCCTGCCCATCAATAACACGGCCTGGGCGGGCTGGGCTTAGTCGTGGGTTCGCATGCTTGGCACGGAATTGATGCCCAGTACACAGGGACACTAGTGCAACAAGTGTTCATTCTGTCCTCCCACCCAGACCCCAGGACTGAGCTCCTCAAAGGAGGGTACTGTGAGGAACAGACTTCTTCCAGCTATGTTATATATGATATGGAACTCCAAAAATTTAGTTATTTTGCCACCAAAGGAGAATCCATAAATATCAGCATTGACCAGAGTCTCAGAACGTGGCTTAAAACTCAGGAACTTTTTGTTTTCATATACTTAAGGTTTTGTTTTGTTTTTTTAATTGGGGTATAGTTGCTTTACAATGTTGTATTACTTTCTGCTGTACAACGAAGTGAATCAGCTATATGTATACATATATCCTCTCCCTCTTAGACCTCCCTCCCACCCCACCCCCCATCCCACCCACCTAGGTCACCACAGAGCACCAAACTGATCTCCCTGTGCTCTACAGCAGATTCCCACTAGCTATCTATTTTACACATGGTAGTGTTTATATGTCAATGCCAATCTCCCTATTCATCCCACTTCCCCCTCCCCCACCAAGTCCACATGTCCATTCTCTACATCTGCCTCTTTATTCCTGCCCTGCAGATAGGTTCGTCTGTACCATTTTTCTAGATTCCACATATACGCGTTAATATACGATGTTTGTTTTTCCCTTTCTGATTTACTTCAATCCGTATGACAGACTCTAGGTCCAGCCAAGTCTCTGCAAATGACCCAGTTTTGTTTCCTTTTATGGCTGAGTAATATTCCATTGTATATATGTACCACATCTTCTTTATCCATTTGTCTGTCAGTGGAACGTTAGGTTGCTTCCATGTCCTGGCTATTGTAAATACTGCGCAATGAACATTGGGGTACATGTATCTTTTTGAATTATGGTTTTCTCAGGGTATATGCCCAGTAGTGGGATTGCTGGGTCATATGGTAGTTCTATTTTTAGTTTTTTAAGGAACCTCCATACTGTTCTCCATAGTGGCTGTATCAATTTACATTCCCATCAGTAGTGCAAGAGGGTTCCCTTTTCTCCACACCCTCTCCAGCATTTATTGTTTGTAGATTTTTTGATGATGGCCATTCTGACTGGTATGAGGTGATACCTCATTGTAGTTTTGATTTGCATTTCTCTAATGATTAGTGATGTTGAGCATCTTTTCATGTGTTTGTTGGCCATCTGTGTGTCTTTTTTGGAGAAACGTCTATTTAGGTCTTCAGGAATGGTTTTATACTCTAATTGCTGTTTTTAATCTATCAGAAAATGATTGTATTCTAATGTTTGAAAACATGAGAAATTTTCAAACGATTCAGTCTTTTAATGTAAAGTTTGTTGTTATGTTGGCCCCTTAGGCCTCAGATATGAAAACAGTAAAAACAAAATGTGCCTCTCTGGATAATAATAGTATTGTTAGGACAACCCCAAAGCTGCAAAGTAGTGGCTGAGAATTAACTGTGATAATTTCTAAATTAAATCGATAATTTCTAAATTAAATCATCATTTTCCTTTCATGATTCATAAGCTTGAGTAGATGGGATGGTGTGTGTGATGGGGGAGAAAATAGCCTGGGTGACCTAAGAAGTGAGCCACAGAGCACGTTGGTGCTGAGCCCAGAACAGGGGGCCAGGCTGGCTCTCAGCTGCCTGCTCCTGATGCTGTCAGGCTCCTCCAAGTCCATGACCTCGCTTTACGGCCTCTGGCCTGCAGGGGGAGCTTCCTCTTCTATAGCAGAGTATAGGATTTGACTGGAAAACAAAAAACAATCTTTCGTTGTACAAAAGTTTTTGAAATTTTTTGTAGGCTCTGGATAGTTATGGATGCCAGAGTTTTGAAGTTTGAATAACTAAGGTGTTGTGCTAATAATGATAATAATTTTTTGTTTGTATAGTGCTTTTTTTTGTTTGTTTGTTTTTTTGTTTTTTGCGGTACGCGGGCCTCTCCCATTGCGGAGCACAGGCTCCGGATGCGCAGGCTCAGCAGCCATGGCTCACGGGCCCAGCCGCTCCGCGGCACGTGGGATCTTCCCGGACCGGGGCACGAACCCGTGTCCCCTGAATCAGCAGGCGGACTCTCAACCACTGCGCCACCAGGGAAGCCCTGTATAGTGCTTTTTCATGTGTTCTCCGGAGTGATTTCCTTTGTATCTTTTCATGTGAGTCTCACAGTCACCTGATATGTGAGGCACATGTTAATAACCTGGCAGAGGAAAACACGTAGGTGTGGGAAGTCTCGGTAAGCTGACTCTAGTCCCAGGTAGTGGCAGCTCTTCTGACTCCCCACCTTTTGCCTTTTCAGATGTGTCTCTTTAGGATCAAGGTATATGGATTTTAGAATGAGCCCAGGGTACAGTAGACATGCATAAACTTGAGACTCTTGGTTGCAAGTGTTAGAAAGCTCACCAACTGGTCTAAGTAAAGGGAAATCTCCTGATTCACATTAATGAAAAGTCATAGTGTAGAAACTGCTTCAGGCATGGCTTGACCCAGAGGTTCCAATGACCTCCTCAGAATCCAGCTTCTGTCTCTCGTTCAGTTCTGCTCTCTGTCTTTGCTTCATTTCACAGCCAGGCTCTCGCCTCATGGATGTTGTTGACTTCAGGCTGACATCCTCAATTTTAAGTCTAATGGAAAGACTGTCTTCCTTGTAGCTTCTGTATGAGTCTCACAGTTCACTCTGATTGCATCAGTCAGGACCACTGCCCATCCCAGGTCTAAAAGCCGGATGGATTTACATTGATTGACCAGTCCTGGATCATGACTTTTCTGAACCATTCACTGTGACTGGAGAGACTCAGAGCACTGTTTGGCCCGCCCTGGTCATACAGGATCCCCAGCTGGACCCACAGACTGAGAAAGGGTGAGGCAGATGCTTTATATTGGAGTGCTTTACCAAGGAAGGGATAAGGAGGCTAGGTGGCAAAGAAAACCCTCAAAAGTCCATTGTAAATGTCAGTCTAGTACGTCTCAGGCAGATGGAGATTTCTGTAGCCTGGAACAATGCTTCTCAGAGTGTGGTCCACAGAAGGTGATAGCCTGTGAGCTCTTTGTTACCTGTCTGTAAGGAGATTGTGCCAGAATGAGCATCACGCTTGGCACTAAACACGCTGATTAGTTTGAGCTGACATTTTTTTTTCATAGCAGGACTTTTTGAGGAAGGAAGCAGTGCACTGACTTATATTCTGTGCGAGGTCCTTATCTTTTGGAGGGACCGCATTGGAGTGCCCCTGGCCTAGAGCACAGTCTTCTCTCATTGGCAGGAGGAAGCTGCTGCGATTCAAACTCTGAGCAAAGGGAAACAACCCCAAACCAAATATATCCAGTTAGAGTGGGAGGAGGACAGAAAGGAGACACTTATTGTTTTTTTTAGTGAAATAACTCAACCCAGCATCTGTTCTTTGTTTTCTGAGTTTTTCGTTTTTACATAGTTGCTTAAAAATTTACAGAGTGGATGAAACACGAGGCAGTCGTACAGCTTGTGTTAGATGGAAAACCCGTGTCAGTGTACTGGTGCCAGGCTGGCAGTTCCATGAATCCACGAGGACCTGGGGGAAAGATGCTCAGTTAAAATCCGTGGGTGTGTTGTTATGCAAAACACTTAGGAAGTTGCTGTGCTCCATAAAGGCCTCCTTCATCTGACAAGACTTTGAAGCTATCCTTCTGATGTGCAACTCCTGAGAGTAAGCTGATGTAACTCTTCAAAGGCGAGGTGGGGCAGTTCTTTATTGATTTTTCTACCTGGAACTCACAACCGAATGATAGAATTAAGGGAAGGAGATTATTCTTGTGGCTCTCCATTCAGCAAATATTTATTGGGGAATCTACTTCTGGGGGCTTAATGAGGAAGAAGACCTGCTTCCTGACCTTGAAGAACTTCCAGGGGAATCCGTGAGAGACACACAACTCACCATGGGAACAGGCATCGTGAATAGTCAGTGTTATATATGTGTGCCGGGCACTTCCTATTGTTAACCCTCATGACATATGAAGTTGGACTTAATTACTCCCATCTACAGTTCGGGAAACTGAGATGCAAATTATTTGACCAAGGTCACCAACTAGTAAATGTTAAAGCGGAGATGCAAACTCAAGCCTGTCCGACGATAGAGGTTCATCTGCAATGCTTACCCTCTTTCCTCCCTAAATCACAATAAGCAAAGGAGATGAGCCCATCAGGATGGAGCTGGGAGGAGGGGAGAGGAGCCGTGTGGCTGTCCTCCCTTCTACAGGGGCTAATTTAGCTCTGCGTCGCCAGCGTTCCTGCCCTGAATAAGGTCACAGTGATGAGGGCTGATGGCATGAATGTCAGTCTTTGGAGGGACAGGACAACGTCAACCAGTCGTTACTACTCTCATTATAATTTCCCTGCCGCAGCCCTTCTCAGCTGGACAGGATTGCCTCAAAGCCTGTGCTGGTGAGTGTTTAGAACAGATGTGCAGATTCTCACACTCAGGAGCTTCAGGGAGAAGCCATCCCAGTGCTGGTGATCTGGGTGCTCAAACCATGCTGTTTTCTTGCTTAGGGTCAGCAGTTGGAAGACTCTGCAAATCTAAACTGAGGCATCTCGACAGGACTGGCCTTGGTTTCCTACCCAGCACTTTGATCTTGAGCCTTCCCTAACTGTTTGTCAGGGTTTCTGTCTTCACTCAACACAATGGAATAGAGATTGGCCGGGGGTGTCGGTGAGGAAACACACATGGATAATCAGACTCGCGTGGAGTGAAATCACTCAGTTAAGCAAACTGGAGCCTGTGGGTTCCCTCCCGCTTGGTTTGGCTCCAATATCACGTAAGGGATCTTGGATCCACAGGGAAAAGGACGTAAATGTTGATCTATCAGTAGAATGGAGACCCTTCCCCTAAGGTTCCCTGTCGCTGTGGTTAGAGGCAGTTCTCTTTCACATGGTTTTCTCATCAGAGGTGATCAGAGTCCGATTGCAAGGATTACTTAAGATGTGGGCGTAGTGGCAAAATAATAACCCCCTCCTCTGCATTTTAGTTATGTTCCTGCCCCATCTAAAGATGTTTTCCATAACCCTTATAAAATGACTTATTAAAACTGGGCTCCAAGCGGAAAACTTCATGACACTGGACTTAGCAGTGATTTATTGGCTGTAACAGCAAGACACGTGCAACAAAAGAAAAAAATAGGCAAATTGGACTTCATCAAAATGAAAAACTTCGGTGTATCTAAGCACGCTGTCAACAGAGTAAAATGGCAATTCACAGAATGGGAGAAAATATTTGAAAATCATCTATCTGATAAGGGATTAATATCCAGAACACATAGAAAACTCCTAAAATTCAACAACAAAAACCAAACAACCTGATTGAAAACTGGGCAAAGGACTTGAATAGACATTTCTCCAAAGAAGATATGCAAATGGCCACTGAGCCCATGATGAGGTACTCAACATCATTATGCATTAGGGAAATACAAATCAAAATCATGAGATACCACTTCGTGCCCATTAGGATGACTGTTATCAAAAAAATAGAAAATAACAAGTGTTGGTGAGGGTGTGGAGAAATTGGAACTCTTGTGCGCTGCTTTTGGGAATGCAAAAATGGTACAGCTGCAATGAAAAACAGTATGGTGATTCCTCAAAAAATTGAAAATAGAGTTACTATATGAGCCAACAAAAAAATTGAAAGCAGGGACTTGAGCAGGTATTTTGCATACCTGTGTTCACAGCAGCATTATTCACAGTAGCCAAAAGTTGGAAACAATCCAAGTGTCTGTTGACAGATGAATGGATAAACAAAATAGTATATCAGTACAATGGAATATTATTCAGGCTTAAAAAGGAAGAAAATTCTGACACATGCTACAACATGGATGAACCTTGAAGACATTATGTTAAATGAAATAAGTCAGTCACAAAAGGACAAGTCCCGTATGATTCTACTAATATGAGTTACTTAGAAGAGTCAAATTTATAGAGACAGAAAGTATTGGTGCTTACCAGGAGCTGTGGGCTGGGGAGAATGGGGAATTATTGTTTAATGGGGACAGAATTTCAGATGAAAAGAGTTCTGTGAAAGGATGGTGGTGATGGTGGCACAACAATGTGAATGTACTTAATGCCACTGAACTATACACGTAAAAACGGTTAAAATGGTAAATTTTATATGTCTATTTTACCACAATTAAAAAGATATGTTTATAACTCCCCTCCCCAGGCTACAACAGAGATTTTCTTGAGGATTATATGGGGGAGGGGGATATGTTCTCACTCACCTCACTCAGAGCCCTTTCCGGTGCTGTAGGAGGTGCATATTTAATTTAACTGAATTCATTCCTATTCACTCGTGTAAAAAAAGGGTGAGAAAAATAGCAGTTCACTGAGAGCAGGCCAACCTGCCCTCTGTAGTAGCATGTGCATTTATGGCCCCAAGTGAGGTTCTTATTCCCATGCATCTTACAAGCTGGCGTTCTAAGCTGCCTATTTTTCAAACAAAAAGGCCCCTAAACACAGGTCAGCTACTTTATGTGATGAACAGATGAAGGAGGGAGGTGGCCTCCAAGCTGGTGCTGGAGATACTCTGGCAAAGAGGGAGTCTGGCCCTCTGCCCTCAAGGAGTTGACCCGGGAGTTCCCTGGAGGTCCAGTGGTTAGGACTCCACGCTTTCATTGCCAAGGGCCCGGGTTCGATCCCTGGTCGGGGAACTAAGATTCCAAAAGCCGCTTGGTGCGGCCACAAAAAAAAAAAAAAAAAAAAGGTGTTGGCCAGTTAATGACAGAATGATAAAACTAATGTAAATAAACACTCAAATTTATCTCATGCCAATCAATTTGTGAATATATTCATTTATATGTACACATAAACATATTCAAACACCTCAACTGTCTTCCCAAAAGGATGTGTTGTGGCTTAAAAGAATAATGATGATGAAAATAAGATAAGCATTTCTTATGAATAGAATTTAAAAGAAATCTAGGTCAAGGGTAATTGAAGAAGAACTAGATGAGACCACAGAGAGACTTAGCACATATCTTATGAAATAAATACAGTTGGGCCTTGGAAAGATGAGAAAGCTCTCATCTTTCTGCAGCCGAATAAAGAAGTTACGAGACTCTCAGTGCTTGTAAGAGAAAAGCGGGTTGTTGCCGCAGACATGCTTCTTCCTTGCTGTCAGGTCCTGAGTCCTCATAAAGGGTAAACTGGGCTACTTAGGGTCTTCAATCGCATCCTTATAACAAACACAATGGTAACCTGATTTCTGGGATTCTTAGTGCATTTTGGAGGCCTAATGACAGCACAGTTCAGTAGGAGCGATTCTCTGGGGCTAAAATCTCTGCTCTCCAATTATCCGGCTCCCTTCCTGTAGGAACAGTTATTTCTGGCATGCATGATTTTGATGAAAACTAGGCAGCCAACAGTTCAAAGGTACATTCTTTGGCAAGGGCCTGGCGAGCAATTATTGTATATTGCAGATTAAGGCCACGTCCACATATTTAAAAATCACCCAAATTGAAGTTAGGATTGATGTTTTTCTATAAAAACTTAGAAGTCGACCCAGGACTTGGCTAAGGGAGTCATCCCCACTCCTACAGCATGACCCGAGGCCATGCCTGTGGGCAGGGCCAGGATTTTCCATAGAAAACTGTTTTAAGTCCGTTCCAACACCTGAACAAATAACAATCAAGACTTGAAAATTCCACTCTGGGAAGCATGGGAATAATGAAAAATCTTAAGTAATAGTTACCAATTTCATCCAGAGAAAAATTTCCAATGGTACATGGATGCAATGTAAAATTATAAGTGAATGTTAAAATTTTAAGAATAAATTAGTTGCAAACTGTGCCCCTAAGTAATGAAATGAATTGGACTGTAGGGTAGTTGAATTCGGTCAATTACAGTTTGTGTCATAATTGATAACTTGGGCTTCATGGTAGTTGATCTTGAGCCATTTTTCCTGATGAAATATGGTGGGGACCTTTTGTTATTGAGCCCGTTCCTAGAGTCTATGTGAAAGAACAGACTTGTTTTTCTGTTCTCTTTAGCAGCAAGCTAGTGTCTAGATCGTCTAAAGTGATTTCAAATTATTAAGAGGCAGGTTAAAAAGGAGAACCAAAATACATCCTTTCTTTTTTCTCATCCGTATAACTGGAATGTTAATAGTATCCCCCTCATAGATTTATTATGATGATTCAATATGTAAAAGCAATTAAAACAGAGTCTGGGGGCTTCCCTGGTGGCACAGTGGTTAAGAATCTGCCTGCCAGTGCAGGAGACATGGGTTTGAGCCCTGCTCTGGGAAGATCCCACATGCCGCAGAGCAACTAAGCCCGTGTGCCATAACTACTGAGCCTATGCTCTAGAGCCTGCAAGCCACAACTACTGAGCCCGTGCTCTGCAACAACTGAAGCCCGTGCACCCTAGAGCCCATGCTCCACAACAAGAGAAGCCACCACAATAAGAAACCCATGCACTGCAACGAAGAGTAGCCCCGGCTCCCCGCAACTAGAGAAAGCCCACGTGCAGCAACGAAGACCCAACACAGCCAAAAATAAATAAATAAATAAATTTATTAAAAAAAAAAAAGTACAGTGACAGCAGTAACATTTTAAAAAAAACAACAGAGTCTGGTACATAGTAAGTATTCAATATATCTTAGCTATTATTGTTATCATATCTCAGAACTTTTTGTTTTTTTGCCTGCACCGTGTGGCTTGTGGGATCTTATTTCCCCAACCAGGGATCGAACCTGTGCCCCCTGCAGTGGAAGCGCAGAGTCTTAACCACTGGATTGCCAGGGAAGTCCTCATTTCTCAGAACTTCTGTCTGATTTCACAAAAATAAGTCCTGCTGAACCTCACTCCATAAAGATAAAAGGCAGGTTTTCTAAAATAATCAGTCACTGGAGACTCTTGAACTAATAACGTAGTTCAGACTGGGGCTTCATGCACAGAGGTAGAGGCCAAGGGAAAATCAGTAATCATAAATTGTAGACTGCCTTAATACTGTTTTTGATAGATCTCTATGGAGGCTGATAAAATCAGTCAAAGAATTACTGTTTCTAAAGCCTGTTAGCTCCTCAGTCGAAAAAATGGCTTGAGAAATTCAGATTAAAAAATTTTTAAGTGGAAATGGAAGATATCCCTTTAAAAAATGGCATAGAGTTTACTCCGAGGTCATCTGTTTTAGATCATACCAGTTATATTGCTGGGGGAAGCAGACTGGCAGGATTTGGAACACAATGGTATTGGACATTGCACAGTTGTAGGTCCAGGAAGTTTACACTGGGGGCTTGCTGTAATTTGGCTCCATAACAGCGAGACTGGGAGCGTGGGCATTGCCGTTACTGGGTTGGAGTCATGGAGTCATACCCAGAACTAGTTGTGAGCTCGCCAGCAAGCTGCCCCATCACTCTAAGCTTCAGTTTCCTTGTCTGTAAATCAGGGCAACAAGCATCCGTGGATACAGTTGTTGAGATATGGTTTAAATAAGAGAATGCAATTAAAATAATTAGCACTGTGCTGAACACATTGTTGGTATCTATTATTAGAGAACTTTAATATCAGTTCTGGGGACTTCCCTGGTGGTCCAGTGGTTAAGACTCCGCGCTCCCAATGCAGGGAGCCTGGGTTCCATCCGTGGTTGGGGAAATAGATCCTGCATGCATGACTCAACTAAGAGTTCGCATGCCACAACTAAGGAACCCACATGCTGCAACTAAAGATCTTGTATGCTGCAAATAAGACCCGGTGCAGCCAAAAATAAATAATTAATAAATAAATATTTAAAAAAATTTTTAATTTAAAAAATTAAAAGGCAACTTTCTTTTAAAAAATTAAAAATAAAATAGAATAAAAAATAAAGTAAAATCAGTTCTGTATGTGTAGATAGATCCTTTTCCAGAATCTGATCAGAATCTCCTAGGCAGATGGAGAAACCTGTCCACAGTTTATAAAATTGAGAAAATTAAGCCTCCTTGAAGTCTAGAGTTAGCATCTAGAGTCACCCTAAATCTCGTTTCCTTACTGATTTTATAGTCAAGGAGGCAAAAGCATTTTAAATCAGGGCTTAATTTTAAATAAATAAGATCCAGGTTGCCCTTTCATTTTCATGTCATGTACCACAGGGTTAACCTCTCTAAGATTTTCTGTGCTATCTTCTTAGGCTCAGACCTAGAAGGCCAGGGCCCACGTTTTCCAAACATGAGCCCAATGGATAAAGCCAATTAAAAAAAAATCTCTTTAATAATCTTAAAATACATAAAGAATAATTGAAAATATAAAAGTTTAAGAGGGATAAAAAGAAGCACAAAAGATGAAAAACAGAAAATAATTAAAGGATGATTTTAAAAGGAAAAAAGTTTCAGCTGCACTTTTAAAGGAGTAGAGAACGTTAAAAAGGCAAGAAAAATGTAAGGTGAGAGCTCAGAATGAAATGAAACAGTGCGAGTTAGAACAAAATACCAAAATAGGGCAGAGCTATACAGTTATAAAAGTCTTAAAGACAAGGTAAAAATATATACTCCCAGGGACTTCCCTGGTGGCACAGTGGTTAAGAATCCACCTGCCAATGCAGGGGACCCGGGTTCAAGCCCTGGTCTGGGAAGATCCCACATGCCGCGGAGCAACTAAGCCCGTGCGCCACAACTACTGAGCCTGCGCTCTAGAGCCCGCGAGCCACAACTACTGAGCCCACGTGCCACAACGACTGAAGCCCGCGCCTAGAGCCTGTGGTCCACAACAAGAGAAGCCACCACAATGAGAAGCCCGTGCACCGCAACGAAGAGTAGCCCCCGCTCATCGCAACTAGAGAAAAGCCTGCACGCAGTAATAAAGACCCAACGCAGCCGAAAGATAAAGAATAAATCCATCTGGAAGTGGTTGGGCAGCAACATCTGCTTAAAGACCCACTTAAGAGTCCTCAAAGCTGGAATAATTTCCCAGCTCAGGTCCTCCATCGAGGCCACTAAGCGTGGGCTTGGTACCTCTTAATATTGACAGCCTTCATGCAGTGCTCCTGCATTATTTCCATCGTTCCTCCCTATAGCTCCAGGTCGTAGATATTGTTATCCTCATACTACAGAGGAGCAAACTGTTTGGATACGTGCCCTGCTCCACTAGCAGATGGTGGAGCTGGAGCCTGAAGCCCAGCTGATGCCAAAACCCGTGCATTATTCTTGATCTTTTTCTGCTTTCCAGGAGACATTATCATCAGCAGCAGCAACAAAGACAATAGCACAATCCCTCACCCCTTAATCCCTCCCCTTTACCTTGTCAAGATTATCTATCAAATTAGGAAAGACTGCTGTTCTTAGCAAACAGCCCAGCGATAGTCAATGTGCAGTGGGTACTCTGTGTATCTTGATAACCCACTGGAGTGTTACCTTTTTTTATATCTTCTCCCTCCCCCCCCCTTTTTTGGGGTACAAAGTTGATCCCAGTTATCCCATCAATTACTGCAGTTCAGTCTCCTAAATATTTCCCTCCTGTGGCCACTTTTCTCCATCTTCGCTGCCACTACCAAGTTCAGGCCACCGTCTTGTCATTCCTTGTATTAGTTTCCTGTAGCTGCTGTAACAAATTACCACCTACCTAGGTGGCTTAAAACAACAGAAATTTATTCTCTCCCAGTTCTGGAGGCCAGGGGTCTGAAGTGAGTACCAAGGTGTGTCAGCAGAGCTGCGCTCCCTCCAGAGGCTCTAGGGGAGAATCTGCTCCTTGCATCTCTCTTCCAGCTTCTGGTGCTGCTGGCACTCCTTGGCTCGTGGCTGCATCATTCCAGTCTCTGCCTCTGGGGTCACATCGCCTCCTCCTCTGTGTGTGTCGAATCTCTGCCTGTCTCTTAGGAGGAGATCTGTGTTTGCATTTGGGACCCACCCAGATAATCCAGAGTAATCTCTCCACCTCCAGATTCTCACCTTAATCCCGTTTGCAAAGGCCCTTTTTTCACCCTATGAGGTGACATTCATGGGCTCCAGGGACTAGGATGCAGCTATAGTTTGGAGGGCCGTTTTTCCGTCTACCGCACCACTGAACTTTCGCAACCGTCTCTGCCTCCTTTGCCCCACCCAGCAGTCCAAGGTCCCCTAAACACGCAGATCAAATCATGCACGGTGGGCTTTAAACTCTTCAGTATCTTGTGGTCCTTGGGACGGTCCTGATTCCCTGATAGGGCCCGTGATTACCTCTCCGCCTTCCTCTCCCCCACTTTTCCCTTCCACACTATATTCCACCCCACTCAACTCTCCCTGGGTCCCCGAGGAGGTGGGCTTCCTCACTCCTCTGGGCCCTTGTGTGTGCCTCCAGCCCTCTCCCGCCTTGTCTCTTTTTGCTGGGCTCATTCTTTTTTTTTTCTTTTTTCCCTTTGGCCATGCCATGCGTCATGCAGGATCTCAGTTCCCCAACCAGATATCGAACCCATGTCCCCTGCGTTGGGAGTGCAGAGTATTAACCAGTGGACCACCATTGAAGTCCCTGGGCTCATTCTAGTTCATCATTCTGTTCCCGTTTAGACTTTGGACTTCACTTCCTCCGAGAAGGCGTGCTCTGCCCACACTGGGTTGGTCATGCCTTTCTGTGCATTCGGTCAGAGCTCTTACCTCAATAGGGACAGCCTCTCTAACATGTGTCCACCTGTTCACAGGATGTGTCCCTTGCACCTGGCATGGCACCTGACACACAGTAGGTGCTTAATAAATGATGAGAATACCCGTAAGAGGGGAACCTGTACATCCACCCTACTGAGCACAGTGCTGTAAGCAAGAACACTGATCCACGCGGAAGAGTTTTTGCTGGAGAGCAGTATCAGTGTGAATGCCAACAGTGCCCACAGATCTTTATTTTTAAGCGTAAATCAAGAATTATGTAATTATGAGATCCAAGAAAATATTTTCATGCTTATTCCTTTGTTTTCTTTCAGGCCATTCCTGTGTTTCTCACTTTGCATAATGTAGCCGAAGTTATAATCTGTGGGCACCAGAAGTGTTTTCAGAAAGAGGTAAATGATTACGCAAAAGGCTAGTTTCACTTCCCTTGCTTGAAATTTCAAAGACGTGCTTTTTATGTATGGTCCAGATTAGTGTCTGCCTTTTCCTGCCATCTGTTTCCAGTCAAGCCTGCCTGACGGTGGTCACTAATTTCAAGGATCACGGTTTTGACATCCCTTCAGTTCACCAAACGTACGTGGGGATGCTTGTGGGTCTGAATGGACCTCAACCCCAGGCCAGCGCTGAGCCAGGGCCTGGGGGGCCGAGGTAGAGATGACTGTGGGCCTGGATGGTGGTGGGGGGGCATTCCCCCCCTCCCCCCACCGCATCCCATCACCATGAGGAAATATTTGGCGAGCTTCCCACAAGGTGCTGGGAGCTTTAGCCCACCCTGTGGACATCCTCTTTTCCTCCCGACCCCAGCTCTGCCTTCCACCAGTTGGAACATGTTTCCTCACCTTCCGGGCCTCCATCCATGAAAAGGGGAGAGAAATGTCACCCACTCAAAGAGTCGTTGGGAGGACACCATGCAGCACAGGTGCTAGTAGGTGCTCCCAACACTTTCCGGCACATAGTAGGTGCTTTGTACCTACTGTGTAGTTTAGCTATGATTTTTTTTTTTTTTTTTTTTTGCGGTACGCGGGCCTCTCACTGTTGTGGCCTCTCCCGTTGCGGAGCATAGGCCCCGGACGCGCAGGCTCAGTAGCCATGGCTCACACGCCCAGCCGCTCCGCGGCATGTGGGATCTTCCCGGACCGGGGCACGAACCCATGTCCCCTGCATCGGCAGGCGGACTCTCAACCACTGTGCCACCAGGGAAGCCCTTCGCTATGATTTTTAACGTGATTGGTGGTTTTAGTTTGGTACCTGTTTTGAGAGTTCCTTTTTTCTAACATCTGCCTGTTTCAAATGACTTCACATCAAAATTTTGGAACTTTTAAGCTTGAGAGAGGCTAGTGGGCCATGCAGGTGGCACACTTCTTACAGGTGTGCCAGGGACAGAGAGACACCTTTCCTGTGGCCAAGGCCACTCCACACACCAACACTCCCGAGGGACCTTTCTGATACATGGATCTGATCATGTCCCCCTACCTACAGCCCTTCAGGACCACCCAGAAGCTACCTGGAGGCCTGCAAAGCCCTTCACCACCTGGGCCCCATCCACCTCTCTGGCTTCAGAAATTCCAGCCACAACCAAACTTCTCATTTTCCCTAGACTATGTCGTAGCATTTCTCTCCTCTGATCTGTCAGCAAACCTCTTCGTGCACCCCTGTCCCGTTCACTCTATGAATATTTCTACATCCCTGTGTATGTGGCCACCCCGCCAGGCCTGGGTCTGCAGTCGTAAGCAAGAGGCATGATCGCTGCTCTTTACAGAGCATCAGCCCAGAAGGGGAGACAGACATTAAACTAAGAATTAGACCCACCTGCTCGATTGTGTGGCCAGAGCAGGCCACTCTGGGGAAGTGACATTAAACACAGACAAAGGATGAACAGGAGTTAGACATGGTGGGGAGGGGAGGGCTCCCTGGAAGAGGAAGCAGCAGATGCAAAGGACCAGACGTAGGAAGGGACTTGGTAGAAGTCATTCCGGGCTGTGTGGCTGGAGCTTGATGAGAAAGAGAGGGGGCGCTTAGGACGAGGCTGGAGACGGGCCTGTGGGGCTGAGCTAGGAATTTGGGATTTATGCTGAGTGCACTGGGAGGAACCGGTTGGGTTATAAGGCCCACAGACACTGTGCAGCTTCCCAGTGTTAAAAGCTCCCCCAGTTTCTGCGGAGGAGAATGGATTACGGGAGGCGAGGGAAGCCTGTAGTGACTCCAGCGAGGCTCCGTACTTTAGGCTGATCTGCTTGCCGTGGGAACCTTCCCTGACACCTCAGGCAGCTTGGGCACCTTCAGCTGACATTTTACTTATCACACCAGCTTGCAATTTCCATATTTCATCAATTCTAACATGGGCTGCTTTTTCTCACATCTAACATTTTCACTATCGGGACTTCCCTGGCGGTCCAGTGGTTAAGTGCTTCCACTGCAGGGGGCACAGGTTCGATCCCTGGTCAGGGAACTAAGATCCCACATGCTGCGTAGTGTGGTCAAAAAAATAAATAAGTAAAAATAAAATAATTCTTTAAAAAATAAAAAATAAGTTTTCACGATCTAAAATCAGGGTGGTTTTATAGTCAATGGTATGTCCTGGTCTAATGTTTGTTGGTTTTTTTTTTCTTAGTAGTATAAAAAATACTAATTTTACAATCAGTGGCATCTTAAATTCAGCGAAATACAGTATGATTTTCCCTGTGTCTCTGCCTGCTTCCAGCCCTCTCACTGCAGTGACCCTGTGGTTGGGTGTTTTTTGGAGCCTCAGGTCTCAGCCCAAGGACTGGAGCTGAGCTGAAATATTCACTAACTGGTCACTTAGGTTCCAGGAGCTGCTCAGGTTCTGGGAGACTAGTCAGACCCTGACTCAATTCCACTCAAATTCCAAAGAAGACTTCTTATTCACAAAATGGATACCTTTTGTGTGAATTAAAAATGAAGATTTACCTGGTCTAGGGATGAGATCCAGCCATCTTCATGGGATACTGCTTCTTTCTTTTTTGGGGGGGCCACACCATGTGGCATGTGGGTTCTTCATGCCCTGACCAGGGATAGAACCTGCACCCCCTGCATTGGAAGTGCGCTGTCTTAACCACTGGACCGCCAGGGAAGTCCCTCCATGGGGTATTGCTTCTTGATGGACAAGTCAGATCAGGCAGGTGAAGGTGAGGGTGGGACATGGGGCTAGAGGGTCCTCAGTGTATTTCCACCAAGCAGAGCGCAAGGGTCAGACTCCCAGGCCAAGAGGACCTTTCCTCGGAAGCAATTGGGTGAATACCAAAATATTGTGAATCTTCAACTCCATTTCATTACTGACACAAAACAACATCATTTCTTGTCAGGGCAAATTAGGAAACAATTGAGTGGGTTACATATCTATTTAGTTATTTTTTTAAAAAACCCTTTCTTTCCTTTACGAATATCATAAGATGTAATAAGTCGTAGAAAATGCAGAGAAAAAAAATGTCAGAAATCAACTGTGATCTTACTTCCTAGAGGAAACGACTTCATTCATTCAGTTCAGACATATGTAGAATATTTACAGAAATGATAAAATACGTCCTGTTTTTCCATTGATCGATTTGTCGGAATCCCTAAATGCCTCATTTCTCTCCACATGGAATGCAGTGTGTTGGCCGGTCCCTGTTTGTAGATTTGTAGGTGGTTTCTAGTAGTTTGGCGTTAAAATCTGCTCTGTGATGAAGATGACCGTGATCTGTTCTTCATATGATTTACATTCCTGATCATTCAGCCTGGAGCCATGACCAAGCGACCGGGTGTCATGAGGAACATGGTTGGACGCCACCTCTCAGACTTGACCTGTGACTCCGGACGTAGGCTCTTTGGTCCATTACGTGTCAGGTTTCCCTAGAATGGCCTTGGGAGAGTAGAGTTGACCTCTTCATGACCTTGCTCCCAGATGAGGAGAATAAGCTCTATCTGGGCTGTGGTTCATTGTCACCAGCCATAACTAGTTCTTTGTGTATGTGCACACACACGCACACAGTTTGACTCTAAGTTAGCGTGTGGCTTGTGGAATTAGTCTCAATAACTTGGCAGATATATTTGCCACGGTTTAACCTTAGAATACTGCTATTCATTCATTGGTTAGCTCAACATTTATGAAGTATATGCTACTTGTCAAACATCTGGCTAGCTCTACAGCTACAGATGTGGAGAGACACATTTATCACCCTCACAGAACTCAGGCTGAATGGGGAGCTGACATGTAAACAGGTGCTGGGATGCCCATAGAATGTCCTATGGGCTGAAACAGACGTGTGGGTGCACCGTGGGTAAGTCTGCTTGCCAGGGCCATATATAAGCCCAGTCACACAAATGGGTAGGAATTTTCTGGGCACTCCAGGCAGAGAGGAAGCAGCCAATGAAGGCCAGTGGCCTGAAAGGGCCGGTGGGTGTCACTGCAGGACTGGCTGTGACAGAATGGAGTCCGAAAGGGTCAGACTCTGGAGCTCGATCGCCTGGGCGCACACCCTGTGATCCCAAGCAACTTACCTGATTTCTCTGTGCCTCAGAATCCTCATCTGTAGCACGTAACCCAGGACCGTACATTAACCCATAGTGACACGAGTCAACATGTGTCGAGCACCTAGGACAGCACCAGCAGTCCTCAGAGCGCGTTAGCTTACCCAGAGCGGCGTCAGCTACTTCCTGTGACTTTGGCAACGTGACTCTTGAGGAGTTGTAGTGACCCACGCAGAGCTGAGATGTCGTTGGGACTCATCACTGGGTGATTTGGGGACCGAGGGGCTTGCGGAGGGGAATCCCGGACACAGACTCCTCGGTTGCTCTCGGAGCCTCGGGGGCTGGAGCTCCGTAATGAATTTCTTGCTGGTGTTCACTCTCCATGTCTCAGGTTCTGGGCTCCTGTAGTCAGAGGAGGTCAAAATAAAAAGGACTCTCCTCTGTGGGATGGGCAAACTCCTTCAGGCACTAGAGTTGATTTGCTGCCCTGTAACGGAAGCCCCCGAGCACCTGCTGGTGAACATGTCACTCATGGAAGAGTTGAGCATCCTTTTTGTCTCCATCCTCTCCATTCCTTCTCTTCCTCCGAACTCTGGAAATGTCAGCTTTATTTAGCTCAGAATCTTTTAGTGACACGTTTTCCCATGTTGGGGGCAGTTATCCAGGTGGGAGCCAGGTCACCTCTGCGTGTGTCATCCTTTCTGTACTGAAGGGATAAGTGTCCCCACTGGGGGGCAGTGGAGTCAAGGTTGGCTTTGCCTTTGGTCTCTGCTGAGGCCGGTTCCACAAAGATGAAAGATAACGTATAAGAGATAACAAAGGATCTAAAGATGGGAGCCACTGCTTTGTACACACACATCGTGTGTTTATTAAAACAATGCAATGTGGATTATTTAGTCACACATGAAAGCTTAAGATAGCCTTCATAGCAAACCACATGTTTCTCTTGCCAGTGCTTTACTTTTTTAAAAAATTGAGATATAATTGACAGATAAAATTATATTTGTTTCAGGTGTTCAATATGATTCAATGTTTGTATATATTTCGAAATGATTGCCACAATAAGTCTAGTTAACATCCATGACCACGCATTTGTTTTTCTTGTGATGAGAAGTTTTAAGATCTACTCTCTTAGCAACTTTCGAATATATTCAATACAATATGCTGCTGTTAACTATAGTCACCGCACTGTATGTTACGTCCCCAGGCTTTGCTTATTTTATAATAACTGAAATTTTGTACCTTTTGAGTGCTTCATTTTTAAACAATATGTTCATAGTTCACACTTTATCTGAGCTGGAGTAAAAGAAAATTGCAGTTTGTCCTCAACTAGCAAAATAATCCTTCTGAAATGTCCAGAATTAATCTATTATCTTGCCTGACCATTTCCCCTGTCAAATATGAAAAAAATCTATGCTTCTTCCTGCTAGAGCTTTCTTCCCAAGTGCCAAGGACTAATTCCCTTAAACTGACCAATAAAAAGGAGGTAACAAAGGTAGAGTATGCATTAGAATTTCTTCATTTCAGGGAGCTCTAAACGGCAACTTTAGATTTCCCCAATCTGCCCTTTTTTCCTTCTCTCTAGGGATGGAGTCAAATGTCCCTTCTCCTTTTTTCTGTTTCCTAATTTACACATCATACCAGAGAATTTATAGCACTGCTCAGGGTCAGAGCTGGATTAATGAAAGGAAAATTTAAAGAGACAGACCGGAAGAGAAGTTGAACAAGAGCTTAATTTCTTTTCCTACACAGGGTACATTGATTTCTCTCTCCTTTTCATGGTGTGTAAGATATTCGAAGGCTTGGGCGTGGCGTCATTTTGCTTTTTTGTGGGTAAACATAGTTCTAATGGTGAGAGCGGTAAAACTACTCATCCAGGGTGCTTTGCTGAAGTGACTCAACTCTGGACCTCTGAGTCATCCTTCGTTTGGTCCAAGCAGAAAAAGCCTCAATAAATACTGAAGTGCAGCAAGTTGTTAAGCCCCCAATAAACTTATTCATAATTTATGTGCCTCTTGATCTAAATATTTACTTTCAAGGGGAACAAAAAAGGGTTTTCAAAGACTAATTGTACGTCTCTTTATTTTCATACAGAAAACATCTCCTGCGAAGATCTGTAGGTAAGTTTAAAAAAAACAAAAAACAACTTCACAAACATCTAAAATAGAAGATTTAACCTGATATTAACTTCGATGAGAAACCGTCTGTTGACAATTCATACTTGAGAGGTGACAGAGGAATTTATTACAGACACTCACATATCCCTATTTTGTGTCTTATTCTCAAATTTGCTCTTTTTTTTTTTTCTGAAATATTTTATCCCTAAGGGGAAAACAACTCATGCTCGATTTCAGCCATTGATGCCCAGAATTTCACTAAGAGTTGTGCAATACTGATGAAGAATGAAAATGGAAAAATGGAAGCGACTTAAAGTTTTAAAAATAATGTTTGATCCTCATTGGGTTTTTAAGAATTCCCGTGGTGGAAAAGTACTGGCCTGCGAATCCACGGATCTGAGTCGTGGTCTTGGGCCACACAGCGCCGTGACCGTGGGCAGGTTTCATACCTCTCTGTGCCTCAGTTTCCCCAGCTGAAACGTGAGTTGGGCTGGACCTTCTGGCAGGTCCCTGTGCTCCTGTTGTGCTAATTCTGACCTGGATGCCTTGTCCTCTGGTGGCTTCCTGCTTCCTCGGCAGTAGCTGCGAAGCTCGGTCCTGAAGATAGAAAACCAGCAGAATGTTTTGATACGTGGATTTAGGACTTTTTGTTTCATATATTTCTGGGCTTTCATCCAATCTCCTTTTTTTGCCTTTATTACAGGCTGCTACTTGAAGAAAAAAAAATCCCACTGTCAGGAAGCATCCTCTTGTTTAAAAGATTAGCGGGTGTTAAAGAGAGGCATTAAAACCCATTTATGCCTGATGTAATCAGGTGTTGCTCAAGGCCAAGTTCGGTGGGAAACCAGGGGCTGCCTCACACCTGGCACTTCTCCCCTCAGCCCTGAGGGCTTATCTGCTTGAGGGGATCTAACGCTCATTGCCTGTGGATGGGGAAGCATCCTGCATCCTCTAAAGCCTCTGTCCACTGCAGGCAGACACCAAAGCCATAAGGGTTCTCCTCTCCCCACAGCCTACAGCCTGCCTATTCCTGTGCAGTCCCAGAAACCCTCCTGGACAACCTCCCTCCTCTCACCCCACCCTGACCTCCGAATCCCTCAGCAGTCGGGTGCCAGGGAATTGTCTCAAGGCTGTTTGAGTGTGTGCCTTTAAAGTTGGCGAGGCTATAGGAGTGGGTGGACTGGAGTGGTTAGAACCTGTCCCGTGTTGTCCTGCCCTTCCTGAGGCCCTGAGGCCCCAGCTCTGAGGATTCCTCTGTACCCATCCTCCTGCCTCAGGCCCAGCAGCCATGCTAGTCTTTTAAGGGTTACACACTATGTGTGATGACAACAGTGAGGACTGTGTGTGGTGGGGGGTGTGGACAGAATTGATTAGCGTCACTATTGCCAGTGTACTTAGGTTATGAGTATCAGGCTGTTGTGTATTCCATATATATATGTAAGTAATACAGAATTTGATATGTATGTAGACCATATACTGGTGTGAGATGTCATATGATAAAGTTCCCTAACAGTGAAAATGCTGGATTCACTGCCCCCATTTATGTCTTTGATCCTTTGCTGTTCGCCGCATAATGCAATGGTCAGAAGGGACCCAACCCTGAATATGTTGTTGCATCACAAAATGGAAAGAGGGGGAAAGAGCATGTGGTCCTTCGGGTTTTGTGTTTTATGGTGCCTTTCTTTAGGAGGAGAGAATGATTGGCAAACGCTATAGGCCAAGATATTTTGGTATATGAAGCCCATATACCATCTAAAAACCACTGATTTCTAAGCCAAAAAGGATCTCCAAATCGACTTTCTAATGAATGAGAAAATGTGAAAATATCGTGATCGGCAATGTTACTTTTTTGTGCAAGAATTATAAAAAGAACCTTTTATTATGGAAATTTCTAAACAGATATAAAAGTAGACAGAACAGTATAATGAAGCTCTGTAGACTCATCCCCCAGATTCAACAGTTTTCAACTTAAGCCTCTACCCAGCACCTCATTTCAGCAAATCCCAGGCATTGTAGCGTTTCAGCCATAAATATTTTGGTATGTATAAGAGATTTTTTTCTAATGAAACTTTTTTTTGTTTGTTTTATTTTATTATTATTTTTTTTGGCCACGCTTCGTGGCTTGCAGGATCTTCGTTCCCCAACCAGGGACTGAACCCCTGCCCTTGGCAGTGAAAGCGCCGAGTCCTAACTACTGGACCGCCAGGGAATTCCCTTATTTGGGAAAAAGTTAAAACCGATAGAAAAGCTCCAAGAATATTACAATGAACTCCCATATACCTTTTATCTAGATTCACCCACTGATAACGTTTTTTGTATTTGCTTTCTCTCTCCATATATACATATGTACATATATATCACATAAAATATGTAAGAATGTATACATAATTATTCTTACTCTTATTTTTTTCTGAACCATTTGAGAATAAGTTGCAGGGGTTATGACTCTACCCCTAAATACTGCAAAGCATATCTCCTAAAAATAAGAAGCTCTTTTATAACCACAGTGCGACGTTTTAAGTTTAGAAAATTAACATCGGATACAATACTGTTATGTAATATTGAGTCGATGTTCAAATTTGGCCAATGATCCCAATATTGTCTTTTATAGTAATTTCTTCCCCCAAAGATGTCACGTCTCTTTCATATCCTTTAATCTGGAACAGTTTCTCGACTTTTTATTGCCTTTCATTGGCTTCATAGTTTGACTAGTGTAAGCCCATTGTTTTGTGGACTATCCCTGAATTTGGGTTTGTCTCAGTGTTTCCTTGTGATTCAGTCCAGGTTATGCATATTTGGCAGGAATACCACATGAGTGACGTTGTGCCCTTCTCAGTACATCGTATCAGGAGGCACATGGTGTAGCTCTGTCCCACTATTGGAGATGTTAAGTTTGATCATTTGGGTAAGGCGATAAGTTTGTAATGTGCTTTCCGTGGTGTTTTCTTATTGGTAAGCGGAATAACTGTAGTCTGCTTGCCCAGTTTTCCACTAGTGTATTTTTGGGGATCGGTAGTTTAAAGAAGCCTCCTTTTATATATACTGTTTTTCTCAAGTGAGCCAGCTGTGGTTTTGCACATGTCCTGCAAATGCCTGTCTCTGGGAAGATGGCTAGCCGAGCCCCAGAGAAGAAACTGGTGTCAGCAAAGCACGCAATTGAAAACTACATGGGTAGTGAGGCTCTCAGAGGATGAACGGGGGAATTGGGTGTGGTCTCACGAGATCTTTGCCTCATCCAAGCTCCAGTCCGTGTATTTCAACCTCCACACTCTCCGGGACTCACCCTTGATGTTGACAAGTGAAGCTGCGTGTTTACCCCCTCTCCACAGTGCCCTCTTCCTCCTGGCTGCCGCAGGGTGCCTGCCCTTCAACGACTCCCAGGTGAGTTCAGGCAGACTCACTTTGCCTTCCAGGTATCTCTGAAGCCTGCGTGGATGAGCAGAATTTCCGAATCCTTTCTTTGAGAAGGAGGATAACCTTGGCCTATACAAAGGCATGTAAAAGCAAACTTTCGGGGCCCTAGGGCACTTTTTGGCCAGGCCAACACCTCTCCTCAGGTCTCTGCCTTCTCCCAGGCTGCAGCAGGGGAGCCCGCAGACCTCGGGCCTCTGGGTGCCGCGATGGGGGCGGTCCACCCTCTGCACGTGCTGGGAGGACCTGCACATCCAAATGACTCCAGCCCACACACTGAGGTGAAGTTGATTTTCTTTTCCTCTCATCCCAAGGGCCTCGTCTGCACAGTGATTTTCACTTTGTCAGACTGAGTTTTTCTTTCTTAGGTACTGAGAACCCACCCCCACCTCCAGGAGTCATCTCATTTCGGGCTCTTTTTTTTCTTTCTTTTCTTCCCCAGCATTTATTCAGTTCCCATCAAGTGTTAGGCACTGAGCCAGGCTCTGGGGGCACAAGCAGGAATTGCCATCCTCCAGGCAGAAGTCGGAGTCTAGTCAGAGCAAAGGGGAAGGGGCAGACGATGAACCGATAATTATAACACAGGGAGGCCGGGGCTCTGTCCGGGGAGGTGTGGGATCCTTCGAGGCTCGGAGCAGGAATAGGGAGCAATTATAGGGAGCTTACTGTGTGCCAGGCTCTGTGCCAGTGCTTTAGTGCCTCACTCTATTTAATCTCACAGCAATTCCACAAGGGTAGCAGCTATTATTATCTCCATTTCATAGCTGAAGAATAGCGAGGCCCAAAAGGTCACCAGCTAACAAATAAGTGGGGATTTTAGAATTTAACCCAGATCTTTCTATTTTATTTCTTTCTTTCTTTTTAAGTCACTGATCCTTTATTTTGTTCCAGTTAATATATCAAGTTTTCGTAACATGAAAGCCATCATATATTGAACACTTGTGTGCCAGGCACTGTGCTGAGATCTCTATACTCTGTTTCATTTAATTCTCACAACAAACCTTGAATGGTTAGGATTACTGTTTTACAGAAGAAGAAACAGACTTAGATTAAAATAATTTTTTCAGCTGCTTGGTATAGTGAGTGTATAGATGGTGGCACAACCAGTCTTCAAACCTAGACTTGTCTGCCTCCAAAAGACATGTTTTTTTTTTTTGCGGTACGTGGTCCTCTCACCGCTGTGGCCTCTCCCGTTGCGGAGCACAGGCTCCGGACGCGCAGGCTCAGCGGCCATGGCTCACGGGCCCAGCCGCTCCGCGGCATGTGGGATCCTCCCGGACCGGGGCACAAACCCACGTCCCCTGCATCGGCAGGTGGACTCTCAACCACTGCGCCACCAGGGAAGCCCCAAAAGACATGTTTTTAATTACCATGCTAGTTTATAGCAGATGGGCAATAGTCTTTTGGATGTGGGGAAGGGAAGGGGGCAAGAGAATTAACCCGGATCTTTCTGATGCTGGAGCCGGGCTCTGCTTACTGTACCTAAATCTTGAAGGGGGAGGAGGAGCAACCCAGGAGAAGAAGGCAGGTACGGACAGAGCCCTAGAGGCGTCCTGGGTGGCCTGTGATTCAACTTTATTGAGCACTTACTATGTGTGGGTCCCTGGGCAAATTCCTGCCCCCTTGGAGTTAATCATCTAGTGCGGGGTGGAGACAGAGACAGGTCACAAGTAAAACAGAGTGTGTCAGGTGAGATAAATGGAAAACGGAAGGGAAGAAGAGGCGGGAGTGCCCCTCAGCTGAGTTGGCCAGGGACGTGCAAGTTCTCTTTCTCTGGAGGGGGATGGGCAGTGGATGGGACTGGTTGGGTTGATAGGAGCTTGTCATAGGGATTCTTGGGTGTCCTGAGTTTGCATTTCATCCTGAAGTCACTGGGGGATGACTGGATGATTTTAAGCAATAGGCGGCACCATCAGGTCTACTTTTTAGAGATGCAGTGCTGGGGAGTTGGGGGGATGGGGAAAGAGATGCTGGAGGCAGGGAGCCCTGTTAGGAAATGTTGTAGGCAACTGGGTGAGAAATAAGGAGGGACTGGCCCAAGGCCCCAGAGTCCTGTCTGGCACCATGCCTGGCACTGTGCATTGACATTTAGTGTTTCTGATCATCATGCCGGATCCTGTTTGTCTGTACTTACAGCTAATTTTTTTTTTTTTTTAATCTTGTGTTACAGTTTGATCCAGATGGTTATTTCTGGGCTATAATTCACTTATTCTGCATAGGTAAGGGTTTTTAAATAAATTTATTTATTTATTTATTTATTCATTTTTGGCTGTGTTGGGTCTTTGTTGCTGTGTGGGTTTTCCTCTAGTTCTGGCGAGTGGGGGCTGCTCTTCGTGCGGTGCATGGGCTTCTCACTGCGGTGGCTTCTCTTATTGCGGAGCATGGGCTCTAGGTGTGTGGGCTTCAGTAGCTGTGGCTCGTGGGCTCTAGAGCGCAGGCTCAGTAGTTGTGGCGCACGGACTTAGTTGCTCCGCAACATGTGGGATTGTCCCGGACCAGGGCTTGAACCCGTGTCCCCTGCATCGACAGGTGGATTCTCAACCACTGTGCCACCAGGGAAGCCCCGTCGGTAAGTTTTTAAAGAAGTCTTACTGAAACAATTGAGACTTATTATTCCTTATCATGTATCCACTTTTTAGTGATCCTGGACAATAGGAAGATGAAATCCAAGGTGTCAAGGTTAAAATTAAATGGGCATTTTTCTGGCTTGAATTTTCTGTTTTGGAGTTTTCCTGAAATATTTGCAGTTTCCATAGAGTCTCGCCTTTCTCATGACAAACATTAATTAACTCGCCAGGGCCCAGGCTTTGCTTGCTCAAATCCACTTGTGCAGTGCTGGTTGGTCTTCTCTAAAAATGGTGAGAAGAGATCCAGATCCAGAGGTTTGTGTCAAAAACACTCTCTTTCAGCAGTATACAAAAAAAAAAAAAAAAAAAAAATAAGTGGGTGAAATAAAAGGACCATCTACTTTATTTCAAACCAGTGTTTCCTATCTGTAGTCTTAGAAGGAAAAACAGTGCCCTGACTTTGTGACACATGGGTCAGAAGTCCTGCGGTGTTTCTCATGTGCACCATCAAAGGAAATCCAGGCTTAACCATCCTGTTAATTGTGTCCTTCTGGGGACCACGAGCCTTTCCAGCCCAGCACTCTCTCTATGAACTGCATCATCTGGGGGATTATCGAATGTGCACCCTTGAAATTCTCCAAAGTGCTCTTGGTCGCCCCCTATTGGCTGCGGGTGACCCTTGCAGGGAAGAGGGGCCCTTCTCCCTGCGGGTTTCATGCTTCCCAGGAAGCACCAACCGGCCCCCTCCACAGAATGCCGCGTGCCAGTGACTTGTGTTGCTTCCTTTCCAGGGGCTTATAAGATACTACAGAAATCCCAGAAATCCAACGCGTTAAGGTAAACTTTTAAAGTTTGGTGAGTCGTCCTTTGGTTAAAGGAAAGGGGTGAGACCCATGGGGTCGTGAGCTTCTTCCATCAGCCAGAGACTCCATGAGTCCAGGATGGGGGGAGGGCAGCAGGCCGGGTCCATCAGTACCTGAACCATTGCCAGCGATGTGCAAAGAGCCTGGAAGTCTCTCTCCTCTTCCTTCAGGGTGGCCCTTTAGATGACATTTTGACAAAAATTGCGTGACCGGCTGCCTTGGGCCCCAGTTCAGTTCCTCCAGCTCAGAGGCACAAGTCTTTTTCTTGTTTCTCCAACCCCTTCCTGACTTTAGACCCAGAAGCCTCCCCCGTCACCAGCTCTGTTCTGGGGTGAAATGAGGCCTTTGTTGAGGGCAGTCAGTGGAACAGAGTTGCTGAATGTAAGTGAAAAAGATGAGAATTCAGGCCTTGGTTGGGCTGGAGCCGCCAGGTCAGAGCCCGCCACTGGCCAGGTGGCCACTGGGTTTCGGGGCCGTCTGAGGCCCACAAAGAAAGGTCTGAAGGGACTGACTCCTGGGAGAAGGTTATACATGCTGAGGGTATGTGATGGGTCCTTAGAGCACCATTTTTTCTTTGAATAAAGTGTTTTTTCAGCAAGAAGCCAGTAGAGTTGTTAGATAAAATACAGGATACCCAGGTAAATTTGAATTTCAGAGAAGCAAAGAATAATTTTTTTAGTTTAAGTATGTTTCATGCAATATTTGGATCATACTTATACTAAAACATTATTCTTTTTGTGAATTTCAGATTTATTTGGGTGTCCTGTATTTTTATTTGTCAAGTATGGTAGCCCTAGAAGCCAGTCCAGTGACCTGAGAGAGCTGACACTCCTTTTAAAATGGCAAATGTACACATAATCGGCCACAAGTGAAAGTGCATGTGATAGTACTAAATTGAAAATGTTTTTAAAAAATGAGCCAGGAAATGGTTTTGAATATAAAGTACTTTTCTTAGTGTTTATTAATGATTTATAAATCTAGGAACTTATACATAGATC
Organism: Orcinus orca; assembly: GCF_937001465.1. Lineage (NCBI taxonomy): Eukaryota > Metazoa > Chordata > Mammalia > Artiodactyla > Delphinidae > Orcinus > Orcinus orca. The sequence goes on from NC_064573.1 coordinate 49,932,351, forward strand.
TAATTTATTAATGGAAGAAAATGACTATTTTGTGTATGTTAAACACATATTATTTTACCTTTTATGTTTTTTTTTCTCATTTCTTAGTGACATTGACCAGCAGTACTTAAACTATCTATTCAGGTAAAATATAATTTAAATTTTCAAAGAATAACTCATATTCTTCTAGAGCTAATGGATTTTTATTTTCCAATAATGTATATATTTTCTATTAATTTTTTTATTGGAGTATAGTTTATTTACGACGTTGTGTTAGTTTCTGCTGTACAGCAAAGTGAGTCAGTTATATCCAGTAATATTTTGATAAGGGAGCTCTGAGCCAGTGTGCCTGCCTACCAGGAAGGCAAGCTAAATAATTGGTGAGATGATCAGAACTGCAGAAACTAAATAGTGGTCCTGCCGTTAGGCCAGGCAAGAAGGGCTTCCATCCAGCCCCACACTTCAGAGAGCCATGCCTCTCCCCAAGGCATATGGAGTCTGTAAGGCTAAGAGCCCACACCCTTCCTTCTAGACTGGGCCTTGGAATTTCTGACCCAAGTGGATTCCAAGGCCTCCCTGGGTCTGTCTTCTTAACTCATTCCGAGACCCAATGGATGTCCAAAGAGAGGCTGTTAGTATGAGGGATGTGCATGGAGGGTGGGCTTGCAGACTGAGGTGTCCACACACACGTTTGAGGTCCTTGGGTGCAGGACGGAGTCTGGTGTCGGGAGAGAAGAGGGTGCACTGGGAGCTGGGAGCCAGAGGCAGGATGTCCCCACACTAACACCTTCTGACAAGAAGCTCCAAGGACTCCAAGAATTCTCAATTTTAATCTGGACTTTCAGGTTGCTTTGAAGGTGTATTTGTTAAGGTAGGATGAAGTTTGAGGCTTGGTTTATAATATGTAAGTGTAGTATATGGATTTCCATTTGTACCCTTGCCCCAAGCCAAGTAAAGAATAGGGGTTGGCTGCTGAGTAGAATAGCTGGGGAGTATTCTTGCATTCTGAGAGTCCCACATGGTGCACTGAGGGACCTAATTGAGAAAGTGAGGTTTTGCTGTCTAGAACTCAAGTTTGCCTAATGCAACAACATTCAGTCCAGAGGACCAAGGTCGGAGAGGTGCCTCTCAGCCTTTGGCCACATGGATTTCTGCAGGAAGTTGGCTTAAAACGTTCAAGATCTGTGTTCTCTACCTACAGGTAAAGTTCCTAAATATCTTAGTATTTATGAAAATGCCTTTTTGAAGACAGGATTCAACCCAAACATAGCTGGGGCCTCTTTTGTACTCAGTGGAACAGTCATTAGTTCCACTCTGCCCAGACCCACCAGCTGCCTCTTCAAGAGATGTTTCTGAAAATGCAGAAGTCTCTTGGTGTTTGAAATGTTTCCATGACATCGGACTACTTTAGACAGTTCTTTTTCCCCACAGAGCTTATAGCCCAGGCGAGCAGCAGAGGGTTTTGGGGGTGGAAAAAAACAGCCGCTGTGACCCCCAGCTAGTTCTCCTGCCCTCCCCCCTCTCCGCCCTCCCCCGTGTGAGGGTTTCACTACCTGGGAGCCAGGTGCTCAAGGCTTCCTGCCTCAGCCCGCTGCACACCCCGCCAACGCCACACTGCTGTTTCCACGTCTTCTTTCAGTACAAGTGATGAAGATGAGCCAGGACTGAGATTCGATTTCCCACAGGCCCTGGGTATCAGCCTCCAGAGATCTGCATTCACTCAGCTCTGTAGGGTAGCTGCGCCTGTAGGTGCCAGCCCGGAGCTCTGCCTGCTGGTTTGATCTCTCTCTCTGCTGGTTTGAAAACATAGGGAGAACCTGCTATGTATCTGGCCCTGCTAAATACTTGAGCTCCAAAGATAAATAAAATATGGTTCTTGCTCCCCAGGTCATCACAGTGTAGGAATTAGAAGGGCGTAACTCTATATTTACAAAATTCAGACATGGACTAGAGAGCCAACTCTTTTATTTAATTATCTCTTATTTTTAACTCCCTAGTGTTTTCTTTTAGAGTCACCCTTTGGGGTGATTCCGATGACGGCATTTGGGATACCGTGTCAGGCCCTGGGACATGTTTTGGGATGGAAAGGGGCCCCTCACATCCTGCCATAGGAGCAATAACTTCTGCTGCTGAAGTTGAAGCCGAGAGGGGATCCAGCGAGATAGAATAATGGAGAATGTCCAGGGTATGTGTTTTCCGGAGAGAGATAGAGTAATGGAGTATGTACAGGGTATGTGTTTTCCGGAGAGAGATAGAGTAATGGAGTATGTACAGGGTATGTGTTTTCCGGAGAAAGAAGAGACAGCAAGCAGACGCCCATGAGAAGGACAGGGAATCTCCAGTCTTGTCTGTAGTGTATGTATTTTTTTACAGCTAGCTACCTGTAAACCCTTGTCTCACAAACCTACAACTTCCGAATGACCAGAATGTGACTATTCTTACGGCCGTTGTCACAACCCTCCTCTCCTCCTGCCTCTTTCTGTGATGCTGCTCCTCTGAAAACCATCAGAAAAACAGAAATGATGCTGGGAGATAACCCAAGAGCAGGGCTGAGGAGCTAACATTGGTTTCCCTGGCTGTCATGTCACCAACTGGAGATTCGTGGCAGTGGTTCCTGATCCTGGTTCTTTGTAGCTTCCGGGAGCCATAACAAATAAAAACAATGGATGCCCGGACCGTACCTTAGAGATTCTAGCCAGGATGTTACACTATTTGGATGTATATCCAGGGTTGAGAACCAGAGCAGGCCATCCAGCGCTTTAAGAAAACTTTCCTTCTTATATTTGAATTAAAAGTTTCATTCCTAACCTCCAACTAAATCAGCTGCCTGCGTGGCATGAGTTTTGATGGAAGAGGGTACGGAAGGTGGGCTTAGGACCGCACAGAGGCACTTGTAGACAGGCGCCGGGAGATGGGACAGGCTTCCAGAGATAAAGATGGGAGACAGCCAAGCACAGGTATGGCCTGCATCATCCCATACAGCATCAACTGCAAATTGGTCCGGGTAGTTTTCAGACACAGGGTGGATGGCATGGGTCATTTTGTGGGCTAGCTTCCTGGAAATTTACCTATTCTTCTGTGTAGTTAATTTTGTGATTAGCTCACATTCAACAGCTAACTTTTAGGCTGCGGCCTGTTTGTAATTTATTTATCTATTTTTTTTTTTTTTGCGGCACGCGGGCCTCTCACTGTTGTGACCCCTCCCGCTGCGGAGCCCAGGCTCCGGACGCGCAGGCTCAGCGGCCACGGCTCACTGGCCCAGCCGCTCCGCGGCATGTGGGATCTTCCCGGATTGGGGCACGAACCCGTATCCCCTGCATCGGCAGGCGGACTCTCAACCACTGCGCCACCAGGGAAGCCCCTGTTTGTAATTTAGACTCCGTTTAGCTGACAAATACTCTCTGTGGATTAGGTGAATATGATAATCATTAGTGGCAGGGCTGACGCTCCAAGAGGGGCACGGACCCTCAGAGTCCATCCCAGGGGAGATCCAGCCCTCTTGCCCAAACCTGAGGCATTTCAGGAGATTCTCACTCTCTCCCTGACAAGCTGGATTTAGGCAAAACGAGACCATTCAGTGCAGATAGTTTGCTTTTAGGCAAATCTCACTGTTTCCAAGTAGAATGGGTGAAAATGGATGTTGTTTTCTCAGTGCTGGGGAAGCTAGCTTCACGAGGCTGCTGTTTCTTTTTCAGCGTGGTGCTCCTGGCGTTTGCATCTCACCCCACAGGTAAACGTGATTTTGTTTGTTTGTTTGTGTATCTTACACTGCCCATTCAACCCAGTGCTCTGACTCCGGTTATATCTCTGAGGGAAATTTTGTAAGAGAATGTAGCTGCCTTCCAGGGTGTCCAACTTAAGGGTTAGCAATGGCCCACATACTTGAAACTGTTCTTAGTATCCCGTTGTGGATTTATGGCCCATGAATTGAACCTTTTTCCATGTTTTATTGTTGATGTTTTCATCTGGTGCAATCTCAGATGTACAGACGGGTTTATAATCTGCCAGATAAACTAGTGCTTGCTTTGTCCTTTTCTAAAATTCTCCCTTCAAGGACCCAGAATTGCTCTTCAATCCTAGGGCTAAAGATTTGCTGGAGAAGTTCAAATTGCACCTATTTCTCAGTGACATCCTTTTATACATTTTTATCATATATTGTCATCCAGTTTTCATAATTCCAGATTAAAGAAGTCATTTTAAAACTTACCTTCACCCATATATACACTGATATGTATAAAATAGATAACTAATAAGAACCTGCTGTATAAAAAATAAATAAATAGAATTAAATTTAAAAAAAAGAAAACTTACCTTTACCCTGTTGCTGCCTCAGTTACCCTAGAGTTGTTTTCCAAATTCAGGAATTTTCCCTAGTACTCTATTTCATTGTGTTTTTTTACTTTGAAAGGTTTTGAAGTTGATGCAAAGATAAAGCAAAAATATCTGTGTGCATCATGGCTGGAAATACACATTTTTTTGGTCACACTCCTTAAACTAATGTTTATTGACCTCTGCTATGCATGAGGCATTACCCAAGCCCTCAGGGTCTCGGTCTTTTATCGGGAAATTAAGAAAGGTGGACTGGATTATTTCTGAAGCCCCTTCTAGCTCCCTGCTGTGCCCCAAACAGCAACCCCTTTCTGTTTGTGTTTTTAGCTGCTTCAGACTGTTTGAACTAATATCCTCAGGGAACTGCTGATGGTGACTCGGGTCATGTTTCTAGATTGGACACGACCTATCCGAACTGCTGTCTCATTAGCATAATTTGAATTATTTTTTCTCCATGAGTGCTTCTACGCTTGCCCATACTGAAGCACATCCACTGTTTTCTGCCCACTCCCACAGCCTGAAAACCTATCCTTTGTAAAATTGCAAGTCATATGAAACCCTGGTGTTGACCCTAAACACCTACCTGTACCGCTGAGTGTCCGCCTCCAAATCCTGCCTCTCAGCATTCCTTCGTGCAGCCAGAGGGTTGCCACCCAACAGATATTTCAGAGCCCACTAAGTGTCTTCTGCCTTTCAAATAGGTTTTTAATCAAAGACCTTTGGAGAGTTATGCTTGCTGGTTCTTCTTGGTTTACATGTTCATTTTCCCCCTGAGTGATTTCTAGTGGATTTGGGTGAATGATATTCACTTAAAGAAGCCACTCTGCCTTTCACTAAGAGGTTATGCTAGTTCATTTGTTACACTCACGCTTATCAGAACTGGAAGGAACCTTAGTGATTATCCAAGGTGCCACCACATTTTACAAATGAGGAAATTGAAACCCAGAGGAGTTAAGTGATGTGACCAAGAGGAGGAAGTGAGTAGCAGAGGGAGACTGGGGTTTAGCAAGCTTCCCTGCGAGGGGATGCCCCACAGCCGTAGGGGTCAGGAGTCCTGTGGGCCTCAGTAGCCATCGTAGCAGGGCTCAGGCAAAGGCCCCAGGGAAGGTAGGTGTGCGGCTACCTACGAACTGGCGGCAGCCTTCCAGAAGAAGCCGGAGATGTTCATCTATACCAACACCAAGTTGGGTATCTAATCCGTGAACATCGCAGGGAAACACTGTGGAACCACACCTACCTTTACGTGAATGAAGTAACAAATACAGTTGTGGTCTTTATAAACAGTGCAGTTTGTTTATACTGAAGTTGTGTCATGCACAACCATGTGCAGCTCTAAGCAGTGGCCCATTGTTTCAAAAAGCACACAGGTTTGCTCAAGTAGGTAATTAAGGCAGATGGACACGAAGGTAGGGATTTGGTGTGTGAGATTATGGAAGCTGAGAATCTAGAAGACTCCTTGGGGATCCGTTTTTCCCAGCTTTATAAAGCCAGGTCAGTTGCCCTAAACCTTTGATGGGTCCTGGTGATGTCTTCTCATAGGAGCATAAGGTTGATTACAAAACTTAAGCAAATAAAACCGCTGAGGAGAATCTCTTTCCTCCGGAAGTATTCGAGGACTGCTCTGATTGGCCAGCTGCAATTCCTGCCAATTCGTTAGCTTCCTCATTGGACCCGTGGGTGGTCCAGCCCATTTTTAAGGTGGAACAGCACTTCGTTCTTTCCCACTTGCTCATTATACTTTCCATCTGGAGTGTCCACTTCAAGGCCTGGGTGTGGGTCAGGGAGTGCAGCTTCCTGATTCTCCCACATCTGCACCAATTAAGACACAGTAAGAGCCAGGACCCGTGGGTGCAGCCTTTTTTTTTTTTTTTTTTTTAAGGCTCTGTTAATTTCTGATGTTTTAAAACAGGCCTTTATTCTTTTTGGTTTCTTCTTACCTCTTCTTTTTTGACTTGTATCTTCATTGTTTAGTAGTACTCTCAAAACATTTTAAAATTGAGTTATGATTTACACATAGGAAATGCACCTATCTTAAATGTGCAGCTTGATCAATTGTGACAAATGTATATGCCCATGTAAGTCACACCTCTGTCAAGATACAGAAAACTTCTGTCACTCCAGAAAGTTTCCTCACGTCCCTTCTCAGTCGCTCCCTCTCACCGACCACCAGAAGCCCCTGCCGATCTGATTTCTGTTACCATACATAAGTTCTGTCTATTCTAGAGCCTCATGTAAATGGAAACACACAGGAAGTATTCTTTTGTGTCTAGCTCTTTCATTCAGCATAGCATTTAGAGATTCATCCAGGTCGTTGGGTGTCTCACTAGTCTATTCTCTTTTATTGCTGACTAGTGTGCCAGTGTGCGAACCCTTTGTTTATCCATTCACCTGTTGATGCTCACCTGGGATGTTTCCAGTTTGGGGCTGTTATGAATAAAGCTGCTATCAAGATTCTCATAGAGTGCTTTTGGTGGACTTATGTTTTAATGTCTCTTGGATAGATATCTAGGAGTAGAATTTCTGGGTCTTACAGTAGATATATGTTTAACTTTTAAAGTGCCAGTTTTCTAAAGCATTTGTACCATTTTACCCTCCCACCCAACAATGCGTTAGAGTTCCGGTTTCTCCATGTCTTCACCAACATTTGGTGTTGTCTGTCTTACGTTAGCTATACTACTAGGTGGGTGATGGTCTCTCAGTAGTGCTTTTGACTGAGCCGCCCTTCTCACTCACTCCCGAGTGACTAGAAAGATAAGCTTTCTTGCAATGCAGATGATGTGGCTTTGGGTCACCACCTTTGGGGTGCATTGGGATGTAGTGGTAGGTAGGGACCAGGTAGATAGTTCTCCATGTCCTAGGTGCAGACCCTGACACTCTTCCTATCTCAGGCACTGGGTTTGCTTCTTGATGGGTGGGATCTAGTTCTCCTTCTAATCTTTCAAAGTCACAGTTCATGCAGAAGCTCCAAGAATCTTAGAAACTTGCACCCCCAGGACTGCTTTAAGTAATAGTAGAGAAAAGAAATTCTTCCTCTGTTTGAAAGTTTGCATTTCATCTTTGTATGGGGTCCCTCTGCTGTGGCATTTTCAAGAGAGAAAATTTCAAGGAACCGGAAGGGCAGGAAGACTTTCGGGAATCTGACCAGAAATGACCTTGTTCTGTGGTGTGTCTACTGCTCGTATTGAGATAAAGCAATCAGTACGAGCTACATCCTGGAACTGACCTTCCACTTTTCCACTCATTCTGAGGACTAAAATGTGGTGAGAGGAAACTTTCTTGATGTCCAAGTCTCCATTATTCTTGGTGTGGTAAAATTGTGCCACACTTTTCACCGTGGCGATTTCATGCTCCATTATCTTCGGAGAGATGGGACTCACTCCCTCACTCAGAGAGTCAGCAGAATTTTAACTGTGGAGCACAGGCATGAGGGCTTAACTCTGACTTCTGTGCATAAGCTCCATGTTGATGCCACAAAGCATGTGTACAGAGCTTGAACCACTTTGTGCTTAAAGTGTGCGTTCTGCACTAGGTGGTGCAGAAGTGTTGTCTTTTGAGCACCTTTACACAGTTTTTAGTTCCTGGGTCTAGTTCTCATGTGGTTGGGGCCAGCTAGCCACATACTGCAGCATGTTCGGGGCTATTTTTGTAGCACAGTCATTAACCTTTGCTGTTTAGAGGTTAGTGTGCACCCTCTCTGTTGAAGTAAAAGATGAGGCCGGCTGAAGGCATCAAGGGGGACGTACTGGGGGCCAATTTGAGATTGAGGACCAGCAGAGCCAAGTGGAAAGTGTTCGGAACATTCTCTCCAGGGAAAGCAAGAGGGGTTGAAGTCTTCCAGATACTCTTGGCGCAGGGGTGCTTGTTATTTGTCAGAGATGGTCCTCACACAGTGGATACAAGGGTTGAGTGTAATAGAATCCTTGCTCACGAGGACTCGATGGCTCTAGAAGGAGAGACAGTCATGGAGGCAACTACGTGAGAAATGTGTGGAGGTTTTAGACATGGCTCAAAGACAAGAGCGAGCGCTTCTCTCTCTTGCTCTCAATAATCGACAGGATCAATTTTTAGGATTTGAGGGAGGATTATTATGCAGCTGGTCAGTTCCCTAGGATGGTGATTTTTTTTCTTTATCTTCCTTCCTCCCAGTCTACCTCTGCCCACTCCACTGCCCTTCAGACCCCTCCGTAGCCTGGGCCGCACCGGGAGTCCAGGTCACCTCCCCTGGATCCTGAGGTCCTGCGTTTAATTTATTCTTCTCTGCTCAGTCCTCCTGATCACACTGACTGCGCTGCAGCTCCTCGCACGCGGAGAGGGCGGTTGGGAAACAGCCAGGAGCCAAGGGCTGCCGGAGGCAGAGCGAGTCCTCCACGAACGTGCCCTCGCCCGCCTTACAGGGGCTGGGGCCGCCTGCCAGCGTCGGGGTGCTCAGGGTCTCCTCGGCTGCCACTTCTGTGCGAAAAGGGGCTACAGAAGCAGTGGAGCTCCTCATGCACTGGATGTCTGGGCCTGATGTCGGTTACAGAGTCCCTCCACCAGTATAGGTCCCTGGTAAATGACAGGGGTGTCCAGCGGAGCCGTAGCAGAAAGAGAACAAAAGCTCTTAGCCTTTGGTTGGGCTGCACGAAAACCAGATCCTAGGGGACCTCTCCTTTTAGTTCAATACACATACATATGTACAAACCAAATCAAACAAAATAACAATAGTTATGGTAGAAAAAAGCAACCGTCCAGAGAAGTGGAATTCAGACCTTTCCTTCCCAGTCGATGGTTGAATCATTTGAGATCATTTAGGTACAAGGAAGTGTAGCGATGCGTTGTGTCTTTTGTTCTGAAACTCTTGATTAGTAAGTGTAGTGATGAAGGATGTTCCACCGCCCCTAACGGGCTCCAGTCCATCCAGAACTGAGAGACGGACCGAGGCCCAGGGGTCTGGAAGGTCTGGCGCCTCCAGAATCTCAGAAATTCCAGATTTGGAAGGATTAGGCTTTCTGCTGTGGAAACGCTTAATTCCTTTTCTCTGGACATTTTTGGAAGGCTTTCTGCTTTTTTAATCTCCTGACTTCTTGTTTGTGACCAAGTTCAAATTCCAGAGAGGGAAGCGGCCAATATGTGTGATTATTTCCTCTTGCACCAAGTGGAACTAAAAGAATGAACTTACTTCACTAGAAATAAATGTACCCTTTGGACCTTGAACTAAAATGAGTATGCACGGGCGCTTGGCCCCTTCTCTGTTTGTGCGGTAATTAAACACAAAGATGAGAGGAGATGTCAGAGGCATGCGTTCACGATCCTTTTTTAGATATAAGGCAGGAAAGAATAGAAGAATCTTAAAAAAAGATTCTTTTTGTCCTACGCTCTGGGCCAGGGATGGCTGCCTGGCGAAGAGGAAAGATCTTAGGACTTGAAGTCACCGGGGTCCACATTCTGGCTCAACAGTTAGGGAGCTGTGCAAACGTAAGCAAATCACTTCTCTGAGCTGCAGTTAAAATGGGGATAACAGAGCTTCACAGAGTTGTTACAAGGATTGAAAGAGACAAGGTTCGGGAAGCTTTTCACACAGGGCCCCGCACAGGGCAGGCTTTCACTAAATGGGTGTCATTATCATCATACTATTATTATAATAAGACAATGCCAATGACACAGAAACCCTCGAATGCCGGAGTGAACTCACTGCTGGGCAGCTCAATGCTCAGAGGGCTGATGTAATTAAGACCCTTGCCTTGTGTTTCCGGGCAGCCGGGGGCAGGGGGCTTTCGGGCTGTGTGTCTCACCCTTGCTGTTTCCCTCAGGTGATCTCCTCAGCGTCCTGGACTTTCCGTTCCTGTATTTCTACAGATTCCATGGCAGTTGCTGTGCCAGGTAATCTTAACTCGGAAAACCCCTCGCGCTGCGGATTTGTATGTTTCTGTACTACCAGCTGTGTCTTCGTGAAGCCCCGGGTCACTGTCTGTTATCTGAATGAGCGTCAGAGGAAAGTGGTGTCTGGTACAGGTGAGGAAGTTGCCCCGTCGGCCATCAGAGGGTTGTTATGAACGTTCTCAGGTGCTCAGGGCTGGCCTGGGACCTGCGAGGTCCCCTGTCCTGAAGAATTTTCTCGGCCAGGGCAGTGGTTTTCAGACTTGCAGAAGAGAGAGAATTCTCCCCCTTTTTTATTTTTTTCCCCCACAAGCAATTCTTAAACAGAACTTCAGCATATAAAAATGATGACACTGACTCAGTTTAAGGGAAGATTTGGGTACAGAATCACACCCTGTCAGCATCTACCTTGATTTCTCTCTTGTTTCTAAAGGGCAGCCTCCAAAAAATTTTGACTGAACCCTAAGACTCTGAGAGACAGATTTTGAAACCAATGACTAGGAATTGTCTAGACCACAAGGTGATCGTTAATATTTGGCCTTGGGAAGTATCAGAGATGTGGACCAATTAGATGGATACATTTAGATACAAAGAGGTTCATCCCCATCCTACCCCACCCCTGTCCTGCCATGACCCCCACTTCACTTGACTGTATTGTGCTGAGGAATGGAAAGGCTTCTGTGGACAGTCTCAAAGCATGGATTCTGATGTGGTCGAAAGACCACACTTGGGTTGAATTTCAGCCTTGCTGTTTGCTAATTTGTGTCTTTGGGCAAGTTATCCTACTTCTCCCAAACCTTAGTTTAGTTTTCTCATCTGTAAAACGGAAAGATAATACTAATACAGGGTGATTGTGTGTATTAAATAAGGTCCACGAAGCTCAAATCATCTTGCCCGGCTCAGCAAATGATGGGCATTATTATTATCTGTAGATAAAATGTCAACAGACCAGAAGCAATTGCTACATAAAAGCCAGACCACCTATTTCCACCCAAAAGAGAGTGTGTCTTGTGAAGCAGTGATTCTTCACAGAGAGTTAAAGAGCTGATATGCAGCTAGGTGCTGTTTCTGATGGGGGTGTGTTAGGGCAGAAAAAAATCAGTATCATGGAGTTTGCATCTGCATTGGAGCCTCAGAACGATTTTTTTTATTTTCTTATCATTCTCAGAAAAGTTTCAGGAAAACACTGACAGAATTTGTCTTCTCAGTTCCTATCCATTTGGTCAGGACTTGTCACTTGCCCATTAGCTAGGATTGTGTGGCAGGAGTGTCAGTGCCACCCTGGTGCCTGCGGACTTGCTCCCCTTTGGGCCTGCTTCTTTGGCCGCGTGGGTGGCCAGGGTGCCAAGGGGGCCGCCAGGTTTGGTTATGTGGAGCAGAGCATCACGGTTCATAGCCCGTTGGTGATGGCTTTGTGGGGTGACCTTTTTTTTTTTTCTTGGCCACGCCGCGCGGCTCGCAGGATCTTAGTTCCCTGACCAGGGATCGAACTTGTGCCTCCTGCAGTGGAAGTGCAGAGTCTTAACCACTGGACCGGCAGGGAAGTCCCTGTAGGGTGACCTTCTGCCTCCATTTCTGCCCCTTTTAATCTGCAAGTTTTTCTAATCCAACATGAAAACTCAGGTTTTTTTTTTTTAATTTGAAAGATTTGGAAATCTTTATCTGAATTGGTTTAACTCTCTATTACATTCTACCTCTGGCTTACCCTCTTTTAAGAACGTGGTGCTTTTCCCCACATCATCTCGTGACTCCCCCATAACTGTATCTCAGACTAAGAGCTGTCACCTTCAGAGGTCCTGGGGGAGCTCAGGAGGGGTCGTGGAGGCCTGAGGGGTCAGTGGTAGCCGTGGCCTGGAGACCCCATGAATAGGGAGCCCCAGGCTCCTTCACTCCTGGGGTCTGCCCAGTGCTCTTACCCCTCCACAGCAAGGGGTAGACAAGCTGGAAGTGGAAGACACAGATGAGGGAGTTGAGGGAGGGACCCATGAGTCATTTAGAAATGATTCACCGACATGCAAGTCAGGTGATGGGAAAGAGTCATGGACGCTTTCAGGAGCGTGTTGGTCACAAGCCAGGGTCGCTCAATCCTAGCAGAGTCTGTGCTGAGGGCAAGGGTCAGCGTGGAACTGTGCCCTCCTCTGGCCAGGGATGGAGAGGACAGGAGAAGCGCAAAGGGGACCGAGGTATGGGGGATGGGACAGGCACCTGTTGGGGATGCAGGGGGTGGACACCACCAAGAGGAGCCCCGGAGGGCCGGCTACCTCACTGTTCTCTACCAGCCTCGCGACCTTGGGCACCCAGAGCTTCTCACTCCATCTCTCTGGCCGAGAGCACATTTCCACGCTGAGGTCTGCAGGGCCGTGGAGAGTTTCGGAAGAGCCAGGAAACCTGGGCTCTAATTACGCCTGTGACCCCGTTTGCTTGTTAATAAAGTGAGACTTGGGGCTGGGGAACCTTTCTGTTCTGAAAATCTCTGATTTCCATAAAATAGGATGAAGAGCGCTGTGCTTATTCCTGCTTTAAGGCCACAGAACCGAACCTGGGGCAAGAAAACAAGGGAAAAAAATGGGGATTTGGTCAAGGTTACGAGGGTCGGTGAGCACAGCCAGGAATAGAATCCTGGGTCACTTGATTTCCAGCTTCCTGGTTCCCCACAGGGGCTCCTTGTGAGGGTGACTCAACGCCTTAATCAGCGCGGCCAAGGCTCCCATGACTGCAAGTGCAGACCTGTGCAAACTTTGTGGGTAGTTAGGCCAAACAGGCTGAAATATAGAGAGAGGAAACCTAATCCCTGTCCCTGGTCCTGCCCCAAGAATGTGGCTGTGACCTAATCGAATCTAATGAAATGAAGGCGCACATTTCTGTGAAATTTGGCCTTAGGTGCGTTTAAGTCAATTCAACCTGCTTCCAAGTACACCTGCCAAACATTTATGTAATACATGCTATGGTCAGGGCACCTTATTTGGCTCTGTTGGGGAATATGGAGAAGCCCAAGATTGGGCCCCTCCCTCTCAGGGCTCATGATCTGGGTGGGAGCCATACCCCAGCACCTATAATAGAGGTCAGATGGCAGTCTGGCATCTGACACCCTGGAGCTACAAAGGAGGAGGTATGTAGAGCTCCAAACCTCCGGATAGCCCCCCGACGTGCTGTCCAGCCTCAGGCTCCCTTGGGAGGTGAGGGCTCTTTCAGACATCATTCCCAAAGTATAGCGTCTGTGTAGGTCACCCTGCTTTGGGGGACTTCTGTTATGCAGCCCTCCCCTTTAGGTTCTTACCTTGAACCAAGGGGCCAGTCCAGACCCTCTGACTTCATACGGCGAGTGTTTCTTTGGAAGTCTTTTCCTAACAGTTTGTTCTGCTTGAAAAAAAAGATGAAGCTCTACCTTGGCAAGCACCCAGCTCCAGAAGTAATATAGGAGGAAGCAGGCGATACTGTCCTCCAGATTTTTTTTCTTTCTTTCATGATTTAGCCAGAGATCTCCCAAATTTCTATACCCACTCCCTGCCTCCAGGGCAATGATCTCTTCATAGCTCCTTAGCATAGTAGAGCTTCATGGGTTTTTAAATTTTGGGTATTTTTATCCAGAGATCACTAGAAAACAGAATGAGATAGGGGTGGTGTAATAACTAAATACCGACTAATTTTTGTAACAGGAAGTAGTTAGCTACTGGCTATAGGAAGGCAAGTCTCACTAACAAAAGTATATTTTCTCCTTCCAGTGGATTTTTAGGATTCTTTCTCATGGTCAGCACAGTGAAGCTAAAAAGCCTTATGACCCCAGGGCAGTGTGCAGCCTGGATTTTCTTTGCTAAGGTAAGAGACAGGGGAGGGGTGGGAAGAATCCATCTCAGGAGCCCTTGTGTCCAGTGTTCTCAGAGTCAGGTTGGTCTTCACGGAGTCATCTCTAGTCCCTGGCCCTGAGCCTGATCCTTCGCTTGTTCAGGTAACAATTTCTGAGGGTTTCTGCGTATTTTATCAGCATGACATACTGATCTCTATCACATTCCTGGAAGGTGACCTGAGTATGCCCCTTAATTTCCCAGAGCCTTAATTTTCCCATCTGAAAAAGAGAGGTTTTGCCAAAACAAAACAAAACACCTCTAAGCCTTCTCTTGCTCGAAGAGACTGGACCCCCGGATGCATGGGGCAGTTCTTATCTTCCTTCCTGGGAGCTGTGAGGGTGTCCAGAGCTCCAGTGACTTGCCCAGAAGGTCTCAGCCCGTCAGAGGCAATTGAAAAAGGAAAACAGACAGATGGCCTGATAGGGGGGACTCTGATGGACCATTCAAAAAAGGGACTAATAAAAATGCCCAGCGTGTATTGACCATGGTTGAAGCATAAGACAGAGAGGTGGGAAAATAAGAAGGAGCAGAAAAATCAGCTCTGGGATGCAGGATCTTAATGCTTTGGGGCTAGCTCTTTCTAGCATTTTCTAGCATTTCATTTCCCTAAAGTCTGTGAAGGAGTCAAGTTACAGTGCCCTAGGTGTGCTTCCACTGAGTGAGATTTCTTAATTAATTTAATCTAATACAGTAATCATTTAAACTTGTGCCTTTAGCCATCTTTATGTTTGTTGGCTGAATTTTTCCCCCCAGAAAGCAAAAACAAACGTTTTTATTTGAAAGTAAGATTTCACAGCGATGTTTCCACCTGCATTGTCTACTTTCTAATAGCATTAATGATTCACATTCCAGAAAAATGTAAAGATTGGCTGTGATACTGACTTAGAGCATGACAGAATGACGAGGTTGATAAATCCTCTCCCCCAGAAGCAACTAGAAAGCTGGAAAAAGACTGTCAAAGATATCCATTTCAGCTCTCTAAAAATTGACCAAAAGCACACAACAAACTGAGAGGCATTTGTTCATGAAAACTCCTAAACTTCGGGTAGGAACAGCATGAGTTAGTGGTGCTCTTGCTTTAGGTTGCTCTCATTCCCTTCTCCCCATCTCTGTAAGTATTCTCTTTCAACCAGAGCAGGGCAGGCTGTGTAAACCAACAGGCTTGCTGCTGCTTCCAGAAGGGGCTCACCCTCTTTGGAGTATTGTCAGGTAAAGGGGCCGTCTAGGTGGTAAATGAACAGGAAGTTCCACTAGCTTGAGTTTACCTCTTTGGGGCAAGCAATGGACCAGTGGTCTAGCTGGGGACTTACCAGGTAGTTCTGGGAGGTGAGACAGCCATCAGGGGCTTGCTAGCTCTCCATAAATGCCAGATTTACCTTAGTCTATGTGCATGAGCAGCACAGAGATGGAGGATGCCCAAGACACGTACACGTCCCTGGTCAACAGAGCCTGTGTGCACACACAGAGGAGACGTGAGAGACCAGCAGTAAGAAAAGCCGGGGCAGACATGAAAACATCCTAAAGTTTGAATGTGCTCCCCAGCCCACATACAGAGTCAGAAGCAGAGAGAAAGCTTTCTGGCTTAAGGTGTTTGAGCAAAAGCTCTTGACTAGTCTTTGCCAGAACACTAAGCTATGCAGACTGGGGATGATCCCTAGGAAGACAGGCTTAAAAATAAAAGCAAGAAAAAAAATTGAGTGAAGACCGCAGCAATGATACCTTATATGGGAGACAGGCTTCACAGACTGAGTCCAGGCAAATTACTAAACAAGCAAAACAACAATGCCAATGAAAATGCTCTGGGAAAAAGTCAGAATCCAGCGTTGCTATACTATCTAAAATGTCCAGTACTCAGTGAAAATTAGGGCATTCAGAGAAACAAGAAAGCATAACCCATGCACAGGAAAAAGGCAGTCAATAGGAATTGTGTCTGAATGTCTATCCTCAGAGGTAGGACTTAGCAGAAAAAGACTGCAAAGCAGCTATTTAAATATGTTCAGACAGCTAAAGGAAACCATGTTTAAAGAATTAAAGGAAAGACTCAATGAATACAGAGTCTCAAAGAGGTAGAAATGATTTTTAAAAAACGAACCAAATGGAAATTCTGGAGTTGAAAAGTACAGTAACTGAGCCGAAATGAAAAATTCTCTAGAGGTACCCAGCAACATATTTGAGGGAGCAGAAGAAAGAATAAGTGAACTGGAAGGTGGAACAAAAGAAATTATTCAATCTAAAGAACAAAGACTTTTTAAAAATTGAAGAAATATGAACAGAGGCTCAGAGACCTGTGGGACGACATCAAGAATATCAACAAATGTATAATAAGAATTCCAGAAGAAGAAGAAAGAAGGTTAGACGAAAAAAAAAAGTGACAATCAGCAGATGACTTCTCATCAAATACAACAGAGGCCAGAAGGCAGCAGAAAAGAAAAAAGGTCTCAAATCAATAACCTAAGCTTGCACCTTAAGAAACAAGAAAAATAGGAACAAAATAAACCCAAAATGAGCAGCAGGAAGGATATGATAAAGTTCAAGGTGGAAAGTAATGAAATAGAAAACAGAAAAGCAATAGAGAAAATCAATGTTTGTTCTTTGAAAAATCAACAAAATTGACAAACCTCTAGCTAGACTGATGAAGAAAATAAGAAGATACAAATAATCAAAATTAGAAATGAAAGAAGGGACATCACCACTTATCCTATAGAAACTAAAAGTATTGTATAGTTTTATGCCAGCAAATAGATGATTTAGATGAAATGGACAAATTCCCCAAAGGCACAAAATAGGAAAATTGACTCAAGAATAAATGGAAAATCTGCATATGCTCATAACAAGTAAATAAATGTAAGTAGTAATTTAAAAATCTTTCTACAAAGAAAAGCCCAGGCCCAGTTGGCATTACTGATGAGTTCTATCACATATTTAGAGAAGAAATATTTTTTCTTTACAAATTATTTTAGAAAATAGAGGAAGAGGGAATAACTCCCAATTTATTCTGTAAGGTGAATTACCCTGATACTAAAGCCAGACAAAAAATTGTAAGAAAACTACAGACCAGCATCCCTCATGAACATAGATCTTTAACAAAACATTAGCAAACCAAATTTGACAACCTACAGGAAGGACTATACACAATGATCAAATGAGATTTATCACAGGAATGCAAAGTCGGTTTAACATGTGAAAATTAATATGTGATATTAATAAAATAAAGAACAGAAATACATGATCATGTCAATAGGTACAGAAAAATCATTTGACAAAATCCAACATCCATCCATGATAAAAACTCTCAACAAACTAGTAACAGAAGAGAACCTCCTCAGTTTAATAAAAGACATCTATGAAAAACCTATAGCTAGCATTATACTTAATGGTGAAACTGAATACTTTCCCCCTAAGATTGGGAGCAACACAACAATTTCACTCTCACCACTTCTATTCAACGTTATCCTGGAGGTTTCGGGCAGTGCAATAAAGAAAAAAAAATTGTTTGTACTCACAGATGACATTATCCTATACATAGAAAATCCTAAGGAATCTATAAAAACCCTAATTGAACTAATAAATGATTTCTCAAGGTCTCAGGGTGCAAGATCAGTTGTAGTTTTATGTATTAATAATGAACAGTCATGTGCAAAAAAATGAAATTAAGGAAACAATTCCATTCACAATAGCATCAAAAAGAAAAAAATACTTAGGAACTTAACAAAGAGGTGTAAGATTTATACACTGAAAACTATGAAACCTTTCTGAGAGAAATTAAAGAAGATCTCAATAAATGGAGAGACTCAATATTGTTAAGATGGAAATTCTTCCTAAATTGTACAAATTCACAAACTGATCCTAAAGTTTATTTGGAAATGCAGTAGCCAAAACAAAAGAAAAACAAAGTTGGAGGACTTGAGCTACATAATTTGGAACTCACTATAAAGCTAGAATAATCAAGACATCTTGGTATTGGCATAAGGGTAGACATTAAGGTCTATTGATTTTCTTTTTTTCTTTTTAAGGGTGTCAATGTATTTTTTTTAAGATTTTATTTTATTTTATTTATTTATTTGGTTGCACTGGGTCTTAGTTGCGGCTCACCGCCTCCTTAGCTGTGGCATGCAAACTCTTAGTTGCGGCATGCAAACTCTTAGTTGCGACATGCGTGTGGGATCTAGTTCCCTGACCAGCGACCAAACCCAGGCCCCTGCATTGGGAGCACGGAGTCTTAACCACTGCGCCACCAAGGAAGTCCCAAGGTCTATTGATTTTCGATAAAGGTGCCTAGGCAGTTCAATGGAGAAGGGGTTTTCTCTTCAGCAAATGAGGCTGTAACAGTCCGTATGCTGGGGAAAAAAAGTAGTTAGACCCTTGCCTTGCATTGTTAATTCAAGATGGATCATAGACCTAAATGTTAGAGCTAAAACCAGAATACTCTTAGAAGAAAACACAGGAAAAAATCTTAATGACCTTGGTTTAAGCAAAGAGTTCTTAGATATGACACCAAAAGCATGAGCCATAAAATAATTGATAAATTAGACTGCATTTGAGTTAAAATATTTTGTAATTCAAAAGACACCATTAAGAAAATGAAAAGATAAGCCACAGTCTAGGAGAAAATATTTGCAAATCATAATGGACCACTTATACATCAAAATGTGCTGACATTTGGAATACAACATAATTGTCCTTAGCAATACAGCCTTTCCCCCATGTCATTGCGACTCTACTGGGTGCCAGTATATTTAGAAAGTGACTCAAAAAGATGTTCCATTGGCCCAGAGGAGAATATGGATTCTGTGAAAAACTCACAGGCAGAGAGGTTAAACAGAAGGATGTGCAGGTGGGGAACCAGGAGGAAATAAATTTAGCTAGAGGAGGAGGAGAATGTAGAGGGGAAGGGAAGAACTGGGCATAGGAGAGTCAGATTATAGGTATCCCTAAAAGCCATGCCACAGAGACTACTGTGAACCTCAGAATGAGACTGACCAAGGGTAATGTTTTAAGCAGGTTAATATAGCGGCAGTGCTTAAGACAGATTGGAAATGACTTCCAACCGTTCAGAAGGGAGGTGAATCAAGGTAGTGATGGCAAGAAGAAAGGTGAAAGGTCAAACTTGACTTACAATTAGAAGGAAAATAAATTTTAAGTACACAACTTACCATATAATTGTTCTGTGATGTGATAAAAGAATTAGATAACAAAGACAAATCATTTTAGAACAGATGGGGGGATAGTTTGGACATAGGAATGATGGGTATGGAAGGTCACAAATGGCTCCAAGGTTTGTAGCTAGAGACATGGGAAATCCATGGCATTACAGACAGAAATGGGGGTGATTGTGAAAGAACATCTTTGGGGAGGAAAGCTGGTGATATACATTTTAGACAAATGTGTATGGTGATAAAACATCTACATGGAGCTCTTTTTTGTTGGAAACATGGGGTCAAATGTAGGCAAGGGCTTGGAGCTCTGCATGTCCATTTGGGCTTCGCCTGTAGAAAGGTGGAGTTGAAATCAAGAACATGTGTAAATTGATGAGCTCACTGAGAGAGTGAAAGAATTTGGGGAGAACAGAGAAGAGGCTTACAACTTAGCTTGGGCGATACTTAGATGCCAGGGACCAATAATGAGCAGGAGAGAGAAGTAATAGCCGGAAGGTAGAAGGGGGATCAGGAGAGTTCAGAGCGGGGAAGTCTAAGGGAGAATTTTAAGGAGTAAAGCAAAATGCCACCAAGAGGTCAAAGAGATCCGACTGAGAAAAGACTAGAGCAAGGACTTTGCTGACCTTTGAGGAAACAGTTTTAGGCAAAGGGCAGGGGTCGGAGTGGGGCAAAAGCTGGATCAGAAATACTCAAGAATACATAAAAAGTGGATAGAAGATTGTGATTGGTGGTGGGTAGATCTAACGAAGACAACTTCTGTTCTAGGAAAAGAAGGACTTGGGCGTGCTTGAAACTGGAAGACACCTGTATACAGAGATTTCACGATGCTAGAGAATGAGGGGAAATTGGGAGAATAAGTTTCAAAGGGAAATGGAAAGAGTGTGGGGGGGTTAACTTTAGAGAAAATGAAAAGCCTTTATCCTGAGCCTTGGCAGAAGGGCGAAGATAGGAAGGAGGCTGTTCCTTGAGTCACGTGGCAGGGGAACTCGGATTTCAGGGGTTTCAGGGAAGGAAAGACTCTTCGGCTTTGATCACTATGTACCGAACCCCTCTAGTCCTCAGCTTTTTCATCCATAAAGCAAGGGGTCTGGACTAGAAGATCTAAAGATAGTTCAAAAACGTTGTGATGCGATCGAGCTCTGACAGTGCTGACTGTATCTGATACTTGGGACTGAACGCTGGTGGCATTTACATTCAGTTGTAGGATTATATATAATGATGACCTGCTGGGAACCATATCATTAACTGTCAGTGCCTACCTAATGAAACATGTGCCAGATTTAAAAAGTCATTAATAGAACCGATCAGAGGAAAGTAGGAAACCACTGAGCAATATGACCTTCTTCCATCGCTATTACCAAATCCCTTCTCTCATGGAAGATTAGGTATAAAGGCCATATGTGGTTAATTGGAATGTTTGTCCCTGTTCTTATTTGGAGTTTGGACAGTCACAGTTCATGCTTAGGGAATGGGGTTTCCCTTCCGGTTGCTGCTCGTGCTGGAGCTGCTCGTGCAGTCCAGGTGGAAGACGGGGCAGCCTTTTTTTTTTTGGTTGTATTTGAGAAATCTTTGCCAAATCTAAGGTCAGTAAGATTTTCCTTTATGATTTATTCTATATGTTTTATAGGTTTAGCTCTTTTTAAAATTAATTCATTAATTTCTTTATTTTTGGCTGCGTGGGGTCTTCGTTGCTGTGTGTGGGCTTTTCTCTAGTTGCGGCCAGCGGGGGCTCCTCTTCATTGCCGTGTGTGGGCTTCACATTGCAGTGGACTCTCTTGTTGCAGAGCACAGGCTCTAGATGCGTGGGCTTCAGTAGTTGTGGCGTGTGGGCTTCAATAGTTGTGGCTCGTGGGCTGTAGAGCGCAGGCTCAGTAGTTGTGGCGCACGGGCTTAGTTGCTCCGCGGCACGTGGGATCTTCCCGGACCAGGGCTCGAACCCGTGTCCCCTGCACTGGCAGGCGGATTCCTAACCACTGCGCCACCAGGGAAGCCCAGTGCAGCCTCCTGACATGGGGTCCCACGTGAGTCTTTGAACTTGGAGCGTGTGGTGGGTGTAGAAGTGGAGCAAGGAGGCAAGGAACAAGGGGTGAAATATTGCAAACTGAGAAAATTCTAGAACCTGACTCCTCAACGCTTCAAGAAAAAGGCAGAATGTATAAGAAGATAGACCACAAAGTGCTATGCAAACACAGAGCATTATGTAAAGTTACTTAAATCCCGACCAAGATTTAATTTTGACCTAGCTCTGAGTCCCAGCTCGGCCACACTTTCTAGGTGTGTTCTTCATTTTCTCATCTGTAAACAAGTATAATAATGTCTACCTTGCTAGAGGGTTGAATAATATTTAGACAGCCCTGGAATAGTGAGTGCCGGCAGCTGGCTGGCCCTCCTTGGCTCTGTCGACCACTAGTTTAATTCTTCCTCCAGATTAACCAGTGATTCCTGAGTCTGGATTTTCCATTTGTATTCGCTAGTTCTAGGTTATGAATTGAGTTGGGAACGGCCTATCTAGGCACTGCTCAGAATTCAGGGTGCAGGAGAACCAGCTCTCTCACCGTGTTTTTAATCAGGCATTCCCCAACAAAGGAAGCAATTGATGTACCATTCACAATGTTTTTAAACCTATATAAAGAGTCATTGATTCAGAACAGTTGCTGTGCCTGTGGAAATGTGTGTTTGTTGGTCTCCATGGAGACCACCTCTGGCTGTTCTGTGATCACTGGCCTTAATTATACCCAGGGTTGCCAGAGAGCCTGCAAAGCTGTCCCCATAACAACACATCCTTGTTAGTAAAAGGACCAAAGTCCTGAACTGTGTTTCCCATTTAGGAGTTTCTCTTAAAAGAGTTGAGAAGACTATACTGGTAAGTTTTAGCCTCTGTTTGATTCATCCTTATGAAGAACTCTTGAGTGGGTAGGAATTTCTCTTGAGTTTCGACCGCCTCTCTCTCAGGCTGTTTGGCCAGGTCTTGGGAGCATGGCCTGACATCTTTCTTTTTCCAGTGACATCTTGACATTTCTCTTGACCTATTGCCAAGATATTGAATTAAGAAGGAGGCTTGGCTAGTGAGTTTACTAGATAAAATTCAACCTGTTTTAAATATAGGATGTACTTGTAAAAGTGTCCTCAACAGATGCTGTCAGGGTTTGATGTTCGGAATTTTCAAATGTCTCCCAAGACCATGGGTGAAATGCTTGCTGTTTCTGGTGGAATTTTAAAAAAAGAAATAAAAGAAGCTTAGTGTCTTTTATATTGGAATCACACAGATTTTATGACTTCTAAATAACATAATATTTTTCTCCACTGAATTTTTATTAGATATATTTGTAGAGAAGTTCCAGAGCTTAACGTGAAGTCACACCTTGAATTTCTGAGGAGGTGACAAGTAAACAAATCTTCCAGCTTCTGGAATCTGACTTAGATTCAATTTCTGGTGCATGCAAACATGCATGCGTGAGCGTACACACACACACACACACACACACACACACACACACACACACACACACACACACACTCAAGAACAGACTACAGACAAGTCCTGGAAGTATAGTTAACGATCCCCATCATGTTTCGCTTTCATTAGGTCTAGTCTATGCTGAACAGTGTTAGTTCTCCTCCGCCTTCTACTTCCTGCTCCGTTACTACTCTTCTCCTTTTTTTAATTTTTTTTTTCTTTTTGATACGCGGGCCTCTCACTGTTGTGGCCTCTCCCGTTGTGGAGCACAGGCTCCGGACGCGCAGGCTCAGCGGCCATGGCTCACGGGCCTAGCAGCTCCGCGGCATGTGGGATCTTCCCGGACTGGGGCACGAACCCGTGTCCCCCGCATCAGCAGGCGGACTCTCAACCACTGCACCACCAGGGAAGCCCTCCTTTTTTAAAAAAAACCAGTTTTATAGAAATTTAATTGTCATATAACATTGTGTTAGTTTAAGGTACACAACCTTAATATTGGTGGTTGATATTGGTATATATTACAAAATGGTATATATTACAAAATAAATATACAAAATAAATATTACAAAATAAATATACAAAATGGTATATATTACAAAATATATTTTGTATAAATATTGGTATAATATACAAAATGGTATATATTACAAAATAAATATACAAAATAAATATTACAAAATAAATATACAAAATATATTGGTATATATTACAAAATATTAGTGGTTGATATTGGTATATATTACAAAATGATCACCACAATATATTTAGTTAACATCTCTCAGCTCCCATAGTTACAAAAAAATATGGAATGCTTCATGAATTTGCATGTCATCCTTCTCTGTATCATTCTGGTTTTAGTATATGTGCTGCTGAAACGAGCACAGTTACTTCTTTTTCTTTATCATCGTCATCTTCATCATCTCCATCACCATCTGTTGGGTGTGCAGAGCCTGTTGCTGTCTTTCCTCCCCTCCTGGATGGTAAAAGGCAATCACAAAAGAGAAGGCCACTTCTCTCAGTCTGCTATTTGCATTTCTTCCCATTTTCTCAGTTTCTTAAGACTCCACACTCCTTTCTGGGGAGCAGCTTCCTATTTTTTTAAATTTACTTCTTCGAGCTGTTCTTCAGCACCTTGATGTGTAGTAGCATGGTCCGATGAAAATAAATGATCAAACCCAATGAAGCTGTGCTGTCATGTAATTTTTATGTTGAAAGAATGAGCTTACAAAATTATGACTGTTTTCCTAATTAAATCATTTTTCTTTTTCACAGTCTAAGCGGCTAGGGCAATGAAAATAATTTTCATTGGAAAATGAAAACCTAGAGGCAGCAGCATACTTTCCTTTACGGTCTCTAGCTGGGCAATAATAACATGTCTATGTCTTTCCATGACATCACCACTGAAGCGACAGGAACGTGAAATAGCAAGTTCAGGAGCTTCTCTGTGTTTGTTGAGCTGTATGGAAACAGTCAGCAAGAAGCTGGTTATCTGGGAATGATTCATTTATAAGCAAGGTTTTCCCAGAGGACACATGGGAGGGGAAATACAGTTTTGGATTAAAGGGAAAAAACTTAAATTCCATTTCCTATTGTCAAAATAATTCCTAAGGAAGTGAGTGATGTTAATGGACATTTTGCTATTTCGGATAAGGTTGTTGTTTTTCTTGTTTCCGATTATGAACTCCTAATTTTTTCTGGGCTATTTTTAGTGCCATTGATCAGCACAATGTTCTGTACTGCAAAAATATGATAACGATTCTGGATTTCTCAACTTTTGACCTGAATGAATTTGCTTTAAAGGAAATGCCCGGAATTTCTGTAAATGTTCTGACTGCAAGGTTTATAGGAGTGCTGTCAGTATCCAAGACAATTTATAACACCTAAATTAAAGTGATTTTTTGCAACACAAAGGCCAGTTAATTGGGAAAGTTTACAAAGCCTCCGCTGGGGGGATGAATCAATGTGTCCTTGGTTCACTGTAGGATAGCCTCAAATAAATGAGTGCCAAGTGAATGCTTAAACACACTGATCTTATTTTACACATCTTGGCAGGTTTGTGCACTCATGTCAGAAACAAAGGTGCAATCCCACATGTATCTCTTGAAGTTACCTTCCACTGCCCCCAGGGATGCTCTTGTAATGTGAATATTCCTTCCCTTAATTGTGCCATTAATCCAGTTTGAGTTCACCTTTCCTTATGAAGATCTTCTATCCCAATCACTAGAACTAAGTCCCCCGAGGTATGGCCGGACATGGGGTAATTAGCAAGGAGCATTTCATGGCCTGTATGTGCCCAAACCAGAGCGCAAGCTTCAGGCAGCAGCAACTGCCCGTGTCATTAGAGAATGAGCAGGCGTTAATCAGAGCTCAGAAAAGGAAGCAGTTTTGGGGAAATCTGAAGAAGCAGAGTTTCATTATGGGACAGCTAAGTTTTGACACATAATAGAAAGGAATGACATGTGGATCTGAAAGGCTTAGTAGGTATTTACTTGGTGCCATTTTGTGAAAATAGCTCTTCTCTCCCACTGTGCCTTAGAGACATCTTGGTGGCCTGGCCCCCCGGGGCCCCCAAGTACCCCATCGGATCCCGCCCCACGCTCGTTCTCCTGTTTTATCCCCCAGAGTGGAATTTGCTTATAGATAGTCATTTGCTCATTTTTTTCCTGTTTAAAATGTACTCCCTTACAAAAAGTCGTCCAAACTGGCTTTTCCCCTCCTGACTCTGCATCGTCACTTTGAACTGACCCAGTGGTTCTTTAGGTTAAGATTTCTGATGCTTTTGCTTTTCTGTAAGTAGACTGCATCTAACTGGAAGGCCAGGCAGTTAAGTACAAGCAGGTGTGCTTGTTTATGTGACTCCAGAATCTCCAGTCTGTTAGTCAAATATGTGGCAGGAAAGGTTTTTTTCAGTCAATAATGAATTGCCTGATACCATGTAAACTAGCGTTAGATTGTGTTCGTAGTTTTATTTGATTGTTTCTGTGCATATCTGGGTGGTTTTGGGGGGTAGATTATGAGGGGAATAGGCTCTCTCTGTCTACATTTCCACATCTGTCTTCTTGTCATGTGACTTCTGGGGGTGCCCTGGGGGATACAAAGAGACACCTCTCCTTCAGTTATTTGGAATGAACTCCTTTTCTAACTTCTCGAATGTTCTAGCTATCTGTGAAGGACGAAACATATAAAGTGTACTCCAGCAAAAGGGGAAATCGAGTAATTGCCAAAACCTTCTCTCCCAAAGTGTTGAGCTCCCAAATCCTAACTTTTAAAATTAATTAATTAAATCTTTTGGCTGCGTTGGGTCTTCGTTGCTGCGCGCGGGCTTTCTCTAGCTGCGGTGAGCGGGGTCTACTCTTTGTTGCAGTGCGCGGGCTTCTCATTGCGGTGGCTTCTCTTGCTGCGGAGCACGGGCTCTAGGCACGTGGGCTTCAGTAGTTGTGGCTCGTGGGCTCTAGAGCACAGGCTCCGTAGTTGTGGCGCACAGGCTTAGTTGCTCCGCGGCGTGTGGGATCTTCCCGGACCAGACATCAAACCCGTGCCCCCTGCATTGGCAGGCGGATTCCTAACCACTGAGCCACCAGGGAAGTCCCCCAAATCCTAACGTTTTAAGGGTGCACAGAGAGAAGTAAAAAGCTCTGAATGGTGTGGTCAAATGGCAGCAAACACCCGGCAATTTGGAATAGCAGTGCTGACACTGCTTACAGTAGGATTTCTAAGGTGGGAATGCAAGGCCTGAGGTTGTGAGGACATCTCTTACTCTCACTTGAAGGGAAAAACCAGCCCAGTTCTGAGCCCAGTGAACTGGTGCTTTTTCCACTGAAATATCCCTGCGCTGACATCTAGGTTGAGCTACGCTGTGTGAACCACTTGGATCCAATCGAGTCCTGCCGTTATCTTTTGTGAAGCCAGTCAGTTACTCTTATTTTCATGTTATCCTTGGGTGGTTGACTGTTCACTCTAAGAATTACACAATGCATGACTCCGTTTCAGTACTCATGCTTCTTTTTTTTTTGCGGTACGCGGGCCTCTCACTGCTGTGGTCTCTCCCGTTGCGGAGCACAGGCTCCAGACGCGCAGGCTCAGCGGCCATGCCTCACGGGCCCAGTCGCTCCACGGCATGTGGGATCTTCCTGGACCGGGGCACGAACCCGTATCCCCTGCATCGGCAGGCGGACTCTCAACCACTGCGCCACCAGGGAAGCCCCTTATGCTTCTTATGAGGGTTTTCTTTTCCCTAAAAAAAATTTTTTCAAGTTACTTTATAAGAAAATGTATATTCAGCAAGTTTATTCAGCAGAGATTTATAGAGTGACCTGTCATATTCCAGGCTAAGAAGCTGCAACAGCAGAGAGTAGTGACGAATAGCCCCACATTTTGGAGACAGAGAGAGCTGGATAAGAATCCCACTCTCCAGCAGTGTAACTTTAAAAAGATTCCTTTGCCTCTGTATGTATCCATTTTATCATATGTAAAATGGGAGTAACTGTATAACTTCACAGAAATATTGCAGGAATTCTATGAAGTAATGTATGTTGCGCAGTTAATGTTTGTTCGTGTTAATTGAAAAGAATGAGCTTTTCCCTTGCAGATGGAGGAACGTTTGAAACGCTCTTTGTATTTTGGATTTGGCTACAATTTGAGAACTTCTGACCTGTAGTTAGAGAACCTTTGCTTCTGCTTTGCTCCATTTTGTCATTCTAGTGTCAAGAGGAATTTAAAATTACTGGATTCAAGTGGCACCATGGGTTTTAAAGTTCTTTTTTCAATTTTTCAAGTAATTCGGGGAACCTAATTTATCATTTGGTGGAATATTTTGGAAGTCACAGGTGTTTATTTAAAAAAAAAAGAAAAAGGAAAAGAAGAAGGATCAATCCTAAAGATTGTTGGATGAGTCTTAAGTAGTGGAATGCAGCTTAGAGTCTGTGCCAGGTTGGTTGTAAGAGAATAGGGATTTGAGACAGAAGTGGTTTTAAATCTGATGTGGAACCACACACACACCACCCGCCCCAACCCAGGCCGGCTAAAAGTAAAGAGGCTGACAATAACAAGTGTGGGTGAGGGTGTGGCATAACATTTCTGGTTTAGAAAGCACTAAAGCTAAATAAGGTTTGTTATGACTGAGCAGCCCCACTCCTGGTGTACACTCAATTGAAAAATGAAGACGTATGCCCACAAGACATGTTCAGTGGTATGGAATTAGAGGCGATGGTTGCATGACTGTGACTATACTAAAGAAGCTATTGAATTGTACACTTTAACAGGGTGAATTTTATAGTATGTGCCCTCTATTTCAGTAAGACTGTTATTTTTTTAAAATCCATGATAGGAATATCCACAGTAGTTTTACTCATGACAGCCCCAAACTGAGGAAATAGACCGTACATCAAACAAGGAGAAATAAAGTTTGATCTCTCCATACAGTAGAATAGTAGACCGCAGTAAAAAAGAGCCTACAGCCACATAGGTGATTCAGATGTATTGATTGGGAAGGAACCTAGGTTCCTTCTCTGTCTGGTGGTGGTTACATGGGTGTTTCAAGGTGTAAACATTCAACAAGCCCTACACTTGAAATTCAAGCTCGTTGTGCATTTTACTGTATTTATGTTATAATTCAGTTTTTATTTTATTTATTTTTTTTTTTGCGGTACGCGGGCCTCTCACTGTTGTGGCCTCTCCCGTTGCGGAGCACAGGCTCCGGACGCGCAGGCTCGGCGGCCATGAATCACGGGCCTCTCACTGTTGCGGCCTCTCCCGTTGCGGAGCACAGGTTCCGGATGCGGAGGCTCGGCGGCCATGGCTCACGGGCCCAGCCGCTCCGCGGCACGTGGGATCTTCCCGGACCGGGGCACGAACCTGCGTCCCCTGCATCGGCAGGCGGACTCTCAAGCACTGCGCCACCAGGGAAGCCCATAATTCAGTTTTAAAAATCCTATGTGGGTGCTGCAGTGGTGCCATCCTCAGAAAGCACAGCTGAGCCTCCTCTCCTGCTGGTCCCTGGGAAGCCCAGGTGTTGGGTCCAGCAGACCCTCCCACCTCTGGCTTTGACCCTGTCTTTGCACTGCAGATGGTCTGGGCTTTCACTTACTGGGGAAACAGAAGAACCCACAGAGTGGTGCCTCAGTCTTCTGGGCGCCAGCCACCAGTTCTCTTGAATGTCATGGTTGGAGAGGGTTTCTAATCAATATTCAGCTCAGTGCCAATGTAAAGAAAGTGAGCTCAGGCTTCCTGGTAGCGTTGCAGAAGTATTTATTGGTCTGCTTCTGCTCCACAGGCTTTACCGTTTCTTCAGAGAAAAGCAGCCTCTGCTGAGCTGTCTCCTTGCTGGAGGCGGGCGGGGCTCCTGGCTGCACCGCCAGCTCCCTGCACTCAGACTTTCTGCTTCCTGTAATGGAACCCAGGCGAGGACCGTGGTGCAGATTTCTCTATTCTCAGCTTCCTAAATTGTACACGGGGTGTACCTTGTAAATGGCATGGGAACAAGACAAGACATTTTCTTCCCTCTGGGTCACTACACTGGGCCTCACTGTGGCAGTTGACAGGTTTCCTAAATTAACTGCTCTGTGCTTTTTTGAAACATATATTTGAATGTCTGTAACGATGTTTTCAGTTTAAACTTCGGAGACAGACTGACATTAAATGGCTTCTCCCAAGCAGTCCGTTTGCCTGCATCTTAGGGACACCCCTTGTGTGACTGACCATATGGACCTTCACGGCTGTGGCTACAGCCAAACTCCTGAGCTGCTTCCTCCCCTGCTACGTGTAGTCCCCTCCCCACTGCGTCAGTAGACATCTCTGGCGTGGACTTGGGGTCATAGCCTCATCTCTGCCTCCCTGTCTTTGTTTTCCCCCTATCTTCATCTCTCTTATCTACTTCCTACAGATGTTTTAAGTCTGTAAAGATTGTCTTTTTAAGCTTCTTGAAAATTCTCACTGGAGCAAGGAATGAATAAAATTCCCCCATCCCTTTCAAAGAAAAGGTGTAAGTGAGAGAATAAAACTCAGTCCCTGAGAAATAACTTTATAGATGATTCCTTTGTCTTAGGGAGGGGGAAACTGAAATCTAGAGAGGGGAACGGCCAGCCTGAGGTTAGTCAGTGAGTTTGTGACAGCAAGGGGACACTGGGGAC
This sequence comes from Orcinus orca, assembly GCF_937001465.1. Taxonomy (NCBI): domain Eukaryota; kingdom Metazoa; phylum Chordata; class Mammalia; order Artiodactyla; family Delphinidae; genus Orcinus; species Orcinus orca. The sequence continues at coordinate 49,962,100 of NC_064573.1, forward strand.
TCTCAGAGTGCTGGCCCACTGCTCTCCCACGGACACGGCACAAGAACAGATTGGGATGAGCTCTTTTGAAGTCCAAGTCCAGACATGCTACATGCCCAGTCGTCCTGGACCCAGCTGCCCACGGTCTTTAAGGGAATAGGATTCCCATGGGAGTTTTTTCAATCCCTTGCTAGGAAAAAGCAGTTTCCAGCTACTGGTTTTTTCTTTCTCTTCAGGTTTCCTTCAGCTTTAATGGTGGCCTCCACCCAACTCACGCTTTGCATTTTCCGATAATACCCAGTGGCTTAGCATCTGTGAGTTTGTTCGTGCTGTTCCTTCTACGTAGAAAGCCCTTTTCACCCTTCCTCACCTGGTAATTCTTACCTGTCCTTCAAGATTAGCTCAGGCATCATCTCGATGTGGGCTTGTTCCTGCAACACTGAGTATACCCGTGTCTTAGCACTTATCATATGGTATTGAAATTATTTGCTTAGTAACCTCTGGAAGTAGCTAACCTAGAATGGGGTGCTGGGGGCAGGTTCTTGCCTTTCATTTTTGCCTCTCTAGTTCCTAGCGAGGGGCTCAGTGAAGGGAATTTGGCCTTAGTGTCCTTCCAGCAATAACTCAAAGCCCTTTTCCTTTTTCACTTCTAATTCAGTGAAAGCTTCTTCCTAAACAGTTTGTTGTTTTTTTAGCTTTCCTTTTGTAAACTCTCCAAAAGAGCAAGGAATTATGTCTTAGCTCGGGCTGCCATAACAAAATGTCATAGATTGGGTGGCTTAAACAACAGACGTTTATTTCTCACAGTTCTGGAGGCTGGGAAGTCCAAGATTAAGGTGCCAGCAGGGTTGGTGTCTGGAGGAAGCTCTCTTCTTGGGTAGCAGGTGGTTGTCTTCAGCTGTGTCTTTGCATGGCAGAGAGAGGGCACAAGCTCTCTGACCTCTTCCTGTAAGGTCACTAATCCCATCATGAGGACCCGACCCTTATGACTTCATCTAACCCTAATTGCCTTCCAAAGGGCCCATCTCCAAATACCATAATATTGGAGGTTAGGGCTTCAGTATATGGATTTAGGGTGGAGGAGGGGCATATAATTCAGTCCATAGCAAAAGAGTGCACAGGTGACCCACTGACGTTTTGCAGTGAGTGCCAAGAGTTGTGTAACAAGAGCTAGAAAGGGGCTTCCCTGGCAGCGCAGTGGTTGAGAGTCCGCCTGCCGATGCAGGGGACACGGGTTCGTGCTCCGGTCCGGGAAGGTCCCACATGCTGCAGAGCAGCTGGGCCCGTGAGCCATGGCCTCTGAGCCTGTGCGTCTGGAGCCTGTGCTCCGCAACGGGAGAGGCCACAACAGTGAGAGGCCTGCGTACCGCAAAAAAAAAAAAAAAAAAAAAAAAGAGCTAGAAAGTCTTCATGGTTTGTGTAAATCCCTCAAGTGGAACTGAGCTGGTAGAGTGAGTCTTGTGCAAGCTTTGTACATTTCTAAGGAGTTCTCACTCTCTGGTCATGTAAAACTGGGTGTGACTAGACCTGGAGCTGGGGTATAGCCCTCGACATCATAGGCTCACTTCTCCCAACTGATATTTCATCAGGAATTGTTGGGATTAAGGAAGAAGGCAGGTTAGACGTAGCAAAAAGGGTTTTGCCAAATGAGCACCACATTTCCTGTCTTTAAGCAGGTCTTGTGGTATATCTTTTGGCAAATCTATTCCTTCACCTCCATTATTATTAAGTATAACAATAACGTGAATTGCAGTTGTTGTTAAATGGAGATTAAAAAATCCTCATGACCTTGGAGTAAGTATAATTATGGTGCTTTTATTTAAAGCTCCTTTGAGTTAAATTCACTTCATTTCTAAAAATAGACTGCAGAGATTAGATCTATTCTTTGAGAGGATCAAAATAACCTAGAATATAAAAACGCCTTAGCTGCATGCTCCTCCTTTCCAGAAGCACAGAGTACTGCTTAGCTGGGAGACTGATAGAACTTTTTAATCAACAAGGCAAAGTCTGAAAAATAACTTTGGCAGAAATCCATCATTCTAAAAGTAAGTCTGTCAGTAAGTGAGTACATTTACTGAATAAAATGAGACTGAAAAAGTTGAGAAAAAGTACTAGAATGAAGAATCTATTAATACTATACCAGGCTGTCACTGAATTGAATTTGAAGGAAAATTAGAGTAGTCTCAAATTCTCCATTTGTCTTTGACGATTGGATGTTCTGAGTATGTCTACATTATTTTGCTCTTTATAGTTCTTGGCAAAGGAGCAATACTTGGCAAATTATGGCCCCTTTATTCAAAGAAATTGTAGTATATTATAGAAAATAAAACAAACAAAAACAAAACAAAACAAAAAACCCAACCAAATCAGGTATTTTAGGATGAGCTGAAGTGGAATGCCCAGAGAGATAGGTAAAAGGAAGAAGCCCCCCCAAAGGTACCAGGGAACACTGCTCCAGCAGACATGATTTAATATGGCCTCTTGAGAAATGTGAGTACTAAAGAGAAAAGTCTGACACTCAACCCTTTCTGAGGGAGAGCCAACACTTTCTGCACTGCTGATCCAGGAAGATTGCAAGTCCAAGATAAAAGGTCCAAAGGTCATAGATTTCTGAAGCTGGAACCAAGGGATCAGTGTCAGATGGCATAAAAGACACATGGGTCTTTTCAGCCTACAGCGTGTGTTAAAGGGTTCAGAGTTCTGGTACTTGAACTCTTCTACCCACTTCTCCCTTCTTGGTGTATGGACTAAGAGAACATATGGACAAAGAATAGTAGGCAAGTGGGAAACAAAGTTGAGTTGAAAAACTCAACCTTAGTTTAGAGACTTAAGGCTTTCTGCTCCCTATAGGAGGCATGGCTTCCTCTCCATCCTCCACTCCCACCCCCCAACAGGTGAAGACAGGGTAAAGAAAATTTTATTGCATGGATTCAAGAGAAGAAATAAATCATGTGGAGTCTGGATTCTTTTTTTTTTTTTTTTTTGCGGTACACGGGCCTCTCACTGTTGTGGCCTCTCCCATTGCGGAGCACAGGCTCCAGACGCGCAGGCTCAGCGGCCATGGCTCACGGGCCCAGCCGCTCCACGGCATGTGGGATCTTCCCAGACCAGGGCACGAACCCGTGTCCCCTGCATCGGCAGGCGGACTCTCAATCACTGCGCCACCAGGGAAGCCCTGGAGTCTGGATTCTTGCCTTTAAAACACTGGAATCCCACTAACTAGTGTAATGAGCCTCATTAAGTGTACAATCAGATGAATAATTCTTCCCATTAGAGTGAACTTGGAAGAGATGGAAAGGATGGAAAGCAGAAGAGTTTCCTCCCCCCAGCAGAGAGAATTGTGAGGAAAGGAAACTGTATGTTCCTCTCACCTCCAGTCTGCCTTATTAATCATCATCAGTTGCATCATATCTGAATCTCTGTGTCTGAAGAGAAAGAGACTGTGCCCTTAAGAAAGTCCTGTTGCCCTCGGCTGATATATACAAGATCCTAGGCTATGATGAAAATACAAAGCTAATTTAAATTGTAATGATGAGTTAATAAGATTGTCACTGATCAGGAAGATGTTCAGAACAAATCAAATACAGCCTCCCCACCTTGCCTCACCATGATGACATCCAAGGTGGCTCTAGGGAAATAGTGGTCAGCCAAATCTGGTTTGAAAACCAGTGTCTTACCATCTCTCTATGTCTTAGTTTTCTCATCTGTATAGTAAACGGAAATCCTCTACTTCAGAGTAGACTGTTGTACATTGTGACAGGCCAACATTCAGTTGAAACAACTAGGGGAAAAACAAGTAAATTGCAAAAATCATATTTTTAAAGAAATCAGAGATCTGTGAAAGCAATGAGAACTAAATTAAATAAATTTCCAAAGAAGGAAGAACCTTCCTAGGTATACTGAGTGACACAGGCTATTTTCTTCATGGGGTTGGGGGGAGGTGAAGGATATTTGCTGATTCTGGGTGTGGCCTAAGGATCTGACTTTGTCCAAGAAAAGGAAATATTCTGTGGGAAAGAGAAACTAGCAGAGCTTTTGGCAGTCATGTGGAACTGGCTTGATGGATTGGAAACTAGAGGAGCCCCAAAGGCAAGTCCAGTATTCCCAGGAGACGTTTGCTGAACTCTGGAGCAGTTCTGGAGGCTGCTGGTTGGCCCAGAAAGGCAAAGCAAAAGCTCATAATCTTGGGGGTACTTAGGAGACAAAATCTTGCTAAAAAGAGGAGCCTGAAGCAAATATACAATGACTCTTCCCCAGAAGACTGTTGCCAGATTTTGAATCTACATGGGATGGGAAGCTAAAAAGCTAAGGTCAAAATTTCTGAAAGGCAGAACTTATAGGAATGAGAAGTTAGAGATCTACGAGGCTCTTACACACAAGTCTGGAAGGGCCATACCTGAAGAACTACATAAAGTAGAGGTGGACTAAGCCTTACTAGAGCTATAGCCCATCTCTGATTCACTCAATCCCTGATTATAGTTCTTTTACATGCAGTGTTCAACATAACAAAGTTGTAGACATGTTAAGAGGCAGGAAAACATCACTGATAATTAAGTGGAAAAAATAATGAGAGCATAACCACAAATGATCTGGGTGTTGGAGCTAGTGATAACTTAAAAGTGACTATGAATAATATGTTAAAGAAAATAGTGGAAAAAATGAATTAAATGATGGGAGAAATTCAATGCAAAATTGGAATCTGTAAAAAAAAAGTCAAAGAGTTATTATTGAATGGAAAAACATATGTGTGAAATTAATAACTTAGTGGATGGGTCTAAGAGCAGACTGGACACAGTGTTACAGGATTAGTGAAGCATAGAGAGGAAAAAAGAATGGAAAGAATAGAACAAAGTATAAGAGACATGGGGGAGATTGTCAAAATGTCTAATATATATGTACTTGGAATTCTAGAAGGTAAGGAGAGAAGCAGTATATGAAGGAATAATGGCTGAGAATTTTCTAACACTGCTGAAAGACATCAACCCACAGCTTCAAGAATCTCACCAAACCCCAAACTAAAAATACAAAGAAAAATAAGTATGCTTAGGCATATCCTAGTTAAAATGTTGAAAACCAAAGATAGAGAAAATCTTAAAAGTCAACCAGAGGAAAAAGACATTACCTTAAATTTTAAAAGTAACTGACATTTCAACTGAAACTATGAATACCAACAGACAATGGAATGACATCTTTAAAGTGCTGAAATTTAGGGGATAGATTAGATAATCTCAACACTCCATTCCTCTATTCCTACCTTAAAGAACTAGTCACCAGCCTCTTCAAAATTACTATGAATATGTTTGGAGAATTACTACTTGAGGTTTTCTAGACTTTTTCATTAAATATACATGCTTATTTCATCTCCTAATTCTCAGATTTCTGTTGTCTTGTATTCATATCACATAGCATGATATTGGCTTCTAAAATTCACATTGGAAACTCATTATAAATCAAGTAAAGTAGTACTTAATTTGGATAGACAGATCATGTTCTAAAGTAGAATATAAATGTTTGAAGGTAGAATGAATGAATGGCTTTATAAAAAGGAAACTGTGATATAATGGTATGATTCATGTATAGTGAATCATTAGTTAAGGTGTTGGTTGGAATAGTGATTTAGAATTCCTTGCTACTCAAAATGTGGCTTTGACACCAAAAGCACAAGCAACAAAAGAAAAAAATAGATAAATTGGACTTCATCAAAATTATAAACTTTTGAGCTGCGAAGGACACCATCAAGAAAATGAAAAGACAACTCACAGACAAATCATATATCTGATAAGGGAGTTGTATCTAGAACATATAAAGAACTCTTAAAGCTCAATAGTAAAAAGATAACACAGTTTAAAAATGGGCAAAGAGTCTGAAGAGACAATACTACAAAGTAGATAAATAAATGGCCAGTAGGCCCATGAAAAGATGTTCAGCAGCACTTGCCATTAGGGACGTGCAACTCAAAACAACAGTGAGACACCACCTCACTCCCACGAGGATGGCTATAATAAAAAAGACAAATAAGAACAAGGATGTGAAGACGTTGAAACCCTCATGCACTGTGGTGGTAATGTAAAATGGTGTAATAAATGATTCCTGTGGTGAAGATGCTGATGATGATGGTAATGATGATGTCTTATTTACCAGGTTCTGGCTTATTCATCAATGTTATAAAGTGGTTCTGTGAATTTTGGCAGTTTTGTAGATACTTTTACTGAAATTAAGAACACATCACTAGGGACTTCCCTGGTGGCGCAGTGGTTAAGAATCCGCCTGCCAATGCAGGGGACACGGGCTCGAGCCCTGGTCTGGGAAGATCCCACATGCCACGGAGCAACTAAGCCTGTGCGCCACTACTGAACCTGCGCTCTAGAGCCCACGAGCCACAACTACTGAAGCCCGCACACCTAGAGCCTGTGCTCCACAATGAGAGAAGCCACCGCAATGAGAAGCCCGCACACCACCATGAAGAGTAGCCCCGGCTCGCAGCAACTGGAGAAAGCCCGCATGCAGCAATGAAGACCCAACACAGCCAAAAATAAATAAATAAATAAATTTTTTTTAAAAAAAGGGGGCTTCCCTGGTGGCGCAGTGGTTGAGAGTCCACCTGCCGATGCAGGGGACACGGGTTCGTGCCCCGGTCTGGGAGGATCCCACATGCCGCGGAGCGGCTGGGCCTGTGAGCCATGGCCACTGAGCCCGCGCGTGCGGAGCCTGTGTTCCACAACGGGAGAGACCACAACAGTGAGAGGCCCCATATGAGAATTCCTAGGGAATTTTTTTTTAATGCTGATACCTGGACCTTATTATAAGATATTCCAATTTCATTGATATGGGACAGGACTTTAGTTGTTTTTGTTTTTGTTTTCTAACTTCTCAGGAGATTCTGTTGTGCAGCTAGGGTTGAGAGCTACTGAGTCAAGTTGACATCTTCAGGGTTAAGCAGAGCTACCATTGAGGGTTAACTTGGAAGTGGAAAAGGAGGATTGGCACAGGAACCAGGAGACCTGGGTTTGAGTCTGCACTCTTCCCTTTTTGTGACTGTGTGCTTTGAGCAAGATATTTGACCTCAAGGAGCTTCAGTTTCTTCATCTGTAAAATGGGACAAAGCACCCTCCCCTCCTGTGGAGGGTTGTTGCGAGGAGCAGATGAATTCATACATGTGACACTGCTGAGCCTGACACCCGGGACATTTTTTGCCCTATTTATTTATTTTTTTATTTTTTGCGGTACACGGGCCTCTCACTGTTGTGGCCTCTCCCATTGCGGAGCACAGGCTCCGGACACGCAGGCCCAGCGGCCATGGCTCACGGGCCCAGCCGCTCCGCGGCATGTGGGATCCTCCCGGACTGGGGCACGAACCCGTGTTCCCTGCATCGGCAGGAGGACTCTCAACCACTGCGCCACCAGGGAAGCCCTGCCCTCTTTATTTTTTAAAAAATTTTTTGGTCATGCCGTGAGGCATGCAGGATCTTAGTTTCCCGGTCAGGGATTGAACCTGTGCCCCCTGCCTTGGGAGCATGGAGTGTTAACCACTGGACTGCCAGGGAAGTCCCTGACCTCTTTAAAGTTTGGTTACTTTCTTCCCTTACCTTCCATGAACTAGATATTTATGTCACTTTTTTTTTCTAATTTTGTTCTATTATTGCTTTTTCCGTAAAATGTAGGAGTTTGTTAAAAGTCATCCGAGGTTTCTCTAGGTTTAGAATTTATCCTTTCTTCACGTGACCTTGATCTCTTTACGTTCCTCAGCTATATTCTCAGTCCCAGTGTACTTATGGTAAATGTCATTTTTTGATACCTGAAAAAGTAATGGCTCATTGTATATTTTAATGAGGTGATACCAAATGCTGTTAATAGCTCTGCCTGGAGTTTAGCATGATTTGTCTGTCATTAACTGATCCTGGAATAAATCATAGGATTGATATTGAATAAATTAATTCCATATTTTAAAAACACCAAACAGGGACTTCCCTAGTGGTGCAGTGGTTAAGAATCTGCCTGCCAATGCAGGGGACGCAGGTTCGAGCCTTGGTCCGGGAAGACCAAGGAGCAACTAAGCCCGTGTGCCATCCCATGGAGCAACTAAGCCCGTGTGCCACAACTACTGAGCCTGCATTCTAGAGCTCGTGAGCCACAACTACTGAGCCTGCATGGCACAACTACTGAAGCCCACGTGCCTAGAGCCCGTGCTCCGCAACAAGACAAGCCACCACAATGAGAAGCCTGCGCACCGCAATGAAGAGTAGCCCCCGCTTGCTGCAACTAGAGAAAGCCTGTGGACGGCAATGAAGATCCAACGCAGCCCCCCAAAATAAATAAATAAATAAAACACCAAACAGAGTTCTCAGCCTTAGCTCTGGTTTCTGTCTAGTGGATTTGGCTTAGTTTCTTTGGTCCTAGGCGAGAAAGACAGCCTGTTTTGAGATTATACATTTTTATTAGATTTACTCTTTAACCTAAAAGAAAGGCTGGGTTGGTTACATTCATATGTGAATCTGAAACACAGATGGACTCCAGGACAGTCTGACATGTGCCTCTACAGCCTGTGAGAAAGCTAGAGTTCACCTTTCCCTGGAGATGTGGCAGTACCATCTGGCCAGTGCTGGAGTTGGATGGCGTGGAGCAGAACACCTCACATTTTAGTGGGCGTGCATATCATCAGGGGTCTGTTCCACTGTAGATGTTACTCAGTCGGTCTGGGGTGGGGCCTGAGATCCTGCATTTCCTGCAAGCTCCCAGATGGTTTCGATGGCAAGGGTATAGAAGACAGCTGTTCTTCTGTCTGCCCAGCACTTTCCCTACCTTCCTCCAGGGAAACCTTCCTTCCTCCATTCCAACCATGAAGTTCAAGGGTGAGCTTCCATGTTCTTACATTACTCTGTTTCCCAGGCCACAGTCAATTGGTTCAGGGACCAATCAGAATCTTCCCTGGCATTTTTGGACTTGGAACCAGAGAGCCAGTCTCAGCTCTTCTCTGTGGAGCCCCATGGAGGTAATTGGTCCAAGAAGCACAGACGAGGGACAGAGAGATTGCCCCCAGGGTTCTCAGGTCTGGGTTCCAGTGTCCCTAATATATGAAAAGTGATTTAAAAATAAACAACACTGTGACCTTTGGGGTTATGTTACCAGCTCTGACGATACAGTGCATTTGTGTAAACTGTTTCAGGCACTTACTGTATGCAAGTCTCTGTTGCTGGGCCCCGAACATACAAAGATGAATAGCTCACCTCCAGTGTGGGGAGACCACCATTTCAGTAGAATTTGATGTGTGCAATGGTAAGGGGTTACGGAAGCCCCTAGAAGAAGCTTCTGATCCACTCAGGAAAAGTTTTAGAAATGGATTTTCAAAAGGTGAATAGGGATTGTTTGAGGAGGCCTGTGAAATTATTCCAGGTAGAGAAAACTTGCTGAGCAAAGGCAAGATGATGGGATGAAACAGGGTTTGAAAACCTATAACCAGTTTACGTGGGAGGTGCATGGCTGAAACCGGGGCAGTTACGGTGAAGGGCCTTGTATCCACGCTGCCATTGGCCACTTTTTCCTTATGTCCTATGTACTTCAACAACAACAACAGTAACATCAAAACAATAACAAACAGCAAAGCTAAATCTCTGCTTCTCTTCCAAATACACGACTCTCTGGCGGGTTCCCATCAAGAACTGTTCCTCTTTATTTTCCCTTAAACAAACAGGAAATTTGTCTCAGGATCGAAATGAATGTTTAAAAAACAAACCTGATCTGCTTTAAATACTAAAATCTGTTTAAATAACACAGAGGTTGTGACATCCATTGACAAATCCAGGAAGTTCAAAGCCCCGCCGTTGACACAATGTATTGAGTTCTGCTGTTGTTGGCAGCCCGAACCGTGGCAGGTCCTGGTGTTTGTCATTCAGGTCCTCATGTGCGCAAGGCAGACATTCCTCAGACCACAGGGCTCTTTCTTCTTTGGGGAAACATTTGTATTTCTTTTTTTTTTTTTTTTTTTTAAATGCTTTTTGAAAGCAAGAACAACGATTGACAGTGACGGCTGCTACTTCCATCTCCTGAATGGCAAGCCCCAAGAGTAACTTGGAGTCTTTCTCATGGGCAGATTTTAGCTGTTTTAAAGGTTAGGAAAAAAAGTTTATGCTTTTACTGACATTCATCAACCTAAATTGAAAGTCTGTACCCAGTAAACACTAATTTCCCACCCCTCCCGGGCCCTGGTAACACCCATTCTACCTTCTGTCTCTGTGAGTTTGGCTGTTCCAAGTGCTTCACATAAGTGGAATCACACAGTATTTGTCCATCTGCGGCCGGCTTATTTCCCTGAGCATAATGTCGTCCAGCTTCACCCGTGTTATAGCATAAGTCAGAATCTCTTTCCTCTTTAAGGTTGAATAATATTCCATTGTGTGTGTGTGTATATATATATATATATCACGTTTTGCTTACTCGTTCATCCACGGATGGGAACTTGGGTTGCTTCCAAGTTTTAGCTCTTGTGAATAATGCTGCTCTGAACATGGGCTTGCAGATATCTGAGTCCCTGCTTTTAGTGGACTCTTATTTTCAAAAAAGCTGCGTGGAGCTCATGTGGGGCCTTTCTGGCTGTGAGAGAAGGCTGACCTGGGAGTCAGGGCCTTGACTCCACTGCTCCCTGCCATGAAGTCGCCGGGGCCTGGAGCAAGTCACACACCATCTCTGGGTCACCGTTTCCCCACCTCTGAGCTTAGGGAGTCGGTTGCACCTCCCGAATTCTGCCCCCAGGTGCCCTTGCATGGGACATTCTGTACCCAGACTTGCACAGTCAGCGGTGAAGGTGAAAGATCTGTTCACCTGGCTTCCGGTGGAGTTAGAAGTGGAGTGGACTCTTAGCACGAGCAGATTTGTCATTCACACACTTCCCAGTGTTTTTGAGCAGCCCTGATGGCCCATGGCATATGGAAATCTGTTGCTTTGCTGGGGCATGACCTTGAAGCTCATACAGGCTGAGATGGATGTGTGGGTGCAAGTCACTTAGTGGGTGAGTCGGGCTGGACACCTGCCCAGGGTCCACCCCTCAGTGGGGTGTTGTCAGCTGCTACTCATCCCTTCTTACACTGTGACTTTTGTGACGTGGTAGAACTTTGGTGACTGTGTGTGTGTGTGTGTGTGTGTGTGTGTGAGCGAGAGAGAGAGACACACACACACACACACACACACACACACACATGGGGCGGGGGGGAAGAGGGTGATGGGAAATGCTTCTAAAAGATCTGACCGCTGGGGCTGGTGATGGTGGTAAAAGAAAGTAGAGAAGCCTAAGGAACTGAGGGTCCTTCTGGAAATTGATTAAAAAGTGACCCATCTGCCTCCCCAGTAGCTCTACAGATAAACAAGTTCACTATAAATTCCCTACAGAAAGAAGACAAACCTTCTTGTGAAATTTCACTGAGTGTCTCAGCCAGCAGAAGATTTGCTCATTGAGAGAGAAAAATTTAGAGAAGTTTGAAAGAGGGGCCCAGGAGAAAGGCAGGAGACCATGCAGACGTTTCCAGGAAGCGGCAGATGGAAAGGCACCAGTCTGGCTATAAACCAACCTTATTTTCAAGTAAGGGCTGGTTTGAAAATTCTCAGAGGTATTTTTCTTGGCAAAAGGTGCAGTTAATAGGAACAAGCAGGCCAGCTGTCTATCTCAGGGAAGACGAGATTCCTCCTAAGCTGAAGAAACTCGTAGAGGAACAGAGCCACAAGCCCTCAGCTATGACTGTTGCAGGGCATGTGGGAGGGGATGGTTCCACAAAGGAGACTGAAGTCATATGAAAAAAGCCATCAGAGAAGACAATTAGAGGAGGCCATGTATGTGTATGTATATCAAATCATCACGTTGCGCCATTTAGATAGATACAATTACATTTGTCAACTATTCCTCAGTAAAGTTGGAAAAAAAGAAAAAAGCTGGTAAAAGGGCAAAGGAGATGAAGACAATGGTGAAGAGTTAAGAAAGGCTTCAGAAACGTTATGAGTTGTTCCGTTAACACCAGGCTGCCATCACTAACCTCCGTCAGCAGAATGGAGGCCTTTTCAGCAATTCCAAGAAATAAATCTCTGTTGGCACCATCCCAGGAAATGTCCAAGAAGTTGCAAAAGTAAAGAGGGATTAATGAGATTAACTTTGGTTAAGACTAAGGAAGGAAAGGAAAAAAAAAAGTAAGAGAAAATGACAATAAAAGTAAGAACAAAAGGGAAGGTGATAGGGACTTCCCTGGTGGCGCAGTGGTTAAGAATCTGCCTGCCAATACGGGGGACATGGGTTCGAGTCCTGGTCTGGGAAGATCCCACATGCCGCAGAGCAACTAAGCCCGTGTGCCACAACTACTGAGCCTGCACTCTAGAGCCTGCGAGCCACAACTACTGAGCTTGCGCACCACAACTACTGAAGCCCGCACGCCTAGAGCCCGTGCTGCGCCACAAGAGAAGCCACCACAATGAGAAGCCCGCTCATCGCAATGAAGAGTGGCCCCCGCTCGCCACAACTAGAGAAATCCCACGTGCAGCAACGAAGACCCAACGCAGCCAAAAATAAATAAATAAATTTATTTTAAATAAAGGGAAGGTGATAAAAATGGGCACAAATGAGATAAAATAATATTTCTCCAAACTGCTAAATGTTAATGAGGGGAAAACATAGATGAAAAACATTTTTGGAAAAAATGAAAATGAGAAACTTGAATCCAGGAGAAAGAGAAGACTTGCTTATGATTAAAGCCCACCCCAACGAGAAGCTCCAGGTCCAGAGGCAGTCAGGTCAGAGTAGAGACCACAGGAAAGACCATCTTTATCCTTTATAGGAAAAGAAGCAGGGAAGCTGATGAATTAATTCATGTGGTTTGTATAACCGTGTTTCCAAAACCAGACAATTGCATTGCAAAATAATAAAATTTTAGGCCCACTTCATTTATGACCATAGATACAAAAGTCCTAAATATAAAATGCCAAATAAGAAGAGGGCAGGATGGGGGAAGAAGAGCTGCTCTTTGAGATAAAAGCTCTTTAAGATAAAAGCCACCGCTCCGTTTTCACTTTGAGAAATCTGTTTCCTCTTGTCCTTTGCTTTCTACTTTGCAACTGTCTCTCTGACCTTGTTGCCGCTTCTTTTTTGTTCCTGAAGACACCATAGGTCTTTTTCGTTATCAAGGTTTTTGCTGCAAATTAAGCAAGGAAAGCAAACAGAAAGTGACCTGAAATGAATAAACTACCACAAAGGTTCTAAGAGCTCACGGAGTTTCTGTACTGAATGTTCCTGGTTTATGTTTCCAGACTTCTTTTTGAGATGGTAAATGAATGAAGATGAGACCCATTAAACACACTCCCTCCTTCTGACCATCTGCTTGTTGCCTTGTTCCCGGCTTCGGACCTGAAGAGGCCTCCAAGACCGGACATGACGTCCCCTTGAGTGACATGGCAGTTGACATCTCCGAGGGCATCCAGCCTGCATGACCCATCCCGATACGGCTTGCTTCTTACTTCTTCTCATTGCAAGGAAGCAAGTCCTTAGGGTGACCTTCCTCATGGAAGCCGTTTTGTATTCCAGAATGCAGAATTCTGGGAAAAAACATCTTTCCTGAGCAGACATTCCAAAGTTGGGTCTTTGATTCTCAAAACTTTTTGTGCCGATGTTTAGAGGCACCGCTGGAGGCTGAGTCCTGTTACTGCCATTCCTAAGAGACTTTTATGTAATTTCTAGCTCTGAGAGATGTGGACTAACCTCTTCCCTCTCCTGTGGCTTCTAGATGTTTGCAAGTAATTAATTAATGATTTCATTGCTCCCTCCCTTAGGAAGTACCTGGTTTCTTACAATGTGTGTCACGGGCCAGAAAGACAGGGGCATTAGGGCAGGGCGAGAGACGGTGTGTTAGCAAAGGCAGGTTGACAGCTAGGTTTTTAGCTGGAGGATCTGGGAACAGGTGAATGAGTACTTCTGACCCTGAGGATTCTTTTTGCACAGCTGAGACAAGATGGAAACAGGGATTCTTGCTATGCCCCTGCCCAGGGGAGAGACGAGTTTGGATGTTGGCTTCCAAACTCCTCCTTTGAAGAGTTTGGAAGTTAAATGTTTCTTTGAAGATTCTCACCTCAGAATAGGCTAGAACTTAGCATTTTCCGCTAAATACAGGGGTATTTGGGAAAGGTAATTAGGGGGACTAGGAAGTATTTGGGGCAAAAAGTCATGAAGTGGGAAGGCATGGCTGACGTCTGGGATCTGAACTCGTACAAACTAAGCTTGTGAAGAACGGCTTTGGAGAAGGTTGCCGAGGGCCTGCTGCTCTGATGACCTTTTGTTGAAATGATTTCTGCAGGTGATCACGGCTGGTTTATCGATATTGCTGTTTGATATGATCCTGACCAGGGCCACCGTGGGATGGTAAGTCTTTCGCATAGAGAGAGGAGAAGAAAATTCGTTGTTTGTGTTTCCTTGGGATACTAATATTTGCTCTCAAATGTTGAAGAAAGGGTGTGTGTTTGGGTATATATTTTATTGACATATAAATATACATTCAGAAGAGTGCATCTATCATGAATATTTTCACAAACTGAATATACCACACCTGCAGTAGCCAGCATCCGGGGCAGGAACCAGAGCATCAACGGTACACCTTTCAGCCACTCATCCACACGAGAGTAACCACTCTAGGTGAGCCACTAATTATGCGTGCATATAACTTTAACTATGTTTGTGTTTTTGCCTTTGACCCTTCAATTCATTTTCTCCTAGTCAAGTTCCAGATCATCTTTGTTTAGAATGCACCCATCCATTTGCTTAAAGACAGCACTGCCTCTCCCTCCCGTATTTGAGCAGATACCTGAAGGAAGTGGGGGAGCGAGCCCTGGGGACCCTGGGGGGGGCAGCAAGTGCAAAGGCCCTGAGTGTGCTTGGTCTGCTCAAGGAGCAGTGTGGCCGGAACAGGTTGATGGGGGAGAGTAGTAGGAGATGAGGCTGGTTGGTGGCTGACCATGTGGGGTCTTAAAGGCCATTGTAAGAGTGAGGGGGGAAGCGATCAGAGGATTCTGAGCAGAGGAGCCACTTGCTCCTAGGTTAAAAACACATTCCTCAGTCTGCCGTGTGGAAGATGGGCTGTAGGGTCCTACCTCCGAACACTCTACACAGACTGCCAATCGGACAGCTGACGGAGTTAGGACTTTGATCCACTCCAGCTTGCTAGCATTCAAACCAGCTGATGTGATCATTACCAAGGGCTGTCGCTGTCATCTTCAGGGAAGATGAGGTGAGATGGGGAGTGATGGTGAGTTTAAACTGTTAAGACTTCTGTTGCTCCTCTCATTCGTGGGCGTGCTTTATTTGGGGGGTATATACTTACGTATTTTAAAGCTACATAGTAACGGGTGCTATTTGTGAGACGTTTAAGACAATGCAGAAATGCATCGAGTAAAAAGTAAAGGCCTGTCATCCTCTGCTTCCACCGTCTCCACGTGCCAGAAGTCACACCAGTTTGATTCAACAGTGAGAACGATGCACTGTTTGGTCAGGATGTCCGCACTGAGGGAGGTGGGCTCTATCGTCTGCCAAGTGAAACCACACCGACGGGTGCCTGTCGAGCAAGACGAGCCTCTCAGTCACCCGGGAATGGGTCAGTCCTTGCCAAGTCTTCGCCCAGCCTGCCGGCTGCTGGCCGGATGACCCACAGCTTTCCTCCCCTATGACCACGGCTGCCTGCTGTCCGGCCTGAATCACTAATGTGGCACATTATGGAGAATAAGTCATATTTGTTGTTGCTACTTACTGGTCTCTTAACCTCTGTTTTAAAAAGGAAAAGAAGCTTAGGGCCACTTGAAGATAAAGCTTATTTCCATTCCACTTTGGATGTATTGTTTGGCAATCCCCCCTCACCCCCGCCCCAAGAATGGCACTCCAAAATGGAATGGCAGACAAGTTTTGGAATAGGTTTTTCCATTTCTTTACCAGCATGATGGAAAGAAAAAGCATATTGTTGCTTAGCTTTGCTCAAATAAGGCGTAGTTCTAGAAAATCCATATTTCTTCCCATTCTGGGGCTGAGAGTAATTCTAAGGGTTGGTTCCTCCCACCCCCTCCCTCCACTTTTTTGCATTCATGTGCACATTGGACCTGCAGAATTGTCACCTGTTTGCTCAAAAGCCACAGTGCTGGTTGGTGGGGCCGGTACTTGTGCTCAGTGTGTCTAGGGTAGCCTCCCCTCTCCCAGGACGTCTTGCAAATAATCCCCTGCCTTGTGCCGTCATAGCCACACACACAAAAATGGTGTCATTTTTAAACATCAATATGAGGTTCTTGCAAGATAAATGTGAGGGTCAGGACCAGGCTCTGGGAATACCATGATGAGGAAGTCCAGGAGGTGACTTTGCATCTCATGTGGCTTTGGGCTGGGAGGGGTTGGTTCAATAAACAGATATTTCCTGGGGTTCTGTGTGCCAGGAACAGCTCTCGGATAAAAGTGTAAAGTCACTGCCCCTGGGATGTCTGTTATTGCTCATCTCCCTGCCTGAGGGCAGGTCTGCACCTAAACCATCCAGACTGACAGAAATGAATCTTTTTGCTTACAGCATTCGGTGAAAGCGATTTTCAACCCCTCTCAGGAGCCCCTAATGGGGCATTTCCTGCCCCAAGAAGAAAAACGGAAGGAAAAGAAAAATTAGGAAATACTCCCACACCCTCCTCTTCTTCCTCCTCCTTCTAGTCTCACCTCTTCCTTTGACTAATAATAACCATTTATTGAGCAACTACTATATTTCAGACATTTTTATATTAATATTATCTCATTAACTTTCACAACAACCCTCCAAGTTAGCCCCGTTTTAAAGATGAAGAAGCTGAGGTTCAGAGACATTTAACTGATTGTTCCAAGATTTTAGAGCTACTAGGTGATTGGACCAGGATTCAAACCCAGGTCTGTGTGTGTCCAACATCCCATAAACTTCACATACCTCCCTAGAAATGACGTGGGAAACGCCAAGGACTTAGCAGCAGCGTAGATAGTGTCTAGGTGGAAGCAGGTCATGGAGAGGTGGAAGAGACATTGGCCTAAATGTTTCTCTTCCCAGCAGTCTGATCATTTATAAAGAGCATCTAGATGATATGGCAGGAGTACAGAAGGAGCGTTACCCAGGACAAAATGGCTCTATTTCTTGTTCAGGGGCTGACACGGTGAACTAAGAATATCCAGTGGAACATTTTTAGGAAAAGGATTTCATTGCCTTAGATTTCTTTTTTAAATTTATTTATTTTATTTTTATTTTTTATTTTTTGGCTGCGTTGGGTCTTCGTTGCTGCGTGGGCTTTCTCTAGTTGCGGCGAGTGGGGGCTACTCTTTGTTGCGGTGCACGGGCTTCTCACTGCGGTGGCATCTCTTGTTGTGGAGCACGGGCTCCAGGCTCATTGGCTCTAGAGCGCAGGCTCAGTAGCTGTGGCGCATGGGCTTAGTTGCTCTGCGGCATGTGGGATCTTCCCGGACCAGGGCTCGAACCCGTGCCCCTGCATCGGCAGGCGGACTCTTAACCACCGTGCCACCAGGGAAGTCCAGCCTTAGATTTTTAACACTAGAGGCTATAATTCTATTAATCAACTAACAATATTTATTGAGTGACTGCTGTATGCAAAGCACGTGGAAGTCATTAAGGAACATAAGACATCATCCAGCCCTCAAGGAGTTTTCGGGAGAAGAAGTCATAAAGATAATTTCTGCAGTAGGATAGTAACCGTTTGAATGCACAATGAATGTGAAGACTGGAGGAGAGAGAGAGGGTGGCGTGAGCTGGAGGGCCTTGGAACTGGCTTGAAACTGGACCTGATGCAGAAGGGAGAGGCTTAGTCAGACTTGGGGTGGAAGAGTATTTGGTCCCTCCAGCCCTGGGAGGACAGGGAAGGATGGAGGGGCAAGAGGTGCCAACGGTGAGATTTCACGATTTGGAACCAGAGCTGGTGCTGGGGGGCAGGGAGCTGATCCTACACTCCCTCCTTCTTACTCTGCACCTGTCCTTCTGGGAAGGCAGGACACAAACGGGCAGGTTGACGTCCAAAAACCTAACTGCCAAGATATCCTGGTGCATCCTCGAGACTCTTCCCCCAATTTCTGTATCTTACCCTTCATAGTGATCGTCTCAACTCTTGACAGTAATTTTCCTTCTTACAAATAAGCCTCATTGATTGTATTTTGTATACAATTTCAGAATGAATTAAAAAACAGCAGAAAAACAAAAAACACCCAGGTGTTGAACTGAGTGTGAGAAATGAGCCTGAGATGCTCTCCAGTGGGGAGGCCACGCTTAGTCTGAAGGTTCCAGCAGCCGTCTGTGCGTAGGCCATATCTCCAGGCTGTTCCACTTCCTGTGGACTTCGTGGTACGCCCTGAACAAGATGGACAGAAGGGCTGTGTACACCCAAATCAAGGAAACAGCACGTGTGATTATTGCAAAAGGAACCTTGACTTTGGAATTTCCTGATTTTTGAGAACTCTCAAATTTAAGGATCGTGTGTTTTCAGCCTCAAAGAATTTTCCAACCACAAAGTGAACCGCCAGAAGAGGAATGTCAGACTGTGTTTCAGATTTCCTGTCTTTTGCACAGAGCTGATCTGCATTGTCCATAGACTGGGTGTGTTCAAGCTGTGACTGGGTGACCAGCTCGGATCCTGGGCAGGGATCCGAGGCCAGTCTCTGTCCTGTGGGAGCTTAGACTGATCGGAAGTGAGAAGGCAGGGCTGCAGGCCTGTTTTGTTTGGACCTACTGTGTTTGCCTGTATAGTCATTGTTTCTTCTTTTTTGATTTTCAAATTTCAAATTACTCAGCATTTAGAAATCAGGTGATTTCCCTGTACAAGTCCAAATCTCCAGATTCTTTTGAAAATATGGAACAGCTGTTAAGTTGGGCCTGCACGTCCACACAGCAGCAGTCGCTGGAGTGGGGCGAGGCTGCCCGCTCAGTGGACACGGGCTCCGTGAGTGAGCGTAGCTGCCACCGCTGCAGTCTGGCTGAGGGCGGGGACCCCGGATCAGCCGATATCCTCGCCTGCATTTGCTTGTATGTTCATTCATTCTATAAGAAGAGCTTGCTGGGCTCTGAGGCTCCAGACACAGTCCAAGACCCCAGAGAAGTCACCCTCCAGGAGACGAGGGCCCATGTAATTAATTGTCCACCTTCGTGGATGGGCAACAGCTTAGAGGCACAAAATAGCTCATTGTCTCAAGTAG
Organism: Orcinus orca; assembly: GCF_937001465.1. Classification (NCBI taxonomy): domain Eukaryota; kingdom Metazoa; phylum Chordata; class Mammalia; order Artiodactyla; family Delphinidae; genus Orcinus; species Orcinus orca. The sequence continues at coordinate 49,981,280 of NC_064573.1, forward strand.
GGTTTTTCGCCCGCAGCACTGTTGACGTTTTTGGGCCAGATAATTCTTTGCTGTGAGGGGCTGTCCTGTGTCCTGTAGGATTTTTAGCAGCAAACCTGAGCCTCACCTCACTAGATGCCAGTAGCACCCCCTCAACTGTAACAATGCAAAATGTCTCAGGACATTGCTAAAGGTCCCCTTAGGGGCAGAATCGCCCCGGTTGGGAATCACGGATCTGAAGTTGTGAGGTGGTTAGTGGAGACATGCCATTTGAAATTTCAGCAAGATCTTAAGGAACTTGTTTATCTCCTAATTAGAGATTTGGATCAGCTCCAGGGTCAGGTCCTGGGCAGCCCTTGCTGCCCGCTCTGTGTTCCACGATCAGCATGAACCACACGGCGTGACAGGTGTGCACTCCTTGCCCACCTGCTGGCTGAAGCTCCTCCAGGAAAGGAGCCACGTTTTGCTCACCTTTGCATCTCTCCTTCCGGCACCGTTTGCTGAATCAACATGTACTAGGCTTCTCAATCCTGTACCCAAGAAAAATGATAAGCCTAAGCCCCCAACATTGGTCAACTTTTAAAGCCTTTAATTAAAAGCAGCTGCTCTTGGGGACATCCCTGGTGGCACAGTGGTTAAGAATCCACCTGCCAGTGCAGGGGACATGGGTTTGAGCCCTGGTCCGGGAGGATCCCCCATGCCTTGGAGCAACTAAGCCCGTGCGCCACAACTACTGAGCCTGCGTGCCACAACTACTGAAGCCCGCATGCCTAGAGCCCGTGCTCTGCAACAAGAGAAGCCACCGCAATGAGAAGCCCACACACCGCAACAAAGAGCAGCTCCTGCTTGCCGCAACTAAAGAAAGCCCGTGTGCAGCAACGAAAACCCAACACAGCCAAAAATAAATAAATGAATAAATAAATAAATTTATATATGTAAAAAAGCAACTGCTCTTGTCCAGCTAATTACCTTGTTTTTAACTATAAAAGCCCAGTATTTTAATATCTATGACAAGCCCGGTAATTTAAATTTCCAGATTAATATGTATTCATTTTTTAATTAACAACATTTTACAGTGCAGATCGATAATGAATTCCCTCTATTCTAAAATTTCGGCAAAGGGGATTCAACACATACAAAAGAAAAAAATTCCGAACTGTGAGTGATGTTCCTGTCGAGTAGAATTAGTTGTGTGTGCCTCCTCTTCGAATCCTCCTTAGACAAAGAGAGTCACTCTTCTCTGTGGAATAGTTTAGGGACAAGGAGAGAAAGGAATAACCAAAGCACAACCTGTTTGTTTGTAGGATTTCGTGATCAGCTGCTCACCTTTGCCCATCATTCACCGGGCCTGCCATTGATCCTGGGCTGCAAACACGAGGATCGCTTCAACTTGATTCCAGTTCCAACCTCATTAGCACCAAGAGTCTTTAGAAAATGGTCTTCTGTCCTCTCTGAGTAGAGATGTCTGTGCCTTTAATTTTAGGGGAATGCTTGGAGACTGCCCAAGTCTCTTTGTAGGAAGAGTGAATTTAGGGGTGAAGAAAGAACTTCCACACACCCCAAAGTGCATCTAGGACCACAGTGTCTGAAGTTTTTCATTTGAATTAAAAATTTGAAACCTCTTCTTTAAAATGCTGAGAAAGGCCTTCATAACTATGCTCGTTACCTTTCGACACAGAGTAGTTTATCAGATTGTGAACTGTCACTCAGCAAGTCCCCAAGGGGGTGGTGAATTAGTTTTGGTGAGCAAAAGAGAGAAAAACAAAAATAGTTTGGAATCCAGATGGGAAAAGGGGGAGCAGTTATAAGAATTCCATCACTCACTGAGTAAATATTTATTGGGTGTTGTGTTAAGTGCTAGGCCTACAGCTGGAGAAAGGATACAGTCTCTGTCCTCTGTCTGGAGGGTTCCATAGGAATTCATTGAATCACCACAGTAATAAATGTATAATTGAGATGGGGCCTTTGGCTCTCCATGGGAGAAAAGAGGAGTGGAGAGACGCTGAAAATAACCCCCTGGAAGAGAAGCGAGTGATGACTATTTCTGGCTGCCTCTGCTCTGCAATCTGATGTTTATGCCTTGTTACATGAAGTTTGTTCATTTCAGGAATGATGGGGATTATAAGATTTGCAAACAGTCCAGTAAAGCTCTGACTTGACCAGCTGTAATGCGATTAAGATTCCTGCCCCCCTCCTTGTGTCAGCATCTCCCGCTGTTTAGAAGACAGCATCAAAGCTCACCTCCCTGGCTCTCTTAACAGTAAACGGAACCAGGTTTGTTTGCATGTCAGCGTTCCCTAAGCTGCTAGGTGTTTCATTAACTCGCTAAGCCGAGGGGATGAAATGCAAGTTCATTACGCTGCAGCATTGTTCTAAAGCTGCAGGTGTGAGGGTGGCGGAGAGCCAACCGATATCCTGTTCTCCCTGGTGATTAAGGAAGATTAGTGGAAATGACTGTGACCCCCTCCTGTTACATTTGCAGAAATAAAACTCTTCCAAAGCCAAAGTTCTGTACAGATCTTGCATCAGGTCACGGTGACTCTGCGCTTTCCCAGGGGTTTAAGAAGCTGGTATGTGCGTTCTTTAAGGGATGTTGAAGGAAACAGCAGATTGGCTAAGAAGGGAAAGCCAGATCTTTAGAGGTGAGCCTGTGTACAAAATGAATGGCTTCCCCTTCCCAGGCCCTTCTTCATCCAAAGAGAAGAGGCAGTAGAACCCGCCAGCGTCTGGGTCTGTCCCTGAGCTAGACCAGGGACAAGCACAAATGGGTCATGTTTCTCAATACGGTCTTTTGGAACTTGGACCCTAGTTTCTCCCAGGAACAATCCTATAAATGATGAGTATAGATCTAGGAAAGTCCTCAGAAATTTATTCGGTTCGTAATATAGACACAGACTTCAGCTATGTTATTATGAGCTTAGTACGCGTTAAAGAGAATTCATCGACTTATTGTCACTATTATAATACTTCTGTAGGAAAGAGGAAAGTACGTTCCAACTTGGAGCTTAAGCTGTCAGGCAGACATCTCCCTCGGGCCCCTCTCCTCTCTTTCCCCCTTGTTAGCAGGCTCGGGGGTCATCCTCCCAGCCCACTCCCCAGTGCAGTCACTTGACTAGCGCCTCTCTGCCCTCACCCAGAGAGAGAGAGGCCTGGCATCACCAGGGAGGGGACATGGCAGGGGTTCAGGGGATTTTTCCACTCTGTAGGGTTGGCAGATGGGTGATGGGGGCGTAGATTTGTTCTCTGTTGCTCTAGAAAGCAGAACTTAGACTCACAGGTGAGGTTGTCAGGTCAGTATGAGGCAGGACTTCCTCCAGGAGGGAAGAACCTCGTGCCCCGGGACCTGCCACAAGATGCCCGTAGGTGCCCATAGATGCTTTCCTGAATCCCATGGCTAGAGCTGGCTTTGCAGAGCAGGATGGGTCCTTCACAAGGACTTTTCAAGCAGAGGTGGGGAAGCCAGCCAGTGGTGAGGGCTGCTGAGAAAGGGATCCCTACTCTGGGAGAGCAGTCGAGAAAAGAATAATATTTCATTGCTTGCCCATTGTAGGCCACACACGGGGGTCAGCTGCTTCAAGTACGTCCTTCTAAGCCTCACAGAGATGGTTAGATGTGATTGTCTCCCGTGGTGCAGCTGAGGAAACAGCAGACTAACACTTGCAGGATTACGTAGCTAAAAACACCTGAGCACAGTTTGAATTCAGCTTATTGTTTTTCTATTCTCACACTTATTCAGTTCACTGCTATACTGGAAATGGTCCATGGTACAAGTTATCTTTATGTCGCAGTCACCCACATAGGTGACATTTTTCACTGGGAACAGGATATGCACAGCCTAAGTGTGTTTCATACATTCGGTGCCTTAGATATATGTTAGGAATATGGAGATGCAATAGCCCAAATGTGAGAGTGTGGTGTGTGGGTGTATAGGAGGAGTGGGTGTATAGGAGGAGTGGGTGTATAGGAGGAGTGGGATACTGGGCGGGTAAATGGGAGAAAAAAGGAAGAAGAAGGTGGGATTGTGGGGTTGTTGGCACCTCTGGACAAGAGCATTTCATCCTCAGGGACCCCCATCAAAATCCTTTACTCGTGGCCCATCCCAGGCCTTAGAAGTGCTTTTGGGGAAGAATGACAGGGGATTCAGACGGACACCAGGTTGTCTACTGAGAAGTTTAAAATAGGAAATGTGCAGACCTTTCATTGTATTACATTTTAGGCATGTTAAAATATCCAGCTCTTCTCTTTCTCACACTCTTCTGTTCTCCTGCTATTTTTTCATTTTCAAATCACTGACCATATACATATTTCTGCTCTGGTGGGAAATTCACGATTCCCCATTTGTATTTTCTTCATTATTCTTTTTTTAAAAAATATTTATTTATTTAGGTTGCGCTGCGTCTTCGTTGTCGCAGTCGGGCTCCTTAGTTGTGGCATGTGAACTCTTAGTTGCAGCATGCGTGTGGGATCTAGTTCCCTGACCAGGGATTGAACACCGGCCCCCTGCATTGGGAGCGTGGAGTCTTAACCACTGCGCCACTAGGGAGGTCCCCTCCCCATTTGTATTTTGTTTTTAAATGTTCTGTTAGTCTAAATGAAATTAAAGGATTCAGAGATTGTCAGCTTAATAATGATAAGATTATGGATATCTGCATGATTTTATATTCATCAACCCTCTATGGCAAAAAGTACCAGGCAGCTCTGTGGGAAGCCCTCCTTCAATATTTCTGCCAGAGAGCATTAACGAAGGGCAGTCACTGTCACCTGGTCAGGATGGTTGGGACACATCACCTTCTTCCCTAAGGGGAGGTATCACAACCCACCTTGCAGCCCACTCCCCTCCCCCTGCACAGCTGAGGCTTACCCTGGACGACTGGGCAGTCCCTGGGCCTGACCTCAAAGCGGGGCAGTGCAGGCGGGGGACAAGATGCTCAGCTGCGGGATGAGGGGGCATCCCTTGCCCTGCGGTATGTGGGCACCAGGCAACTCCGTGTGTCCACAGCCCCCAGGCTCCGGGGAGGGGAAAGATGACCTCTTGCTGTTTCTTGCAGCCTCCTGCTCGGCGGCCTTGGAGAGGCCTTGCTGGTTTTCTCAGAGCGGAAGGGCTCCTAAACACAGAGAAAGTGGACTCCCAGGCTGCAGGTGGAGAACACCGCCCTGGGCTTTGGAGCTCCCTGTCCCGGAGATAGAAAGAAGAAAGCAAGAACGATGAGACACTGCTGCTCGCTGCGTCGAGGAGAACTTTTTCTGGGGTCTCTGGGCCGCTGCAGAGAGTGGACTGTGTCGAGAGGCTCCCCCAAGTCCTGCTGACTGTGCTGTGAGCCCAGCTGTGCAGAAACAGATGCAGGATTTCACCTGTATGGGGATGGCTCCGCCCACCTTGATTGCCACGCAAGCCTCCTTACTAAACACCCTTCCCAGATAAGCGTTCACTGCCTGCTAGTGGGCCCAAGGTATTGCGTTGCCTTTTTGGTTTTGTTTTGTGTTCCCCTGGAGACTCCTCTGGGGACCCCCTTTCCTTGCTGTCAGGCTGGCTTGCCTAGAACGCACACTCCCCCGCCTAGGGGCACAGAGAGAATTCCTCAAGCGGGGCTTCCACTGGGGGCGGGGGTGGAGGAGGTAAATGGGGGTTCTGGGCCAAGTAAGACACCAGCAAGGACACTACTTCTCCAGAGTGTGTGCTGAAGCCTTTTTATGGTTGTGTGTTGTGTTGAATTGCACACACCCTTTTTTGCCTACCATTAGGTTAACTTGGTACTAATGATTACCAGAGGGCATAGGATTAATAAGCACTGGTGGAGGAAACACCAAACAAACATGGCTATGTAGGGGCTTCCCTGGTGGCGCAGTGGTTGAGAGTCCGCCTGCCGATGCAGGGGAGGAGCTGGGCCTGTGAGCCATGGCCGCTGAGCCTGGGCGTCCGGAGCCTGTGCTCCGCAATGGGAGAGGCCACAACAGTGAGAGGCCCGCGTACCGCAAAGAAAACAAAACAAAACAAAACATAGATATGTAAACGCACACACAGTTATATTCATAATCCATTTAATTCCCTGATATCTCAGAGGAGGTTTCAGATCACTGAACACTGAAATATATTTTTCAGGCCAGATTAAAAATAGGATGAAAACTCTAAACCTTGCCTTTATGGGAGTCAAAAGAAATGAATTTGCATGAAATGGTCGTTTGATTCTGAACCCCAATGAAGGTTTAAGAAAATAATGTCTAACTCCAAATATTCCTGCTCATAATAGGTTTTCTGAATGCATTATAGTCTGCCGGGTGTCAGTTTTGGTCATTTTGAGACATAGAAGGTAATGAAGTCCAGGGAGTCCTGTCCGGGAAGGATCCAGGCCCTGCAGGGTTGGACACCCCGTTAGTGATGAAGGACCACTTCCAGCATCTGGGAAACAAGCCTTGTCCATTCTTGGCCTTGTGAAGACTAAGGTCAGCTCAGTCAGGCCATTCTTCCTGCATTTTTTTCTCCAAGTTGTTGAAAAAAGAAACAAGATGAAACAAATAGGAATGGATTAGTATATTTGGACCTTGAGTACCTTAAATTCATTTCCTTGTCTTTTCCTGGTCTCTGCTTGTCATTTAAGGTAAACATGTTCAGAGTGACCTTTATACATATATAGTTTCACTTTGTTTTTTGTTCCTAATCTGAGATGTGAAACCTTCTACCGAGGATCAAATAGAAAATCTGGGTTTACAATTTTCTTTGTTCTTTTGCTCCCACAAAACCGTGTCTGTACACCTGAGTCCAGTTCTCTCTTTGCAGAAAGTGGCATCTGTCCAAATGTCATCTTATGTCTGTCTTTCCAAGTTTCATTTGAGCAAATGGAGATTCCTAAGGCTAGAAAGAGCCATGTACAGTTAACAAACCCCATCCCCTGTTCCAGCAGGACTGACCTCAGAAACTTCTGCAGCAGACAGAGAAAGACAAATACTGCACGACATCACTTATATGTGGAATCTAAAAAATAATACAGATGAATGTATTTGCAAAACAGAAACAGATACAGAAAACCAACTAGTGGTTACCAAAAAGGAGAGGGAAGGGAAGAGGCAAATTAGGGGTATGGGATTAAGAGATACAAACTACTGTATATAAAAAAGATGAGCAACAAGGATATACTGTACAGCACAGGGAATTATAGCCATTATCTTGTAGTAACTTTTAATGGAATATAGTCTATAAAAATATTGAATCACTATGCTGTACACCTGAAAGTTAATACAATATTGTAAATCAACTATACTTCAATAAAAGAAATAAATGTACCTCAGAAAACCAAAAAACAAAATTTCTGCTGCAGAGTTTTAGACCTTTTTTTTTTTTCTTTTTAAAGAATCTCTAACAAGGATTTTTTTTGGTTTTTGTTTGTGTGATTTTTTTAACTTCATTCCAGAGTCCCATTGTTTTTAAAATCTCAGGTCTTTTCTTACTTTGACACTAGCAAGAGGCAAAGGATAAGATGTTTCTTCAATAGACCATCCTGCTTCCTTCAGCTTCCGTTTCTTCTTGGGATTTTTTCTTCAAGCTTTTACCACCATCTTTTATGCCCAAGTTCACGTGCTCAGCTCTGAACTCAGGGTGAGCCTAGAGGGCTGTAAGTCAAGGGACTGGCCTAGATTACTGCTCTCATTCTCTGTGGCTCTCTGGGCCCCTGGCCCCCCTGGTGGGGAATCCTCAGGTTACCCCAGCACTCCCTTTTACCCGAAATGATCCATTTGGTCATGTCCTATCTTGGTCATGTCCTTGCTGGCCCCATGTCAAAGCCAGGGTGTTTTGTCTTTGTATTTGTCCAAATAAAGAATACGCTTTCTGTCAGGAGAAGCAAAGTTCTGTGTGATTGTGTATTATTACTAATCTGCTGTGGATATAAGGAAAAATAAACCATTTGTTTTCTCGGTAATTGGCCTTTCTCTTCTCTTCAGCCTGGACAGGAGAGTATTGCAGAAAAGGTTGTTATCCCTGGGGAGTGAGTTCTTGCATCTTAAACACAGGCCCAGACTTCTACCAGCATCCAGGCCACTTAGCTCTGCAGAGGGAGGTCCACCCAACTCCTCCCTCTAGCCCTGCCCTGTCCCGTGTAACCACCAGCCGTGTGTGGCCGTTGAGTACTGAGAGGGTGCCCCACCCCTACCTACCCCAATGGTATTTACACTCCTTGCAGTTCCCATCTCTTTCTCTTGAATCCGGTCTAGCTCTGACTTGCTTGCTGCCAGTAGGAGGTGATAGAAGCAATGACCCCAGACTTCCAAGGCCAGGTTGAAAGCCTTGCAGCGCCTGCTTTGATCTTCTGGAACGGCCTTTGGGAGTCCTGAGCTGCCTTGTAGAAGTCTGACTCCCCTGAGGCAGCTGTGCTGGAGAGACCAGGTATAGGAGCCCTGTAGACAGTCGCTGCTGCACCCAGCCTTCTCACCACCCCACCAGGCTACCAGACATGTGAGGGGAGCTGCCCTGGACCTTCTAGGACCAGCCCATCTGCCAGCTGAGTGCCGTCAAGTGATCTCAGTCAATGCCACGTGGTGCAGAAGCATCAGAGCCTGCATGAATGCCTGACCACAAAATCATAAGCTACAGCAAAATTGTTTGAAGCCACTAAGTTTTGGGCAAACTTGTTATACGACAGAGAGCCTCGAATTCCCTTCGTCTCAGGTGGATCCAATCTGAGCACTCTGAGACCCTCCCCTCAATAGACTTGTTCCAGGAGAACCAGTCTGCTCCAGCTGCCTTCCGCCCTGGAGCTGCCTGGAGAAGGGGGCCCCCGCCGCGTGTCCAGGGCTTTCCCAGACCCCCATTACAGGGCAGGATCTGTGCCTTTGGGTCAAAGAACCTCATTCACTCATTCATTCATTCAAAAAATACCGAGAACCCACTATGTGCCAGGCTCTGTTTTGGGCTTGTGGATATATCTGTAAATAAGATGAGTCGCCCTGAAGCTTACTTTCTAGGGGTGGAGACAGACGATAAACAAGTAAATAATGGAATTTCAGAGAGAGTTAAGTGCTTTTAATAAAATAAAGACACAGACTCTTCTGAAAATCTGATGAAAAGTAAGGAATTTCTCTTCCGAAATGTGCAGTCTCACACACACACACACACACTTAAGCATGTAGTTGGGGGATTTATTCTCCCTGAAGTCCACTATTGGGCCTCTATTGGATTCCAGGTTAAGAACAACTGAGTGAGAACCTCTTTGGGGGACATGGGGTGGAGTCAAGGGTGCCCATAGTGGAATGTGCTGCCGCCCCCCACTGGTCTCAGTGGAGGCCAGGTCACTGGGCCTTGTGCAGACAATGGCGGCCACGGAAGGCTCGGCCCTGTCTCGGGGGGAACCTCAGGCTGGTGTGGGAGAGACGCGCAGACTTGAACATGGGTCTCATGGTCCATTTCAAGGGCATGGTGCACCTGGTAGGAACCTGGAGAGATGCCGCGAGGGAGAAGTCCCAGCTGCGAAGCCCAGCACCGAGAATCACTGGGGGCCGTGCAGAGTGTTGCCCAAAGGGCTTCACTCCTGAGATGTCTCACCTAATCCTCACAAGGAGCCTTTGGCGGAGGAATTGCCATTGGCCTTGTTTTGCAGAGGAGAAGGCAGACACGGAGAAGGTAAGTCACATCCCTGAGGCCCTCAGCTCGGTGGAGGGTGCGTGAGGATTTGAGGGACGTTCCCAGCCCTGCCTGTCAGCTCCCACGGTGGCTGCCCTCCCCACGCGAGTGACAGGGGACCCGAGTGAGCAGAGCTGGAGCTGGGGGCTCCAGCCATGCTCAGGCAGTAACCGCCGGCGAGGCAGGGCCCAAGAGGCCAGGAGGTGGGCTGGGTCAGGCAAGGGGTGTTTCGAAAGTCTGGCTGGGAAATTATGTTCGTGAGCACCCGTGATGCTCTAGATGGGGTGCAGGTGCCTCCCCCATGCTGTGTCACAACCTGCCCTGCTGTCTTCACAACGCTGCACTTACAGAGGACGCCTCCAAGAGCCTGACCGGACAGGAAACCTTGCCACGCTCACCACTCCTGAGCTAAGATTCCAAGATGGCTTTCACGACCCTTCTGCCCTGGCCCGTCCTGTGTTATGCGTTGTCTGTGGGCACTGCCCACGTCACCCCCACCACGGACCGCTGGGTTCTGAACAAACCAGACGAGCCAAGCCCCCCACCGGTGGCCCTCGTACAAGGTCCAGGGCAGTGCTGTCCCCCGTGGGCGTCGGCCACTCGGACCCCACGCTGGCCGTCTGCCTGGCGGCTCCCGGGTCCTCTGACCTGGGCAGTAAACCCCTGGGAAGGCTGAGCCCATCCTGGAGCTCACACGGGGCTCCCCTCTGTTCTGGAGACGTCTCAGAGACTCAGACATCCTGTGCTCCTCGTGGAACGGGGGATCCTTTGCTCCTGCTGTGAGCTGATTTTCGGTGGCCTGGCCAGCAGAGGCTTGCCCTGTGCAAAAGCAAACCTTGGCACACAGACCTTCGTCCGGTTCCATCCAGGCCCAGCCGGGGAGGGGTCTGAAGGGACCGCGCCCCGCTCCACCCGCCAGCTCCCCTCCCTTGGCCGCTGAGGGTGGAATCCCATTTAAACAACCGCCTGAGCCAAAGGGAACATTTGAGTCATTTATTTCCTTCTCGCTGTGTGAAGAGGCCCACGGGCGGGCGAACACAAGGCCTCTGTGCCTGTTTGTCCTCACACCCATCACTCTGAGCGAGCCTCCGGGAGAGCAGTGGAGCCCTTGGAAACGTGGGGATTTAATCCAGGCACCATTCCCTGACCGGTGGATTTGCATGACGCATTACGAGGAGCTGTTTAGCGAAAAGGGCTCTAAGTGGGAGATAGAACCCTAGGTTCTGTCCAGGCTCTCTCACCACCCCGGCAAGTGATAGCCATCATTCCTCTGTTTATCTCCTCTTCCCTTCATTCATCACACACCTACTCTCCAGCAGAGCTGGCCGCTGCTGGTGCTGGAGGGGAGGCCCGGCTCTTCACACAGGGGAGGCTGTGGGCAGGGTCTGCTTCGCACAGAGAAAGCTGCAAGTTGTCCCTTGTCCTGGCGGAGCAGCTCTGGCGACCCTCTATGTGACTGTCGAGTACAGCAAATGCACCCTCCCTATTCTCAGGGAGGCCCTGAGTCGACAAGAAGACCTGCAGACTGAGATTTTTAAAAAAATAACAGCTTTATTGAGATATAATTTACATACCCTAAAATGTACCATTTTGTTTAAGGTGTTGGGTTTCTTTCTTTTTTTTTTTAAGTCGTTATTGAATTTGTTACAATATTGCTTCTGTTTTACGTTTTGGTTTTTGGGTGTGAGGCATGTGGGATCTTAGCTCCTCCACCCGGGATCCAACCTGCAGCCCCTGCATTGGAAGGCGAAGTCTTAACCACTGGACTGCCAGGGAAGTCCCTAAGATGCACCCGTTTAAAGTGTACAGTTTGGTGGGGTTTAGTATATTCACAGAATTCTGCAACCATCGCCACTATCTAATTTGAGAACATTTCCGTCACCCGCAAAAGAAACCCTGTACCCGCTGTCACTCGTTCCCCACCCCGCCACTCCCACTGACCCAGGCAATCCATTTTCTATCTCCGCACACGTGCCTGTTCTAGAGATTTCCTATGAACAGGGATCGTGCAGTACGTGGCCTTTTGTGTTGGACAGTTCATGCCCTTCTACCAAAGGCTGCCTTCCCCGGCAGCCATGCCCCTGCCTGTGGGTGGGATGAGGGCTGAGGTGGGATCCTGAACATGGAGCATGGAAAAACTGGGGGTGGGAAGAAGGGACCCCCAGCACCTGGAGGTGCGTGAGGGAGCTCCAGAGAGCGGCAGCGGGAGGGGGTGGGCCATACTCTTCCAGAGCCCGGTGGCCACGGTTAAGGTTTATTTTTTAGCCAACGCCCTTTTTGATCCTCAGGCCTTCAGTAAAGTCTGTTACACAGGACAGCCTGGTGTGGGCTGTCCTCTGGGGAATAAAGGGCCTGGGTCCCCCGTTGGTGGTGAAGCTGGACAGGGGAGAGGAGGCCCGGTCACCACAATCCCGCCGGTGGTACCACTTTAAAAAGCTCCCAGATCTGTCCTCGTCTCTCCAGGGGTCTTGAAGGTACAATGGAGTCAAACCCGTCATTCTATTTGTGTGTGTGTGTGTGTGTGTGTGTGTGTGTGTCAACTACTCATCACATGTTCTCTAAGTAAAGCACTCTTTCCCGGGAGAAAGGAGAGAACAGACGTGGCAGGTTTGCAGGTTCGCCCTCGAGAGAACAGACTCACGCCCACAGGTGACAGAGGACGTGGACCAGGGGGGGAACTGAGGGCACTGCCGTGAGAATTTTGAAACCATAGAAAACAATCAGAAACAATGTATATCAACAGCATGTGTAAAATAAGCTACAGTTCAAAGTTAAGCTGAATAACCAAACCATGAACATTACCTCCAACTAATATTTGCTATTATTTAGAACATTGCACATATTTTCAATAACTTAAAAGTGAATTCTTCACATCTCCTAATCCCCCCAGGAAGTACAAGTTTCTTTTCAGTAGATTTAAATAATACATCCAAATATTTACCCATAGTAGGAGATTCTGGCATTAACTATAGCTGAGTTTCACAGAAATATAGAAAATCATGAAGATATATGCAGCGTTTAAAAATGATCACTTGTAGCAATTCCTTAGAAGTCCTAGGGGAGAAAGGCAGTTCTCTGCTTCCTATCAGTACCTAAGGTTTATGCGGCATAATGTAATTCAGCAGGACAGCATTCTGACCAATGATAAGCAACTTACAGAAAATTCTTTCTCCTCTTCAATGTTACATTTTAAAGCTACTATTTTGACCATCTCCAGCCCCAGCCCCAGCCTTGGCCTCACGGTGGAGGCAGTTCGTAACCTCACCTCTGCGTGTGGGGAACGGATTCTATGACGGAGGGTCCGTGACTCCCCGCTCGGCTGCCCACCACCCACCCCTCCCAGCCATGTCCGTTTGTCCATCCTGCAGGCTACGGCTCAGCTTGGTCCCAGCTGCCCCGGGAGTGCTGGGGCTCCGAGCCCGTCTCCAGGACCCAGACGAGCTCAGGATCCAGATGGCTAATTGCTAACCCCTTATACATTTCCTCTTCCTCAGTGTATTTGTTTGCTAGGGTTCCGGTAACAAAGTACCACAGACTGAATGGCTTAAACGGCAGAAATGTCTTGTCTCACGGTTCTGGAGGCTGGAAGTCCAAGATCAAGGTGTCGGTGGGGTTGGTTCCTTCTGACGGCTGACAGGTGTGGCTCTGTTCCTGGCCTCTCTCCCTGTATCTCTTCCCATGGTCTCCTCGCTATGCAAATTCCCCCTTTTTAGAAGGACATACGGGATAAGGACCCACCCTAATGACCTGATTTTAACTTGATTACCACTGCAAAGACCTTATCTCCACATAAGGTCACTGAGGTACTGGGGATAAGGACTCCAACATATCTTTATGGGGTGGGAGGACACAATTCAACCCATAACACTTAGTAATAGAAGTTAGATGTATTTGAGCGACTGTGTATAAAGCTAACAGATACATTCCCAGCCTCTCTTGTAACCATGCAGCTTATCTGAGTAGGTTCCAACCGAGGAGATGTAAGCAGAAGTTGGTGGGTGAGACTTTGGGGACAGTTGCTTAAAAGAGCTCAGAGAGGTAAACCTTCTGCCTTCCTTCCGCTTCTTGCCTGGGTTGAGGACATGATAGCTGGAGTTCTAGCATCTATCTTGGGCCTTGAGACAACCTTGAAGTTGCAAGTTGTGGCCTTAAGATAGTGGAACAGAAGCTAGAAGGAGGCTGGGTCTCTGATGAGATAATGGGGCCACCATGCCACCTGAGGGCTGCCCACCTCCAACCATTTTAAGTGAGAGAAAATAAAAAATTCTCCTTTGTTATTTCTAGTCTCTGTTACGAGCCCCCAAGGAGCCAGGATGGTGCCGTGGGGAAGACATGTACTAATACTTTGGCACGAGACAGACCTGATTGGGTCTGGACCCTCCTCTGGACCATTTATACACACAGTTGTCTCACAGCATAGAAATGACCTCTCTGCTTGTCTGCCCTCCCCCTACATGGTGAGCTCCTTAAAGGTAGGGTCCATGTCTGTTTGTCTTTGTTTTCCTGGTGCCTTGCACAGAGCTGCACATAAAAGTGCTCACTGAGTGTTGATCTGAACAGATTTTAAACCCTCTACACTTACCAGCTCTGTGGTCTTGGACTCTGAGTCTTAATTTCATTAATGATTAAAAAAAAAAAGGAGGTTATAATACCAGGGCTGTATTAAAAATGAAACACGAATAAATGTATAGCATTTAGCATTTGTTGGATGTCCAAGGAGCAATAGCCCTCATTAGTATTAAGACCACATTTTCTACAAAATCCTAGTTCTAGGCCCGGTGTGATGTTCCATTTACTTCTGATGACCAGACTTTTGCTTTGTCCTAAGAGCAAGTCTCTGACATACACACATTGTAGTCATCGGGTTCCCGTCTTATTCTCTTTGACTTCTTTTGGTCTCGAGAACCTCATCAGTACACAAGTCCCTGGGTTGCCTGGGTTCCAATTCTGGCATCTGCTAGTCTGTCCGTTTGAGTGCAGGTAAGCCTTCCATGCTCAGCTTGGTGATCATCTAAGTCAGGACACAGGGAGCATGGGGGGCTTTACATTCTATCTGATGGTCCTGGTCATAGAAGAGGGCCTTCCCATGAAGAGAGCAGCAGAGATGGCCCCAGCGTTCCACCCTTCCCAGTGCCCAGGCCATTTGCAATGCGATGGAGCCATTTCCCCACTGCTTGGATCTGAGCTCTGGCTGATAAATGCAGTGAAAGTGACACTGCCAATTTTGGGTTAAGGCCTTGAGAAGTCTCAGACACCTCCACTTGTGTTCTTAGACTTCTCTGAGCCCTCTTCTTGACCAGTTCAGCAAGAATCCTGCCAAGCCAGTTTAGCAAGAATGCCCCCTCCCTCCACTTGGTACCTAACCAAGTTCCTCTTGGTATTTTTCCATCCACTGACTCTCGCACCCTGCCCATTGGCTATAAATCCCCAGCTGCCTCTGTTGTGTTCACAGTTGCATTCAATTTTTATCTCCTATTACAATCGTCTGGACCCCTATTGCAGTAGTCTTGAATAAAGTTTTCCTTGCCTGTTTAACTCTACCTGACACACGTTTTCTTTGACTGCTTCCATCATGAGAGCAAGCCCGGACTAGTCTACTGGAGGATGAGAGACCACGTGGAACAGAGCTAAGTCCTCCCAGCTGAGGCCGTCCTAGACCAGATGCCCTCAGCTGACAGCAGTCACATAAACAAGCCGGGTCAATATTGGATGCACTAGGCTCAGGCCAGCCGACCCCAAGGCTCATGAGAAATAATAAATATTTGTTAGTTTGCTCCACTATGATTTGGAGTGATTTGATTTGTAGCAATATTGTGTCAATAGCCTATTGGTACAGAGGAGAAGAAAAGGGAAGAAAAGCAGAGCAGGACCTTTTGAAAGACTCCCCCTGTCCTGAGCACCATGGGTCCTGCACGGTGTTACAATTCCCGTAGCGATAGTGAGGGACAGCCCTGTGTCTTTGGCTGCCACTCCTGGAAAGGAGGGACTAGAGCTGCAGCTGACTGTGTGGGTCCCACAGGCACCAGGCTGCAGTAGAGAAGGGAGGGAGGATGGGGCACTGGGCAGGAAGGGACCGGCTAGTTATGGGGCTGCCCTCATGGGGTGTGCGAGCTAGGGAACAACCAAGTCCTGTATTCCAAATCCCTTCAAGTGAAAGCACTGGGACTGAGCTATTCATAGCAGGGGAAGAACTCTGCAGTGTCAGCGGTGGAGCGCACCCTGAGTCAAAGTGCAGGAGTCAAAGTCGCCCCTCGAACGTTCTCCTCCTCAGTCCGGGGCTCCACCCTGCCCGGGCCTCCTGTCCTCCCCCACAGCTTCTCTTGCCCCCTCAGCCCTTTACTCTTTTTCTAATTTTATAATTGTGGTAAAAGATGCATAAGGTAAAATTTATCATTTTTAACCATTTTTAAGTGTACAATTCAGTAGCATTAAGTACATTAACAGTGTTGTACACCATCACCACTGTCCATTTCCAGAACTTTAAAAAATCTCAAATAGAAATTCAGTACCCATTAAATAATAACTCCCCATTCCCTCTACTCCCCGGCGTCCCAGCCCCCAGCCCCTGGTAACCTCTATTCTAGGTGCTGTGTTTATGGATTTGCCTGTTCTAGGTACATCATTTGAGTGGAATCATATATTTCATTGGCCAAAAAGTTTGGGTTTTCCTGTAACATCCGAATGAACTTTGGGGCCAACCAGTATTTGTCCTTTTGTGCCTCTCAGCCCTTTATTCTTTTTATTTTTTGGTTGCGCTGGGTGTTAGTTGCAGCACTTGGGCTCCTTAGTTGCATCATGCGAACTCTTAGTTGCAGCATGCATGTGGGATCTAGTTCCCTGACCAGAGATGGACCCTGGGGCCCCTGCACGGGGAGCATGGAGTCTTCACCGCTGCACCACTAGGGAAGTCCCTCAGGCCTTTATTCTTATCAAAAGTTTTGTTTCCAGACATCTGAAAAGCAGCCCACCAGGGATATGTGCTTTCTTTAATTCCCATCCCCCTTCCTTTGACCTGCAAGTGTCGGGTTACATGACCTTGGCCTTGGGGAGCCCCTGTCCCCATCAAATCCCCAAAGAAAACATACATATCAGGGGATTCCCTGGTGGCACAGTGGTTGAGAGTCCTCCTGCCGATGCAGGGGACACGGGTTCGTGCCCCGGTCTGGGAAGATGCCACATGCCGCGGAGCGGCTCCGCAACGGGAGAGGCCACAGCAGTGAGAGGCCCGCGCACCGCAAAAAACAACAACAACAAGAAACACACAAATCACTCTTCCTGACCACACTGAACAGGGGCTGTGAGGATGCCCCGCCCTGCATTTTCCTTTCCGCCTTTTGGGCCCAGCTGTTCTCACCACCCGCTCCGCACCCCTGGCTGCGCTCGCTCCAGTTGGACGGGGAGCATCGAGGTCACTGTGAGCCTCAGGTTTGTCTAACCGACCCCCAGAGGGCAGGGTCCACATTCCTTGAGCAGCCCCAAGGGGCCCGCCCAGTTTTAGGTCAAAAGCTCCACAAGTAAGTTGAGCCTTAATAGCAGAGGCCCTGGCTTGAGGTGGGCTGGAATCAGGCCAGCCCAGTGGGGTCGGAACACCCAGTGGGGCCTGAGGTCTGTAGGCAGCTTGTCTGTGAGTCAATGAGGTAAAGGAGATGATGGGGAAAATGCAGAATATTTCCGTTTCCACCCTCTGCTGCTCCTCCCTGCAGCCTCCACAGCCTCACACACACACACTCACACACTAGCTCGCACCTGCCTCAGGGACTCATGTTTTCACGGCCTGAGGTGAGAGGGCTACTCCCGGCATAAATCAAAGAGGTGTTCTCCAGGACCCTGGGGGCCGTGAGCCGTGGGCTCAAAGGTGACCCTGAGGGGGAGAGAGAGGGTTCGCTCTCACTTCCTTGAGAGCTCAGTGCTGCTTTGGCCCTTTGGCACCCTGGGGACAGCACCTGGGGGCCCGTGGGCAGGGGCAGAAGCGGGCCTTGAGGTGAGGAGGCGGCCTCAAGAGGCTTGAGGGCCTGCAGAGACCCAAGGCGGCGGGGAAGAGGGAGGGGGGAAGGGAAAGGGCCAGCAGGGGCAAGGGCTGGCGGCTTGTTGTTCTGTGTCTCACCCCCGGGGACTCTCAGGTTGCCTTCCATCAACTTCGCCCCCAGCAGGAGCGCACCAGACAGTAAACTCCACCTTGTCCTCAGGCATGGAGTTTATTTTCATTCTTTACTTTCATTCTGAAGCTGATTCTTCATTATCGAGACTTCTCTACTTGCCTTTCCTGCGTGGTCTTTCCCAGCCCCCTTGGTCAGGGGGGTGCATGGCTGCCTCTGTTGGGCAGGGGGTTCTGGGCTGGAGTTGAGGAACCCCACGGAGCCCCAGTTCTTTACAGTGGGAAAGGTAATCTAGAACCTGAAACCTCGTAGGTTTGCTGACTTACAAAGGAAAAAGTTATATATGTCTATACGATATGTATGTGTAAACACACATTCACCACACATGTATGTACATATGTATTTGTACGGGAACCACACACAGACCGTTTATGAAGGTATGCTGCGTACCCCGGCACCCAGCACATCATAAGCCGTAAGTGTTATTGGTGACCCTTATCATCATCTGGGACTCTCCCTAGCAGTTGGCTTTCTGCGGCAGGGGACTTGGGGTGTCCGAGCAAATGGAGTGTGACAACGAGGTAAAGTGACTTTAAGATCTCTTAGCACGTGGAACATGCTGTCACCCAGAAGGCCTCGTGCATTCATTCGTTCCTCCAGGAAGTCACAGAACAGCGCAGATTACGTTCTCTACACGTTCAAAAGCACCAACCTCAAACGGCTCCCTGCTCTATGGAAACGATCATTTCTCAGGCTGGTTCACTTTCCCCGTCTCTACAGCTATTCCAAACGTTTTCACTCTCTTCAAGCCCCATCCCCTCCTTGCCCTCCTCCTTCCCGTTTGGGTGGGCCCCGCCACTTAAAGGGAAAATGGAAGCTGTCAGAGGAGAACAGTCACCTTCCCGATCTCATCTGGACAAACCTGCTCACCTGGGCACGTCTCTCCCCTGCTTTTCCCAATTGAGGAGTCCTTCCTCTCCAACTTCACATGACTCCCTCGCCTCTGCTCATTTTGATTCCAGCCCCTCCTGCCTCCTCAGGACCTGCCCTCTCTTGGTTATTTGAACTTATCCCTCTCAGCTGGCTTTAAATACCCTCAAGTCTTTCAACACAACAACAAGAAAACGAGGACGCAAAACGTCGACCTTGACGTCTTTCTTTAACCTCGCTGTCGTAAGCTGGCTCGCCGAGTATGACCAACACACCTCCCGATGAGACAAAGCCGAGGGCATTGCTGCCGCCTGGCAGGGAGGGGAGGACAGCACCGCTTGGATTTCACAGCCAGGAAGACAAGGTCAGCATTTTGGCTTGAAGTCAGTACTGTATCTCAGTGTGGGGAGTTAGGATCAGGTAACAACCACAACACCGCGGTCCAGGATGGGTGGAGACGGCAAGGTGAGGGGTTCAAAGAATCTTCAGGCACACGCTGGAGATGCTTTTCACGGAAGAGTTGTCTTGGGGGAAGTTTGCGTGGTAAACACTATTTGCTTGGGAGGACAGTCCCCCCAAGAGTAAAGAAATGCTACTGAAGATAGTAGAAGACTCTGGGTGGGCAGTAAGGTGTGGTTTCACTTCCCTCACCTAGGCTGAGTGTGGGTAGAACGTTTTGGTTCTCAGCCTCGAGCTTCTGCCCTCGCTCCTTCCTCCCGTTCACGACTACACTTCTCAGAAAAACCCTTCTCTGCTTGCTCAGGCCATTCCCTCCCCTCCCACTCATTCCTTAGCCCTGCAACCCGACTGCAGGCTCCCTGGGAAGCAGGGCTCACTACGCCAAAGCCTGGATGCCACGGGGGCCTCATCATCTCCCCGTCGAGCTCCTGGGGGCAGCACTTGGGGGTAATTTGGAGCAGCAAGGCACCCAGAGCCCATCTGCCACGTCTCCCAGGTGCTGGGTCGCCAAGGGGCAGCCAGCACCAGTGTCTGCCCAGCCGTGGGGACACGAAAGGAGCCACGGCGACTCCCTTGGGCTGGGTGGCGGAGAGTAAATGAGTGAAATGCCATGGGAATCAGGAGACTTCCAGATGGACCCAAAGAAATGGGCTGGGAGCAGGAAACGGAATCAGGGCACTTGGAGGATCGCTGCGGAAGGACACTTCCTTGTCATCTCTCCGAGTCTCCTGAGATCTGAACTCCTCAAGTCTAGGGTCCATCACAGGCCAGGGCAGGTGGTCTCAGCCCTTCCCAGCCTCTCACTCCAAGCTCTGCAGCCCAGGGCTGGTCTGGTCTGACTAGGGCCAAGTTGGTGGGTGGCCTGGAACTCTGGACGAAAGTGACCCAGAGGCCAAGTGCAACGTCGGCTTTGCTTTGGGGGTTCATTGAGCAGAAGGCCCTTCCTTGGAAACATCTGTGCCCCTGTCTGGCTTCAGGCCCCTGGTGTCCTTGTCTTTCCCCAAGTTTAGCCTGCAGGAAAGTGACCTTGGAAGGGAAGGGGGAGAGGTCCCAGGAGAGTATCTGGGAGTCAAGGTGAAAAAGGACTCCCAGGTGTTAATAGGCCTCGCCAAACTCCTTATACTGACCCCCTTCCAAGAGGTGACCACCTGCCCAGCCTCCATCAGGTAAAGATGGTTCGAGAGCTGGGTCCCTGCACCCTGTACCACTCCTCCATAACCACCATGCTCTGGCCTCTCCACCACCCTCTTCCCTTCCTGGCTGGGGCCCAGGCAGTTAGGTCCTTGCCTCTCTGCATGGCAGCCCTGACCACCCCTGCTTGCCCTGCACAGAGGCCGTTCCATTTCCTCCGGGTCTCTAGGGAGCTCATTCACCCTCTGCACCCCTGACCATAGATAACATGGCCTACTGGTCCTCTGAGGGGTCACATCACCCAGCTGCACCACAAGGCTCCAGCAGCCATCTGCCCCATGGGACGGGGCTCATCTCATTGGGCTCGTAGCGGTCCCGGCATTCCCTCTACCCCTACCCTCTGTTCCCTGCCCTCCTACCACCCAGCTCCTCTGAAGGATCAGGTGCAGACCCACCTTTCTCCAGCTGCCTGGCAGAACGTCATCTTCTGAGCACAACAGTCGGAAAGGTGTCCTTTCCTCCAGGCTTGCGCCATGGACACAACTTGGTGGGTGAAGCTACGGCTGGATTCCAGCCTGCCACCCAGCACCTCCTCACCGCTGCACAGCTGTGCACTCCATGGAGACCCTGGGTCGCCTAGACCCTGAGTTACTGTACCTTCCCCATCTGGTCCTAGATGCCATAGCTGTGCTCTAATAGCCTCCTCTATAGAGCAGGAGTTTTTATTTAAATTCTTTGCTAACTCAGTGAAGTTCAGTTATAAAACTAATTATGTCCATTTATGGAACACCTACAGGTGTCTACTGTAGCATCTCACTTGATCCTCCAGAGCCCCTCTGATGGGAGGTATTAAGACCCCCTTAGGAGGCCAGCACCCTTCAGTGGCTGGCTTGAGGTCACCCGGTCTGCCGGCCCCGGAGCCCCCTCCTTCCTTTCTGTGCCTGCCTCTCCCAAGGTCACTGCCTCTGGGCTCCCCATGGGCTGCTACTGAAAATCATCCTTCTCGCTCTGGGCCCCCTGCTTCTGGCTGAATGCTCTTCCCAGAAAAATCTCTTGCCCGCAGTCTTCCCTTGAAAACCGCTTCCTCCCCTCTCTCCAATACATAAGGAGAGGGGAAAGGAATCTATTCCACTTGTGTCTTGTTTATATTTTGCAAATAAAAATGAAAATTGGTTTCATGGGAGAAGGCAGGTGCCTTAGGAAAAAATTGCACCTGGTTTAGAATCTCATAAAACAGTCTGTAGTTTTCCCCAGGGACTTCCAGATACGCCTCAAAGGGGATCTGCTTCCTTTTTCTTAAGCCAGTAAAAAAATATATAGAGTGAGTGGTTCCGGCAGAGATGCCATCAGCCTCCCCGCTGGACCCCCGAATTTTCTTGCTGGTCATCCTTTACGATGAGCTCCTGTTCAGAAGCCCCTCATTAGAAAACCACCAAGAATCCGAGGTCCCCAGGGAAAGCCCAGTTGGCAGAGGGGGACTGGATACCACCAGTGCCCTGAGGAGGGCTGTTCGGGGTCAGGTTCACTGTAGCTAAAACGCCTTTTTTTTTTTGCGGTACGCGGGCCTCTCACTGTTGTGGCCTCTCCCGCTGCGGAGCACAGGCTCCGGACGCGCAGGCTCAGTGGCCATGGCTCACGGGCCCAGCCACTCCGCAGCATGTGGGATCTTCCCGGACCGGGGCGCGAACCCGTGTCCCCTGCATCGGCAGGCAGACTCTCAACCACTGCGCCACCAGGGAAGCGCCCAAAATGCCTTTTTTTAAGGGATATGTGATCTTCTTGAGCTTTCCCATCCATGTCCTCCTGCTTTCCAGAATGCTTTGGAAGTATAGGCAGCCCTCGATAGGCCATCCTTGATGGGACACCCTGTCCTCTACTCTGCCAGCTGGCTGTGTCAGGCGGGCTTGGCACCAGCAGTGCCAAGTGAAGTGAGTTCAATGAGGAAACTATTTATGGAGGCGTGG
Organism: Orcinus orca; assembly: GCF_937001465.1. Lineage (NCBI taxonomy): Eukaryota > Metazoa > Chordata > Mammalia > Artiodactyla > Delphinidae > Orcinus > Orcinus orca. The sequence continues at coordinate 50,003,449 of NC_064573.1, forward strand.
ACAGGTTAAGGGACCAGGAAGTGGTGGTGAGACCCGGGGACGAGCAGGGTCCTTTGGGTGGGGTGGGGGCTGACTGTGGAACACCTCCCTGGACCTGGTTTTCCTCCTGCTGTCACTCTCCCTCAGCGTCTCTCCTTGTCAGAACCTCTTCGGCAGCCGGAGGGCAAGGGGACCTGGGTGGTGTGGTCTGCGGGGTGGAACCTGAGTGGGACCCGAGGAGAGACCTGAGAGCTGCAGAGAACTACCCGCCCAGTGTGGTGATTGCTTTGTGATGGTTTATTCAACCCAAGCAATATTTGGTAAATTCCATGTGCTAGGCACTGTGCTGGGCGCTGAGGGATACGGCGATGGATACCGTCCCTGCCCTTCTGAACCCTGTTGTCTAGAGTAGCAGCTAATGACCATGAAAGTGCCTCTCTGCACCTCTGACGAGTGCCTGAGTCCTGCATGTGACGACTGGGGGCTGAGGCGCGAATAGTCTCAAACAGCTCACCGTCCCTAAGCCATTCTTTGGCTTCACTGTGTGATGTGAGTTTCCCTGCCAGTGGACGGCCTGCCCGAGGTATACTTGGCTTAGCTTTAGAGCAAAACAAATGTGCGTTTCCTAGCCACACACAGACAGGAGGAACGGCAGCTAAGGAACACGCAGAGCAGAGGGGCAAAGAGAATTTGTGTTCATTGGGACACACTGTGGAAAAGCCATACGTGCGCAATGAGAAACCGATGGGTCGAACCCTGGTGGACTCCCACCCTGGCCGTGTTACCCTCACTGGGATCTCCTGCTTACTTCGGAAAGCCTCTTAGCTCACCTGTTGCAGAAGCACATTTCCCCCAAAGCCGACATTCTACCAGGGCCCAGGACGGTGTCCCACATCAGCTATGAAGGCTGCTCATACCTGAGAGGATGGAGGTCTGGACTTTGCAGCTCTGGATCCCTTCTCTCCGCTGCATGGAAGGGCTGGCGGCTACTGGGTGGGGTGGACAGAAGGCCCCACCTCATCGGAGAGGCCATGAGTGCAGCAGGTCCAGAGCGTCATCTGACATCAGCCTGGCTCTGGCCTCTCCACTCTCTTAGCTTCTCTGTTTTGACCCAAGCTCGAGGCAACATAGCTGGTTGGGCTTGGGGATCGGATAGACCTGGATATGAAATCCCCCGCCTTTGCCACTTCATGGCTGGGGCAAGTAAAGTCACCTTTCAGAGCCTCAGTTTCCTCATCTCTGAAATGGGAGCACAATACCTAATTTTACAGTTTGTTTGTTAAGGGTAAAATAAGAACATGGGCTTTAAGGGCCAAGCACAGGGCTGGCAGGTGCTATCTGCTTGGTGATTAAGGGCCCTTGCAAACATTGTGTCCAAGGGATTATCTCTGTCTCTGGCTTCTCACCAATCTGTCCAGGTGCCCCAGTAAGGAGTCTCCTTGATTTCATCCTGTCTTCTTGATCTTCACTCACTGGACCAAACAATTGCTCTAACTTGCCCACCTTGTCACCTGTGTGCCAGGCTGATTCCTGAGTGGCGGTTTCCAACCCTGTTGCCTTGGGCTCATCCCAAGGTCCATCCAGGGAGTCTGTCCTGCCCCTGGAGCATCCCCACTGTTGGGGCTCCTTCTGGAGAACAGTATCACGGCACCTGGAGAGGGTGCCTTCCACTTCCAGTGGTCTCTCTCCAACCTCTTGAAGCATCTCAGGGGAGACCCATGGAGTCCTTGCCGTCACCCACAGAACACAGGGTAAGACACATTTTATAAAATGCTACGTGGACCTCAATGAAGGTCAATCTGGAATCAAACTGGAGATCTGTTCATCATGATGTCCCAAGGTCATGACTGTACAGCTCCCCAGCTCTGGTAGAGGGGGCTCATGCTCCAGCACCCACCACGGCTCTGACCCTCCACTGTCGCAACTCTCCACCTGGGCATGGACCCGAGAAGCTGAGATACAGGCCTCATCCAGGCAGTGACCTTAGTCAACACCGGATGAAGCGATCACTATAAGCCAGCTCTGCGCTGGGACCTCCTATCGGTTAACTGTACCTTTATCCAATTTAAATCTTTCTGGCCATGTGCATCCACAAAAATGTTAGATGAGGCAGTTAGGTAAACAACTGTCAAAACTACCTTTCAGTGAGAGACTGGCACTGTTCTTTTTGGTGTTAAAAACCATCTACAGGACTTCCCTGGTGTCACAGTGGTTAAGAATCCGCCTGCCAATGCAGGGGACACAGGTTCGAGCCCTGCTCCGGGAAGATCCCACGTGCCGCGGAGCAGCTAAGCCTGTGCGCCACAACTACTGAGCCTGCGAGCCACGACTACTGAAGCCCGCATGCCTAGGGCCCTTGCGCCGCGACAAGAGAAGCCGCCACAGTGAGAAGCCCGTGCACCGCAATGAAGAGTAGCCGCCCACTCACTGCAACTAGAGAAAGCCCGCGCGCAGCAATGAAGACCCAACGCAGCCAAAAATAAATAAATAAATAAAATTTAAAAAAAAAAGACATTACAGAGATTTGTAAAAAAAGTAAAACAATGCCACTCTTCCCACTAGATTAAAAAGAAAATCTACAGTTCCTGTTTTAGACAACTTTATACATGAGTAGTATCTTTTTTCAGACAGAAAATTTATTTCCTATGCGTATTGGAGGAATAATACCTCTCAGATTTTAATGCATACAAATGTCCACAGAATCTTGTTGAGATGCAGATTCTGCATTTGTAACTAGACCCCAGGGGATGCCAACTCTGCTGGCCCTCAGACCACACTTTGAGTAGCAAGATGGTAGCGGGAGACGGTACACGGGTAAGTACCATCCTTGCCAGGTGTGTCTTCAGGGTTCAGCCAGCTCAGTGTTTGAAGACTTTCTGGAATATCTCTTTAGAAGTCTGCATGGCCCTTTGTGCAATGGGGGCTGTCAGAGCGAGCACTCCCTGCCTTGACAGTGAGAGGACCATGCCCTTGAATTATTATTTTCTTCTTTTATAGCTTTTTGCCTTGTTCTGCCTTGCACTTGCACTCCTGGAAGACGCTTTCAAGTTGGTGCTTACAATATGCGACTCCAAATATATAGCCTTGATGTTTCCTCCCTCGTCCGGTCCTCAACACTCTACCTGGCCCTGCTGGGACCTGGCCAGCAATGTGCTTAACCAAACCGTCCTGACAGCTCCTAGGAGATGAACTCAGGCTGTCCCTGGGGCAGGGGAGCCCTGGGACGCTCCGCCCCACACAGAGAAAACAATGAACAGGTAACAAAACTACCTGGCTCACATTGCTTTGTTCCAGCCTACCCCTCCTCGGCACAGGCAGATTGCAACGGAGGCAAGAAGGCCGGCCGTTCTGCACGGAACCGGAAACGTCTAAGAAAGAGTTCAGTGGTAGGGCGATGAACAGACCTGTGTGCTGCTGTGGGAACGGAGGGGCCCGTGGCGCGCAGTGGTCTGTGCGGAGTACGGGGAGGCCCAGAATGGGTGTGCTGGGTGGGCCGCCAAAAGAATAGAGGAAGTTTGGGTCAGGAGAAAAAAACCAAGGAAAACAAACAGCTTTGCCTTTGGTGTGGATTTCCTGCTTTAATGCAGGTTTGATTGGGGGGAAAGAAGGGAAAGGAGTGACCTCTACTGTCACTGGCCTGAGGCCTCCAGGCCTTTGGGGGATGGGGACTGATCCTGCCCGGGCAGGGCGCACAGCGGGCCCACTGCTTGGGGACAGGGCAGCTGCCACCAGGCCGGCTGCTCCTTGCTTTCCATCTCTAACCTGACCTCACAGTCAGGGCACCAGAGGAGAGACACCCGCGGTCCGCCAGGCCAGTCTGGGGAAACCAAGTCAGGTGGGGCGGCTCCTGCCATCCCGAGGAGCATGGGCTTCCCCAGACCCTTGGCCTTGAGAACTGCAGAGCCTTCAGGCAGCCCAAGAGGGAGCAGGGCTTGCAAGGGGTCCAAGCCTGCCGCTGTGGTGGACGGTGGAAGGGCAGAGCCTCGGGGTCTTCTAGAACAGTCTGCTGAGCGGCCGCCTTCTCTCCACACAGGCACAGGCTGCCTCCACGACTCCTTGCCAAAGCCCGAGTCTGGGAAGTGACTGGCAGTCACCACATTCCAGGAGGCGCCGGCAGTGACCTTGGAGCCCTGGCCGCCGCCTCATTCCCCTTTTCCTTCGGAAAGCTCATGTGATGGACAAGGTAAAGGAGAGCTCTGGACAGAATCTTTCATTCTCAGCCTCCTTCCCAACTGAATTAAAACCCATAAACTCCCCACTTAACAAACCCACAGGTCAAAACAGATGTTTAAATTGTCTTAACAAAATGGACCCACAACTTCTTAAGTCCACCTCATAAATGCCCCAAACCAAACTGCCCCAAACCCAAGAACCTGAGCCTGGTTTTAAGACACAGGCAGGATGCAGGGTGTTGCCCTCTGCACATCTGGGCCGGTGGCCCGTGTCACCTATAGGATATCCCCTGAGCTTGGCGGGAGACTCAAGGCAGATGGGTGGCGGGGAGCTACAATTTCTAGATGCCAGTGGCCTCGCATCTCTGAGAGGCTTTCCACCCACCAGGCCCTCACCGGGGAGCTGAGTGGGCTGGGAACCAGAGGGCTCATCAGGGAGAAGCAGGTGACAGACACCAGCAGAGGAAGGTCAAGGGCGGGTTATATTCAGGTGATGGAGACATTCTGAACACTTCCTGTTTCTTTCCCAATTTGCCTCATAAACAGTAGGTGTCCCAGAAATAGTAGTTAATCTATCAAGCCCAAGAGATCGTGTTCATCATACCCCTCAACAAAATCATCTTACAACTGAATCCAGCTAAGGAAATTTGTTAGCAAAATATTTATGACTAAACTCTGTTACTCTGGGTCCTGTTTGCTCTCCCCCTGGCCACTCCTTGAATTCCTCCAACCTGTGACTGTCAGATTCTTTCAAGCTCTGCTGACTAAAGCCCGGTACCCCGTCGCCCCTTCTCTGGGGTGATTGCAAAGCTCCGAATCTGTGTGTCAAACCGAGGCGGGGATGGTGGCAGAGGAACTGTAATGCAGGGCGAGGGTGATTGGTGAGACGTCACACGTCTACACATACACATACGTGGATATAGAAACAATAAAACCTTTTAATTCTCTCTTTACAGGGCCACAGGCTTCCTTCCGTCTGGTGAACCACAATGGGCGCCTCTCTCCGGCAGCTACGAGGGCACAGAGCGATGAGGTGTCTCCATGCAGGTCGTCCCCGTGAATCGGTACAAGTAGCAACGAAAACTCTGCACTGACAGCCCTGGGGACACGGTGATGCTAAGAGCTGTTGCCTCTTCGATTGACTCAGCCTCAGTCAAGATACGGTTTGTCCCAACTGTCAAAAACCTCAAAACACCCATCATGCGTCTTACCCCTAATCTGGATTTTATAAAACACTTTATATATACAGGTAGATACATAGGTAGCACAATAAATGTGCCTGTGATGCACTCTAACATAGAGCACAGGAATACACACACGGATCCCGACCCCGCCATCTCCACAGCAGGGAAAGTGTGAAGGTTCGTGTACACGCAGGACGCGATGGCGGAAAGGTATAGAACGTCACATGCCACACCTTTCCACGCAGCCCATCCGAGTGAGAGCTTGTCTTTGTCCCATGGGTGGTAGGAGCAGTAACAGAAACAATGTCATTTTCTAAGGGCAGAAGCTGTCCACCTGGTACGGACAGAGTGACTGTTATCCAGAGATTAGGTAGAAATAATTGCCGAGGGTCAGCCTGGCTCCTGACCCCAGGCTGAGGTCTGTTCTGCAGAGGGTGGGGCTGGCTCTGCGGGTGGAGGCCTGATGTGACATCTCTCAAACACACTCACACTCAGCCACACGCTCCAGAGGAAAGTGCACTTCCAACAGCGGATACAAAAATAGATTGGCACGCTCTTTTGACACACTGAGGGTATCTTTTAGAAGCTCTCTCCCAACTTCTGCAAATTCTCTTCCCCAATCTGCTCTAGAACTTTGCACTCCGAGTTGGAACAGGGCTGGAGAGAAGGCCCTGGACCACGCCTGCCAGGTCTGCGTGTGGTCGCGAGGAAGTCTGGGTGAGGCCAGCTAGGAAATCTGGTGAGTGGGGAGCTGGGAGAGCCATCTTCTGCTCGGGTCTCCCCTTCCTGGCTGAGCAGTAAATGGTTCACAGCCCATCTCGGCTGGCCAGATGGAAGACTCCCTGAAAAGTTTCTGGTACTGCTTCTACACAAAAACATGTCGAGTGGAGAAAAGTTTGCTGTGTTGAGTTCTATTTTTGTATTTCCAGTAGTACGCGCTGCCCCAGTGAGCTCAGGGGAAGTGGTCCCGGCCCTCCTAGGAGGCCTGTGCTAGGAGCTCTGGACCAGGCGTCTGTAGTGGGGCATGACTTCGTGCTCCGGCAGATGAAGGGCAAATTCCAAGGCCACCAACACTGGGAACTCAAAGGCAATCAGTTCTCGTCTATTCAGCCGGAACTTCTCTTCCAGCTTCTGCAACAGAAATAAAGGAAACCAAAAGGCTTTTAGCTTTGAAATAAAAATCCTAGGTTTTCTCCACGTGTAACCTCTGTATCCATCAGCCAGAGAGTGTTTACAGAGAAACCCGTTATGGGCAAGACTGTGGAGGAAGAAACGGAGGCATCAGCTGTGTTTCCTGCTCTCAGTCCTGATGGAAAAGGACTCCTACCTCCCTGAGGACCCACAGTCTGCCGGGAGCCTGAGATACATCCCGTGACTTCATGAATCTCTTGATAATCTTACACGATCAGTGTTACATTTATCTTCATTTTACAGATGGGTAAATGGGGTCAAGAGGTTAAGAATTTGTCTAAGGTGACATGGGCAGCAAATTGAAATGCTGAGAGTCAGACTCAGCTGAGACCCAAACTGTACCTGTTACAACTAGGTTATTCAGGCTTAGAGGTAAGACTAAAACCATAGCAAATCACCTATAACAACAATATCCACGTGGAAGGTTTAGGATTGGGGGAGCTGGTCATGTGTAGTTTGGTCCTTGCATTTTATGCTCGAGGACCAAGTCCTGGCGAGGCTGCCTCACTTTCAGAGCATTACACGGCCTGTGTGGATCTGACTGGGCTGAGCCCACGCCCAGGGGCTCCCCTCCTGCACTGCCTCTTGGTCCAGCTGCTGCCGGAGTAGGAATGGAGAACAATCAGGGTGAGCGTGGGTAGGAAGGGCTTCATCTTTGCTAGAGTACATTCTGCTTTGGCTTAAACTTAGCTTTTGGCTTAATTAAAAACACAAAAAATCTCAACAGCAGAGTAGTCGGCGACTACTTTCAGATTATAACTGGGCTGGGATCTCGCGTTCAGTTAATTGCTACTGCAAACGGCCTGTCCGATCGTTACTCTTATATCCTGCATTGGTACTATCAGCATTGCTGGATGATATATTTCTCAACTATGAAATGTGTGTAACAGCACACTTGTAAAGATTCATTAGTTCAGCTATTATCTACGTAAACCTATTGATTCTCAGCTCAGATTTGGTATCCAAATCATGGTCCTAAAAGTGTTTACTACACAAATTAGACGATTCTGTACCATTTCTTCCATGGATGGATGAGTGGATAAACGAAATGTGGTGTATACATGCAGTGGAACATTATTCAGCCTTAAAAAGGTAGGAAATTCTGAGGAATCTCCTGATCTGTTGGCTTTATTGTATCTCAAGTTTTCTATGAATACACTGATTTTTTTTTTTTTTTTGTCTGCGCCGCGCAGCTTGTGGGATCTTAGTTCTCTGACCAGGGATTGAGCCCAGGCCCTTGGCAGTGAAAGTGCGGAGTCCTAACCACTGGACTGCCAGGGAATTCCCAGAATACACTGAATTTTAAAAACAGGCATTCTTGTATCTGTCCAAGAAGATCAGTGTTTCCTTGCCTTAAGGGGCTCTACTTTAATTTTTATTTTTTAAAATTATTTATTTATTTGGCTACACTGGGTCTTTAGTTGCGGCATGTGTGATCTGGTTCCCTGACCAGGGATTGAACTTGGGCCCCCTGCATTGGGAGCACAGAGTCTGAACCACTGGACAACCAGGGAACCCCAAGGGGCTCTATTTTAAAAGGAAGGAGATACCACTCAGCCAGGCCCACGCCCTTCCCCAAAGCAGCCGAGGCCACAGGAAGCCAAGGTGTGTCTGACGGATGTTCTGCAGGTCACACCACCCGCAAGACCCCTGGCTATTACAGTGGCTTCTGGGGCTTGGAGAATAAGCTCACCCTCATGGTGCCTGAAAGCGTATTTTATGGCCAGACCCAATACTGGGGATCTTCAGTCTCATCAGAGTGGCCTATCCCTCCGTTCTAAGACAGCCCGAGATGTGGGGTCTGACATCTGCTGTGGAAGGGCCAACCTCACAGCCCTGGTCCCTTAGCTGGTACTAAGGCTCGGAAGTCTCCCGGGCTGGGTCACCAACCAGGCTCTTCTGAGACCAACGCTGGCCTGGAGTGCATGCCCCGCCCCCCCAACCAGCCAATCAGAATTCAGCCCACTTACGTCAATTAAATGCTTGACTTCATGTTTTTTGAGGTCGCTTCCAATTTTGGCTGCTAAGAGCACGCACGCCCCGGCACAAAGCTTCCGGTTGTGTTTGTTTAGCTTTCCCTTGAGGGCGAGCTTCTCAAAGTAGACAAATGCCATGGCCACCGTGGGCTCCTCGAGGCCACAGTCCTCCTGGGCAAGCTTCCGCATCTCTCGCTTCAGGCTAGAAAAAGACGGGAGGGAGGGAAGAGTCTTATCAGAACTTGGAGTTTCGGGTGACCCCAAAGAAAAAGACTGCCCTGTCTTGAAAGCATTTTCTCTTTCATTTCCGGAAGGGCGACGTGGAATGGGATTAAATCCCTATGAGTGAGAAAGTTACGTTATATGTGGCCAACAGACTTAAGTCGCTGGGACTTCAAGCCCTTCTCTGTTGGTCAAGCTGTACAGACCACGTCCAGATGGGACCATGTTGAGCCCAAGTGGATAGGTGAGGGTCCGGAAACTAGGAGTAGAGCTGCCCACAGTGACAGAGGGAAACTAAGGTCATTCCAGAGAGACAGTCACTCGGATAAATTAGGTACTTGCCATCAGCTCTGCCGAAGATCGCTTATGGCCACTAACTATGGCCGAAGAGGGGTTAGACTAAGAGTGCAGCAAACAGCCTACTTAGGAAAGCTGCCCAACCAACAGACAAAATACGAATACTTAAATTTTCTCACCTCTTTGGCTAGGAACGTGCGAGAATCAAATCAGGATTGGGCATAATCCTAAATTACATTTATGTATGAATGCTGGCACGTGTTCCAACACTATGTGTATAGCCTAGCCTCCATTACTACACACACACACACACACACGCCCTGAAATCTTGCTGTCCTGGCACACAGACACAACACAAGTCAGCTTCTCTCCAGCCCAGCAGGGCCAGTCCTCTCGATTACTGGGCCGGAAGATGTGGGTCACCACAAGGTCGATCCAATCAGCTGCAGGGGAAATTTGGGCCTGATTTTGCTTTGGCCGTTTTGCTGACTGCTTACATATAGGGCTTGGCTGTCACCTCTGGGCAGACGGTTGTGGGTAAAGAGTTATCTCAAACCCTCTGATACCAATTCTGTTCTGTTTTGCCTGCATTTGAGAACGCAGGGAACTGAATGTTTCCTAGTCTCAGTTTTCCATAACATAAATCTTACTGAACTGTAAGCCACAGATAGTATGAAATGATTCTTTCATAAGGAACCGCACTCCAGATCCTTGTCAGCTCGTGTCAAGGGCTCCGCCTCTGTCCTGCCTGCCTGGGCTCACTCACATCTGGGCACCGGTCAGCCAGCACCGGACGAGCCTCTTTTAGCTGAATGTGACCGTGTTTCACTTCCCCAGAACAACAGAAGACCCCCCGTACAAAGCACGAGCTCAGTGCGTGCTGGGAGAGGGGCCTGGGGGAAAGTTCAGGTGGGTGTTCATCCCCACATACCTCCTTATTTTGCTGAGTGTTAACTTAATGTGAGGAAACTTCTCCTTGAAGGTCTCATTCATGTCCTTCTTGAGATCCGAGGGCTTCACGTAGTCGATCACTGTGGTCTGAAACAGATGGGGCGACACAGCTCACTCCTTCAAATACTGGTCATGGGTATAATCGTGTGCAAGTTAGAGCCAACTTCTAACACCCTGCACCACCAGCAACAGGGAACTCAGATGAGGGCCGCCTCAAGGGCTCTGCTGGAGGCAGGAGCCTGACGGGCAGGGCCTCTGCAGGTGGATGGAAGCCAAACCCCGTCCATCAGCAGGGCAACACTTAGAAATCGTCAGGAGTCTGTGCCTCTTAGTGCCCGTGTTTCAGCCTGTTGTTCACAGAGTGTGATATCTGGACCCTCGCAGATCTGGGTACAATCCTCACGACCATCATAAGTCATCTGGCTGTGAGAGGTGTATTTATTTAATGACCCCAAACTTCAGATTCCACATCTGTAAAATGCAAACAGCAACGGCGCCTACCTCATACGGCTATTTGGAGAACTAGGTCAGAAGTGCTCTGTGCGGTGCTTGGTATACAGCAAGTGCTCAATAAATGTTGGCTACTGGTTTTTTATTTTTTTAATTGTGGGAAAATACCCATGACATAAAATTGACCATTTTTACCTTTTTAAAAAAATAATTAATTAATTAATTTATTTTTGGCTGTGTTGGGTCTTTGTTGCTGCGTGCAGGCTTTCTCTAGTTGTGGCGAACCGGGACTACTCTTCGTTGCGTTGCGTGGGCTTCTCATCGGTGGCTTCTCTTGTTGCAGAGCGCAGGCTGTAGGCGTGTGGGCTTCAGCAGTCGTGGCTCGCGGGCTCTAGAGCACAGGCTCAGGAGTTGTGGCGCACGGGCTTAGTTGCTCCGCGGCATGTGGGATCTTCCCGGACCAGGGCTCTACCCCGTGTCCCCTGCATTGGCAGGCGGATTCTTAACCACCGCGCCACCAGGGAAGCCCATTTTTACTGTTTTTAAGTGTGCAGTTCAGTGGCATTAAGTACATTCACCATATCGTACAACCATTAGCACCATCCACCTCTAGAACTGTTGTCATCTTGCAAATCTGAAACTCTGTCCCGATTAAACGCTAACTCCCCATTCTCTCCCCCCAGCTCCTCCTGGAAACCGCCATTCTACTTTCTGTCTCTCTGAATTTGGCGACTCCTCACAGAAGTGGAATCACACAGTACTTGTCCTTCTGTGTCTGGCTTATTTCACTGCGCATAATGTCCTCAAGGTTTATCCACGTTGTAGCACGTTTTAGAATTCCCTCCCTTTCTAAGGCTGGTAATATTCCACTGTAGGTATATAATGTTGGCTATTATTAACAGTCCCATGAACCCCGAGTTCCTCCTCCTCCCCTTGCCCTTCCCAATTCCATTCATCCTGAAAGACCGGCTCCTTCGAGCTCTCTCTGCGTACCCTGATCTCCCTTCCCTCTCTGTGCCTTACACTATTAACTCTGAATTAAACTCAGTCTGGTGGGGAGGGATAAATTGGGAGACTGGGATTGACATATACACACTACTATATATATAAAAGATAACTAATAAGGACCTGCTGTATAGCACAGGGAACTCTACTCAATACTCTGTAATGGCCTATACGGGAAAATTAAAAAAAGAGTGGATACATGTATATACATAACGGATTCTCTTTGCTGTACACCTGACACTAATACAACGTTGTAAATCAACTATACTCCAAATTAAAAAAAAAACAAAACAACTCAGTCTGGCTGGATCTCACCAGAGTACTCTTACCCCACCTCCTCAGGAACATACTTTCCAAGGGCTGCAACAACGTGGGATGCCCCTCCTGGCTGGTTACGGGCGGTAACCTTTGTCAGGCAAAGCCAGAGAAAGAAGAAACCACACACTGTGATGAGAAGGCCGGTTCCCGTGGACAGCTACTGCCAGCCTCTTCTCAGGCGAGTGCCTGGCCTTTTCCAGAAGACACGTCCAAGGTCTCCTCAGCAGCTCTAACAAAAGTTGGTGGCTTTCTGTGAACACCCCCATTCAGAAGACGTTTGCTTGGACACGGTTTCAGAACAGGCACGTGGAATGTCTCTGGTGTCACTTTTATAACCAAGAGCAGGCAAAGAGCCCGCACGTCCAAATTCACACTGATCTCGGTGGGACCTTCTTTGCTTCTCTGGCTAAGAAAGGCAAACCACAGTCCTATTAACGCACACGATTCCACCAAGCTTGTGCAGAGCTTTTCCACTTCTGGGTGGAGGTGGACTCGGTGGGTGCAATGCCGTGACTTCCGCCTCGGAGCTGTGGTCTTTCCAGCCCCATCAGGAAGGCTGTCCCTCAGCTGACCCAGGACACACCCATCTGGTAGCTGCCATGTGTCCCGGCGACGTGCCAGTGAAGAGCCGGGAAGTAGCCACCAGCCGTGGAGCACACGTGGACACGTGCTCGCACACACGCATGGGCAGTGCTGCTCTGCTGGGCAATGGGAGCGGGGTGCACACATTTTACGGAAGCCACTTACTACCAAGGTCCAGGAGAGCGGACGCCTTCCCTGTGGCAGCCCTCCAAGACGCGCCTGTCATCTCAAACAAACGTCTCCTCTGGGCTGAACGGGATGTAAGAGTTTTCATTTAGGAAACAGGCAGCAGAACGGGGTACCCCATCTAACACACTTACCTCAAGCTGGGCCCATCAGCCAACCAGCCAAGTTTTCTGTCTCCTAAAGAGCCAGTACCCCCTCCCCCTTTCTCCCACCCCTCCCCACAGCCTGACCTCCCAGAGAGAGCCCCTTCTGCTCTTCCTCTGCAGACGGCCGTCACGAGGCTTGCAGTGATGTGAGCAGGTTCAAGCGAAGAGTTGCCAGCTTTTGCTGGGGGCCAAAGCTGGGTGAGTCCCCAGCAAGGATATTCCAGGGGCTGGAGGAGGTGGGGTTGTGCGGGAGGTGTCTGGATCCCTCCCTGTGGCAACCACAGCGGCCCTGCTGCTTTCTTAGATGTAGATACACGCAACGCTTCTCTTGAAAGAAGGCTCCCACTGTCAGAAGAGTGCCTTCCAGCCACCTCACCGTACAGAGGAGGAAACAGAGGGTCAGAGAGGTGAAGGGGCTTGCCCCCACTGAGGTAGGGCACACTGCTTTCCTGCTCTTAATCAGACTGAAAGAGCACGAGTTAGTAGCAGCAGGGAGTAGCTCCAAGAGGCTGGCAGGTGGAAAGGGTTGGGGACGGTGGTTGGCAGTTCCGTCTCCAGCGAGTCAGGCCTGACTTGCAAAAAGTGGCTTAACTTCCCTGAGCTGAGCCTCACCTTCCTCTTCTCTGCACAAGGTAAGAATACCTGATGGGCTGCTTCAGAGGTTTATCTCAAAGATCAAACAGAGAACACGATGTACCTAAAGGACACTGAAGAATTTTATCCAGAGGACAACAGGGAGACAGCAGCAAACAAGTTCCGCTTCAGTCCCACGGAGCCAGTGTCTGAGGGGGGCGCCCTGCTCTCTGCACCGTGATCTTGCCCAGGTGATTTTTATGAGAAGCAGATCCTCCTTGCCTAGGCTGCAATGCCACTTCTGTAGGATCATCTTCCCTAAACCCCAGTGATTCACCTTCACTATACACTATGGCTTGGATATCCAACCCCCTTCTGGGATGCCTTGCTGTACTCCCCGACTCCTTTGCAGCTAGGATTCCAAATACAATTCCAGTTCTTCCTATCCCATGCGCTGGTGTCAGAAAGCAGAGCTGAAGCAGAGGCTGGGCTTCTGTTACTTCTGCTACCAAGAAGAGTCGCCACAGGAGCCCTAGAGTCCCAGTTTCCATTTTGCGGGTGTAGACCGCAGTAGGGCAGCACGGGTCTAGATCCAGCAGCAGTGGCAGCTTCCTGACCATGGAGGTGGCGATACTGTCACATCCAGAGCTGACAGCCAGTGCAGATTCCCCTGGTGACCCGGTTCTGCAGTATGGTTTTGGGATCATTCCGGAAACCCCAACTTAGGCTGTTTCGCCAGCCTCCCCAGTGACTCTATACGCTGTTTGGTACCCTGGAAGAAAATGCCTTTCTTCTTAAACTAGCTTGAGTGGATGCTGTGCTTGTAACTGAACCATAACTGACGCACACGCTGTTTTCACTGATGGCATTTGCTGCTACTGTAACAGGACCTTACTGGGGGGATGTGGGATAGGGCAGAGCTCTGCTTCCCCTAAAAGCACCGATGTCATCAGTTCACCGCAGCACTGGGGTCCTCCCACGCCACTTCCTGACCAGTCCTAGCTTTAGAAGGGCCCTGTGAGCACCAACAACCCAGCTCAGCTTGGAGCCCTGGAGGTGGGGCAAGGAGGGCTCCAGCCACCCCCAAGCCCAGACCTTGCAGGAGAGACTCTTATTTTTATGAGTAGCCTCATCCTAGCTCTTGGGATACGGAGCTGGGACCTACTTTTCCTGGCAGCAGGAGGAGTGGAGAGCTATATTTGTTTCCATGCTGGACCCTGGAGAGGGGTGTAGAAGGAGGGCCAGTGAGCTGATGCTATGAGACCCTTGGCTCAGCACCTGGCCCCCAGCGAGGGCTGCACGTGGCCAAGCCCTCAAGTTCATGTTCTAAGTGGTAGAATTCCTCTGAACCCCAGCTCTGCCACCTGGAGGTACAGAGGTGGCACCCTGTGATGCCTTCTGTGAGGGGTTTCCAGCCACAGGGCCATGTCCTGGTGACTGCTCCCCGCACCGGGCAGAAGACTGGCTGGCAGTCTGATCCTCCATTTACTGATCTATTTGGCCATCACCTGGCTACTGTCTTTCCTCAACTAGATATAGTACATTCTGGGGGTGAGACAGTCTCTGCAAACTTCCATCTTTCTGTCAAGGCCCCCCATTTCCTGACCTCCAAGTGGCCAGCAGCCCTGTCCTCCAGGGCGGTGTGGCAGAGGGAGGGTGGCTCCACTGGGGAAGGTACAGGACGGACACAAGCCAGCCGGGCCCGCATTCCTAGGGGTTTGCAGCGTCAGGAAATCCAAGGGCATCCGGGGAAAGAGGCTGTTCATGCTGACTGCTGAAGGCTTGCTATGCCTGGACCTGAGGCAGGTGCCCAATAACAGTCATTCTAGTTCACTTGCTTACATATATTTTGGGGGGTGAGGTAGGTTGGCTTCTGGGGCAAAGAAATGCTGCAAAGATTCCAGACGGCAGGAGGATGGTGGCAAACCTCGGAGGTCAGTCTGAGTGCCTCAGAACACAAAAGTGGTTGTATCAGTGTCCAGTGGCTGCTGTAACAAAGTACCATGGACTTCACGTCTTAAACAACAGAAATTTGTTGTCTCACAGTTCTGTACGCTGGGAATCCAAGATCAAGGTCTCAGCGGGGCCACGGCCTCTCTGAAACGCCCCCTTGCTTCTTCCCAGCGTCCGGTAGTCCCAGGTGGTCCCTGGCTTGCACATGCATCACTCCAATCCCTGCCTCCACACAGTGCTCTCCGTGTCTGTGTTCACATGGCCTTCTTCTCTCTGTGTCTCTGTCTTCTTAGAAGGACACCAGTCCTATCGGGCTAGGGCCCACCTTGCTCCAGTACGACCTCATCTTAACTAATTTACCTCTACGAACACCCCACTGCCAAATAAGGTCACATCCTCAGATACTGGGGTTAGGACTTGAGTCAATCTTCTTGGGGGACACAACTCCACCCACAGCAGTGGTGTCGCTTGTGACGGAGCTGCTGTGCAGCCTCGCTGTACTCTGATCTCAGCCCTCCATCCCAGGCCGGATGCAGCATCGCCCCTGCCTGTGAGGCCCCGCTCTGCCCCAGGCAGCTGGTTCTGGCCTTGACCTTGGTCTGAGGGAGCACATCTCTTCTGCCCCCACCTCCTCCACCTCCAGATGGCTCTGGCTCACTCTTGCTCTCATCTCTGCTTCTCTGAGCTGCAGCTCAGTGGGGAGGATCCAGACTCCGGAGCCAGATGCCTGGGTTTAGACCCCAGCTCGACCACTCAGCATCTGGGCACTAGTGCAGGCGGCCTGAGCTCTCTGTGCCTCCATTTCTTCATCCGGCTTCTCCGTCACGTGCTTTATGATGATGGCTGCGGGGCACCAGACGTACGGGCTGCTCGTGCTCAGCTGCTCGGGGCACGCGATCAGGGTGGCTGAATTGGTGGCCCCCCAAGGCGACAATCTGCTCCCAGGCCCTTGCTCAGACAGGGCCCTGCACGCACGCTGCACCTGGAGCCTTCAGATCGGCCAGGCGCCAAGTATGGGAAGAATAGCCCTGAGCCCAGGACGGCCCTTCAGGTAGAGTCCAGAGGGATGACAGTCCTCACTGTCGTCAGCTCTGGTTCCCTCTAGGAAACACTTTCTGGAACATAGCTGCCACGACTCCTCTGCATGGTCCTATCTGTCTCGAGGGAGCCTTACGACATCCTTTAGAGGCTGGACCTCCCTCCCTCCCCAACCCCGAGAGACCGTTGTCCTCTTTCCAGTGACGGAGGGTGAGCCGAGGTGGCAGTACTGGGAGGCTGAGCTGCAGGCGCGCGTCACAGTGGGCCCCCAGCCACCCCTTCGTTCTGGCTCGAGAGAGAATGAGTGAAACGGGAGGCCCATGCTTTGTTCCAGGTCCCCTATCAATCTAACTGCACGGTTTACAAAGGCTCACAACGGCCGGGTTTTGCCAGCGCGCGTGCGTCCCTATGAATCAAAGTGCTAATAAATGGGCTGTGGTCCCCTACTGGTCTGGTACAGACCGGGTGACCACTGTGCTCAGTGCCACTAAATTCCAGGCCACGGGATGTGCCAAGTGCAGGGGTCCTTGCGGCCCCAGCAGTGGCCAACAGCTGGGCCCAGCTGCATGAGGCATGGGCAGCTCCATCCCTGGCGCCTGTGATTCGCAGGGTGGGGTGGAGCGAGAGATCACTTAAATGCACTTTCTCGCAGCTGCCTGGCTATGGGGAAGCTGTGTGTGCACAGCTGCAGAAAGAAGAAGGAAGGTCAGCTGGGAGCAGGAGACCATTCGAACGAAACGCAGAAGGTCCAGGAGATGCAATTCAGAAAGGAGCCCTGCCCGGCCTGCCCCGCCAGAGAGGCAGGCAGAGTTAGGAAAGGCCCCGCATGGGGGCTGATGCCACACACCCCTTCTGAGATAACAGGAAACGACGGTAAGACCACAACCTAGTTCTCCAGCTGGAAGAGTCTACTGCGCCGCCGAGACACCCTTTGCTTTTTACCAAAACAAATAAAGGCTTGGACTCATCATGAGAGAAGGGAGGGAGCCTCCACAGAGCCGACCTTGGGTCCCATTCTGGCCCAGGCCACCACCAGGATGCCCTAAAGGGAAGGCCTCCCAGGGTGGGGTTGGGGTGCACCAGGAGAGGGCGGGAAGCAGCAGGTGTGCGCCGGGGGTGCGTGCACCCTAGTAACAGTGCTGGAGGAGAACGAGGGGCTCAGAGCTGACAGGTTGATGGTCTGATTCCCACAGAAACAACATAAAAGGTGCTTCCACTCGGGGCCTGTTAAGGCTCTCCTTCCTTTCGTCCCCACCTCCAGGGCTCACATCTCCCTAGGGACTCTTAGAGCAGCTCTGAACTGATGTGAGCTTGCTGTCGACTCTGCTGCCGCTCCCCTCTGGGTCAGAGGGGCCCCTGGGGGGCAGGAACGTTCCAGAGGAGCCAGGTTCCAGCGGCAGGGCTACCTGAAACCCAGGAGGCAGCAGGGAGCTCAGGGCAGGTGTGCGGCCTCTCTAAGCCTCGCTTACCTGGCCTGTGAAACGGAGGATACAAGGCAGTGATGTCTGCAGCTCTTTCCGGTGCCAACAGCCAGCCTCCACTGCACTTGCCTGACATCCACGGGGCTCCGAGCCCAGCTGGGCACCGGAACGCACACGTGACCTGCTCGCTAAGGAAAGCAGAGCCACGGCCCTTGATGAAATCTATCTCACCACACACAGCTGGGCGTTTCGGCTGTTCTATGTTTATTCCTTTTTCCTGAGAGGGCTGTAAATCACAAGGAAACTACGGGAACGAGTGCACAGACCACTCGGCCTGGGGCTGCATTTGTTGCTATTTCTACCCATCGGATTCCAAACCCAGGACCCTGGGTCTAACCTGTGCCCCTTCCCTTAGGCGAGCAGCTCTTCAGGTTCTCTCACTGAAATGAGATGGCTTGCAATCGAGGAGAGGCACACAGGGAAAGCCGCGTTTGTGTCAGGATTACACCACCATGTGGACTGGCCAGCTGTGCAAAGCACGTTCACGGTTTCAGACATGTGTCGAGTGTTTCCCTGGTACTACAGGAACTTCTGGAGTAGTGTGTCCACCCACCTGAGATAACAGTGGGTGGACGTGGCCCTGAGGTCACACACACCCAGATAGTATTTAGATGCACTTTTAAATGCACGCTTCTTAAAGGGTGGTCTCAGAGCACGAGCTGACGAACTGCGTGTGCAGTGTCATGTTAAAAACCACAAAGTGATAATCAAAAATTTGAGACAAATACAGAGAAAGGGAGCAGATGCTACCTCTTGGTTGAAATGGAAAGCAAAGTTTCGTTTCATATTATTTTTACAAGAAAAAAAAGATTAAAAACCCCCCACAATACTGATGCATGCTACCACACGGATAAACCTTGAAAGCATTAAGCTAAATGAAAGAGGCCAGACGCAAAAGACCATATAGCGTACGATTCCATCTTCATGAAATGTCCACGATAGGCAAGTCTATAGAGACAGAAAGTACACTGGTGGTTGCCTAGGGCTTACAGGATGGGTAGGTGCTTAAGGGTATGGGGGCTCTTTGAGGATGACGAAAATGTCCTGAAATTGACTGTGGTCATGGTTGCACAATTTTGTGAATATACTAAAAACCATTGAATTGTACACTTTAAAACAGGTGAATTGTATGATATGTGAACTTCATCTAATAAAACTGATACCAAAAAAACCCCAAATCCCAAAACCCAAACCCAAAACAGAAAACAAAACCCACCACGACGCAATAAGCCCTTTTATTTTTACACTTACATCAAAAGCTGGCAGGTCTCAAAGCCCCACTGCTCAGCGTTTGTGCAGGCGCCTGGCAAGGAAGTTCCAGGGCCCCTTCGAATCTCCAGAGAGGCCCAGCAATGGTGTTTCTGTAACGCTGAACTACTTTTCTTAAAGAGGGTCTCCCGAACTGAATAAGCTTCAGGCATCTGGGAATCTGGGGGCCTGGAAAGAGCATTGCGAGGGAGGGGCCCCTGGGCTCAAGCTGCTTTAGCGTCTCAATAAATCCACCTGCAGACAGGTAAGTAAGTGCCCATGTCATCCAGACAGCTTTCAGTGAAAAAGAGATATGGAGGGAAAGCAGAATCCAATCTCACGGAAGCCTGGATTAATCTTCCTTTACTGTCTTCTATTCCCTCCTGTTCAGCATCTCATACTGTCCTGAAAAATTAAGTTCTAAGATATATTCCCACAACCCTGGGGAGACGCTGAAACGGAAGGAGGGGCTTTTCTATGAGTCCTTAGATTGTAATATTAAGTAAATAAAAGAATAGGCACTGTATCACGGAGATCAATCCAAGAGACATCCTCTCGAGATCGAGATACCTATAGATATCACAAAGTCGGCTTTCTTTCTGTTGTCAATACAGTTCGAGAGGGCTTTCTTCCTGAGAAAGGAAAAGGGTCCAGAAATCCCTTCATAGAACGTTAATTTTGTTGGCATTATCTCAGTCAGTTCTCTTATTTTCTCCTCTTAATTGCTCTCCACACCCACAAGGGGGGGAAAACCACTACCGACTTCAGCTGCCAGGTTCTAATGATAAATAACCGCTCTCTAGTGAAACTTTAATTATAGGCCAGGAGGCGCAGGGCAGGAAGCACCGGTTCTGGTGGGAGGCCTCTGGCCCCCCTCACTGCATTGAGAAACCATATGAAGTTCAGGCCCTACAAGAACCTGCATGTAGCCAGGAGGCTCGACATACTTTCATGTTTCGTGGTCACCTTCTAGAAACCGTAAGGCCAAAACCACGGGGCCAGCTGCAATTTGATTTCCACATCTGCACCAGGATTTCTTTTTTTTTTCGTTCAAACCTCTCCTTTGCCCTTTCACAATGGCTAATACTGGGAGTGACTTGCTTGGATCAAAGTTAAAAAATACAACTGTAACTACAAATGCAACATCAGTTTCAAAGGGTTCCACTTAAACTCTGTAAATAACAGCCTTCTTTCTGAGACTCAGGGGAATGTTCAGCTCTGGAACCCTCCCACTATAAGGCACATCCCAGCAGCGGCAATGACTGGCCTTTTTATCTTCTACTGAGAACAAACATGAACAAAAATATACCTTCAACTACATCCTGGCTGGTAAACATCACCTCCACTGACTCAGAAAGCCCACTCCTAGGTATTTATCCAAGAGAAATGAAAATGTATATCCACAAAAAGACTTGTATGGGAATGTTCATAGCAGCAATATTCATAATATCCCTAAGTTGGAAACAGCGCAAATGTCCATCAATAGGAGAACGGGTAAATAAATCATGGTATAACCATACAATGGAATCCTACTCAGCAATTAAAAAAAACCCAGAAAACTACTGACACATGCAACATGAGTGAATCTTACAGATATTAAGTTGTGTGAATGAAGATGGATTAAAAAAAACACAGTACACAATTCCGTTCATATGAACTTCCAGTAGAGGCAAAACCAATCTTTGGTGACAAAAGTCAGAAACAGTAGTTGCCTTTGCTGGGAGGGGGTATGAAGCGGAACACGATTGAAAGGAGGGAACTTTCTAAGGGGATAGAAGTGTCCTACATTTTGGTCCAAGTGGAGGATACAAAATTCATGGAACTATACACTTAAAATTGGTACATTTGATTAGCTATGTTATACCTTAATATGAAAAGAGAAAAAAATGGCAGGACTTCCCTGGTGGTCCAGTGGTTAAGACTTCGCCTTCCAATGCAGGGGGTGCGGGTTCGATCCCTGGTTGGGGAGCTAAGACCTCACATGCCTCCCGGCCATAAAACCAAAATATAAAGCAGAAGCAGTATTGTAACAAATTCAATAAAGACTTAAAAAAAAAAATTGGTCCACATCTAAAAAATCTTTAAAAAAAAAAAGGCTGCTGCAGGATTTGATGGGGTAGAAGGACTACAGCTCATCACTGTAAAGCTTGCTTGATTCTGTAGAGCCCACACCAACACCTCAGACCCTGAAATTCCACAGGTATAGGATACCCCAAAACCCAGGACAACAGTCCCTCATTCTCAGATCTGGGCCTCTGCTTGGCTGGCCGAACTTAAACTGCCCTGGGGGCCTCGCGGGGACAGGCACATGGCAGCAGGACCCCAGAGGCCTTGGAGGTTGATATTTAGGGAGGTGTGTGGTGCTGCTCAGACAGTCAGCCTGTGAGGGACTTGCTGGTTCCCTTCCCCAACTTCCACAGCAGGGAGCCGGGGAGGGGGAGGAAGGAGCGGGGCTGCACAGGCTTCTCACAGGGCTGAGTCCGCCTGCAGGGGGAGCCCTGCCAACCATGAGGGTTCACCCCGCAGCAGGAACGCTCCAAGCTGTGTCACTGTGTCAGCTCTTCCTACCCACCTACCGGCCAAGATGTGCCCCAGACCCTCAAAGAGGGCCTTTAACAACCTGGATTAGATGACCCTGTAGCTCCCTCTGTCCACCTTAGCCGGCGCCTACTGACAAGGGCAGCTCCCTGAGCACGGGGTCAAGTTAGCACAGAAAATTTGTCAGGATCGTCATTCTATTGACTTCCGTGTGTGTGTGTGTGTGTGTGTGTGTGTGTGTGTGTGTTTGTGTGTGTGTGTGTGTGTGTGTGTGTGTGTGTAAAGGGCAGTGACTGTTACTGTTAAAAATATCCATTTTACACAAGATCAACCTCTTGCACACTTCAGGCTCTTGCACATGGGGCCATCCCCCCAAGGCCTGGCAGGCCTCTCTCCCCTCAGCGTTCACTTTTGCATGTCTTCAGGGGAGCCTTCCTTGAGGCCCACCTCCAACCCCTAACCCTCCCTGTCATTCTTCATCACTTTTCTAAGATGATTCCTTCCTTACCCTCCTCACTACAGTGACTTGTGTACTGTTTGCTGTCTGACTTCTCCACTCTAAGGTCGAGAATAGGGTCGGTGGCTGGTTTGTCCTCCACTGTGTAAGGAAGCACCTCACCTGGCACATAGTAGGACCTCAGTCAATACTGGTTAGATGGACAAATTCTATACCTAGTACCCAACACACAAAATAAAGCAAGCAAACCAAAGCCAAACCCCCTACTCTTGCTCTTGCAAGTTCAGTGCCAAAATGCATGTGAAACAGCCCCGGAAGCCACGTCTGCTTCTAGAGAGGAAGTCTCCTGGAAGCCAGTCTGAGGCAGTTTGTAACCATGACATGCACGTCAGGGCTGAAAAGTGGACGGCCCACATTTTATCAAAGTACCAATATCTGTGGCCAGAGCAGAAGGAGATGTAGGTCTTATGAAGCTGACCTACAGGCAAATGCAGTTCACGAGCAATTTCATTCTCCAAAAAATGGACGGTTACAGGAAGCACAGGCTACAGATTCAATGTAGTGAACTGAAAAATGACCCACTTGGGACCATAAAACGAGGAGGGTAGGACACACACACTGACCTGGCAGGTCATCTAGCGCACTGTCTGGTGGAGCTGGAGAATGATCCGTCTGCACAGGTGTGCACATGTAGACTACAGCCCAGAACCTCGAAGCTCACAATTAAATCATTTAAAGAAAAAAAAAAAAAAATCAGAGCCACACCAGCCAGACACCAGGCCTATAAAAGGAGAGGTCGATGTGATCACCAGACGTAACATGACTACAGAAGAGCTCCCCTCCAAACCCCAACGCCAATCAAAAACAGTGCACCTTCTTATTCTCTTGGTTACCTAGAAATCTGTTAAACTGTTGGCCCAGAGAATCATCTTAACGTTTTACCCTGAGGGGGGTTCTGCCACTGGCTGCTGAGGGACGTGGATTCAGAGGCACAGTAGGAAGAGTGTTAAGCCCAGGGTTCTAGCCTCAGCCCCTCACTTCCTGTCTGTCAACTCTGACAGCCTCACTCAGACTCCCCGAGCCACAGTTTCCTGCCCAAATTACTTAATAAAGTGAACCTTAATAAATAAAGCAGTGAACAACATGAAGAACCCTTACTGTTACACAAGTCACGAACTTTCAGTTGCTCCCTCCATGACATCAGGGTAAGGATTCTGGTCATTTATCGGACACTTATTATGGGCCAGCTGATACGGACAAGCCCTCGTTTTTAGAAAGAAGTAAATAATCTAACAGGTCACAGGCAGAAAAAAAATAACTCTATATGGCTCTGGTTTTGCTTTCTGTGTTAGGAGTTGGAGAATAAGGACAGGAGAGAGAGGAGACAGGGCAATTTTAAACAAAATGCCTTTGGCGATTCATTCTGATTCAATGTGGCATTTTATTTTATTTTATGTTTTAAAATATTTATTTACTTATTTATTATTATTATTTTAAAATGATATTTAATTTATTTATCTTATTTATTTATTTTTGGCTGCGTTGGGTCTCCGTGGCTGCGTGCGGGCTTTCTCTAGCTGCGGCGAGCGGGGTCTACTCTTCGTTGCGGTGCACGGGCTTCTCATTGCAGTGGCTTCTCTCGTTGCGGAGCATGGACTCTAGGCGCGTGGGCTTCAGTAGTTGTGGCTCGCGGGCTCTAGAACGCAGGCTCAGTAGTTGTGGTGCACGGGCTTAGCTGCTCCGCCGCATGTGGGATCTTCCCGGACAAGGGCTCGAACCCGTGTCCCCTGCATTGGCAGGCGGACTCTTAACCACTGCGCCACCAGGAAAGCCCCTAAAATATTTATTTATTTATTTTAATTTTGGTCGCGTCGGGTCTTAGTTGTGGCATGCAGGATCTTTCGTTCCGGCGCGCAGGCTTCTCTCTAATTGTGGTGCACGGGCTCCAGAGCGCGTGGGCTCTATAGTTGCGGTACACAGGCTCATTAGCTGCTGGAGCGTGGGCTCAGGTGCCCCGCGGCATGTGGGATCTTCGTTCCCAGACCAGGGATCGAACCCGCGTCCCCTGCATTGGAAGGCGGATTCTGAACCACTGGACCACCAGGGAAGTCCCTCAGTGTGGCATTTTAGAATGATCTCTGAGCTATCTGCCCAATTACAAGAGGATATACATTGAAAGTGAGCAGTGAGGGCCTGAGTTCTGCCTGGTGTTTCTCTGACGTCAGCTACTTGCCAGATGCTCCGTGAGAAGAGAAGCTGGGGAGTTGGGGTGGGGGGGGCGTCTCACCGCCGAGAATGCTAAGCTTAGAGTTAGTGCATGGGGTGGGGTCCCACTCTGGTCTTTGCAGACACAGGAGCCTGGAACAGAAAAAGGACTCCCTGCTCACTCCTGGGGCCAGGGCTTCTGACATCAGCCAGCAGGGGAGGAGCAAGGGAACCAGAGTAGGACGTTTTCAGCTGCGCTCGCCCCTCCGGGCCCAGCAGGGGGGCGGTGGGGACATCCTGGGTCGGTGCTCTCTACCTGATGGTGTGCGTGGCAGGCCTGGCGCGGTGGGTTTCTCTAAAAGCCCGGCTCCCACAACCCCATAGCAGCCCAGGCTCTGCCCACATCCAAGTCAGGACAAGTCTGCCCAGTGAAAGTACACAGGACCCTGTCAGACCCCACTGGTATCTGGAGAAACAGCGGCCAGAGTGGTGGGAAACGGTGGTCTGCCAAAAGTAGAAACCAAATTACACAAAGGGAAAAAGAGGAAAAGCCCGTGAAATAAAAACAGCAAGGAAAGGTTTTGCATTTAACACCCACACTGTCCTACTTTCACTTTCCCAGGAGATGATCCTGTCATCCAGAACCCAGTGCCAAATGTTTGCTCAGAGTGTGTGCAGAGGCCTACGGTCACCGAGGAACTCCAAACAGCTGAACTTGAACTCAGCGCTGCCAGCGATGGGCATGATTGGTGATGCCCTACCTAGTGGGGTCCATGGACACACATACCCTCAGAGGTGAAGCTGCAACCTGAGCTGGCAGCTCTCACAGCTGCCGGCAATCCAGCCTCCTCAAGCCCTCTGAAGTGCTGTACCTGGGCCAGGTGGCTGGAAGAACCCTGAATGTGATGCTGGCCCTTCCCTGAGTGACCCACACGCGGCGGCGGGTGGGGGAGGTCCTCGAGAAGAACCAGGCAGAGCGGTGTTTGAACAAGCCCCCAACCCCAGGAAGAGCCACTGGCCATTAGGATGAGCACGGCACCTCCAAGTTCTCCGAGGAGGCTGAGGGGGTCAGCTCCCCTGCCACCCCGCCACCGCCACTCACCATGTACGAAGGAAAGATCAGAACTCGTTTGTGCTTGCCGCAAGGCCACTGGGGGTCGTCCAGGAGATTCGGGTCATAGTCCATAAACTCTCCCAGATCGCTACCTGAGGATCACACGCAAAATGATGACTGAGGCCCGGGACGTCCTGAAGCAGACGTAGCCAGGTGAACGCCTGGTACAAAGTTACACTGAAGAAAGGGTGGCTTCAGGTCACTGAGCTCAGAGTCACACTGCTCGCTCTGACCGTCAGTAGGCGTCTCTGCACGCCGGTGAAGTGTATGCCCCGGCAGAGGGGTTCACCAAACACTTCACACTCTCTGCCGTTTTTTCCATTTAAAACAATTATGATTTAATCTCCCTGACCTGGGAGAGCACAGAACCTCACGAGCATGAAAGATGCCGTGAACACTCACAGATTTTAAAACGCGGCACGGAAAAGGCTCATTTTCTAAACCTGCAGATCAAATGAGCCTCAAGTTATTGCACGTGAGAAGCACGTTTGGTGTGCATGGTTCCAGGCAGGCTATGCGGTCTGACTGAACGCAAAACAGAGCAGCTACCGGTGCAAACAGCCGTCAGGGACCAGGGGTGGCACGTCAGCACGGTGCTTCTGAACTCAGCACCTGGACAGGCCTAAGGAGCTCCGTGTTCACCTGGAATTTCTCTGACAGTGGAAATAATCCCGCCTCATAAAGCGTTTTTCTGCCTGTGCGGATTCTCACAAAGGCTTGTACAGGCCAAGCTGGAAGCATGCAAGTCTTCTGCCAGCGGCCGAGTAAGCTCACCCGCTGTGAGAATCACAGAGGAAGTTCTCACGCCTGATGGTACGTGTATGGCCCAATTATTTGAAGAAAGGCCAAACCTGAGGACTAGGAGAATGTAGGCAAGAACCGGGTACTTGGAGAGATGAGCAGCAGAGTGGTGGAGAGAAGCTGGGGAGTCTAGCCATCTCTGCAAGGCGGCCTGGGCATGTCTCCTCGTGGGAGCTCAGGGGCTGGCGACTGAGGCCTCTCGTTAAAGAGCTCGCCCCTCGGCAGGGTTGTGAGCCTGTCTGGCCCGAAATCGGCTTGCCCAAAAGTCCCGTCCCCTGCAGGATGAGCTCACGCTCCAGGGCACCTGTCTTCCAATGTGCACAGGGAGACCCGAGCCACACTGTCCACCAAGGCACCTCCTGCTGCAAGCTACCCAGACCAGCCAGGCCCCAGCTTACCTGCGTCGAGGCTCCCCTGGGTGCTGCTCGCCCGGCCGATGGAGAGGCTGCGGTGGCTCAGGGTACGGAGCTGGGAGAAGGCGGACATGGAGTCTAAGGTGTTTCTCCGCGCTCCAAAGGCGTTCGTGGGTAACAGAAACTGGGTATAAGAAACAGTCTAAAAGGTGAAGACAAAAACGGGCCAGTGATTAACCCCGGGCAGTGTTAGGTTTGCGTTCTGACCAAGCTGCGTTGCCACGCCAAGTTCACGTCCATATTCTCATCGCTGCAATTCTAAAATCCAAGGTCCGAAAAATGAAATTTGTTTGGCACTCGTTTGTGCCAAAACCTAAACTGGACTGACTAGAGGCCATCTGTAGTTTTAATTTATCCCACTTGGCGTGAATATTCATGTTATGGGGCAGAGATATTAGTGTGTCTGATAACAAGGTACTATCGCAGAAGCTGCTAGGATGTTGTCTAACACAAGAGGCATACATCGTGGTACTTTTTCTAATCCACCAAGTGCAGAATTCTAGAATATCGAGTCCCAAGAGTCTCGGATAAGGGGCTGTGCCCTCCCATGGTCCTCTGGCAGATGCTGTGTCTATGATGCTCATCTCACTTCATCCTCCCTCCTTCCTCTGTGAACACTCAACCTTCAGGAATGAGTGTTTTTCTTTTCAGCCACTTGGAGAAACACGGCTCATACACCCTGACACGTGAGCTCAAGGCCAATGTCATTTGGGCACGGGGGTGACCAGCTGTTCTGCGGGAGGGGTGACGGGTAGGTCGTTTACTGCCCCAGCAGCTTTACCTACAAGCAAGCTACACTGGACGACTTCCCCAAAGACACACTTGCGTCGTCTCCATTAACAGGCTTTGGGAGTGTTTACAAAGACTGCCTGCATCCGGCACAAAAAGGTCAAGTTCATATTTCAACCTTCCATCCTTAGACTTCAACTTAGCAGCTCAGTGAATTGTGGATGAAAGTGGGATGTGACAGCCCCCTGCTCGGTGGTCACTCTCTCAGGCCGAGGGACTCCTAGCCTCTCAGGACCATGGGGAGCAAAAAACACTGTCTAGTAGTGGGATTGCTGCCTGCCGTCACCACCGTCAATGCATGTTCAAACCACCCGCCACTCCATCCTGGAACATGCACCTGTGTGCGCGCATGCATGTGTGTGTGTGTGTGTGTGTGTGTGTGAGATCAAGTAGTCTCCCCTTACCCACAATTTCAGTTACTCATGGTCCAAAAATATTAAATGGAAAATTCCAGAAACAGACAATTCATGAGCTTTACATTGTGCGCCATTCAGAGTAGCATGATGAAATCTAGCACCGACCTGCCCGGGATGCGAATCATCCCTCTGTCCAGCTGATCCCATCCCTTAGTCACTGAGTAGCCATCTCGGTTATCAGATTGACTATCATGGTACCACAGGGCTTGTGTTCAAGTGACCCTTATTTCACCTAACAGTGGCCCCAAAGCACAAAAGTAGTGATGCTGGCAATTCGGATATTCTCTTACTGTGCCTAATTTATAAATTAAACTTTCTTATTGGTATGCATGTATAGGGGAAAATATGGTATACGTAGGGTTCTGTACCACCCAAGGTTTTAGGCATCCACGGGGGGTCTTGGAACATATCCCCTGAGGATAAGAGCGGGTGACTGAACTGGTCAGGACCAGCATTAGTGGCGAAATAGCTGTGCTGCTATTTAACCCACGTGCACACCCGGGATCGGGGACAGGCTGGCGTCACGCACCCAGAAACGTGTCCCACATCGGGTTAACCAGCACGAGCGCAGCTCGTGGTCCATCACACAGCCTCTGCTTCCTGACCCTTGTGGTGTCTGTCGAACAAGCTGGTGGCCTGGAAGCCAGGCAGCCTTACCTTCCCGTCAGCGCCCAGCTCCACGCCTTCCAGGCCAATGATCTCTTTCAGGCTCACTGCTCCTGCTGACTGTCTCCCTCCGTCCAATTTCAAATCCCTGGAGGGGGGGACAAGCCGAGGATAAAAATGGTTCTGTTTGCACCCAAAGGAGCCACGGAGATGTCTCCTGACGGGACACTACAGTCACACTCGCAAAAATGACAGAGAGCCCTGCTGGATGAGACGCCCTCTTTGTCCCTCCTTCTCAGCGACACTCTGTGGGTAGGTAGTTCTACCCACTTTGAAATAAACGAAATCCGATCGAACAGAGAGCCTGAAGATGAGAGTCAGGCTCAGAAGCCAGTGGATTACTGATGTCCCTTCCCGCTCAGCAAGGCCATTGGCTCTTAGCTGGTCGGCTAACCGGAAGCCAGGGGGAGACCAGCTCTCCCTGCCACCCACCATTAGATGGGAGAAAGAAATTCTTACCCTAAAGAGTTCTCAGCTTTACTACTAGTAACGAAGGAATTAAGGCCACAATAGCCACCCCAGCTTCCTTGCCAGGCCACTTAGACAATGACTATCTTTCTATAAAAGAATAATCTCCGGTGTTAACAGCAAGCATTTCTAGAGCACTTCACAATTTACAAAGACTTTCACACATCCTCCACTTCATTCTTTAAAATCATCCTATCAGACAGGCATTGCAATTATTTTCCTATTTTACAGATGAGAAAAGAGAACCCAGAGCAGGTATACAGCTCACCAAGGTCACCCTAACAGCGGGCTGTAGAGACCGGTTTTGCATCTAACGCTGTATCTTGCGCAGCACGTGGCCTCGGGCTGGCTGTGCCTCTGCTCAGGGGTAACTGCTCACATTTTCATGGACAATCCCCCCGCTTACAGTAGTTCTCAGACTTTCGCTGCATGTTAGAATCACCTGGGAACTTTGACAAACTACAGGCTCAGAGATACTGCGGGTTCAGTTCCAGATCACCCCTGTAATGCAAATATTGCAATAAAGCGAGTCACATGAATTGTTTGGTCTCCCAGTGCTTATAAAAGTTATGTTTACAGTATGCTGTAGTCCATTAAGTGTGAAATAGCATTATGTCTAAAAAAACAATGTACATACCTTAATTAAAAAATATTGCTAAAAAATGCTCACCATCATCTGACAATGCAAGGTTGCCACAAACCTTCAATTTGTGAAAAAAAAACCCCACAAAAACGCAGTATCTGTGAAGCACAACAAAACGAGGTACGCCTGTCCTGTGTCTGGCTCCCATCCCCAGACATTCATTCTGATTCAGTTGGACGTGGGTGGCAGGAGTTTTAAACGCTCCCCAGGTGATTCCAAATTGCAGCTACGTTTGGAAGCTCTCTCTTCAGCTTGGCTCTACCACACGGTGCCTATCAGTCAAAGCCGCCCCAGGCTGGCAGCATCTTGCCGTGTGGGCTGGAGGGAGGCACCCCATTCAGGGGTGTCTCCTACAACCTAAGCAAGAATGAACAAAATGTAAAGGCAAGACTCTCCAGGCCAAAGGTGAAGGAATCGTGGAAAGAGAGAAAGGGAGCCGGGTGAGAGGCGGGGAAGAGACGAGAGGCCGCCCCCTCCCACCTTCTAAGGAGGAAAGTATTCTCTCACTTTGTTGAGCAGTCATCCTTGTCTATGGGCGTCCCATGCGTGAACTGACTCCCTAATCCTATCTGATTAGTTTCCGTAAGAAACACCCAAGACCTGCATCTAATAAGTACAATATTTTCTAAGGTAGTCTCCTTGGGAGGCCAAGGTCGTGTCAAGCTCAGGATTTCTCTGGAACCCCTTTTGGAATGAACACTAACGTCATGGAGAAAACAACAATGACAACAAAAAACAACCAACCCATTCCAGTCTTCAAACTTTACATGTATCTATACAGTGCGTGTGTATGTATGTGTGTTTGGGTGTGTATATATAATTTTTAAATTTTATTTATTTATTTATTTATTTTTTGCGGTACGCAGGCCTCTCACTGCTGTGGCCTCTCCCGCTGCGGAGCACAGGCTCCGGACGCGCAGGCTCAGCGGCCATGGCTCACGGGCCCAGCCGCTCCGCGGCATGTGGGATCTTCCCGGACCGGGGCACGAACCCGTGTCCCCTGCATCGGCAGGAGGACTCTCAACCACTGCGCCACCAGGGAAGCCCTATAATATTTTTTAAAACCTTGAACACTTACTCGTTGAATCAGTGTCTCCCTACCTCAACTGACCAGATTTCACTGTAAATGACTTCAGGTATTCCAAACATCAAACTCACTCCTTAAGGACAGTACCGAACAGGACAGTAACCCACAGAATTGCAAATACTTCGTTAGAAGGTGCAAATCACCCCCTCGAGAGCCCCTAAGATGTTCTGAGCAACAGAAGCGCTCTCAGGATGTGTCTGAGTTCTCCCGCAGGGGCCTCCTCTGCTGGGGCCACACCCACCAAGGGCTCTGAGGTCCAGGCTGATGTGAGTCATATCACTTTATGAACATGCCATGCCAACAGAGAGACCTGTTTTCCAGTTATTGGCCTCAAATCCAAAACTGGAAGGACCAGGTGGGCTGGAGCAGAGCAGGGCTCAGCAAGGCCACCAGAACCTCAGGACCTCAGGTACCCAGAGACCACGTGCCCAGCTGCCTCACCTCCTACATGAGCCATCGGGGCAGCTCTTAAAAGACTTCCTCAAGCAATTAAGGATGGAGACGATGACTGCACCAGGGCAGCTAAAAAGGGAAATGCCTTCAGAGCAAGAACCCGACAAGACATGGAGGCAAAAATAACAGTGTTGGGAAAGGATGGAGAGGCCCAATGGCGGAAGACCAGGGGCTGAGCTGGTACAAAGAAGCAGAGCCTGGCCTTTGGTTAAAGGACCCACGGCGTGCTTCTGCGGACTTACTGCTTTTCCAAAGCCTAACCCAGCAAGCACGTGCCTCAAATTCCCAGCTCCCAAAGAACTGTCTCCTTGTTTCTACTTCACCCAGATGGAGAATGTTATTTAGGACTGAAACTAATACAAAAGCAGGGAACATCTTTATGGGATGAGAAGACCAAAATAAATAAAGAGTATTAAAATAGGCCCCTATTAAGAGTGCTCCTGTTGAAAAAGAATAGATACATGTATGTGTATAACTGAATCACCCTGCTGTACACCTGAAACTAATACAATATTGTTAGACAACTATGCTCCAATACAAAATACAAATTAGAAAACAAGAGCGCTCCTGGATGGAGAGCTGGCTACAGGCAGGTACAGAGTCTCAATCCATGTCTGTATCCTGTCTACTTGGTGTCTGATGCGTGAAGATGCTTAAAGAAGTGCTTTACTGAATGGAGCTAGTCTGACTCTTTGCTGGTTCATAAAGACAGCACAGAAGGTGGTGGTTTTCCATCGTGCCCCTTTGCATCTGTCTCAGTTTGCTCCCAGGCTCACTGCTTCCCTGGGGCAGCTTTGCCTTCGCCTTTGCCAGCCGGCCCCTCGATACTGGACGCACACATCCCAGTTCACAGAACCAAACCAGCCACCTTCACTCCACACTCTTCTGTTTCACTCCTCCCCCGTGGGAAATGGAGCCATAAGAAAAGTTATACTTCTTGTGCACACATGAAATGCAAGACTCCTCTCCGTGAGACAGACCCCAAGTCCCATTTAAAGGAACAGGGATTCTTAGACTGTCCAAGCAGCTCCTGGACACTTTGGACCACAAGGAAGAGAAAGCATGACAGGCAAAACACCACTACCCGCGACTGCGGGCACTCATCTTTCGAGAATTACTGTGCCCTTCTGCTTCTTGCAGCCACCCTTCCCGCTGGTGCTTCGCTTGTATCTTTCTACTTTCTAAATAACTACAGCATGCCGAGAAAGAAGAGAAGCCAGGAGAATAGTGCATCCACCCGCACCGGCTACTGAGAAAACACACACTGCTTATTATAGCCCAACAGCAACTCCCACAGTGAGGGAATCTCCTCCATCTGAGCTGTCCTGCAGGGCATCCACGAGCCCCATGTGGCAACGGAGCCCTTGCAGTGTGACCAGTTGACTGAGAAACTGAACTGTTAATTTTGGGTAATTTTAGTTAAAATTTAAACAGCCACATGTGGCTACTGGACTGGACTAATAAGTCAGCCTTTTTGCAGTGGCCTGGCCACTTTCTTCCCATTGCCTCTGGGGATGTCTCCATCCCAGGCCCCAGCTCACAGAAGAGACCCAGAGTGGGCAGGGGGACAGAAGCAGGACCCTGTGGATGGAGCCAGAGCACACCAATGAACAATGAGCGACAGTGCTCCCCAAGTTCACAGCATTTCAGGTCCTTTGTGCATCCTGGAGGGGAGAAGGGGGTGCCCAGTGATCATTAAGTCTGAATTTGCCTCCAGCCTTGTAGAAGGGAGTTGATATTATTTACATTACATAAACTAAAAAAAAAATGCTGCATTTCTTGTACACCAAAGCTGGTGCACCTGTATTGGCTACACTCGCATTTCAGAAACTTCACTGACCTGGTTATAAATATCATAACTGCTCTAGAAAATTGACTGCTTCCTGGTGGCAGTTGAGGGCACACTTTTCCATTTTTTCTGCCTCAGATTCAGGAAGGGGTTGTTACTAACTTCAGGGCTGCCGTTTTGGCGGCATTGAATTAAGAGTGCCCACGTACACACATCCACTTACACAGCCACGTATGCACGGAAAATGAAACACATCAAATCTATTTCCATAATGCTGGTCTCTTTTAACAGCTTTTGAATTGTATATATTGAGACTCTTAGGATATAAAAAATACTTCTTTCAAAAGAGACTGACAAACTTCTCGAGGTGCCTTAGCTAAGTGCTCTCATGAGAGTTGCTGAAACGTATACAGTTGGCCCTCTGTATCCGCAGGTTCTACATCCATAGATTCAACCAACCTCGGATCAAAAACATTTGGAAAAAAATTCCAGAAAGTTCCAAAAAGCAAAACTTGAATTTGCCCTATGCTGGTAACTATTGACATAGCATCTACATTGTATTAGGTAGTCTAAGTAACCTAGAGATGATTCAAAGTATGCAAGAGGATGTGTGTAGGTTATATACAAATACTGTGCCATTTTATATAAGGGACTTGAACATCCGTGGATTCTGGTTCCACCGGGGGTCCTGGAACCAACTCCCCGTGGATACTGAGGGATGAGTACATTAACAAGAACCATATGAAATTGCTGTCGTCTGTTTGACTTACATAAACTGTAACTTCACATCGTGACACCTAATTTACACACAAAGTAACTGCTCAGGACTTACATGTAAGTGTCAAGCAAGCAAAAGACCCATGGTCCTTGATGCCCCACTGTTTTGGGAGCCAAGGGTTGAAGTCAACCACAGAAGGGAATTCTGAATGGTGTTGCTGGTTCATCCAAAGAGAGTCGCCAGTGAGAAAAGAATTAAGCAGAAGTCCCAGAGGAGTAGTGATAAAATCTTGATGTTTTCTAAGACGATCCTTTTGAATTCTCATTAAAATGGTGTATGAAAATAGAAATATCTCTTTGGCTCAAATGCCAGCATTAACCCTCCAGTACCGAGAGGTTGAGCCGGAGAATAGAACTACAGCTGAAAGTAATTAAAAGCAAACTGAAGTTGGACTTTTCTATTTCTTTGAAAAGCCACGAAGATTATCTTTTCCCAGATACCTCTAGAGTTCAAATATTAATTTATTTATGTTCTACCTCCTTCTGAAAATAGAATGAAGGCAAGTTCAAATACCAGATGTGGATATTGTCCAAAACTGTATGCATTAAGGTTTAAATGCTATAGCTTGCGCTCAGAGACAAACATGGTCAGTCAGATCACAGGAGAAAATCTCATTTGGGCAGATGCACTAACCGACCACTAGTTAAGAAACTGGACAATGCAAAGGTCTGATTCCTTCTCTTCCACAGGCCTGGGGGATGCTACAGCTCCGACTTATTTAGGTACAAGAGCTCATTTCTCATTCTATTCAAGTCTGTTAACTTTTGCAGAGGCTGTAGGCAATAAACATGCTTTGAAAACTCAGCTCAAAGATTTTTTTTACAACATGTGGCCGATGGGTTGGGGAGTGGATGGCAGCGGTTCAAGGGGGGATGGGGGAGGGGCTCGCAGAAGATTGCGGGGAGATTAAAACAGAAGATGAAAACGCATTTGGGGACACAGCCAATCAGCAGTTGTACCCTTAAGCAAGGAGCAGAAATGTAGGTTGGTTCTTTTTGGGGGTGTAAACCCATCCTTCACAGGACAGCACTGGAAGTCATTTAATGCAGCTCTCCTGAAAGCCTGTAGCTTCATGGCTGGAAACCCCCGGACCTCTTAGTTTCGGCTCCCACGGCATAAAGTGAATGTACATGATTTCACAGTTGTGAAGTCATCCGGTCCAAGCAGATGGCCAGTCTAGATATCCTGGTGCCCAAAGGGGGTTACCCAGGTCGCTATTCATCACACAATGGCCAACTCCTGATTTCATCTTGTGTAATAGGCAAAATGATCTTGCGTTTCCTTTTTTTAAAGCTCACTGAGCCATAATGCGTGGAACTGATCAAATAAAATTCCCTATGAGATAACAAGAAATTCAAGCTAAGGAACTTTCCTTAGGGAGCAATGAACCAAAATTCCTCTTACTTAAAAAAGAAAAAAAAAAGATTCAAATACTTAACCCCCGGGAAGTAGATGGAACAAGTGTGTGTGTGATCAATTAACTAGTTTCCAGGGTTTTCTGCTTCCAAGGTGGGGATGGCCTTACTTCTGTCCCTAATCATTCCTCTCGTGGAGCCCCAAGGTCAAAACCTTGGAATGCCAGCCCTGAGCTCCACTGGACACCTGCTCTTTAAAGAATCACAACAGGTTGAGCACTTTGATGTGTAAATAATTTAAAAGCCAGTTAATTGGGAATGACACATATACACTAATATGTATAAAATAGATAACTAATGAGAACCTGCTGTATAAAAAAAAAAATTAAATTCAAAAATTCAACAAAAAAAAGCCAGTTAAATATTAACAGGATTTCTGCGTCCTAAAAAAAAAAAAGAGAGAGATTTGCTGTAAAGAAAGCAAAGCTTGAAAGCTGGATTAGGAAAGAAAATACCACTTGTGAGCTCATTTTAATTAAGAGATCATACGTCCACTGGAACTCAACCAACAGCATTTATCATAGTCTAAGTGGTCCTAACTGTCGCTTCTTCAGATACCGTACAGCTGCCATCTTGGATTGGGTCTGCTTCCTTGTATCAGAGCAGAACATTATAATATCACAGTTCAGTCGATGGAACAAGGCCCAGGAATGACAGGAAAAAGTGAAATCCAAGCAGCTTTTAGTCCAGAAGCCCAGCCCCTCTCACACTCAGCACTTCATTGATAAACCATCCCTCTAACCGGCTTCGGTAACTGGCAGACAATGAAGGGACCGTAACACAGCTTACACCAAAATCTTTGTCTAAAGGCAGCTCCTATAAACAGCGGGGTAATAGCATGATTCATCCATGAGCTCATTCCTGAATCTGTCTCTGTGTGGAAATATGCGTGGTGTGAGGAAAGAAACACAATTTGTGAATGTGCAATTTTCCACAACGAAAAGAGATGTCTTTTGGGAAAATGGGTGGGGAGGAAGGGGGGGATGGG
Source organism: Orcinus orca (assembly GCF_937001465.1). Classification (NCBI taxonomy): domain Eukaryota; kingdom Metazoa; phylum Chordata; class Mammalia; order Artiodactyla; family Delphinidae; genus Orcinus; species Orcinus orca. The sequence goes on from NC_064573.1 coordinate 50,039,421, forward strand.
CTGGGAGCCAGGCAGGCAGCATTTAGGCTTAGAGGCCCTCTCTAAAAATAGAAGAAGCTGTTCTCTGTGTCACCAAATAATCAACTCAGGAAATGGACCCAAGAGGATGACCTCATCTGAAATGCCCCAATGCCAAAAAGCTAAGGACATAAACACCATGTGGAAGCTGCTATTTTAAAACACGCCCCCTGAGATACCTTGTGCTCCACTGGGACGCCATTTTCTTCATCACATGGTCTCTGATACATTTATAATAAAACTAACCCAGTGACTTTCAATCAGGTGTGGTTATCTGAATGGGTCTGTACCCACACACGTCTCAGAAACTGTTTTTTGCTGAAATCACTAGCTTGGTTATTTTACATAGCCTCGAATCACAGGTTAACTGGGTTCATTCCTAATTCCTTTTGTTTGGATTCGTACATACAGAAATGCTTACTGATGTCCATATGTTTCAGGAAATAAGAACGTGTGGGCACCCACGTCACTCCCGTTATGCACAGTCCTGGGGCTGGTCCTCAATACAATGCCTGCATCTCCCCCTCAGCAGTGGGTTGTTATCCGAAAGCTTATGAGTTGGTCCTCTGGAACTCAGAATGCACTTCCCACTGACACGATGTTATGAATGGCCATTAGCCCACACAATGCCCTTTTGGCCTACAATGTAACTGCACTAGCCCAAGAGTACCATCAAGAGCTGTGGTTGCAGGAGGAGCAGGTCAGAGGGGGTAAGAGGGCGAAGAAATAAGAGAAAGTTGGGCTTGTCTCGTGGTTTCCCGGTTTGGGGCTGACCCTCCATAACATTTTAAAAGAGGTCAAGTTTGCCTTATTTCCACCTCCCTCTCTGAGCCTCCTTTTCCTTCTCAGGATCCTTCCTTCCAAGCTGTTCCTATTTTTTCACAATTTCCTCTCGCTCTCTCTACTTCTGAACTCATAGATTCCTTTACAGCTCCCAGATTTTCCACTCCTGGTCCCATGGTGATGGCGCGGCAGCCCAGAGGATGATGGGGTGAGGGCCGAGAGCCGGAGAAGGCGCAGTGGTCTTAGAGGTGTGGATGAGCTGTTGATCAAGTGGGGTTTGCCTACTTAGGAAAGTTGAGCATCTTGCTTGCAATTCATTTCGTAAGTGGAGGGTCGCCAAGCCAAACCACAAATCCACGCTAGAAAAGAGAAGGCAATGACTAATGTGGATAAAAGGCAACGAGGCTCAGACAGGCCTTGGCAACTGGTTGAGAGAAGAGGAGCTGGTTTAAGGCTGGGACTCTTCCCAGAAAATGGCATAATTTACAAGCTTAATCTGAGAAGAGTGTTTACAGCTATGGAAGGTTTGATGTTTCAGTTATAGTGAAAAAGGCAGGCAACATCTGTTCCTCTTCTCAGCAACCAGCTTCTAATCGCTTGTTTTGAAAGGTGGGGTTTGGCAGGGCCTCTTAGCACTAGCAAGAAAGATCAAAACAAAACAATCATCTTGTCATATTCCCTATAAGCCCATGCACTAGGGGGGTAAAAAAAAGACTGGAAGGAAATAGACCAACATGTTAATGATGCCTTTGAGGTGAGGCTCAGTAATTTTTAGTCTTCCTCTTATTTTTATGTACTTCCCAGATTTTTAAAAATAAGCATGTACCATTGAGGAAAACAACGCAAAGACCAAGTAAAAAGCAGAGCTGCAGATGAATCCCTTTTGTTTGTAGAAACACTCACTGGCTACCTCACCATGAACAGGATTGAGATTTGCCATGTCACCTAGAAAGACTGATCAAGTGGCTCTGTGACCAGACAAACATGTGACCAAAGTTAACATTTAATGAGTATCTACTAACAGGCTGGCAGGGTGATCAGAGTGTTCATACCTAATTTTCTAGTTAATGTTCTCAGAATTCTGAGGTTGACATTATAGCCGATTTTATAGGTAAGTAAGCCTGGGACCAGAAAGGTTAGTTAATTTGCTGGGACCAGGGATCCTGTCCGAGCCAGCTCTCTCCCACGCCGATGGCTCCCTGGCTTCAGGGATGGATAAGGACTGTGGTTGCACTGATGGGGCCATGAGGGACAGAGTGGACATGAGTGGGCTTCTCATCCCCACTCCCGCTTTTCTGGAATAACTCTGATGTTAGGGGTTTTATTGACTGGTGTTCTGTGTAAACCTGTGTTAGAAGAACGGTTTTTTTTCAGCGAAAAAAGAAAAAGTCTGCAAACCACAGGACTAGACAGTCTCCGAGTTCCTTCTAGCTCTAAAAGTCTATCTTCGGAGCTAAAGAGTGCCCCCTGTCGATGAGCTCACATGAACGGGCGTTAGCTGGCAAATGGTCCGTGCCGGATGTCCTTTAATGAATTAGCTGGGAGACACCCCGAGGAGAAGTTGCGATGCCCTTACGTCCAGGAAGGACTTCCACGCCCGCGGAAGTGGCTTCTGCTCATCGAGGTCAGCCAGTAGGCCTGCTGTTTTGAAAGGCAATCCATCCCTGGTAATGATTCGTGGGACTGTGGGCTCAAGTGCTCGTTATCTGACAGGAGTGAGCACAGCCTGTAGCTTGTCTTCAATCTAAGCGTGCCAGTAAATCCCGTCATCTTCCCAACGCGTGCACCTGAGCACAGACGGCCACACTGGGCCACAGAAAGGGCAGGGCAGCGAGGACCAGGTTGTGCACGTGCATGCGTGTGGGTGGTGGTGAGAAGGACCAAGGCAGAGGCTTCGGTTCACCCCCCAGACGTGGAGAGGGGCTCCAGTGATGGGATGAAGGTCCCCCTGCCCAGCACTGACCTGGGAAAACGGCCCTCTAACGCTACGCTAGATTCAATCCAAAGCGTGTCCCTTGCCATAAGCGAAAGCAGGAAACGTGAAAGGAAAATCACGTGTTGCTCTGCTCAAAGTGGGGCTGTTACTTACACTGTGATCACATGATGCCGGTTCTGAGACGTTCCGGCGACCTGAGTTGACTGAGGGCCGGGTAAGCCAGCCGCTGAAAGCCAGGGAACTCCGAGGTTGGCAGAGACCGTAGAAGCCAGGCGTGACCTCAGCAAAAGGCCTCGGCGCTCTGGGGTTTAACATGCAGGGTGCAGCATCTGTGAGCGACTCTGAAGGAGCACCGCGTGCCTGGCTGGTGGTGCCGTCCAGGCTGTGAGGCGGACGTGGGAGAGACACCTGGCGGGGCAGGTAGGGCTGGGGGACCTTGATGGGGCTCGGCACCTGCACGCGGGTGCAGCTGGAAGCCCTCTGTTGTCGTCACCGGGCTTAGCAACTTTCACGGCGGGTGTGACAGTGACTCGCGGGGAAGCAGGGTTCTGAGGTCCATGTCAGAGCATCCTTGCCAGCACCGTCCAGGCCCTTCCTTCTGACTGTCCAGCACCACGTCTATGGAGATGCCGCAGGGACGAGGTACCGGGCTGAGGGCTCCTGGGAAACAGCCCTTGCTCCTGCTGATGCAGAGGGTGTGGCCGTCATTTGCCGGGGCAGTGATGTATCTTCATAAAACTAGCCACTTTTAATAGCCTGGGGACAGTCCTCAGAAACACCACTTCTACCTGTTCATTCAACAAGCATCACAGGAAGGAGTACTGTGCACTGAGCACTGTGGAGACGGCTGTTGGACTAAGACAGAGTTACGCCCTCAGGGGGGTGAGGACAAGCTACAAAGAGGTTAAATACCTGTGTGAGCGCTATGACAGGCCTAAGCAAAGGCCCCACAGAACATGAGTGGACTCCTGCGGGGCCTGGGAGGGGGGCGGTAGGACCTGGGGAGGGGTGCCTGAGCAAGCGGCCTGGAGGAGAGGTCCGGGTTCGGTCCCGGCTGGAGGGCTGCAGGTTGGTGGTGCTGCTTGTGGCTGAGCTCAGAGTCCTGCGGTTTAGTTATCCATGGAGTCTGATTAGAACGTGTCTCCTTTCAGGGAAGCATGGTGCGGGGAGGGAGGGGACCCTCTGAGGACCCTTCCAATGGATCCTTGCCTCCCGGAGGTCTCCCTCCCAGGGCTGATGCTGGGCTGGGGGTTGGAGTCCCTTGGTGGCCTCCCCAGGTCCAGTTCGGGGGCAGGTGGATTCTGCAGGGAGTCACAGTGGCAGAGGCCAAGGCTGGCTCACAAGTCCCAGGAAGGCTGAAAACTGCATTTCCCATACCCCCGCGGGTGACCCCGGTTCTGGCATGGGAACACTCAGTGAAGCCGGGAGACAGAAGTGAGTAACACACGGGGAGATCAGGGCGTCCGTCGGGCATCAGGTGGAAGCATCAACAGCAGCGTTTCCACAGGAGGAGCCCCGGACTGGGCTGCATGTTTGTCCTGGCTGCACGGCCTCCCACTGGGTTGTTCCTGGGCGTCTATACTGGTTTCTCTGTCATTCCTGGACATTCTGTGAATCATCCTAACTCCACTCCCTCCCACTCCAACCGTCAGCGATGATCCTGCTGTCTGAGTGTACCCGACCCTGCGCTCTGCCCCTCCATGCCCATCACCGCCCCTGTGGGTTCAGGCAACAGGCACGACTCTGAAATCCTAAAGTGAAAGAGCGGGGACAATGGATAGTGATTAGAAGCATCTTATTTCATCTAATGGAAGACTTACTGAAGTGTTGTGCGTGAGCAAACTCTGCAGATCCAACACTATTTGAAGAAATAAAATAAGAAAGCGTATCAGGAAAGGAACAGGGCTTCCCTGGTGGCGCAGTGGTTGAGAGTCCGCCTGCCGATGCAGGGAACACGGGTTCGTGACCCCGTCCGGGAAGATCCCACATGCCGCGGAGCGGCTGGGCCCGTGAGCCATGGCCGCTGAGCCTGTGCGTCCGGAGCCTGTGCTCCGCAACGGGAGAGGCCACAACAGTGAGAGGCCTGCGTGCCGCAAAAAAAAAAAAAAAAAAAAAGAAACAAAGCTCTTAATCATCAAAAGCCCTGTCATCAAGCCTTTTGTAAAGTGAAGACATATCTGGTGCTGCGAATAATAATCCTCTAATGTAACTGTTCGGCAGTTTCTCAAAGAGAAGCCTTTTCTATGCATAGTATGAAGACAGTAGAAGACCCTTACCTGTCCCGGAACTGCTTCCTGGTGGGCCTGTGGGGTGACCTGGGCGTGGCTGGGAAGGTTTGGGGAGACGTGAGCCAGCAGCCCATCAAGGTCGCGAGCCAGTGACGCCCACACACGGCCCGGGTGTCTGCACGGTGTCGACACCTGGAGAACGTGCCTACCCTCCCTGCCCCGCCCCCCACCATATGCCTTCCTGTTCTACAGCTGACAAATACCCATGTGGGAGAATTACACAGATGACTTTCCACCCAAGACTCCACCCAGAGATGCCTGGGGTTTGCGCAGGAGGAGCCCAGGCTGCAGTGTAAATGGGCACCCTCCAAAGCCACCACCTGGCACCATGGCCACCGGGTCCCCAGGAGGGGGTCTTCCTGCGGCACATGACAGAGCTCCGCGTCACCCAGTGCACATCTGTCAGCCAGTGAAGCCCGCGTGTCACTGGTCCTGAGCCAGCAAGCCCAGCCCCAAAGCAGTGACGCTGCAGGGAATCCACTGGGCATTAGTGCTTTCGGGATGGCCTCTGGGGGGGTCAGCTGGCCCCAAAGCAGCGCCTGCAGCCAGCCTGCCTGCCTACCTCCTCCCTCTGCTGCTGCAGCCCTGCTTCCCTCTGCCCCAGACTCTGCACCTGTAAAATGATAACTGGAGAATCTGCCTTCTGAGGTTGTTGTGGAAATTAAATGAGCAAATGTTTATAAAGCTCAGAACAGTGCCTGGAACACTGGAAGCATTATTTACCTTTCAGCTTATGTTATTACCTGCATTTGTTATGTTCACGCAATATTTGACTACACAATCAGCTAATCCTAAGGAAATACGCTCTTTTCTCAGATAGCTGTACCTGTAAATCTGGGCAGGGAAGAACAGTTTGGAGACTGCTGTAGTTGGTAAGCAATCAGAGGGGTCTGCTTCAAGCAGAAGCTCTGGAAATCACTTTGTGAATAAGCCTATTGTCAGCATTGTATAAATCTGGTAGCATGCAAAATGACCCCAAACATTTCACACTGCTCTCAACTCTGGGTTGCGTTAGTACCTATCCTTTTAGCCCATACCAGAATAGAATGTACCAAATAAGACTGCAGAACGTCACTAGATCTGTACATTTAAAAACCTGCACAGAGAATAATTATTCAGATGTGAGGTCTAAAAGCAGCTGATGGTTGGTGGATGGGGAACGTGAACAGTACGTTTCATTCATAAACTCCTTGTTCAGCCAGACTTACAGCTTCCACGTTGGCAAAGCAGACGAGGATGCGAACACAGAGGCAAGCATTCTGAGCTGGCAGGATCTTTGGAGAGTGTAGTCAAACCTCCCCATTGGACAGCGAGGCAACTGACACCCCAGGGAAGGCTTGGTGGTGGGTCTGTGACAGTGACGTCCCAGGACCAGGCCTCTCAGCACAGCTCCCTTCTTTCTGTCCCCACTCCTTCCCCCTCCCCTCACTACACAGGCCTGAACCCTGCAGTGTCCTCAGCAATGGGATTACAGCTGGGATGGCGCCTTATGGAATTCTCTCAACAGGTCAGGCATTATAGAGACCCTGCCCGGAAGTTCATGAGCCAGAGTGGCCTTGAACATCCTTGGGAGTCAATGCTGAGGCTGGAATATCCTTCCCATCTCTCTGACACCTCACACTTGCAATCTAGCTGAAGCACCACCTTCTCTGGGGGGCACTCCCCGATCCCTCTGTCCGAATTCACCCAACTCTTCCCTCTGTGCTCCAGCTGTACATTGGGCAGGACTCAACTGTTTGCTCTTTGGCTTGATGGTTAGTTTGTTTACCCGCTTGTTTCTGTCTCCTACCATTAGATGGTGAGCTCTATGGGAAAAGAGGCATTTTCTTGTTCAGCACTGTATCCCTGGATACTGCCTAGAACACAGTAGGTTCAACAGAGTTCGTGCGGTGAATGAATGATGTCTGCTGTGCAGTGTTAGCACCTGAATGTCTACATGGAAGGCGGGCAGGGATGGCAATGTATTTGGAGGTGTAGGCGGGGCTGAAGAGACTTTACAGAGCAAACATCTGGCTTTTACTGAAGATTGTAGATTTATTGTAAACGTGGATGTTGATAAAGATTTGGGGGCAAAGCACTCTCTAGCGCCTCTTTGGGGCTCCCCAGTTGTCTTGGTCTGGCAGTTCACATGTCTGGCTTCCTTGTTCAATAATAAGCTCCTGGAGAACAGGTCTTACTCACCCCTGCACCCTCCCAGCCTCCAGGAGGGCCTCACACTCACTAGGGGCAGAAGAGATGACCAAATGCATGAATGCAAGAATGAATGGATGGATGGTAAAACCTCTCCTAACACTGTCCTGTCCGCTTTGGTCACCTGATGTTGGGAGCCAAAATAAGTATTCAGTTCAGTTTAAAGCCAAGTACAAAGCTTTGGGGTCAGGGTGGCGGGGAGGGTGAACCAAGATATGAGGGCAGGACTTGGGAAGCTCCAGCACAGCACAAGAAGCCAGAAAACAAAACCGGAAAGAGATAAGGCCATCCTGATAGATGCTTTCCATGTAAGGGAGGTTCAAGTACACAGTGGATGAACTTTTGAGTTTCCTGTTTTTAAAACTTTCTTACGGTGAAGTTGGAACTGTACATTGTCCCCTTCAGCGGGGGGTTTGTGCTTATCTGGAATAATCCGGCACATGTGGCCTAGTCCACATGCGTGTGTAAGGACAACGGAAACACGGGAGCTGGAAACCACAATGTCAGCAGGCCAGGGTGGCCGGAGTCCTGAGCTCTGGCGCTGCTGGGTTTGCGGTCAGTGTGTGTCTCATCCCCCCGTGGCCCCAGAGGCCTGAGCTATGATGCACGGAGGCCATACCATGTCATCTCTAGAGCCCTTTCCAGCCCTGAAATTCTAAGACTCACGTCCTGGCCACAGAGAGAACTTGAGCATAAAAGCAAAGGAATTTTCCACAGTGGAAAGGCATTAGTTACTATGTACCCAGACTATCTTACTTTAAAATATATATGTGTATAATTTACTAGGATAAATATTTTTTATTATTTGAACACAGCTGTTTCCCAATAATTAGTTTGAAAAACTCATAAGTATGATGTGGCAGATATTCATAAATAGGATGTCTGCTCATTAAAAAAGTTTAAAAAGCAGAATGCTTTTCCTTTTACATTTTTAAAATTGAAGTACAGTTCATTTACAATATCGTGTTACCTTCAGGTATACAGCAAAGTGATTCAGTTTTATATATATATATATATATATATATATATATATATATTCTTTTCCTGATTCTTTTCCATTATAGGTTATTAGAAGACGTTGAACATAGTTCCCTGTGCTATACAGTAGGTCTTTGTTGTTTATCTATTTGATACGTAAGAAGAATGCTTCTTAACCCTGCCACTAATTTACAATATTTTGAATTCTGTTCAGAGTTTCTTATGTGAGAACTTAAGGAGGATATGCTGCAGAAATAGGCATGCTCTTTTCTCTGTTAGGTATTATGAAGGACCCGATTATGTGTTTTGTTACAGAAAATTAACCCTTCTGCACCATGGTTTCCTCATCTACAAAATTTGAAGAATTAGTGTGTTTGAGTTTATTCATGTCTAGGATGTAAAAGGTTACGTCCTGTGATCCCACACCCTGGTTTTGCTTCTCTATCTGAGCCATCGGGCAGAATAGCTGACACATCCTATGATATATCCTCCTGAAACCCACGAGGGCTTCCCAGCAGTGGGGAGGAGACCTGGGCTCTGACAGGCCGCACTTCCCCGCATCCTGGCTGCCAGCTAGCACTTCCCTGAGGTGTTCAAAATGTGAGGGCCACTTATTTCCACAAGGATGTCAAACAGAGATACGCTGGGTGATCTCTTCCCAGGTAATTTTACTTACAACGCATCCCTATGGGCTTTGCATAAAATGCAGTGATCTCCAAATTAACGGCACAGGTAGTAACCTTCCATCCTCGTTCTAGAGAGGACCAAGCACAGGCTCACAGAAGGTAAGTGATTTGCCCAAGTGAAAAGCTGTAAGTCTCTAAGTTCTCCACACGAAGCCCCGCATTTCTTTTGCTATAAGAAATCCGGGTACCCCACCTGCCTCTGTGTGCCAGGCGCTGTGCTGCATCCCAGGCACCCAGCGAGCCTCAGTTAACTTCTGGGAGGCGGTTATCATAAAAGCCCCACTGCACAGACGGGTTTCTGTGAATACAGAGTTTGTCTCACCTGTTGGCCAGAGAGAGTCACGGGAAGCCCTAGGCTGGACAGACTCAGGTTCAAATTCCGGTTCTGACAAAATATATAAAGAACTCATACAATCCAACCACAAAAAAAAAAAACCTGATTAAAATGGGCAGAGGATATGAATAGACATTTTCCCAAAGACATACAGAGGGCCAACAGGCACATGAAAATGTGCTCAACGTCACTAATTACTAGGGAAATGCAAATCAAAAGCAAAATGAGATATCACCTCATACCTGTTAGAACAGCTATTATCAAAAATACACGGAATAACAAATGTTGGAGAGGATTGGAGAAAAGAGAACCCTTGCCTTTTCCACTGTTGGTGGAAATGTAAACTGGTGCAGCCACCATGGAAAACTGTATGGAGGTTCCTAAAAATATTAAGAATAGAACTACCATATGACCCAGCAATTACACTTCTGGGTATTATCTGAAGAACATGAAAATGTTAATTCAAAAAGATATATGCACTCCTATGTTCACTGCAGCATTACTTACAATAGCCAAGATATGGAAGCAACCTAAATGTCCAATGATGGACGAACGGATAAAGACGTGGCACCTATATGCGCGTACGCGCACACACGAATACTATTCAGTCACAAAAAACCCTGTGATTTGTGACAACATGAACCTTGAAGTTATTATGCCAAGTGAAATAAGTCAGATGGAGAGAGACAAATATCATATGACTTCACTCATATGTGGAATCAAAACGAAGCAAAACAAATGAACAAACAAAATAAAACAAAAACAAACTCATAGCTACAGAGATCAGACTAGTGGTTACCAGAGGAGGAGGTGGCTGGGGGGTGATGGAAATGGGTAAAGGGGGTGAAATGTATGGATGGTGACTAGACTCATGGGGGTGATCACTCAGATATTGAACTGAAATGCTGCACAACTGCAATTTATTTTTTAAAAATTCCCATTCTGGCCCAAAGTTGATGTTTGGGACGTTAAGTCTTGAGGATCAGTGGTTTTATCTATAAAATGGAGATAGGCACTTGGACACCATAGTGAGGGGACCCCAGGACTTGGAAATAAGATCATCTTTCAAGAATGAAACTAACACGAACACTTCAAAGATGAAAATATGGAGAAGCCAGATTGTGTTAAAGAAACAGAATGAGTCCTTGGATAGGAAGACTTGGCAGTCACCTGACTGAATACTCTTAGCCATTATTAAAGGTGGTTATTAATCATATGTGAAATTTTGATGTGTCTTCCCTCTTGGTTGTAAGTTCCAGGAGGGCAGGAACCAGATCCATCTTTCCCTACCTTTACCTCCAGGACCTAGTCACACAGTAAGCCCTCAATAAATGAATACATGGAACATAGCTAAGGACAGAATATGTTCATCAGAAAGGTGGGCACAGAAAGCCCGGAAAAATAAGGCTGGCATCACAGTGTCCAGGCAGGTCCTCGCTGTGAGAAGATGTACTTGCAGACAGACTGATGATTCAGATCTCCTGGAAGTGCAGTTACAGGCTAGTCACACTCAAACATTCTGAGCCCTGGGGCCATTACTTGTAATTAGATCAATGAACTGGCCTTCTGGGTCACACATATGTCTGTGAGCTGGTACAAACTACTGACGCAAGAAATAAGCCTGCTCTCAGGGGTGGCCAGACCCAGGACCACAGCAGGTTGAAAAGATAAAGAAAACCTTTCTTTTTTCCCCCTCTACTCAGTAGAGTAGAAGTCTCTTAAGGGCAGCCCGCTGGCCACACCCAGATGGTCCTACAAACCTCAGAGCTGCAGGATTTGCTGTTACATGTTTTAGAGCACCTACTTTGCAGGGTTGTCGTGAGAATGCAGATAATGAAGAGGACTGGCACAAAGTAAGTGCTCAATAAACAGTAAGATTATTATTGCTTTTTAAGGCACACATCTAATAAATGACTGAGTCAGCATTCCATGAATAAAGATGCCCGATGTTCTGTCCCATGGAGCTTACAGTGTAGAGTAAAAATAAGGACCATGGTGAGTTTAACAGGCTGAAAGTCTGACAGGTCTGCAGGGGGGAAGGGAAAGTCATGGTGAACGGGGATGACCAGGCAGAGCCCATGGAAGGTGGTGGGAGAGGAATAAATGGCAGTGTTCGGGTGTCATTGTTGCAATGACCAGAGGGCAATACCAGCATTTAGTTTGCAGAAACCAGAGCTGACATCTCACAATGCTTCCGGCATCCTACGCAGGGAACCATCCTGCCCTAAATACCAGCAGCTCCCTGACCACAAATAGCAGATGCGGTGACCAGGTGAGGGGGCAAAGGAGTCAGATTCAGATGGAGAAACAGCACAGAGTTCGGGGATGTGGAATGAGGAGGGGGGGGCTTTGCCAGGTCAGAGCCTCACTTACTTCTTTTTAGAACAAAGAAGGGGCTTGTTGACCTACAGCAGCGTGCAGTCCTCCGGCCTGTGGCAAATCACACAGGTCTGTTCCTGATACCACGTTGCTTTGTGCGGCTTGCTGGTTCATGTACAGCCGCAAGCCCACAACGCAAGGAGGCAGGATGGCCACGTGGTTTGTCTGATTCCTTTCCTGAGCTGCCTTTCTCCAAAAGTCGATGAGGCCCTGAGAGATGCGTGGGCCCCAGATTGCTCTTGCTTCACAGAATTGTACGAGGTGACAAAATGCACGTTTAGAAACAGCAGGCAATATGGTAAGGGCACACATGCGCGCGTACACACACACGCACACGCATACACACACACCAATAACAGGGAAGCTTCCTGGCTGAAAAGAAAGTGGAACTTCTTTTTCTTTCAAGTTTACAAATACCAAATTTGCAGTGTCAAAGCAAAACAAGTTCTTTCAAATGGAAAGGGTGGTCACATTATACACATGGTGTCAGAAGTTTTCACCCAGAGAACTACAAAGCAAGCGTGCATATACATACCCAACTTGGGCACTGTCGCGGTACGGCAGCACTGAAAATATACTACAGAAGGATCTTCTGCCACTGATAAGGACTATTCTAAAAAAAAAAAAGAACAAATAACAAACACACTAAATGCAAAGCCTCAAATAAATTTAAAAAATCTATAGCAATTAAGCATTCACAGAATTCACAGCAGTATTTGCACCCTCCCGCCACCTCCTCTGACAGATGGTATTCTGCTCCCCTTGCAAAATGCAACCTCAGCGCAGTACAATTACCCGGCCTCTCCTCATCCGAATTTTAACATGGTGAGACTGGCGAGGGTCTCCAAGGAGCACATGTGAATCCATTCTCTGGTGAGAGAGGCTGGCTGTGGGCCGCATGTATTATACAAGACGGAGCAGACGGAGCTATGGGTCCGGGGTGCCCAATGCTGGGTGAACCGTCATGCCACATTTAAACAATCAATTTCTACTTTGCAGTAAACAATGCAAGAGCAATAGTGCCAGAAACCATGAGCAGGAAAGACACTCAGATGCCACTGTGATCATTAGGGTTTTTCATATGCTGGCAGCGTGTTAGGTTCTGAGAATAAACCGAGGGGAAAATTACATAATCAGTCTTAGCCTCCATTCCTGCTATAAAGATACTACTGGAAACAGTTCTCCATGACGCTCTTATGCAATCAAAGGCACTTAAGAAAACGTTAAAAAAAAAAACCTCTCAAAAGTACTTATCTTGGCATCTGAGAATAACTTGCCAAAGAGAACTGCTGATGAAAAATTGGAGAAAAAGTGGAGGAGATTAAAAACCAAGATCCTTTAGCACCACAGTAACACACATCAGATATGGAGCTGACTGACTTTTGTCATCTTTTCCCTCAATAATTATAAAAATAAAACCAGGGGGAAAAAGCAGTAGTACTAACAGCATCAAGGTTTGGGTATTCTGACCTTGTGTTAAAACTATGATATTAAATTGCTTACATGCTCAGGATTAAGTCAGCTTCTCTGGCAGGCAAACCAGGCCCTTTGTTTTCTGGCTCTTTCTGTCTCTCTGGTCTCAACACACATGATATTTGTCTCTGCATTTTATCACTCATCCATGCTAAAGTACTTGCAGTACCCCACCTTTAAAAAAGTTTTTTCATAAGGTCCCTGGTGGGGACTTTTCTTTTTGGCTGTGTGGCATGCATGCAGGATCCTAGTTCCCTGAGCAGGGATCGAACCCGTGCCCCCTGCAGTGGAAGCATGGAGTCTTAACCACTGGACAGCCAGGGAAGTCCCCACCCATACCTTAAAAAAAAACCTGTTGTTTCATATCTCTGTCCTTTGCATGCTATTTCTTCTGACTGTTGTGTCTTACTAGGTACGCTGGATGAACTCCTATTTAATCTTCAAAACCCAGCTCACGAGTCACCTCCCCAGGAAGCATTTCCTCCCCTTTCACTGAGTTACTCATTCTCTTTAGGGTGCTGCCTCTACTCCTTATTTCCACTTCCAGGAGCACCCTGATCACAAAGTGCTGCTAAACATTTGCTGCTCTCTTCTAGAGGACGAGTTGAGGGTTTCGTACATGGAAGCCCCTCCAGAAACACAGTCTGGGCAAGGTCGGGCTTCAGAGCAGCACCTGAGTGCCCATCCCTGGGAAGGCAGGACCAAAGCTACATTCCCAGCTTCAAATACCAGCTCTGTCACCTTTGTATAACCTCAAGCAGCCCACTAATTCTTTAGTTTCCTCATCTAAAACAACGGGATAAAATGAGTAGATATCTTATTGGAATGTTGTAAAGAGCAAGTGAGTCCCTATATGGGAGAGCCCCCAGGACAGTGCCAATAATACACGCTCAATAAATATTCATGATTTTTTACTGGGAACTGCCTTCTTGGATCGAGGTAAGTTTTCCCACCAGAGTCTGTGGGTTCAGAACCTCTTCAGACCTCTATGCTAAAATACACAGGCCTGCTAAAGGTGAAAGGTCGAGAAAGGACAGCTGAAGGCCGACACGTGTGGCCTGTCACAAAGGTGTAACACGTACACAGAGGCACTGCTTCCAACCCTTTGGCCCTGTGCTGACAGTGTCTGACCAGGCAACGTCTAACGCCATCCGGGATCCTTAAGTGTTCTCTCTTATGCCAAAAACTGGCTTCTTGTTCTATTCCCAGAACCCTGCGGAGTCTCTGTTGGCTGTGGGAAGTTTTGATCACGTCCAGGTAGAATATTCTATTATAGCAATGATATTCACTTAAGGACATTAAAAACATGCAAAGAACTTCGAAAGTCAGAGCAAAGAAAATCACAGTTGCAACAATGGTGGGTGAGCACACTGATACATGAACACAGCTCAGGAGCGTCCACCAGCCAGGGGTGCATGTTGGGTACTGGACGCACATGTGGAGACGTATTCTCAAATTCTGTATTTCATTCCCTCTGTGCTCAAGAAGCAAGAGAGAGCATACTTTAAAATGCTGGTATTGTGGTTTCAATCGTGTTCCCCCAAAATACGTATTGAAGTCCTAATCTCTAGAATGTGTGGATGTGGCCTTATTTGGAAATAGGGTCATTGTGGATGTGATCACTTAGGAAGAGGCCATAATATATTAGGGTGGGCCTTAGATCCAATGACTGGATTTCATAAGGAGAGAGATTTGGAGATTTCTAGAAGAATACAGAGAGAAGAAGGCCACGTGGTGACAGAGGCAGGCATTGGAGTTACTCTTCTCAGCATGACTGCCAACGCCGCCACCACTTCCACGACCACTTCCATTACTGCTAATGTTACTATGACGACAGTGCAGGCCTCCACTGCCTGCTAAGGTGTACCTTATCCTACAATCCAGGGAGGGGTGGAAGATTCCTGAGAAACAAGTTATAGGATCTTCCTCTCCTCCTCCCTTCCTTCCACAAATATTTTTGGAGCACCCACTCATGCCAGACATGGTGCTAGGTGCTGGGGACCCGCTGATGCATGACACAGACAAGGGCTCATCCTCACAAAGCTTATGGTGTTGGGTGGGAGGTAGTTATGCAGGGGTGTCAGTTCTCTGACTGGGGACTAGAGGGCGCTAGCGCACATCGGAGGGACAGTTAATCTAGCTTGAGGGAAGCTAGGTGGGCTTCCTGGAGGAAGTGATGGCTAAACTGAGACCTTAGGGAGAAGGGACAACAGGCTACAAGGAGAAGATACGTTGGCAGAGGGATTGGTATGAGTCAAGGCTGGGAGGAGGAGTGGAAGGCCTATTTGAGGAACACAGGTGCTGTAAAACTCTTCACTGACTTCCCTTGCCTAACCCATCAGGGTCTCCACTCCCCTCCATAAATCACTTTGACCAACACTCACAGCACACCCAAAGCTCAGGCTGGTAGGCTGCTCTCTAGAACGCCCACACTGAGTCATATACTTGCTAAGATCAGGTCTGGATGCCCTCCACCTGTTTCTGCCAGTTGTATTTGTTAGTTATACTTTGTTCATTAAAGATTGCACAAACTAATGACATATGAAAATCAAAAAAAGGAGAAACACTGTTTCTATAAAAAATAACACAGTGCTTTAAAATATTTTCAAACAAGGCAAATCACTAAAAACAAAAACAAAAAAACCCCTGCAGTTGAAATAGGTATGGGCAAGACGTCTATAAAAGATAAGAAAGAATTGTAAAAATCCAAAAGGATTCTACACTTAGTTTCTTGGGTCACTTTAAAGAAGTTCCATCTGGACATGGAAGCAACAGGTGGGAACGATGATAGCGTGAGGTCAGTGACACAGACAGAGTCTGCTCCGTGAGCCCCAAAGGCAAAGAAAGACCTGGCATCACAAACCTGTGGAATGGGCGATCGCCAACATGCCTGAAATGAAAGTGTGGGGTTTGAACTACGTATGTCATTTCTGTGGGTATTTTTTCCAGCATTTACTAACCTCTTCCCTTGACCAAGCGATTACTGTAAATAATTCAGCAGATCTGGACCTGGGGCTCAGGGGGCCAGGCATGGTTAGGATGGCGATGGTGACGGAGCCTCTGCTGGGTGAGTGCCCCCAAGGTGCAGTGAGGAGAGGGGACAGGGAGAGGACAGGCAGCAGAGCGCACGACTGCAGTGAGAGACTGAGGGAATGTGGCGTTTGCCAGGGCTGCCGTAACAAGGTGCCATGCACCTAGCTCTGTGGCAACGGCTCCCACAACAGAAATCAGTCATCTCAGGCTTCCAGAGGCCAAGGTGTGGAGGGCCAGGTTCTCTCCCTGAGGGCAGGACCTGTTCCTGGCACCTATCCCAGCTTCCGGGAGCTCCTTGGCTTAGAGAGCATAACCCCAGCCCTCACAAGGCCGCATGGCGTCTCCCCATGTGCATGTCTGTCTCCAAGTTTCCCCCTTTTATAGGGACACCAGTGATTAGATCAGGGGCCACCTTGCTCCAGCACAATCTCATCTTTTTTTTTTTTTTAACATCTTTATTGGAGTATAATTGCTTTAAAATAGTGTGTTAGTTTCTGCTTTATAACAAAATGAATCAGCTATACATATACATATATCCCCATATCCCCTCCCTCTCGCGTCTCCCTCCCACCCTCCCTATCCCACCCCTCTAGGTGGTCACAAAGCACCGAGCTGATCTCCCTGTGCTATGCGGCTGCTTCCCACTAGCTATCTATTTTACATTTGGTAGTGTATATATGTCCATGCCACTCTCTCACTTTGTCCCAGCTTACCCTTCCCCCTCCCCATGTCCTCAAGTCCATTCTCTATGTCTGCGCCTTTATCCCTGTCCCACCCCTAGGTTCTTCAGAACCTTTCTTTTTATTTCTTTTTATTTTTTTTTTAGATTCCATATATATGTGTTAGCATACAGTATTTGTTTTTCTCTTTCTGACTTACTCTGTATGACTGGACTCTAGGCCCATCCACCTCACTACAAATATCTCAATTTCGTTTCTTTTTATGGCTGAGTAATATTCCATTGTATATATGTGCCACATCTTCTTTATCCGTTCATCTGTCGATGGACACTTAGGTTGCTTCCATGTCCTGGCTATTGTAAATAGAGCTGCAATGGACACTGTGGTACATGACTCTTTTTGAATTATGGTTTTCTCAGGGTATATGCCCAGTAGTGGGATTGCTGGGTCGTATGGTAGTTCTATTTTTAGTTTTTTAAGGAACCTCCATACTGTTCTCCACAGTGGCTGTATCAATTTACATTCCCACCAACAGTGCAAGAGTGTTCCCTTTTCTCCACACCCTCCCCAGCATTTATTGTTTGTAGATTTTTTGATGATGGCCATTCTGACTGGTGTGAGGTGATACCTCACTGTAGTTTTGATTTGCATTTCTCTAATGGTTAGTGATGTTGAGCATCCTTTCATGTGTTTGTTGGCAATCTGTATATCTTCTTTGGAGAAATGTCTCTTTAGGTCTTCTGCCCATTTTTGGATTGGGTTGTTTGTTTTTTTGTTATTGAGCTGCATGAGATGCTTGTAAATTTTGGAGATAAATCCTTTATCAGTTGCTTCATTTGCAAATATTTTCTCCCATCCTGAGGGTTGTCTTTTCGTCTTGTTTATGGTCTCCTTTGCTGCAGCGCAATCTCATCTTAACCAGTTAATTACATCTGCCACGACTCTATTTCCAAATAAGGTCTCATGATGAGGTACAGAGGGCTGGGGCTCAGCATAAGAATTTTGAAGGGATACCATCCAGCCCATAGCAGGGAGGTAGGAAGGAGGAAAACAAGCTGAGCGTGGTGTCACCGAGGTTAGAAGTCCCCTCTGGAGCCCTCTCATCCTTGCTCTTCCAGGACAGCACTGGTCCTAAGTGTGTCCTAAGCGTGGCCCCAGCCCCGCCCATCTACTGGCCCTAATGATGGTTTTCTTCTCAAGACTGCTGTGGACCACTGGTGGGGACCAAGGTCTGGACTCCCCCCGGCTCCCAGGCCCTCTCGTCAAGCAGAGAGTCAAAACTGAACCACCAAGGGAAGGTTCTCTCCAACCTCTCAACCTTTTTTTTTCTGTGTCTCATTTTATTTCCTGTAAATCAAACTGGTTGAAAAGAAGCAACAAGCATTCCCAGGCCGAGCACTTTTCTGCACAGTACATTGCACAGGAGAAGCCCCAAGCACAGGCGCTTATGACTGAAAATAATTTCTCTCAAAAGCCTCGTGCAGAGTCACAGAAAAAGCCAGCATGCCCTCCGTGCTCCTTAAAGAGGTACAGATAGTAAAACCGTAATAAACCCTGCATATGGACCCCGGGTCTACAGCCCAGGTCCTCCTTCCCCCTGTGGCACCAGGGAAGAAGCAGAGGACAGTCAATGGGGCAGTCATGTTTGAGAGCAGCTCTGGGGGCCACTTCGGTGACAGAACAGGCTGTGCCCAGGAGTCTCAGTGAGGTGTGGGGGTTACTGAGGCTCCTTCAAGTCTATCCACTCGCTGTCCTTCAGGACTGAGGTTTTGCTGACAATCGGTTAGAAACACCGATGATGATACTGATAAAGATGCTTCCCTGCCAGCCTCCTGCTGCTGGGGGGACGGAGGGTTCTAGTCTTTTAATAAAGAACAAAAGTTCTGGGGGTGGGGGGGCGGTTCCCTGGTGGCCTAGTGGTTAGGATTCTGGGCTTTCACTGCTGTGGCCTGGGTTCAATCCCTGGTCGGGGAACTGAGATCCTATAAGCCACGTGGCGCGGCCAAAAAGAAAAAAATAAAAGTTCTGGGAGTAGAAATGCGTGCTTGGGAAGAGGGAGATGTTTCAGGGAACCTCACAGAAGATGCCTGACATCTATCGAATTGCACGGAGAGAGAAAAGGCGATGACATATTTCTTCTTTCTAGAAGGCCCGTCCAGAGTTGGTAACTAGCTGTTTTGTTTTTTGGAACGTGCCACTTCCTCCAACTCATTTTTCAAACTAAACTAAGCTGACAGATCGGAACTGATGAGATGACAAACGAGGTTGTAATTTAGTTATGACCCATTCGCCCAGTTCCCTCCAAAATTTTCAATACAAAAATGAAAGGTTACAACTTGACTTCAGTTACTGTACTTTTTTTTTTTTAACTATCTTACTTTACATAGTAGATAAAAGCTGCGGGAATCTTTTATATTTTTGTTTTTCCTACTGAGTTCACCCTTTAAAGAGACAGCTCTCGAGCTCGATGCTCTGTCCATTATCTGAAATCTTTTTAAGTCTCTGAACACTCCTGTCAAGGGATGAGACAGACCAGTCCACTCACTGCAAAGAGCACTCCTCTGCCTGTTCAGAACGCAGTGATTCTCACGGCAGACCCAGGAGGGGGCACTTCCGGTGCAAGTGGCAGCCATCGCTTGTGCTCAAGGCAGACATTCGAAAACCAGATGACTTCAAAAGGATGCAAAGTAATGCCTGAGGGAGGGTGATGTCCACTTGAAACCAGAGCTCTTGTCTTCCACTGCTCTCAAAGACAAGCGCCCAGAGGAAGGGTCCTGTCCTAACAGGACCATGAGGGTCACCGGACATAATGTGTCTTTGGCCGGTGGCTAGTCTTCAGTCTTCACGCTCACTTTCCATTCTGATGACCCAGATCTACCTGGCCAGCAATCAGCTCTCTGTTGGCACTAGCTAGCCTCATAACGGTTGTCATTTTCAAGGGTGTCTCCTCCCCGAGGGCCGAGATCTGTCTTTACTTCCGGTTAACCCAGGAGACTCGGGGGCCCCCGGTGCCCCCTGTGAAGATGCAGATCAGTGTGAATGGTGACTGGCTCTTCTCTACTAACCAAGCGGCAGTTCCCAGTCCCCAACCACCATCCTCAGGAGGTTCAATGGCCCCCTCCAGACGCTAAGGCAGGGGGTCCTGGACTCCTCTCTGTCATGACAAAGGGTTTGCTTATACATGTGTGAACAGTTTTTGAAAGAACTCAGGTCATTTCTGAACTTCGTATCAAAATTAATTCACTTTTAGAAGACAATACACTATACACACACACCCTCTAATTTTCTATAAGAATAAGGTTACCAAAGAAGATCCATGGGACTTCCTTGGCGGTCCAGTGGTGCAGACTTCGCCTTCCAATGCAAGGCGTGCGGGTTCGATCCCTGGTCGGGGAGCTGAGATCCCACGTGCCTCGGGGCCAAAAAAACCAAGGCATAGAACAGAGGCAGTATTGTAACAAATTCAATAAAGACTTAAAAAAAAAAAAAAAAAAAGAAGACCTGTGATGCTTGCCCTTGATTTTTGGTTGGCCAGAGTTCTCCTGATCAAAGCCAAGCCAGAGCACGGCAGTCGTCTGCCTAGCACCCTCCATAGCTCCCATCTCACTCGCGGTGAAAGCAGACATCTTCACGATTCACCCTCCCAGGACTCCTCATGGTGCATCTCTCCCTCCTCTCTCCCTCTCTTCCACCCACACGGCTTTCCTATGGTTCCCCAGGCACAGCCCTTGCGTTCCGGCCTCAGCACCTCTGCAACTGTCCATCTACCCTGAATGCTCTTCCCCGCTGGGACCACACGGGGCTGGCTCCCTCACCTCCTCCCCACGGCTGCTCAAAGGTCTCTCCATCAGTGGAGTCTTGCCCCAGCACATGCCCTGCCCCCACCTCAGCAGCTTCAGTTTTCCTCCAGAGCACATCTATCCCATCTCTGGTAAGACACACTTACTTGTCTATCATCTGCCTCCCCGACTAGCCTGTAACTCCATGAGACAGGATCACGACTTTACGCACAGATACATCTCATCACTTAAAAGAGTCCCAGTGCAGAGCAGAGGTCAGCACCTAGGCGCTGGAAAGACTGAACACAGGTTATCACTGCATTCTTCATAGTTAAGGGACTGCTTTCTTAGGTGCCGTCTATCCAGATGCACTTGTCTCCTTCCAGAAAAATGGCTATTTACACATAGGCGGTTCAATGGAATGAGGCGGAATGGTTATTCCCATTGGCTATGTGCCATGCCCCCTACCCTCCGTGGGGAGGGGGGCTTGGAAAATCCTAGTCCAACAATGGGGCCGTCCTAATACAAATCCAGTGTCCTAAAACGTGACACTCGTGCAGATCGAAGCTCGCTCGACAGATGCGACTGACCCTGGCTGGGTGCAAAAGTGATACATTTCTGGGATGCTATCTCCTTCTATCAGGACGAGCTACGTCAGCTCACTCTGTAGTGACCTCACATCGTTAGCCTCTATGGAGCACACTGTTTAAAACCTAAATTCCGAGATATTTTTCACATGAACCTCTGAAAAGTCTGTACCCTGTCCTGTAATTGATCATCTACCTCTGTTACATTTATCCCTGCTAAGTTTAACCTCGGGGAGCCGTTGAAGGAACCGAGCCTTCGTTCTCCGCTATAACACAGTCTCCTCCTGCTTTTGGTCTTCCACGTGGGCCACCACGAGGCTGACTGGCCTTCAGGCTGCAGAGGAGATGATGCTCAAGGGCATACCACGTGCTCTTCCTCCCAAGCTCCCTTCAGGCTGACGAAGCTTGGCTAACACACTTCAGCTGCCTGCAGGCTCTCCAGCTGCACAGTCACCCAGCATCCCCGGGAGATGCCATAATACGGAACAGTCTAATGTTCTGCTGAAATCAAGAAATGTCAATGTGGAGGTCCTCTAATTTACTAGCCTAGTTATTCCATCAATAAGGAGATGAAGTTAACATGACTCTTTCTCAGTGAAGCCATGTTGGCTGTGGCCACTTCCATTCTTTTCTAAAAGCACACAAACCACCTGTTTAACAGTCCATTCCAGAACTCTGCCAGCAATCAGCTCTAGGCTTGGTTTACGATTATTAGAACTTATCTCTGCTACCACCTCAGTCTCTTTTTGACTTTTTTTTTTTTTTTGGCTGTGTTCATTGCTGCCTGTTGGCTTCCCATAGTTGTGGGGAGCGGGGGGCTACTCTTCATTGTGGTGCGCGGGCTTCTCACTGCGGTGGCTTCTCCTGTTGTGGAGCATGGGCTCTAGGCACACAGGCCTCAGTAGTTGTGGCACGCGGCTCAGTAGTTGTGGCTCACAGGCTCTAGAGCACAGGCTCATTAATTGTGGCACACGGGCTTAGTTGCTCCGCGGCATGTGGGATCTTCCTGGACCAGGGATGAAACCCCTGACCCCTGTATCGGCAGGCAGATTCTTAACCACTGTACCACCAGGGAAGTCCCTCTTTTTCACTTTTTAAAGGCAATGTGTGCCTGGCATTCAACTCACAACTTCTTTTATTCTCCCCGGCACTTTAAAGATCATTTTTATTTCTAAATTCTTTCCATTCCCTGATCTAGTCCTGAAGACTGAAACATTCAAAATGTAAGGCCCCTCCATTCATTTATTCCACAAACACTTGCTGAGGACCTCCTGTGTGCCCAGCACCTTGCTTTGTTCAGTCTACATTTCTTCACAGGTCTACTTGTTAAAGATGCTGATGCTAGCCCAGCAGCTGACATCTGCTCTGTCCTTGTACCATCAACCCCAAGAAGTTTACCATCCCTTTCCTCCCTCTTCTGAATATGGTTTTAAAAGCCCCATGGCTATCACTGGTGTTTTATTTTATTTTATTATGGCAAACTATATGTAATATAAAATATGCCATTTAACCACTTATAGGTGTACGAGTTTGTATCAAGTACGTGCACGATGTTGTGCAATCATCACCACTATCTGTTTCCAAAACTTTTCCACTGCCCCAGACAGAAACTCTGTCCCCCTTCCCCCAGGCCCTGGTAACCTCTAGTCGACTTCCTGCCTCTAGGGATTTACTATTCTGGATAGTTCGTATAAATGGAATCATATATTGTGTTTGGCCCTTTGGGTCTGGCTTATTTCCTTTTTTTTTTTTTTTATAAATTTATTTATTTTTGGCTGCGTTGGGTCTTCGTTGCTGTGTGCGGGCTTTCTCTAGCTGTGACGAGCGGGGGCTACTCTTCGTTGCGATGTGCAGGCTTCTCATTGCGGTGGCTTCTCTTGTTGTGGAGCACCGGCTCTAAGCGTGTGGGCTCGGTAGTTGCGGCACTCAGGCTCAGTAGTTGTGGCTCACGGGCTCTAGAGCGCAGCCTCAGTAGTTGTGGCGCACGGGCTTAGTTCCTCCGCAGCATGTGGGATCTTCCCGGACCAGGGCTTGAACCTGTGTCCCCTACATTGGCAGGTGGATTCTTAACCACTGCGTCACCAGGGAAGTCCCGTGTCTGGCTTATTTCAAACAGCATAATGTTTCTCAGGATTCATACACACTGTAGCAGGTATCAGTAGTTCATTCCTTTTTACGGTTGAATAATATTCCTCTGTATGTATATACCACTTTTGTTTATCCACAATCCGTTGATGGACACTTGGGTTGTTTCCACCTTTGGGCTATTGTGAATGATAATACCACGAACATTGATGTGAAAGTACCTGTTTGAATTCCTCTTTTCAATTTTTTAGGTACACCTGCCAGTGGAATTGCTGGGTCATATGGTAACTTTAGGTTTAACTTTTGGAGGAGCTGCCAAATTGTTTTCCATAGTGGCTGCACCATTTTACATTCCCACCAGCAACATATGAGGGTTCCAACTCGGAATCTGATGTCTGAATCTGGACTCCACCCCCCACCTTCTAGCCACGTGCTCTAGTTTCCTCCTTTGTAAACTGAAATGATGAGTGTTTTAGTTTCCTATGGCTGCAGTGATAAATTGCGACAAAGTTAGGGTCTTAAATCAACACAAAATTATCTTACAATTCTGGACGTCAGAACTCTGAAATGGGTCTCATGGGGCTAAAATCAAGGTGTCTGGAGCCGCTTCCCACTGGAGGCTTGAAAGGAGAATCTGTTTTCTTGCCTTTTCCAGCTTTGGGGCTGCGTAGCCCTTGGTTCATGGCCCCTTCCTCAGCCTTCAAAGCCAGCAATGGGCAGTTGAGTCCTTCTCACATCACATCACTCCAACACTGACTCTCCTGCCTCCCTCTTCTGCTCTTAAGGACCCTTGTGATTACACCGGGCCCACCCAGCCAATCCAGGATAATCCTGCTGCTATTTTAAGGGCAGCTGATCAGCGATCTCAACTCCATCTGCAACTTTAAGTCCCCCTTGCCATGTACCTGACCTAGCCATGGGTCCTGAGAATAGGACAGTGACATCTTTGGGGGACATTATTCTGCCCAACACAACAGTAGTAATACCTTCCTCATGAGGTTGTTTCGAGGATTATTTGTATTTCTAAAGTCTCTCCATCCCTCAAAATATAGTCCTGAAGACTGAACTCACTTAAAAGGTCGCTCCAGGGGGTGGAGAGAGGGGGAGTTGGGTGAAGGCAGTCAAAAGGTACACACTTCCAGTTATGAGATAAATAAGTACTAGGGATGAAATGTACAACATGATAAATATAATTAACACTGCCGTGTGTTACGTATGAAAGTTGTTAAGACTGGATCCTGGGAGGTCTCATCACAAGGAAAAAAACACGTTTTTGCTTTTTCTTTTACTTTGAATCTATATGAGATGATGGATGTTTCCTAAACTTATTGGAGTAACCATTTCATAATGCGTATAAGTCACATGATTATGTGGTACACCTTAAACTTATACAGCGCTGTAAGTCAATTATAGCTCAATAAAACTGGAAGAAACATAAAATAGAAGGTCTCTGCCTTAATTTACTCAACAAATACCCATTGAGATGAGTGAGTGAAACAAAGCCTATGAGGTACTTCGAGCCTGGTACCCAGGAAGCACTCACTAAATGTTACCCATCATCACTTTATGTTACTCTTAGTTTTATAATCCCTTTTGGCAATATGGATGCAGCCACAAGAATCCACTTCTCAGTCTGAACCTTCTGAGATCTGTCTTCCTAAAACCCAGACAAGCATTGCTTTCTTTTCATGACTATCAAGTCCAACAAGGCCTCCCCATCACCAGCCCGTCTTCGATTTAGGCAGAAGTAGACCTAGAGGGTGACAGCTCCCTCACCACCTGCCCCACCTGCTGGGAGATGAAACACCTGCCAGCCAGGGAGGAACCCATCATGTCATCTGGTTCTAACAGCGGAGCTAAAGCTCCCACCATGGAATTTGTAGTCTGTGTCCAGGCTCTGTCCTTCTTCGCTCCTCCCGCCTGAGGGTCTGCAGCCAGAGTCCCACACGCTCTCAGCATGGTTCTCTGCTCTTGATCCGACGCAAAGCCTTCTGGCTGGTCCCCAGTGCCAGCCTCATAGAATGCACCGATTCCAGACAGAGGAAGACGGTTCTCACTTAAAGCGGGCTCCATCCTCCATCAGAGCCACACCTTCTAAGGAAGAGGCTCACCTCTGCTTCTCGTGCCGTTGGACTTGGTCTAATGTCACAGAATGAAGTGGGTGAGCACGGACCGGCTGGGGCCCCAAGGTTTATTTCTAAGTAGCTACCTTGATATTACGGATCATGAGGTTAACTTGGACTTTTTGTTTCTTCAGTGACACAAGTATTGTCTTTTATTGTATTTGCTTCTCAGTTTTAATATTTTTTTTCCCTTTCTATCTCAAAAATTTGCTTAAAACTCTCAGTCAGGTCAGGCTAGAACCTTATAACAGATGCTCTACTCATTTCCCACGCCACGCTCTAGTCCTTGCTGAGACCGGAGCCCAAGTTCCCCTTGACGCCAGTGCCCCATGGTCAGCAGGCTTGGAGGCGGGGGAACCTCAGCACCAAGGTCTTCGGGTCCAGAACAGGGAGCGGGCCCTGGGTTCGGCCTGCTGTCCAGGAGGCTGGTCTGTGCTGCCCGGAGGTCACAAGGAGACTCCGGAGCTGGGCAGAGCTGTGAGCGGGCAGAAGTCGGGGCTGGAGTAGGGGCAAGCCTGCCCAGCTGGGAGGATGCCTCCCACGGGCCTGGGGGGCTAAGCAGGCCCCCTTTCAGTCTGTCTTCCCCGGCACAGGAAGAGGCGGACGCACCAGTGCTCAGGCCACTCTGTTCTCAGTCCAGACCTTTGAAGTGCTTTAGTGAACATCTCCAGGCTTCTCAGTAAAGCCTCTTTCCTCCCAACACGGCAGGCAAACCCGAGTCAAGTGGCTCCCATGTGGGCTGCAGGAAGGCCCCCTTTGGTGTGGTGTTGTGTGTGTACCCCGCACGCCCGAGGTGGGAGCATCGGAGACCCCCAGGCATCGCCCCGGTCCCTCCCTCCCGAGAGCATGTCCAGGCCCCCTGCTACCCACCACCGCAGCTCTGAGCTCATCCCCGTCCCAGGCCACCTCCAGCAGGACGACCTCACGCCTGCTGCCCGGCTGCGGTGGGTCCCCTCCCCCCCATTCATCAGCTCCTGACCACAATTTCCTCTGTCACCTCAGAAATCATAGTTTCTTCCTGGTGCCCTCCTGAGTTTTTCTTTCATCTGTCTGAGAACAGTCCATCCCTGCTAATAAATCAACCAGAGGGAGGAAGGAGAGCATCTCTAGGCCTTTCATCTTCTCTGGCACCGAAAAAGCAGTTCTCACCTACGCAGGTACAACCGGCTGTCACCACTGCCTATATTATATATAGCCCGTGCTGATAGCTTGCTTTTCTGCCCTAAAGCCCATTTCTTAGATCTCCAGATAAGCTAACAGTCCCTCCTGGTTCCCTCCGAAAATTCCCCAGCAGAACTGCCAGCAACCGCATGCTTTCTGGACTGTTGACATTGTTCCAGGGTCAAGGGTGTGCCGGGGAAGGCGGCTTCGGAATATACTATACACTGGTGATCCCATTGGTCCAAATCTTTTATCAACTGCATCCTCTCACTACAAACCATGCCAGGTGATTGATTATCTGACTTTGTGTCCTCAACAGCATTGAGAAGTGGGGAATACCATTAATTTGGCCCCTTTTTGGTTTTGCCATTGATTTTATTTAGGAAGTTGAGGCTTTCTATGTTTATTTTATGGTTCAAGAGATTATGGACAAAAACACCAACATACATAAATGATGAATAATTATACTAAAAAGGGCATAAGTAAGGTCTGGATTCAGTAAGAGCCACAAAAGAAAAGAAAAACACGGTGGTGAAATGAATAAGGCACAATAATTGTGACAGTGAGAGTCAGGGTGAGAGAAAGAGACTCAGGGTATTCTAGTTCACAGATGACAGTTGGGTTCATTTTAACTGAAAGCTCTGTACTTAAAATAGGAATACATACTGAGGACATAAAATTATTTGATGGGAGAGTTCAATTTGGCCATTCTAAAACGTTGAATAGCTATGTTCTCTATTCAAGTGAGGTTTAAAAACTTGAAGAAAACAAGTCTTTAAATACTGTAATTGTTAGTTATTCAGGTTGTACAGTGTATTTTACACCAAATTATAGTAATGCTGGGCCTTAATCATGCCATGAGTCTAACTTTTTAGCAGTTTTCATCTGGTATAGATTAGAGATTATTAGTGGGGCCCATATGAGCTTCTGTACATCAGGAGGAGATCAAACGAAATGGTCTTGGGACAGGAACTCTGCTCTGGGATGCGTCTCTAACTATGATCCAGGTCACAGGTTGGTGGAGAAGAGCCACCCCCAGGAGCACAGAGCATCAGGGGACCCCAAGAGGGCTTGCAGCCCTGTTCCCAGCATTGCTGTGAGGCTGCCATGAATGGGCTTCGCCATTCAATTATAAGCAATGCCGGCAACAAGGATTCACATCCACTTGTCACCAGGAAGGTTTTAACACCAAGGTCATATACATTTAACCATCATTTTCATTTAACAGCCCTTTCCAAAAGAGCAACTCTTTGCTGGAGAAACACATGCTCTAGACGTACGTCAGCAGGCCCAGGAATCTGAATTGGCACCCAGGGAGAATCTGCTGGCAAAGTCGTGATTCTCCCCTCTTAATGAAAATCAACAGAGAGCCAAACCCGACTTCAGGCGCAGATCTGGCAGGATATTGACTGACCAGAGCACAGAGCCCTGGTGAAAAAAGAAAACAAAACCCAAAAAAGCGGAAAAAGAAACAACAAAAAAAAAACACCCAAAAAACTCAACTGTTTTTCTGTTCAAAATTTCCTAATAAAAATATATTTCAGTACTATTAAAAATTCAGTTTTAGGGCTTCCCTGGTGGCGCAGTGGTTGAGAGTCCGCCTGCTGATGCAGGGGACACGGGTTCGTGCCCCGGTCCGGGAAGATCCCACATGCCGCGGAGCGGCCGGGCCCGTGAGCCATGGCCGCTGAGCCTGCGCGTCTGGAGCCTGTGCTCCGCAACGGGAGAGGCCACAACAGTGAGAGGCCCGCGTACCGCCAAAAAAAAAAAAAAAAAAAAAAAAAATTCAGTTTTAGTTAGTCTAAAAAACTAAGCCTTTGGTTGCCATTAGAGAGCAGTATTTTCTATAAACTTCTATGGATGATTCTGGCAGGAGTGGGGTGGAAATAGTAGTCTGTTAGGGAAGGTTACATGAGATGCTGTTCATCTCAACAGCGGGCTTCACTCTGTGAGGTCTGGCCATTCAAAGGGTCCCCTCTTCCCTTCCCCACTGGACCCACCCCCTCCTACAGCAGGATGGGGGCAGCTTTTGTTAGTATGATACCTGCCATTCCTGGTATCGTGTTGCCGCATATTCTTGATAAAATGAATCTTCTTAAAGTTCTTTGGTCTGGGCGAACCTGAGAGAGTACGACATCTGAAAAATAAAGCCATTTCGAAAACACAGTCAGTTGCCCGTGGACAGCTGAGACATCTCCACACAAAGACAGGAAGGAAAGACCAGACTCAAATGGTTTGAGTAACCCCAAGGATAATGAGGACTATATGGCTGGAAGCAAGGAAGCTTTAAAAAAAAAAAACCCAACGACAGACAACTTCCTCGATAATACTGATAATAATTTATATGGGTCTCTGAAGAGCCAGCTAATGAAAACTACTGTCATCAGTTACAATAACATAACCTACACGAATTCCAACGACATTATTTGTTCCTGTCATCTTAAAAAGAATCCTCCTGTATCAACACAGGTAATGGGAACAGAAAACTGTAAACTTAAAGAATCCAGAGGGGAAAAAAACACTGGAAAATTCAGTTTAAAAACAACCCCGAATAGTTTTTCTTCTGTAGCAGGACTCTGGCCTGAATTACCTGGACTATTGCCTCAACATTTAACTTGTCTCTGCCTGGAAGTCGCAGCTTTACTTTGAATGAGAATCAGAGACTGAGACCCAGCTAGTGGCTGTTGGTTTTTTTTTTTAAACATAAATTTTAAATAAATATTTGTTGAACAAATTGACTTGGATTCCAATTAATTTTTCCTAGAATATACAACATGTGTTTGCACTACAGGAATAACAGAACAGACCACAGGCTGAAAAGATCTTATTTCTGTATATTTTTTCAAAGGTACCTGGCAAATTCTAAGATATACAACTGCAATAACAACTAGGAAAAAAGCAAAAATCCCAGCAACTGAGAATCTGAAGTTTGGTGTTGTATTGAGAAAGGGAGCAATGACTTTTCTAGTTGGGTTTTTGCTACCAAATATTTTTGTTTACCTTTCCGACCATGGACCCCGATGGCTGGCTCCCGGCATCAGACGTGGGTGCCTGAGACCTTATGCTTCAGAGAGTGAGTTCCAGAGAAGCAGTGCCCGGCTTCCCCAAACCACACTAAGGTCCAGGCCATCACCTGAGTTCATTCACTTCTGAACTTTGAGGCTTCAGGTAAGAGAATAACAAGATGACCCAACGAGGAGGTACAGTTGAGGGCAGGTGGGGTGTGGGGGCCCATTGGTGGCAAAGGATTAGGGAATGGGCAGCATCACAGACCTGCCTAGCAGCTTGAACCTTTACTCTCCTCCAAGGGCTCCCCCCCTTCAAGGGAAATTGGGGGATAGCCCTGGGCTAGGCTAGGTGCACAGCTCCCAAACCCCCTTACCTGCCCTCAAGTAAGGGCCAGCCTTCCTACAAGCCCTTTCCCAGACAGTGTTGAAAATTATTTTTTTTCTCTTAAGAAACAGCACCTCAAAATGTAATTTAACTTGAAAAAAAAATATAGTAAAGTGAATGAGTGCAGATCAAAGCAAAGACATGGTAGCAGGTATCTGGTGGCTTTCATCAGGGAAACGGGGCTCCCTGGGCCTTGGATCTAGAGGAAGGAAGCCTCCCTGTCAGTCATGTCCATTCCACCGGAGCAGGGTTCACAGCACATGGCCACAGCCTGAGTGGCCCTCCCAGCATCCACCACAAACTCACTACCAGCCCTAGTGACCTATCACTAGTAATATTTCAGATCCCTCCCTGGAAATGTTGTGAGGATTAAACGTGATGATTTCTACAAGAGCTTCATACAGTGTCAAGTGACACGTTCAAATACAAATATTCACATTCATACATATGTACACACATTAATATACACATTTCAAGTGTGTGATTATTATTAAAACCTTTAACTACAAAGGTGCATATTTTGTTACTGTTTGCCTCCTGTATTCTGAAAACCACAGCCCTTATTAAGGGTCCTGAATTCTTGGTTTTAAATAGATTCTTTTAAAGACGTGCAGAGGGACTTCCCTGGCGGCGCAGCGGTTAGGAATCTGCCTGCCAACGCAGGGGACACGGGTTTGAGCTCTGATCCGGGAAGACCCCACATGCCGTGGAGCAACTAAGCCCGTGCACCACAACTACTGAGCCTGCGTGCCACAACTACTGAAGCCCACGCGCCTAGGGCCCGTGCTCCACAACAAGAGAAGCCACCGCAATGAGAAGCCCGCGCACCACAATGAAGAGTAGCCCCCGCTCGCTGCAGCTAGAGAAAGCCCGTGCTCAGCAACGAAGACCCAACACAGCCAAAAATAAATAGTATATAAAAAAAAAAAAAAGACATGCAGAACCCTGCCTGAGGGCATTTTGTAGATGCTTCCTGTGGACCTCAGGAAGGGTTTGAATAGGGAAAATCACCCACTAATCCCCCTCCCTACTCCAAGCCTCCGAACCCAGATTCAGCCTTCTTGGGGTCCAAGAAGATTCAGCCTCACTCAGCCTTCCTGGGGCAGCTCTCTGGAAGCAGACCCAGCACCTCAGACTGCCTCTGTTCTACCTCCAGAATGACTGTTAGAGTCTGCAGGCCACCCAAGGTCCCCAATTGTCTCTCTCACACACGCAGAAGGTTCTAGAACTATGTAGTCACTGGAGACAGGAGAATCCTTGAAGGCATAAATGTGTGCTATCATTGGTTGCTGGACCGTTGTTCAGGAGCATCCTCACATCCTTACCCAGCTTCCCCCCAAAATGCAGAGCTTCCTGGGTCCCCCAGTCTGAGGGCAGTGGGCTAAGAGCTAGACTGTGAGGATACCTTCCTAAGACCCTAAGCTGCTCCCTGCCTCCACACCTGCAGAAAGAGGTGCTGTTACGCTCAGGTTTGGGCACAAAATCTCCCAGCCTTCTGCTGAAACCGGAAGTTGGCAAAAGGGGCACAGGTGCCTTTCGGCACCAGAAATTACTTAATGGCACGGCAGCCCGCACACATCAACTGAGACAGGCTGGGAACTGGGGCAGGTGGTGACGGCTGCCGCATTTGCTGCAGCTGAACTGAGGTCTTTCTGGACATCTAACAGAGGCATCCTAGGGGTCCTTATTTCTGGGATACCAGGTAACCACCAGGCAAAGTGGAAAACCCCAGTCTAAAGCCTCTCATTGCAAATGCTCAGTCCTTGGAGTTCAAGGTGGATACAGGAAACTAACCTGTGATGTGCAAGAGCAAGGCAAGACTTTTAAACAGATAACAGAGGTGCTTTCTTTCGATACCAGCATCCAATTCTAACTGCATATGCTACTGATACAGCCCTTCGATCAGCAAGTTGTTTGTTGTCTTGTGTTTTTTTAAGCCTTCAGCCTCCACCACCCCCCACCTAAGAAACGCTTTCAGAGAATTGTGGCATTAACAACAATTGCCAAGGAAACTGGAAGACTAAGCACTCAGGTTATGGCAGGTTAAGCAAAGAAGGAATTAATTTCAAAGCCATCTGCACTGACGTGTAAAAATACCCATTTAAAACCATACATTTTAAGTGATGTAAAATTAAATTAGGATAGAATTAAACTGAAAACTAATTTAATGAAAGATTGGCTCTTTCTTGTTAGCACTGATTATGGGATACACTTAAGTATGCAAAAGGTTTTTAATAGATGCCTTGGAGCCGTTTGTTCTAGGTGCTGAGTTTAAAAGCAAGTTGGGCTAATAGCCTTCCGCCCCCGCAGTTCCCAAAACACTTCAGCACCATTACTGGTACATTCATTTCACAGAATCGGGGAGCTGGAAAGGACAGAGATCAGCTGATCTGCCCCTCCCATTTTACAGGTGGGAAAACCGAGGCCCCAGAGTAGGTAAATGAATTTCCAAAGCCACATAACCAGTTGGTAGAAGAATCAGGCCAAGAATTCAAGTCCCCTGACTCCCAAACTAATGCCCCTTCTGCTATTTTTATTTCTTAGGAACAAGTAAGTTTCTAAGTAAGTATCAGAATTCTTTATTGAAGTATAATTGATTTACAGCTTTGTGTTAATTTCTGGTGTACAGTAAAGTGATTCAGTTACATAAATATATATATATATCCTTTTCCATTATGGTTTATTACAGAATATTGAATACAGTTCCTTGTGCTATACAATAGGAACTTGTTGTTTATTTTATAATAGTAGTTAGTTTGTATCTGCTAATCCCAAACTCCTAATTTATCCTTCCTCCGCCCCCTTTCCCTTTGGTAACCATAAATTTGTTTTGTATGTCTGTAAGTTTGCTTCTGCAGTAAATATCAGAAATTTTTCAATTAAAAAAAAGTCCATTAGGGAAAATAAGGACTTCTTAAACTGCCAACTCCCTTGGTTTCAGACTTACTTTTTAAACTTTATATTTACACAAGATTTGTTGAAAATTAAGTATAGCATTCTGTAAGTAAGGGTTGGATGAAGTTACAGTTAAGGCAGAGAAGCCATTTTTACTCTGCCCATTTGTGCTATCACAGGACTGAGGGGTAGAGGACCAGCCTGGGCAGACTCTGAAAGGAGGGTACAGGGGTGATGGGGCCCATGACCAGGAACACAGCACCCAGTTCCTTCTCTGGCCCCCCTTTACCACCTGGAATCCCCGAGGTGACATTTTAGAGCCTGTGACCTTTTTTTAACCTGGTTTCCTTGGTCACAGCTACCACATTGCTCGAACGACCACGGCCCCTTGCATCCTCTCCAAACTCCAGGGCCTTTGCAGTTCTGTTCATTGATTGGCATCAACTGTACTCAAATGCCAAAGCCACTCGGTGCCACCTGAGAACGTTTCTCCCTGACGCTCGCTGATTACTTTGGGCCACTTAATAGAGATGGACAGAAGAACACTTGTGCCCAGGCCACGTGGATCACACAGCCACACACCATGAGCCTAAGATGGTCCCAGAGGGTATGTGTGTTTTCAAAAAGACTTCCAAAGTGGAAATCGGACTGTCTGGCCCTGACTTTCTCTTTGGAATGATGTCGGTGATGAGATTCAGTCACTGATGCTTCCAATCAGATCCCAGGCCTGGCCTGTCTATGCTCCACCCTTTATCCAGGTGGTCTGTGGACAAGACCCGTGACCTAGGGGTGAAACTCCAGGCAGGGAAGGAGCTCGCTCCAGGGGGAGACGCCTCCCTCCACCTCAGCATCCTCCCAGGCTCAAAGGCAGGAGCCGGTGACTCCCAATCCCTGCCAGCAGCCAAAGTATGCATGAAGGGTGCAGATGGGCGTTCCCGCAGGAGCTGGTGCGAGGGCATGAGAGCACACACCCTCCCTTGGCTCTGCCCCTGCCATGCATTCCTGTAAAGCCACAGCGTCCCACAAGGTCCCGTCTTGCCTCAGCTCCTCCTGCACAGCCAGCTCAGCTGGGGCTGCCGTGAGGGCTGCAGGGGACGCAGTGTGTGTCTCCTGAACCCCAGGGGGGCCAGGTGGACCGAGGCGCAGATTAGAGGAAGGAGAGCTGCCAGTCAGAGGCCCGGCACAGCTCAGCAACTGCTGTCACCGGGAAAAAGATGCTTCGAAAGCACTTTTCTAATCCGGAGGGAGAAATGGAATGCTTTCAGCCCCAAGGGAGCACTCACAGCTGACCTACCTGAGTTTCCCAGCACCTGGCTTTGGAGGACCATCGTGGCACCTGCTAATGAAGTCAGGGACTGTGATTACTGTGTCCCCGTGCCTGAGAAAGCCGGGGCAAGTGACGCGCTCTTCTTCATTAAGCAGCAATTTTCAAGAGGAACAGGTAACCGCACCTGAATTCACATGCAAACTGGGCTATTCTGATGCATAATTGGGATTTCATAGTGTTCTAGTTCTAATGTTCCAAAGGGCTGGGGTTTCCAAACAGAGTCTGGGGATCTGATGGTCATTTTTAGAATTTAATTCTGTAGATCAAAAACTAAAAAAAAAAATTCAAACTTTGGCCGCCACCTTGTATTGTAGGCCATTCACACACACATAAATGCAACCCAAAAACTTACCTCCGTAGAGGAGCGTTCTCCTCAATATCTTCCAGGGTCTCCAAGGACGATCTCTGGGAGATGAGGCGACGTCTGCAGAGAGAGGGAAAAAAAATCTAGGAGTTAAAACTGCATTGTGAAATGGATCAGGCATTTCTATAAAGCTAAAACTGTTCTAAAAAAATAAAGTCCACTAAGAAAAACATCAGGCAAAAGGTGTTTTACGAGGCTGCCGTGTTCCCAGCCTGTACCCTGAATGCCAAGCCCATCTTGCCTTGCTGAACCCTGAGCTTTCTCCCTGGCTGTAGGGCTGCTCTGGTGATGAGGGAAGTGATGGATACTTTTTATGCTGCCTACAGCCAAAAAAAGACAAGGTGCCTCTGATAGTGTATAACTTTGGTACTGTGTGCACTTTTTCTAAAGCATTAGATAGTACTGTTAAGTATTCAGATATCAGTGGTCTGAACCAGCTTTAGCTGATAAATATTAAACATTAAAACCGTACTAAATAAAATCTCAAAATCATTAGGAGGCAAGGAAAAACTTATGGTCTCTGGGCCATAATTTCGAAAGCAACTAGAAACAAGGCAGACCTTATTCCCCTGGGAGAATTTCTCTGAGACCAGTGAGAATATATATCAGGGCGTGATGAGGCAAAACACAAACTCTTTCCATCTGCTAAAGAACTGCAAACCACCTGCCCAAACCCCCTCAATCTAGTTTCTTTTGTCAGACTGAAATAAGAATGGGTCCTAGTTAATTGAGACCAGGCGGGATGGTGGTTGGTAATTTTATAGCAAATCCATGTGAACAAGGGCCATCACTTCATAGTAAATGATTTGGCAGAAGGGTGGTGTGGACAGAAAAATATCTGATTGGGTCTTTACCTTGGGAAAAAAATGAGATTAAAATTACAAGACTATGTCTATTTTGTGTTCATTTGATAACATTTAGGTTAAGAACATGCAATTATAACCATGTTCTAATTTGTTCTAAAGAATAAAAAAATGAAACGAATGTTTTTTGCTTTGTTCTGTGTGTACTTTTTCTGACCAACCACACTGATACCTTTTTGCTTCGTGTTTTATTTTTAATAAGACAATCAGAAGGGTCATTTTTGCAAACCATTCGAGGGCTTCATCAATTTTCTCAGAGCCTGTCTTCATGTTTTGACAGTCAAATCCTTTCTAAAACACTCAGCACACACCTCCCTGCTTCTCTCTCCAGTGAGCCCCATTTGTCCACATGTGAGACCCAGGAGCTCTCCAACATCACCTTCACTGTCTTCATGACACACTGACCTTCTGCAAGATCTGCAGTTTACTCTGTAATTAACTTATGCTAAACTTCCACTTCTGTAATATGGTATTGTTAGAGTTCCAGCAGTCAGTCAGACCAGCGAGACACTGGTCTTACCTGAGGGGGTGGGGAACTGATTTTATAGGTGGGGATTTGAGAGGTGGCCAATTCATGAGTAAGTAGGACTCGCCTGTGCAGCCCCTTAAGTCCAGGGACTCAGCACGCCAGGACCCCTGTGACAACACCTGGCGGCTGTGGCTTTGAAGGAAGTGTCCAGGCCGTCGTGAGGCACAGACCCTCTAGGTGCCAGGTCTGGCTGGGACGGAGTCCCAGGCTGGGACGGGGACAAACCCCCAGTTAGTCACACTCCCACCCAGTGTAGCCCTCAGGGATAGATGTCCCCATGCTCCCCATCCAAGGGACGGTATGATGCTACATGTGTGCTGGGTCAGACAGACTCCGATTTCCGCCCTGGAGTCTGGAGGCTCTGGGACCTTAGAAGACTCCTTAATCCTGGAGCCCCAGTTTCCTCACCTATGACACGGGAAAATGAGAGTAAGTAAGAAACAGAGAGACATGAAGTCCTTGGCACGGGACAGTTAATGACCAGGAGCTCCTGGGATTTTGATTGTTACTCCAGTTTCCTCCACTGGGGCTGCAGCCTGACCTGATGCCCTCCCCGCTCAAATGACTGGGGTCAGCCTGGCTGTCCCAGCTCTGGCCGCTCCTCCAACCCCTGCCAGTGGCGAGGTCACCAACCTGTGACACGTGCTCCTTCCACCCCTACACCCCCTTCGAAGCAGAACTAACTCGGTGTCACCTTCGCTGAGGCACCGGCCACCTATAAAATTAGAGCCCCAGGCCTCCGTGCACTGTTCTTACTTAATACCAATGTCTCCTCTGCAGCTGTGATTAAAATGATATTTACTCTGTTTATCTGTGGACAATGTTCTGAGTTTCGTTTTTCATTTTTTTTCTTTTTTTGGCAGCACCATGCAGCATGTGGGATCTTAACTCCCCGACCAGGGATCAAACCCTCACCCCCTGCAGTGGAAGCGTGGAGTCATAACCACTGGACTGTCAGGGAAGTCCCTCTTCTGAGTTTTTAAATCAAAAGTGAAATATTAATTTAAGTATGCACCCCCAAATTGTCATTAGACATAACATAGTCACAGGCAGAAATAAATGTATGGGTTTCAGATCCTGAAAATCCCAACAAATCCTGTCGAACTTTGAGCCTTCCTCTGCAGGCGAATGCAGAGGCACCTGTCACCTCTGCATTTTCAGGTGACAGGTAAACAGACATTTAACATTTGGCTCAATCTGCAGCCGAGGTGACTGCAGCAACTGTGCAGCTTCAAGCTCTCCCTTCCTTCAGTTATCGTATCAGAGGTCCCCTGGGAAGCTCTGTGGTTGGCTCCTTGGGCCGCAGCAAAGGCCAGGCAGGTGCATCCTTTTCTGCCCACCCACCCGACCAAGCCTGGCCTGCTGGGACCACCAAGCTGATCCCGGCTTAACTCCTGTCCTCAAGGAGCTCATATTCAAGGGGGAATCCATGGGACCACCAGCAGGGAATTCCATTAACAACCCCTCAAGCTCCTCTGGCATTTGAGGCTGTCTCCCTTTCCCACCCCAAGAAGAGCATGGCCAGCCCTCCAGCTGAAAATGTGTCCAAATGAACACACGGAGGACACATGAGGCCCTGCCAGGCGCCCTGGGGCCCACAGGCTCCCGTCCAACATTCAAGCCAGGGGGTTCACCCTAGAAAACTAGGTCAATTCATAAAAGCACACAATCTGACAATTCCCCCATCTAAAACCCACATCCGGCAATTCCTATGCTGGAAAAGACAGATGCTATTTGGAAAATAAACAAATTAGAATACATCTTTCTATATGTTTATAAGGATTTGTTTTCTAAAAGCCAGTACATTTGATATTCTCTTCATGAGTTGAACAGGTATAGACTCTCTCCCTCTCACACACACAGAGGCACTTAAGGTCTGGATTCCTCAGAAGGAAAAAAATTCAAAACCCAAATGCCCACCTGTTCCTTTAAATTCAGCAGATGTGTGCTTCCCTTCTTCATGAACAGAACTAAACAATATATTCTTTGAGATGCACATATAGAGCTTGGAAAGAACTACCACGGATCATTGTAAAGAAACTGTCATATGGTACCAGAAAAACGAAGATGCGATGCCTGCCCTTCCTGCCACGAGGGCCTGCCCTGTGGTGGTAGCTCAATCTCTGCCCCTGCCACCCTGCTAAATCCTTCCAAGCTGTGTAGTAACCTTTCCCCTTACCTTCTATCTTCAGAAAGCCCACAGTGGAAGGGAAGGCTAAGGGCGGGTGGCCCACCTTCACCAGGCACTTTTCACCCCGTTATCTGCCTCATAAACCAAGTCCATTACTGTGCAGACTCCTTACCATTGGGCACAGTTAACAAGCAGAGGTCTTTGAATATTTTAATGACTGAGGAGGAATACTTAGCCTTGTGCCAAAACAGCATGCCCCCTTATTAACCAAGAAGAGATTCAGTAAGAGCCCAAGTGTTATATGTCCAAATCACTAAATGCAAGATTGAGTCCTCAGAATTCAGGGTTCCCCATCTTCTCTGACAATTATAATTTGGGCCCTTCCATACTGGCCACCAACACTTCTGAGGCCGATGTGGTTCACATTCAACACTCATATGTAAGTCAGCCTCCCTAAAGCCCCCAGACTCATTTTAGAATACTACCCTTTGAACGTTGGACTCTGCCTAGGCAAGGAAATTCTAATCCATGACAAGGTTGCCTATCTGGATATACCTACTTGGACCAAATTAATCCACTTATCATTAGGGCTAATGGTTGATTGTGGTGTAAGTCACCACCGACGGTCCTGGGACCCAGGGCTGGTCACAGTGGGAATTACGGCAGCAGAGCCTCACCAGAGTGGACTCTGGGCTCACTAACGTCCCTGCTGACCAGTGAGGCTGGGGCAGGGTCATCCTAGCTCCAGCTGGGCCCAGGGTTTAGGACGGTGATTTAGGACCAAGCTGGGATAAAGAAGGTGACCCCCAGCCTCAGCACTGGTGTCAAACAAGTAGGTCGAGTTGGATCAATGCTCTCCACCCAGGGAACATTAATAATCTCTGGGGGAAAAACACAAGCTTTGGGAGCAAGAAGGGACCCTGACCATCTGGGCCAACCATTCCTACCCTCACAAAAAGGCAATTTAGCTGTGTGGTTCCCCCCATGGATGGAGTCCCCTTCCTGGCTGTCAGGCCGCTGGAGGGCAGGGTTACCTCTTCACAGACGTGAGGGAATGAGGGCCTCACGGATCCCTCAGTTACACAGGGGATGGGCCAGCTGAGGTCATAATTACTTCAGATCTGTTCCAACAGTTATTATGACCAAAAAAAACCCAAACAAACAAAACCTCCAATCATAAAAATAACTTATAGCCACGAGACACCCACAGACTTGTAATTTTTTTTTTTTTTTTTTTGCGGTACGCAGGCCTCTCACTGTTGTGGCCTCTCCCATCGCGGAGCACAGGCTCCGGACGCACAGGCTCAGTGGCCATGGCTCATGGGCCCAGCTGCTCCACGGCATGTGGAATCTTCCCGGACCGGGACACGAACCCGTGTCCCCTGCATCGGCAGGTGGACTCCCAGCCACTGCGCCACCAGGGAAGCCCCCAGACTTGTAATTTATTTGCTGTGTTACTTGGGTCCTGCTCCCACTGACCACGTCACCTCCCTCCCCGAGACAAAACTGACCACTCCAGCCAGTGAGCTGCTCAGGCTCTCCTCACCTGCATAGCCCCAGGGATGGAAGATGCTCAGTAAACAGCAGGGACTCGATCAGGGCCGGTTGAATAAACTAATGAAGTCCACCATCTGCCGGTGGCTGTTTGGGATTTTCCCAGAGAGCACGAGACCTTCCACTCAATGCTTTTCTATACACAATTACTACTGGCTCTTCTCTATTCAATACACAAGGTCCCAACCTGATCACCAGGAGCCCAGAAATCATCCTCAGAAAGCTTCCCATTGTCTCACTACAGCGGGAAGAAGAGGGAGGCAGAAGACCCTCATCCTGCAGGGCTGGGGTGATTGGGTGGGCAGAAGGGCCAGGGCCCCCAGCACAGCTCAGTAGTTCATAGGCAGAAGGCATGATCTGTTTAAAATGGATTTCTTCTGTTTGAGTTTATTAAACATTCATCTTTCCAAATGGATTTTTTCCCCCTGCTTTTGTGACTATAAGAGTACTATGTTCCACTGTTTAAAAAAAAATTCAAATTAGGAAACGTATAAAGTAGAAACTGAGGAAATGACCTGCAAACCCCAGGGCCCAAAGAGCACCTTCTAAGAGTTTAGTGTATGTCCTTTTTGACTTGTTCCTATTTCCACATCAACTTATAAATGTGTGTGTGTGTGTGTGTGTGTGTGTGTGTGTGTGTCTGTGACTGAAACTATGAAAAAGACAAGAAGAATTTGCTTTTTTAAAACCAAAGGCAACAAGGAAGAGCAACCCGCCACGGGGTGAAGCTGGAATCTGGCTCCACTGTTGGTGACATGTGCAGTGTCTGAGCAAGACATAAGGATGGGATCTCAGAGAGACAGATGCCAAGAGAGAATCCGGGGTCCTTCCCGGGCTGGGAAGCAGCCTCCGGGGCTGGGTACCCTGTTCTCTGGCTCTGGACCAGCAAGTGAGGAGCAGTGAGCACAGAGGGGCTGTGCTTGCTTGCTTGCAACACCAGCTAGGGAAGAAGGGGATCGAGGACCACCGGTAGGATCAGGGCTCCAAGCTCACCGCCGAGGCTTGGTCTGATGCCCGCAGGTCCAGCAGCCTTCCCCATGCTGAGGTGCAGATGCGGGAATGGTGGCCCGAGACCTTGCTGGGGGCTGGAGGACTATCTCACTACCTCAGGTAAAAGAGGTACTGCAGGCAAGGAATCAGGGCTGGACAGCAAGCAGTCCCACTTCAACCTAGAGACCACGGGAGTCTTCATCCCTCAGCCTCCTTTTCTGACTCAGAGTCACAAAGCTTCCAAGGTCCCAATCAGGGCCCAGCAAGAAAAGGTGTGAGGGTCACTAACCTAGAAAGCAGAGCTGGCCTTTTGAGCAGTTAGGAAATCCCTTTGCAAAATGTCATAAGATCCCATCCCCTGGTTCGTATATCTCACGTACGAGGGGAAGCTCACTACTTCAAGAAGCCCTAAAGAGAAGAACCACTGTGTATCTAAGAATCGTACTTTCACTGATACAGCTTCTGAGTATCAAAAGCTTCTGAGTATTTGTGAAAATTCTCGTTTTCAAATACCAGGCTTCAAAGTCAAATGCTAACATCCCCACTGTTCTTTCCTTCATTTCTCTAACGCAGCTTCAAGTTGTTGAGGTCACAGCACCAGGAGCTCGATCTCCAGATTCAGCAACTAAGTTGTGATAACTCTGGTCATGATTTGGCAAATTTTAAAGCCAGGATTCCAGATGCTCCCGTAGCAGAAGTCAAATCAGATTGTGCTCCTTGAAGAAGCAAACTGTTTTGCACCAATACATATGTGTTCACAGATGAGAAGGAAAAGTCAGCTGTCCCCTCTCAACAGAAGCTACAGGCTGAAAGCAAAAACGGCCTTGGCTTCAGCCTGAAGGTGTGTTTGTTAGGTTCATGCTCGGTTCTGCTTTCCACAATCTAAAGCTTCATCCAGCAGCAAAGGTGCTGAAACTGAGTGAGGCCCTACCTTGCTCACCTGGCAACGGCTGGTTGATAGACTGTGGAAGAAATCCCAGAGGAGAGCTGTGGAATCTGACATAGCAGTGGCGCACTGGCTGGGCCCGGCCACCAGGCTGGGGTGACTGCAGAGCACCATGCCTGGACCAGTCAGGTCCTGCAATGCCACTGAGCAAAGAGCACACGGCTGATGTGCTTGTGCAGGAAAAAAACCCTCTCCCTGTCGCAGCATATGCGTCTAAAGGCAGATCCATATGCAGAATACGGATGGACACAGTTCACACACCCCCAGCGGTCATGGAATTTTCCTTGTAAAGGAAGGAAAACAGATCATCTTTAAGAAAAGAAGGGCTGCGTGGATCAAGAAACAGACAAGATGCTGGGAAACTGATTTTGAATCTGGCTATATTTTAGAGTCTCTAGCTGACAATCAGGCACAGGATCGCCGAGAATTGCCAATCAGCTTGTTCAAATAAGACCTGTTTCTACATTAAAAAATATCCAGCCATTTATTTCCTATTTTTGCAAACATTTATTTATTAATGATAATATCAAGTATCAAGCAGCAAGCTGGATGCTGAAATACAGCAGTGCAAAAGGTAAACACTATCTCTCCCTCACGGAGTTTAAATTTATGGTCAGGAAGACAGACACTGAACAAGGAACGTAATTCCAGTTGTGAAAGAGATTAACACAAGGGAGGAAGAAAACAAACTACCTATAATACGGTGGGGCTACTAGCAAGATACATTTCAGTTATTTGTAAACATACTGAGCTCTTGTTTCCGCATGTGTGTCAAGAACTTCCCTGGTGGCACAGTGGTTAAGAATCCGCCTGCCAATGCAGGGGACACGGGTTCGACCCCTGGTCCGGGAAGATCCCACATGCCGCGGAGCAGCTAAGCCCATGCGCTACAACTACTGAGCCTGCGCTCTAGAGCCCGCAAGCTACAACTACTGGGCCCGTGTGCCACAACTACTGAAGCTCGCGCAGCTAGAGCCTGTGGTCCGCAACGGGAGAAGCCACCGCAATGAGAGGCCCACACACCACCACGAAGAGTAGCTCCTGCTCGCCACAACTAAAGAAAGCGCATGCGCATCAACAAAGACCCAATGCAGCCAAAAATAAATAAATAAATTTTAAAAAGAAAGAAAGCAACTCCAAACGTTTACAAAGAATACAGAGACACTCAGCTTGCCTGAGTCTACGTTTGTTTCAAGGTTCTCATCAGACTCACCAAATCCTGGAAAACCAAGGTGTGAGGTCATCTTAGCATTTAGGGCTGTGCAGAGACGGACTTGTTGGCAGGATTTAATGACTGGCCAGGTTTGCACTCCTCAGATGCCCCACTCCACCCTGCCCACTGTGCCCTGCTGATCTTACAAAACACCCTTTCCATCATGTCATCCCCTAATTTGAAGATCCACAATGATTCCCTCTGGGAACAAGTTCAAACTCCTCTGACAAAGGGACTAGATGGGGAGATCAGAAGACAGAGCAGACACAGCACACATGGCCATCCCGAAGGCACCTCCCAGTCTCCTGGGGCATCCCAGGAAATAGAGGGGCCATGCCAGAGCCACGAGTTGACACTGCCACATTCTAATTCCCCCTCAGCCTCATCCCGGAGGGAAGGGCCTGGCCCTGCAGCTGGAGGGAGCAAGTTGGGCCAAATGTGCAGAAGAGAAACCAAGAGCAGGTGTATTGGTTGAAAAAAAAAAATCAGGACCCAGAAAGGTTTTGGGTTTGTGTGGCCGATGAGATCAAACGACATTACCTTTGCAATAGAACATGCTGGATAGCCACAGGGGTGACACGTGGGGCCCAGACCAGGGCAGGGTGAGGGTGGAAAGGAGACACGAGCAATGGAAAACCACTCAAAATTAAAGAATCGCCTTCATCCTGGAGACCAAAGAGCCCTGTGGATCGAACAGAACCAATCCAAGGAGTTTGGGGCCAACTCACGCATGTTCTGGGTGGGCCCCAGAATCAAAGGAATCAAATCCAGGTGTTTCTGTGAAAAGAGTGCCCTGAGCCAGGTGAAGGAGGGCGGCTGGGAACCCAGCACCTGGACCCAGAGTTTAAGGCCAGGACAGACCAGGTGTGGAGTGTGGGGGGGGCAGGGGAGGGCACGAGTGAGCTTGAAGGAGAGTCAAGATTTAACTGGGAGAGGACCTCCTGGAGAGGAAGCAGCCGGACTAGCCCGGGAGGTTCAGGGTGGACTCAGGAGGGACCTGAGGAGGGACATACATACTTCATGGGAGCTGAACAGGATGGAACACCAGGCTTTGCAAGACACAGAGGAATTCCCTGAAGCAAAGTCCGGGAAGGAGCCCAGTAGGAGCCGGGAGCCAGACAGGCCCCTATCAGATGGCTGAGGTCAGTTCCAGGAGGAGCTGGCGAGACCCCAAAGGCCAAATGAACACGCAGATGGGTGGGCTGGGGCCTGGCACCACAGTGAGATGGAACAAACACGTGCACCCATAAGCGTGTGTGCACTTGCGTGTGCATTTACACAGTGTTCCCTTCTGAATGGGAACAACGGAGGTGCAGGAACACCTGCAGGGCACATGTGGGGAAGCAAGGTGCAGGCACAGTTGGCTGGAGACGCTTCCTTTGACAGAGGCTGATTGCAACGGGTTCTGAGCTTTCCAAAGACTCACAAGCACCTGAGTCGTGTCAGATGGACCCTCGGCCTCCACTCATCTCCAGCCTCTTCAGGATGAGTGGGTCATCCTGGACCCTCTTCTCTGTACTCAGGGCGGGGCCTTCTCTTAAACAGTCCACCCTGACAACAGCCCAAGCATCATCGGTGACCTCACCTTTCTTTCCCAGTCATTAGGAGGACTTAACTGTTGCTTTGCAAGAATGCCTTTACATGCTGAAGACCTTTTAAGTTGTTAGACGGCAGAATGGGTGCCCTCTGTGTCCACAGTCAGTGCTACGGG
Organism: Orcinus orca; assembly: GCF_937001465.1. Classification (NCBI taxonomy): domain Eukaryota; kingdom Metazoa; phylum Chordata; class Mammalia; order Artiodactyla; family Delphinidae; genus Orcinus; species Orcinus orca. Next base: position 50,083,850 of record NC_064573.1, read on the forward strand.
GTCTGCAGCACAAAGGCTAGAGATGGACGATAAGAAGCCAAGCCCCGCCCCGGGAGGTGACCTCCTCTCCCCAGCTCCCCGGTCTTGAAGGGCTGAGATGTCAACGGGAGCTAATTTCATCAGAACGGCAGAGTCAGGTGGGGCTGGTTACTTCTCCGCTGGCATTTCACTGAAACTTTCAGAGGCTGCCTTGCAGCATAATCGCTCCCCTGAGTTTCTCCCTTGGTTTCCAGCTTGACCTTTCCCTGTTCCGAAGGGCCGTCAGTAGAAATGGATTCTGACAGCTCGGAAACAGCATGCAATTGTTTATAGCAGATTCGGGGTGGATGGGGTTTCATCCGTCTTTATTTTCTGCTTTTTCCGATTAACCATGGCCCACGCTCTGTCGCAGCTTATGGAAACGAAGACTAATCGTCCCTTGTCTTTCCAGCTTCAAGCATCGGCCTCCCTTTTCCTAACGAGGGGCCAAAATGATCTCACTCCTCTCCGGAAGCCTTTTTAAAACGCCTTGCTTCTCCTTGCCTGCCGAGGTTTATTCCCTTTATTGAAAGCTGATGGGGGTTGGGCACAGCTGAATCGCTGGCCTCACAAGGGGCTTATAGGGTAAGGAATGCCCCAGGGGCGACCAAATCTTAGTTCAAAAGAAAACTCAGAATCTGCTTCACCTGCCTTTCATCCAAATGCCACCATCTTCCTAAGGCACAGTGCGGTGCCACCTGCTCTGCGAAGCTACCTCTGACATTTTCTGAATTCCTACAACATTTCGTATCTTTACTGTATTACGTGGAAATTTTGATATCTAGATACTTGTAGAATGATTGATTTTATTCTTATTACACCCTGTATCTCCAACCTGACTGCAAATACCTTGAAGAGATAACTATGTCTTCCCTTCTCTGAAACCCCCTCAGTGACTGGCACATTACCTGGTCATAGTAGGTGCTCAATAAATCCTTAAGTACAGCATGAACAACTGTCTGTAGCTACAGCCGGCACACAAAGGGCAAGGATGGATCTTAACTCCAGGGAGTCAGATTAACACTGCTCTGAGGGACTATTCTGAGACCCCTCACCAAACCAGCAGAGGCCCAAACCGTATCAGGAATGAGGTCCAAATGAAAGCTGGGAGGGATCTCTGAGATCACCAGATCACCTGTGGTCAAACTTCTTCTGCGCAGCAGAATGTTTTTTTTTCAAACTAAATCTTATATCAAGTCTCCATATATGAAACAGATTAGAATAATTATAAATTTAATAAGTAACTTTTTTATATTCAAATGTATAACTCAATCACTATTAGAACAGTGAAGCTATTTTGCTGTACAAGCAAATCTGAAGTTATGGTGACATTTCTAGTCTGAGGTCAATCTCAGCATCTAGCTTATTTCTTTTGGTCTTGGTTGTACAGTATGGAGATAATCCCAATTGATACAGATAGGTAGGTGCCTACGGTAACCGTTTTTAAATGTCTCAGGACCCACTTCAATTAAATAGATGTGGCAGGTGAAGCTTAGCTGCACAGAATCGACTGACTGTGGCAACATGTTAATTAATGCAAAATTAATGTATTGACAATCACCAGCATGATAGCTATGAACACTACTGAGTTTGTACTTTTCCACAGTTTTACAAACACTTTATATATGTATATAAGTGTGTAACATACACACATATAAATTATACCTCAAAATGTTAAACACAGAATCACCCCATATGACTGGCAATTCCATTCCTAGACATAATCCAAGAGACATGAAGGTTATACTCACACAAAAAGTCGTACATGAATGTTCACAGCAGCATTATTTACAATAGCCAAGATGTGAAAACAACCTAAATTTCATCGACTGATGAATGGATAATAAAATGCAATATTCTTCAGCCATAAAGAGGAATGAAGTACTGATACATGCTATAAAACGGATGACCCTTGAAAACATTACGCAAAGTGAAAGAGGGAGTCACCAAAGGCCACGTGGTGTATGATTCCAATTATATGAACTCCATAGAGGCAGAAAGTAGATTAGGGGTTGCCTAGGGTTGGGTGGGGGGAGCGGGAAGAATGGGGAGTGATTGCTAATGGCCACAGGGTTTCTTTTTAGGGTGATGAAAATGCTCTAAAATTAGAGAGTACTGATGGTTGCACAACTTTGCGAATATACTAAAAACTGCCGAATAGTACACTTTAAATGAAGACTGTATGAATTATCTCAATCAAGCTGTTAAAGTGATACAGAAAATCTATATGTGTGGGAAACTACATTCTGAGAAAAAAACAGAGTCAAAATGAATCCACTGTTTGTGGAATTCCTTAAAGCCCTCGCTGAGTTCCTTAGTGCTCTACTGAGATAATACGATTCTGAAAACTATGCACTTTCACCAGGGCCTCGTTTTCTCCCCCATCTCCTATGGGCATCTCCAGCTCAGCATCACCAACACTGCTGACAGACAACACGTCCGTCCCCTTTCTCCCTGCATCCTTGCAGGGCAAAAAGGGACCTCCTTACTGCACACATCAAGGTGGCATATTTGTTTGGAGTCTGGGACTTCGGCTTCCTTAACTTCCCATTTCCCTCACCTCTGGTGCAAGACACACTTGCAAACGACTCCCTTTTTATTAAAGGCTCATCCTGTTTTCTAGAGAGGAGAGAGCCTGGGAGCAACTTCAGGCCTCCAAGAAGCAAGAAGCAAGACAATACACCCTCTGAGGTGCTTCTGTCAGCGTCTGGGTAGGTAGTTTAATTTTTTAACAGCTCGTTTGGAGCCCTTTGAAAATATATTATTAGCACATTGGCCTCACCATATACCTAATTTAGCAACCATGGTTCTAATTACCAGGCTGTTCAGGAAGGGTTTCCAAAGTGAGTTTGCAGCCTGAGCGCGGTGCGGAAAACCACATGAATATTTACTTAGATGTTCCGTGGATTCAACTTATTGGATACTCTGGCGAAAGTCTAACCCAGAAGTCTGAGTAGCCCGTTATGCCAGGGCTTTGGTGTGATACCACGTGGTTATTATGGAAAATAATATATTCTTTTTTAATAGAAAAATATTTTATTGAGGTATAGTTGATTTACAATATTATATTAGTTTCAGGTGTACAACACAGAGCTTCAATATTTTTATAGATTATGCTCCATTTAAAGTTATTATAAAATATTGGCTATATTCCCTGTGCTGTACAATATATCCTGGTAACTTACTTATTTTATACATGATAGTTTGTCTCTTAATTCCCTACCCCTATCGTGCCCCTCTGTCTTCCCCTGTTTCCCAACAGTAACCATTAGTTTGTTCTCTGTACCTGGGAGTTTGTTTCTGTTTTGTGATATTCATTTGTTTGTTTTATTTTTAGGTTCCACATATAAGTGATATCATACAGTATTTGTCTTTCTCTGTCTGACTTACTTCACTCAGCACAATACCCCGCAGGTCCATCCATGTTGTTGCAAATGACAAAATTTCATTGTCTTTTGTGGCTGAGTAGTGTTCCATTGTACATATATACTCACAAATAATATATTCTTAAAAACTTCCAAGGTGGGTGATATACCATTTCCAACCAACGTTTTCACAAAGCAACGACTAAAATCAATGCAATCAGCTGCCATTTTATTTTCCTAAGGATGCTCAGTGGCGTCATTCTTTAGGGCAGGATCCTTAAACTGGGGTCTCTGGACCTCTTAGGGGTTCTGTGCACCTTTAAAATCAGATGTAAAGTATGTGTGTGTGTGTGTGTGTGTGTGTGTGTCTGTGTGTCCATTTTCTCTCTTTTCTAAAAGAGAATCTATGAGATCCCAAGAGAAGATTAGAAACCACTGTTATCAGGCAAAGAATGATGCTACCAGGGGTAGCAGGGGTGACAGGGCAGAGTCCTAGATCCAGTTCTGTCTCTATTACGTGACTTTAAGCAAGATGTCACTGTCACCATTCTCAGTGTCATCAGCAGAGATAGAAATATTCACAGTCCTAGGTATTGGGGATGCAGAGAAGAGTAAAGAAACGTAAGACTCGGTTCCTGTTCTGGGTGTCATGACCTAGTATGCAGACAGGGCAAACACAGCTCGGAAGCTTGTAGACTTTGGTCAAATACTCACAGGCCAGAGCTTGGAATGCAGGTGAGCTCTGAGCTGTGCCCCACTTGGCAGGGAGGCAAGGCTGAAGGGATCGTGGGGAACCAGAGCTCCACTGAGGGTGCGTGTAGAAGTGAGTCTCTGTGGAGCCTTTGGCTCTGCTCAATGGGGGTCAAGCCCAGGTGGCTAGGGTTCCACTGGGTGGCAGGAATCTTGGAAAAAGCTGAGGGATGACAGTCAAAGCAACACCAAAGCAGAGATAAGGGCCTTCTTTGAAAATTGGGTAGATTCCTAAAGATTGCAGGAGAAATAATAACACTTTGATATATCGAAAGGAGAGAAAAGTGAAACAGAAGGACTTTGTAAACCTTTACCAAGAGATGGGGGCATGAATCAAGATATGCAGGGCAGAGGAGAAGACTGCACATATACTCTGGGAAGGTCCAACACATGTGAAACTGCCCCTCTACCACCTGGAACAAAGCTCGCCTGAACTACCAACTGTTGTGCATTCGAACGTCCATCCACCATTTACTAACTACCCACGACAAGGTGCTGGGGGATCAAGAATGCATAGAGCTCAGTCCCTGCCTTCAAGGACAACCTGATGGGGAGACACCTTCAGAGAGATGATTAAAAAGGAGAGTGCACGGATGGATGTGTTGTGGGAGCAACGAGGAGACTCGGGGAAGGCTCCCAGGGTGCCAGTGCTGGGACGGACCTTGGCGACCACTCATCCAGGTGAGGAGACCACGCATGGCCCAGCTGCACAGGTCACGTGTTAGCAAAGCCCCAGTTATGTACCACACCACCTGGCTCATCTCCAAAGGCAAGAGCAACCTCTGCCCTTCTTTGCCACCAAAACGTATCAAGGTTAAGAAGGCGGTCTTCACTGTTTCTCTACAACGCAGAGCAGCCCCTCAAACCGATCCCTGCTCAGCCTGGGAGATTTTGTTCCTGGATTTCAACGCGTGTCCTTTGAAACTGAAGCTCGTCAAGCGTCAGAACAGCCAAGGCGCACTCGGAGGCGGGACTGGGCCTATTACATTGGCGCCAAGATTTAATGCCTCGTAATCATCAAGAGCCCTTTCCCAGGGTCATAAAAACCCAGCAGTCTGGCTTCTGCAGTTAGACTAATAAAAAGCACAATGGGCATAAAGGGACCCAAGGCCCGTCCACATGCCACCCGAGAAGCCTTGGTTATGTGGTCCTGGAACCCAGAAACACCCCTACTGCCCACCCTGCCAGAGGCCATAGAGAAGGTGTGGAAGAAGGCTGATGTCCATCCTGTACGCCTGAGACAGCACCTCCAACAGCACCCAGGCTCTCGGAAAGGACATCAGACCAGACTGAAAGGCGGCAGGCCCTCGTCACCTGTTTCTCCATCATTCTGCGAACATTACATCCCAAGCACTCTAACGGCTTTATAGATATCTTTTTTTTAACATCTTTATTGGAGTATAATTGCTTTACACTGGTGTGTTAGTTTCTGCAGTATAACAAAGTGAATCAGCTATACATTATACATATATCCCCATCTCCCCTCCCTCTTGCGCCTGCCTCCCACCCTCCCTCCCTATCCCACCCCTCTAGTGGGACATAAAACACCGAGCTGATCTCCCTGTGCTATGCGGCTGCTTCCCACTAGCTATCTATTTTACGTTTGGTAGTGTATATATGTCCATGCCACTCTCTCACTTCGTCTCAGCTTACCCTTCCCCCTCCCTGTGTCCTCAAGTCCATTCACTACGTTTTATAGACATCTTTGTGTTTAATTCTCACAACGCCCCTGCAAGGTGAGTACTATTCTGACTCCCATTTCACAGCTGGAGAAACTGAGGTTCCAACATGGTATGTAACTTGCCCAAGGCCCCAGAGCCGGGAGGCGGTAGATAAGGAACAGGGCAACTTCCATACTGAACACTCTGAGGTGGCACTTCGCAAAGGAGAATCATTCTTGGATCTCTTCCAGAACTAGCAGCTCACAACATTATGGAGGAAGGAGTGGGCTGTCTTCCACAGGAGAGCTGGGAGGGATGGAGGGCTGCTCAGGGATCCCTCCTTCCCACGGGGCTGGCTGTCCTATCAGGGCCACCATCAAGCCCAGGCAGGAGCCACCTGCCCCGCAGCTGCCTGTGACTCCACGGTGGCTGGCTCTAATTAGGGGAAACCAACAGGTTTCAAAGGAGTCTCTGGAGAGCCTCTGCAGGTCACAGGCCGCTTTAAACCCCCTCATGTACTTATCTGAGCAACAGGACATCTGCCCCCATGGTCCTTTCAAATTCTGATGAGTTCTCCAGACCTTTGTTTCAAAAGAAGTGAAGCTCTAACAGTTTCTGCTAGGTTTGAAAGAAAGCTCTTTTACTTCCAAGTGAAAGCTATTTTGCCAAAGAAATAAGGCAGCTTTACCCAACTAGGTTGGAACGGTGGGTTCAAAAAAAAAATTAACTTTGGAACCTTGGACTGGGTGTAGGGGAAGCTTCACTCTTGGAACTCTAAGGCCCCATTCACATTAGAAATAACTGAGTTTTTCTCACAGACTAGGCTTTTTTTTTGGCCATGCCACACAATGCATGTGGGGATCTTAGTTCCCTGACCAGGGATTGAACCAGTGTCCCCTGCAGTGGAAGCGCTTAGTCCTAACCACTGGACCGCCAGGGAAGTCCCCTCACAGACTAGGCTTAATGTGTTTAATCATTAGGTCAGGGCTTCAGGTGGCTGGAGCCTCGTGGAGATCCCGTATCGTGGGCACCTGTTGTGGGAGCCCTCTGGTACAGGTGAGGGCCTCATCACAGGGTGCGTGGAGAGGCTGGGGGCTGGGGGGCTCTTCTTCCAGGCTCAACTGTCAGCCCCATCTTGGACACAGCTTTGCTCTGTGCCCTGATTTCTTCCCCCCCCACTAAAAAAATTTTTTATTGTGGTAATATATATATAACAAAATTTACCATTTGAACTATCTTTTAGTGTACAATTTAGTGGTGTTAAATGCATTCACACTGTTGTACAACCATGACAACCCTCCAACTTAAACTCTGCACTCATTAAACACTCACTCTCTTTCCCCCCTCCCCCCCGGAAACCACCATTCTCCGTTGTGTCTCTGTGGATTTGCCTCTTCCAGGTACTTCATCTAAGTGGAATCATACAGTATTTGTCCTTTTTCACTGAGCATAATAATTCATCCGTTGCATGTGCCAGAATTTCCTTCCTTTGAATAGGAGTACAGACCACATTTTGTTGAGTTTCGTCCATTGACGGACACTTGGGTTGCTTCCAAATTTTGGCTATTGTGAATAATGCTGCTATGAACATGGGTGGGCAAATATCTGTTCCAGTTCTGTGCCTGGATTTTTTGGGTGTGTTTTTTTGAACTCTGAAAGGGCAAACTGGCATCAGTCCCATCAGATGCCCCAGGGGTTGCCCCCTGGGTGGCCTGGAGGCGCCTCAGGTGTGAAAAGAAAGGAGGCGGTCCTGGGAGCTGCCCACACAGAGGTGTCACCCAGAAGGCTGCCAGCCTAGCTCCGGTGTTTATGGGAGTCGGTCTGTTGTTTTTAAGCATGGGAATGAACGGAAGGGCACAAGCCCCTGCGTGCCCGTCTCCTTCCCCACCTCAAACACACCCTTCCCTCCATGGAGGCAAAGCTGCCCACTGAGCCCCCCAGGGCACACGTGGGCAGCTGGAGCCCTGGTGTGGAGCAGCCCCTTCCCCCCTTCCGTCTCTCTTGCCCCCTCTGCAGACGGAGACCCCTCCTTGCTCCCGTGGCATCCTGGACATGGCTCTGTCATCGCAGCCCTGAGCCGTCCTGGTGGATTTTCCTGTCCGGCTCCCCTAGGTGACTCAGGGCTCCCTAAGTCCAGGACTGACTCATATTAGGTGCATAATAAATACCTGTTGAATGTTGGAACAAGCCAAAATAAACAGCTCCTCAAAACCCCCAAAACAGCCCCAAATGGACACTACACGAATTATAACCGACAGCATCTACCCAATGTGAGTTGCCTAAGGATGGCACCTTGCTAGCCTTCTAAAGTGTATTTTGAATGAGCTAATACAACTGCAAAAAAAAAAAGAGACAGCTGGTAAATAACACAGACCCTGAACTTCCAAACAACTTCTTGAAAAAACTGGCCTGCAGCTGGACCATCCGGAGCCCGAGGATTCTCAGTGGGGGCGGTAGGGGCCGTCCCAGGCTCTGTCTGTTCTGCAGCCCCTTTTCCAGACATGTGAGGGGAAAGATCCAGGAAGTGTCCCAAAGAAGGCTGGAAAGTTTTTGTTTTTTAAGTGGAAAAAAAAAATAGATGTGGAATTGAAATTACCATTAAGCAAACATAAAAATATGAAAGCACGCTCCCAGGAGATTAGGGAAAATAATTTCCGCTGGTAGTGATCTTGAGATTAGTTTTGTCGAGTGAATCAAGCACCAGGCAGTGAGCAAGGGAATCTGGCTTCTATTTCTAGCTTCCCGCGCCCTGGTTCAGTCATTCAGAAATAACTTCTACTCCTTGCTTTTTCTACTTTAAAACAAGGGAAATGCCACCCTTCCTCCTCTGTCAGCAAAGAAATTGTGCTCCACAGAGAACGCGCAGGATGCCCGGACTTCTGACACCACGGAGAGAATTCAATAAGCTCCCAGAAAAGCAGCCACCGACAGACATGTGCAGGATGCGATTTAATGACAAGAGGGGGTGTTCGTAATGTATTACTGAGCGAAAAAAGGAAACTTGCCAAAGTGGTATGTGCAGTTTGTTCTCTAGTATTAAAAAAGAGAGAATATATATCCACACCATAACCGACGTTAACTGACAGATTCTAACGCACCCATATCCACGCATGCCCTTCACCACAACATGAACTGGTCATTTCTAGGTTTACGGGTGATTTAAATTTGTTTTTTTCTAAATGCTTCACAAAGGTATTCCTTTTTGTTATCAGGGGAAAAATACATAGTTTTTAAGAAACATGTATTCATGTTATACACAGAGACATAAATATGTATGTGTGTGTCTGTGCACTGTGTATTCTGGGTGGTAGTAAAGAATCAACTGGCACCATTATTGAAGAAAATAGGTGGACGGGCAAGAAATAAAAGGTTGATAAGAAACGCCTTTGGATTAAGTGATTTCTTGGCCAGCTGCTTGCACACACATCAAAAAATCCCTAGAATTGCTTCTTTCCAGCAGACAGGAAATCACTCATTTCCCCTGAAATGTGAACTTTCAGGCACCAGGTCTGATGAGGAATCATTGCATTCAAACCAACCTTCCCTTTCCTTTTGTAAATCACCTCTAATGAGAGCTTGCTTCTAGACAGGCGGGGAATGAAGAGCAAAATCTTTAGAGTGATGTACACCCATGTTCAAAGCAGTATTAGTCACAATAGCCAAAAGGTGGAAACAACCCAAGTGTCCATGAACGGAAGAATGGATAAACAAAATGTGGTGTATATATATATATATATATATATATATATATACGATGGAATATTATCCAGCCTTAAAAAGGAAGGAAACTCTTGACACGTGCTACAACATAGATGAACCTTAAGGATTTTATGCTAAGTGAAATAAGCCAGTTATGAAAGGACAAATACTACATGATTCCACTTACATGGGGCACCTAGAGTAGTCAAATTCATAAAGACACAAAGTAGAATGTGTCCTGGTGGTGTCCAGGAGCTGGGGAGAGGGAGTAGTAGGGAGTTATTGTTTAATGGGCATAGATTGACAGTTTTGCAAAATGAAAAGAGTTCTGGAGGTTAACTGCAAAACAATGTGAATGTTTAACACTACTGAACTGTACACTTAAAAATGGATAAGAGGGTAAATTTATGGTGGGTTTACACTCTACCCGGTTTGGTTTATGAATGCAGGGAGCAATTTCTGGCACGCAGAAATCCCTCTTTTCCTGGGTGGAAGAAAGATAGAACCCGACCCTAGGAGTAAGTGCACCAAAATGTTAGCAGTGATGGGATTACACATGGTTGTACTGGTTACTTTTTAACTGTCATTCTTTTTTTTTTTTTTTTTTGGTTGGTTTGGGTCTTTGTTGCTGCGTGCGGGCTTTTTCTAGTTGCGGTGAGCGGGGGCTACTCTTCGTTATGGTGAGCGGGCTTCTCACTGCAGTGGCTTCTCTTGTAGAGCATGGGCTCTAGCGGCGCGGGCTTCAGTAGTTGTGGCGCATGGGCTTAGTTGCTCCATGGCATGTGGGATCTTCCTGGACCAGGGCTCGAACCCGTGTCCCCTGCATTGGCAGGCAGGTTCTTAACCACTGCACCACCAAGGAAGCCCTGTCAGTCTTCTTTTTTTTTTTTTTTTTTTTTTTGCGGTACGCGGGCCTCTCACTGTTGTGGCCTCTCCCGTTGCAGAGCACAGGCTCCGGACGCGCAGGCTCAGCGGCCATGGCTCACGGGCCCAGCCGCTCCACGGCATGTGGGATCCTCCCGGACCGGAGCATGAACCCGTGTCCCCTGCATCGGCAGGCGGACCCTCAACCACTGTACCACCAGGGAAGGCCCCTGTCATTCATTTTTAACACAACTTTAGAGACAACTTTTCTGAAACACAGATTTCCAAAAAGCACCACTAACGTGTTTTAGGAGAAAGTATGAAGGTAAAGTGAGAGTTGGTGGTTTATTGATTGATTGACTGGTTTGTTTTAATGTTCAAAGCAGGATCTTTATCACAGTCCACAGTCCAGTTCGAATTTACAAGGGGCCTCCACTGACAAGGGGGTCTCAGGATGAAGTCCAAACCGGACATATGGCCCCTACAGAGAACATTTGGCGGGCGGGGGGGATGCGCATGCCCACCTCTCCCCCACACACGTTGGGCCTTCTGTTTTAATGGTGTCAGACAACAGATGTGCTCGAGGTCCCTCCTGGAAGGGCCCGCTGGACAGACGGACAGGCCACAAAGGCATCACACATGACAGCACAGGGCAGCACAGCCGTCCACAGCTCCACACACCGTGCACCTGGCATTGCACCTGGGGCAGAGGGTCTTGCAAAAGAAAACTGGAGGACAACTCTGCCTCTGTCTCTTCTCATTTCTCAGTTTCTCTCTAGTAACCCACCCCCTATCCAAACAGCTATCTGAGAATCAACACATCTTTTTGAAAGTCCTCACTTGGGAGAATCTCCTTTTATTTAGATAATTTCCGAGTAGCCACAGACAAGAATTACCTGACAATTCTCTGGAGACAAGAATCCTAGCACCTGGTGAGGCCATTTAAACGGGCGTAACTTACAATGAGTTGAAAAAACCAGTCAAACCTTTATCATTTTCTCTACCTAGATTTTTAGGATGAGACAAAAATGGGGAAAAAAATCATAAATTCTTCTGAGAATAGAAAGAGTCTTTGGAACAGCAGACCAATTCTAATCTCGCTAGGAGCAACTAACTTTTTGTCTGTGCATGTGTTTTAATTATTTATTTTTAAACGTCAACAGATGTCTTTTATAAGCTCACACGGCCAGGATCATCTGACCGGAATCTATTTAGCAGGCTATCTTGCACTGACGCCTTTCGCTGAATAAACACTGACATGGAAGAAAGAATCACTTGTTCACTGATAAAAGTGTATACGATAGAAAAAAACCATCTAGGGTAAAAGGTCTACTTGAAACGTGTCACAAAATACTTGCTTATAGGAAAGGTGCCCTTTCCCCTTAAGGAAATAGGAGTTTTCTTTCTCTTTAAAAAAATTTTACTGAAGTATAGTTGATTCACAATGCTGTGTTAATTTTTGCTGTACAGCAAAGTGATTCAGTTATATATATTCTTTTTCATATTCTTTTCCATTATGGTTTATCACAGGATACTGAATATAATAGTTCCCTGTGCTATACAATACGACCTTGCTGTTTATCCATCCGATATATACTAGTTTGCATCTGCTAATCCCAAACTCCCAATCCTTCCCTCCCACAACCCCCTTCTCCTTGGCAACCACAAGTCTGTTCTCTATGTCTGTGAGTCTGTTTCTGTTTCATAGATATGTTCGTTTGTGTCATGTTTCAGATTCCACATATAAGTGATATCATATGGTATCTGTCTTTCTCTTGCTGACTTACTTCACTTAGTATGATAATCTCTAGGTCCATCCATGTAGCTGCAAATAGCATTATTTCAGTCTTTTTAATGGCTGAGTAATATTCCTGTGTGTGTGTGTGTGTGTGTGTGTGTGTGTGTGTGTAAGTGTATGTGTATCACATCTTCCTTATCCATTCATCTGTCAATGGACATTTAGGTTGTTTCCATATCTTGGCGGTTGTAAATAGTGCTGCTATGAACACAGGGGTGCCTGTATCTTTCTGAATGATGGTTTTGTCTGGGTATATGCTCAGGAGTGGGATTGCTGGGTCGTATGGCAACTCTATTTTTAGTTTTTTGAGGAACCTCAAAATAGAAGTTTTCTAACAAGAGAACTCTGGCGAGCTTATGTTATAAAGGCAAGCAGGTGGGACTTCCCTGGCGGTCCAGTGGTTGTGATTTCGCCTTCCAATGCAGGGGGTGCGGGTTCAATCCCTGGTTGGGGAGCTGGGATCCTACATGCCTCTGGGCCAAAGTACCAAAGCATAAAACAGAAGCAATATTGTAACAAATTCAATAAAGACTTTAAAGATGGTCCACATCAAAAAAAAAATCTTTAAAAAAATAAAATAAAGGCAAGCAGGTTAGGCAAGAGCAAAGTGTAATATTAGATACAAACACAAACATGAATTTAGCTCTGCAATTTTTTATAAGCAAATAACAGAAAGTCCCACCTCACGCCCCAGGGCTGGAAGTTCCAAACTCTGTTTCTAGAAAGCAAACAGAAATTTCCTACATTGCTCTCATAGTCTGCTGCTCTATGTCCTTGTTCCTAATTGAAGCGTCCCCCCGCAAAAGATTAATTTTGTGCCACTCAACTGTGAGACCCGGGTCTGTGGAGGGAGGGAAGAAATGCAGAAAGTAACCTGACTGCCCAAGAGTGGGGCTTCCAGAGAGAAAAAAAGAATCAATCGATTCCCAAATCACTACCATACCGTAATTACCCAGATGTGGAAATAATGTTACATCCTTTGTTTTTACCTTCTGCTGGTGACATGAAAGGCATTACCAAGGAGATGGGTGGGCTGCCTGGGGTCTGGTTAGAAAGGTACGTGTCTGATGGGTCCTGGGATGGTCTCCCCATTCCTGTGGGACACAGGACTGCTTTTGACTAACATCTGTACCAGTTGCTGAGTCGCAGAAGGAAGGGGAGGAAAACTCTGGCAGTTTTAAATACACTTGATTAGCTGTAAAGATGGAGGTTCTGGGGGGACACAGAAATTTGCTCTTTACATGCCTTAATTATGCTCTCCCCTTGTGACATCTCATGTTCTTGTCTTCTACCACTTGAATGTTCACAGTCAGGGACTATTAAAACCCAGCAGATGCCCGCTAATATCTGCTCGTCTGATTAGCTGTCCACTCATCAAAAATGGCAGGGACTTGACAAAAGTCTTTAATCTGCTGACTGCTGACAGTCAAACTGGATACAGAAAGCTCTAAAACAGATTTTCCAGGTCTGAACTACATAACCCAAATGGAGCAAAAGGACTGGAAAATCGCAAAATCTCCTCTTGGCTCTGGGCCGTGCAATTACAACCATCCTTTCCTATTTGCCTAATTTAAGAGCCATCGCTGATGACCGGACACTCATTTTCTGAGCACCTGTCAGCTAAATAATCATCATGGCTCATGCACAGAGGGTCTAAGGCAGGAGCAGGTCTAAGCACTGAATATGAATTACACAGAATTCTCACATTAACCACACACACACTTGGTGTTAATACAGTATTTTACAAACGAGGAAACCAAAAGCCAGAAAAGGCTTTATTTAGAAATTGCCCGAAGTCATGCAGGTAGGGAGTAGCAAAGCCAGGATTCAAACCTAGGTCTGGCTGCAGAATTTACATTCTTAGTCACCTTTATCTGATTAAATCACAGAGAAATCATTAGGAAGATAACTTTTTCAACCGTATTAAACTGTGATGTCAGCATTCAAATTCTGCTGTTTAAAGCACTCATCCTATCTTGTAACTGTGCCTGCACGGCAGAGTGGGAAGAAAATGGCCAGGAAGTCAGACTCCACTTTCTGCTGGGACCCCCGAGTCAAGTCTGCTCTCTGGTTCTTGGTTTCCTCATCAATACAGGGAAGACAAAAACGCCAGCCTTTTCCCAATCAAGGGTGTGATCAGGAATAAATATGAGAATGGATGGGGCAGGCCTCTGTAAAACAGAAAATGGACCCCCCCGGCCCCCAAGACAGGCCATCTTTAGGAAGCCTCTAGCACACAGCACGTACTTACACCTGGACAAAGTACAGGCAAGTCTCATTATCTGCAGATTCTGTAGCTGCAAATTTGCCCTCTTGCTAATATACATCTGTATCCTTGCCACATTTTGTGCACTTTCGTGCTTGTTGTTGGTACTTCCGCTGTTTAAAATGGCCCCCAGGCCAAATGCTGTCTAGTATGTGACCAACGGGGAAAACCTGTGACAGAGAAGCATTGTCTAGACAAGAGTTACTGCTGGCCGTGAGTTCAATGCTAATGAATTAACAATATATATTAAATAAGGTATCTTCAAGCAGAGACACACGTAAAACCAGATTATACATTGACTGGATGATGAAAATGTGACCAGAGGCTGGCAGGGTACTTCCCTGGAGCAATGGTCCAGTGTTCAGTGTTTGCAGCTCACTCAGGGTTCACGGCCACTTGACAGAACATAGCTATGCACTACCACATAAGCTAAAAGTTTTATGATACAAATTCACTGTCTTGGAGTAGAGGCGGTTAACTTGGACGAAGCTGAACTCTAAAGAGGAAACGCTTAAGTACTTGGAGCTCAGTCTTGGCCCTCCCTGGGTCTCCATCCACAGCCCGTTAGCCTTTGGCCAATATTAGCCTCAGTGAGCAGGGTCGTGGGCTCTCCTTTCATTCCATGGCAGCCTCGCTGCTCTGGGCCTCTTCAAGGTCCCTCTCGTCCACCTGAATGTCCACGGCCCGGCTACTGTAGGAAACACCAAGGCCCGTCTGGGAGGCGTGGAGCCCCTCTGTTCTAGGTGACCCTACGCCACGCCACTCCTGTGATCCTCCCGCCATCCGGCTCTGACAGTCCCTTTTTCCAGGCTGAGCCTCCAAGAGAGATTCTCACCCAAGTCTGACAATGGCATCCAGGGTGAGGAGCCAGGATCTAGACTCATCTCTCCCTGTCAGGTCACCCGGGAGACTCTCCAACAACTTGAATGGGAAAATCAGCATATATTCTTACACAGAGGCACCTTTCAGAAAGCATTCAAGGAACGCAGCAGAGGTGTCAGGCTACTCAAGACTCATTTTATGAGTCATTCCAGCGCCAGCAAGGAAAACGGCCTGGAGGAGAAGGGAACGCTGCTGAGACCAAAGACTCAAAACGAAAAACCAACTTTTTTAAGCCACTAGGGGAAAATGTGCAAGTCACCCGATGAACCTGGGGTCCTGTGGAGACCACAAGAGGCCGGCTGCCCCAGATGCAGCGCTCTTCTGTTTCTCCTCTGACCTAAGGTTGAAGTAGAACAGAAATGAAGCTACTGGTTCTGGACATGGCTACACAGGCTGAATTAGCTCCCAGGGCAAGTGGGAGATGCCAATACTAATGTCACCTCGATTCCTTCTGCCAGGGTTATAATAAGAAACTGGAGACTTCCTCCCTTGGGCATCCTCTGTTAATTGCCATTTATAAAAGTTCTGTTGGCTGGGCCCGTAATACGCATTATATCCCCTTTGAAAAGAAAACGAAACTTCTAAAATATCAATCGTCATTCCAAATGGCACAGTGATTTGTTTTCCAACTCACACTCTCGGATTAGCTGGGGAGTCTGTCTGAAAGGCAGTCATCTGGTATCAATTTGTGACAATATAAAATCAAAGCTGAACTCCCATGTAAATACACTTTTGAAAAAAAATTCCAGATTTCATCAGCCAGCATGTATTTTACTCATTTCCTTATATTTCAGTCTTGACTGTTATTTTCCTGGCTCCAAAGAACTAAAGTTACATATAACAAACGTTGCACCTCTTAATAAAGCTCTACTGGCTAAATTCTTTTCAGCTCTGTGAAATACAGCTTTCAGGAAGGGTGTATCTAGATTGATGACTGGGTTGAAATATACCATTACCATCTCTTCCAATCTGCCTGGCCTCATCTGCTCACTTGTGTTTGCAGCAAACAGGGTCAGATAAAAAAGCTGGTTGAGTCACTCTATATACACATAGCAGCTCCCCGCTGACACATCCACAGTCAAACATGGGCTGGATAGGTAACTCACACAAACATATTCTTGGACAGTGCAAGTGTCAAGAAAACCAACTGGGGGCTTCCCTGGTGGCGCAGTGGTTGAGAGTCCATCTGCCGATGCGGGGGACACGGGTTCGTGTCCTGGTCTGGGAAGATCCCACATGCCGCGGAGCGGCTGGGCCCGTGAGCCATGGCTGCTGAGCCTGTGCGTCCAGAGCCTGTGCTCCACGAGGGAGAGGCCACAACAGTGAGAGGCCCGCGTACCACAAAAAAAAAAAAAAAAGAAAAGAAAGAAAACCAACTGGATCCTAAAACAGTACCTGCTTTTTGCTCAGGAAGGACACAAAACTTGTTTGGATAAAATGTTACACTTAATAAAGGCAATATAGCTCAGTGGCAGGAGTACGGTTCAGGGTTAGATATGATTCCAGCTCTGCCGAGCTCTACCTTGGAAAGAAAAGTAAACTCCCCAGAGTTCAATTCTCATCTACAGAGCGATGTCAGCCCCTACAGACATGCAGGGCACCAGCAGGGTGGCTGGGATATAATCATCACATCCGATATTTATCGAGAACTACCTGTGTGCCCAGAACTGCACAAAGTGCTTCAGAGAAATAATGAGATTTAATCCTGGCTGTCATGCTAGGAGATATCTGATTATTAATATTTCCCACTCTTTACACATGAGAACCGAGGCTCATGGAGTTTCCAGATGCTGCCTACCGTCTCACCCGGGGAAGCAGCAGATCTGGGATGTGATGCGATTTCCACATGGCTCTGCAGCTCGTAACATTAGTGTTCAATAAGCAGGCCATTATTATGAAAAACCACCTATAAAACGAGAAGAAGATACGATTGCTGCTGGAATGGTAAGACTGCATCCCAGCCTCACTGTGAACCACAGAGCAAACACAGAATCACTGGACAGTGCGTAGTGTTTAGTTACTGCAGCAGATTGCTACGCAGCTTTGCAAAGGTATCTTTTCTTTTTCTTGAGAACGTTATCTTTATCCTTCACACTCTAGATTACTCAGACTTCAACACCTGGCAATTATGCAAATACGCACAAGCTGAACCAGGAACAGTTTGAAAAAGATCTCATGATCTTACTCAAGAGTATTTTTTTTCTTTAATAAAAAGAAATTATATATCTTTAACTGAAATTAAATGAACAAAATCTGATCTGTTTTTTGAAACTGACATGTTCAACATTTACCTTAAAAGGTAGTATTAGACTTTTTAGACCAAAAGAGTTGGAAATGAGTATAAAACTTGAGATGATCTCTCTCAAGCAGAAAATGTACACATTCTCAGTCAAAAAGTTTTTTACGACCCTATATACATCACCCTGAGCTATGTGGAGAGTAAAGGCACAAGATTATGTGAAAAAAAGACAATGAGAAGAAACAGGGTCATCTTCAGGTCTGTATATTTTTCTTCTAGGGAGTTTCTTAAACGCACAGCATTGGTGCCAATACCCTCCTCTCTGTCACAGAGATGGCTCTGCCATCCAATCAGTCCACACGCTCAAAACCCGGTGGGAGGGTCTCCCTTGATGCCTCTGTCTCCCCCAGCTTCCACAGCCAGTCCATCGCCAAGTCCACTCTGCTGCATCCTAAATCTCTGTGGAATCCGCCCCCTTCTCCCCACCCCCATCACCACCACTCCAGCCCAAGTGGCCACCATCTCCTGCCTGGACTGCGGCGATAGACTGATTTCCTCCCACCTATGGCTTCCCTCCAAACACGCTGCTTGCCCTTCATCTACTTTCTCCACATCTCCCTGCTTCTTCCCACCAGAGACCCTGCCCAGGCTGGTCCTGTGGTCTGCACCAGTCCTCCCAGCCCTTGTTCACCCTTTAGGCACCTCCAGAAGCCAGCCCTCCCCAACAGAAGCAGGTCAAACCCACCAGGGCGCTCATCACAGGCTCCGAGAGGACCAAGGCCTTCCCCTCTGTCCACGCACCACAGCCGCAGCCCTACACTTGTGGGTGATGGTTCAAGAGTCTCTCTCCAGCTCCATGGAGAGCTCCATGCTGGCAGGGGCCACCCAAGTAACATACAAGTCTCGTCAATTCTGTCTCAAGTGGAGTCAATGATCCCCTCACCGTCTCCACCTAGTCTGGAACTGAACCCATAGTATCTCCGAGGTGAGCCTATATCTCCAAGTAAGGTCACACTCTGAGGTTCCAGGCGGGCGTGAATTTTGGGGGACACTATTCAACCCCGTAACCACAAGAGCTGCACAGATGGGTGACCC
Organism: Orcinus orca; assembly: GCF_937001465.1. NCBI lineage: Eukaryota > Metazoa > Chordata > Mammalia > Artiodactyla > Delphinidae > Orcinus > Orcinus orca. The sequence continues at coordinate 50,102,487 of NC_064573.1, forward strand.
GAAGGACTTCGGGGAGCACAGGCAGTGCCCCAAACCGTGCGGTCATCGAGCCTCACAGTGGTAAGTTAGGCACCTCTGCACGCTCAGGCCCTCACTTCTCTGAGGGACTCCTAACACCAGCTTCTTCGCTGGTCTCCCTCCCTCCGGGAGAAATTTCCAAGCGTCCACGAACCCCCAAAACTCTTTCTAAAATTCTCTATGTGTAAGAATAGACGAACTCCCAGAACAGAGAATTTTGGACGTGCACAAGTCCATCTTTCTGAAGTGACAACTAAGATGCCAAAGGGTTAAACACAAAAGGCACTGCTCTCCCTCCTCCATCCAACCCGCCTCCCAGCTTTCAAAACACAGCTGTACTCACACCTGTCCCTGCTCAACAGCCTCCCTCCTTCCTCTGAAATAAAGTTCACCTCCGTGGCTGGGTGCCCAGTGCTGGGCCCTCACCGGCCTGGCCTGCAGGCTCGGCCCCAGGGCCACCGCCAGGACAGCTGCCCGCTCCAGAGCAGAAACAGGGAGCCGGGCTGCCTCGGGCTGTAATTCCCCTCTCTCCCCGAAGGCAGGCGCTGGTCTCACTGATCCCTGAACCACCAAGCGACTTGATGGCTCACACAGGGGCGTGTGAACAACCCGGCACGCGGAGGGGTATGGGTTGCCGCTGACCCCACAGTGCAGCCCCCACGCGGGCTACACTGGGGACCCTGCTTAGGCCCCAACTCTGTCTGCCCAGGGGGTTCAAAGAGCAAAGGCGGGGGCCAGGTGCAGAGGGACCTGCGAGCAGGGACGGGGGAAGCCAAGGCAGGCACCAGAGCAGCATACAACCGACTCCAGGGTCACGGCCGTGGGGACCCCGAGGGTCCCTCCCCCCAGGAGCCCTCACACTCCAGGGCTGTCCTGCCTAGAAAAGGAGCAGGCAGCACTCAGACCACAGGATGAGGGCCGTGGCTTCTGCAAAGGGCGGGAGGGAGCAGAGGTACGTCTTCCAGAATTGTCTTGGCAGGTAGCACTCCCCTCCCGTGGGCCGCAACGGGCAGGGCAGCGTCTTCCATGCCAGCGTGTGGGCCAGACCAGCTGTTGCTCTTAACCTCACTGCTATGCTGCTCAAAGGGTACGACGCTGAACATGTGACTTCGCCCCTTCTTGTTTCCCTGTCCCGGAGACTGTCATTTTGCAGCGTAAATAGGGGCAAAATGCAGCACCTGACGGAGGGGGTGTTGTTTTCCTCAGCTGCTCTGATTTTACTTTACCATGAAATTGAAATTGAAACGATGCGGCAAACTGTCCGCAAGCAAAACCTCCACCCTGGATGATCTCAGAAGACCCTGTCAAGTTTCTCAACTGCTTCTTGACTGACGGTGTGCGGGCAATACCCGGCAACTGGGAACAGAAGAGCTACAATTTTACCAAGCAATCGCCGAGGACCAAACCTCTGCTAGGTGCTTCGCATTTTCATGCTCACAACACCCCAAACGGGCAGGAATTATTGTCCCCATCCTACAGATGCGGCTACTGAGGCTCAGAGGGTTAAATGAGTTTTCCCAAAAGGTGCTGCTAGGGGGCAGAGTTGCCCGCCTCCAAGGCTGGTCTCTCCGTTCTCGAATCTGTTCACCCAATTTGCTGAGAAGGAGGCAGAGCATCAGGGCTGTGGGAAAGGAGCAAGTGACACCAAACTGTGATTTGGAGAGAGCTATTGTTATTGGGAAAATTTTCCACAACTTAGGCCCCAAACCAGGGTTCTCTGTTGGCCTGTCCCTCGAGGTTATCACATGAAAATCAGAATCCTTGCTTGACGAGAAGGCGCCACTGGCCAAAAATATAGCACAATATTTCTTTGTACTTTAACATTCTGACCTTGATTGACTCTAGCCCATAGGTCTGAAATGGATGAGGCCCTAGCATTTTTGTTCTCTGGAGGTTAACTAACATACAAGTGGAAGATTTGGGGCAGGAAGGAGAATAAAATGCTACAGCGTGTAATAGAGTCCTTCGCTTTTCTTAAGTGATACAACTACATTAGAATTCGTGGTTTGTTTTAAAACTCTCGGAATCAGAAAACACTGGTTTCAAAATTCCAGCTCTGCCATGTATGGGGTACGTGACCATGGCTGTGTCACCTCGCACTTCATGGTCTTGATTATCTAGTCTATAAAACAGCTACCACATTGTCTTTTTGAAAACGACTTAATATATAGGAAAGCACTTTGTAAACTGTAAAGCCCCAAACGAGTAAGTAGGATTTAATTATCAGATGTTCGTCTTAGGATGGATAAACTGAATCCCTCAATTACGGACACAATCACCTAGGAATTTGTAATCATCTTCCTTCCTCACGTCTCCCTCTCCGAGAGCAAACTTTATTCAACTCAATAAAAAAGTAAAATACTTCAAGAACTACCTTTCAACATCAGATCAACCATTTACCTCCTAACATTCCAATTTTGTTTTACTATTTTTTAATTGAAATATAGTTGACATGGAATATTGTATTAGTTGCAGGTATACAACATAGTGGTTTGACATTTAAAAACATGGAAGTCTGCACCTCAATTCCCTGCACCTATTTTGCCCATCCCCCCACCCCGACATGCTAAATTTAGTCCTTCAGCAAAACATTATAGACTTTGCCTGTCCTCCAGTCCTTCACACCCTCCCACCCCCTTCCTAAAATGATCAAAGCAGACGTTTCGCTGTATAAAGCACTGGGTCAATGAGTAAACTGCTTTAAAATAAAAATCAATGTGCTGGGCACACAAATCTTTGGCATTGTCAAATATTTTATTAGTCTCTTCTTGAATGGCTTGTCATCTATCTGTCATGAAATTAAACTTAGATACTAAGTACATCCTAGCCTTTATGTTTTTTATTTTTATTAAAAAAATTTTTTTTTGATGTGGATCATTTTTAAAGTCTTTATCGAATTTGTTACAATATTGCCTCTGTTTTATGTTTTGGTTTTTTTGGCCACGAGGCATGTGGGATCTTAGCCCCTCGACGAGGGACCGAACCCACACCCCGTAAACTGGAAGGCGAAGTCTTAACCACTGGACCGCCAGGGAAGTCCCTCATCCTAGCCTTTAAATCAGGGATAAGACTGGGCCCTTTCATGCACACACACGTTATTACAATATTCCAAGTCCTAAACTTCTAGTATTTGCATGCTCTGTGTTACAAGCTTTTGTTTTTGTGACCAAATGTGCAGCAATAAACCTCAAACCACATCAATGATAACCCCGTTAAATATAAACTAGTGTGCAATTATCCAAAATGCTAACACAAACAAAAAGGGAAAAAAACCAGGAAACCCTGATTGATTGTACGTTCTCGGAGACTTCTAAAAACCAAACAAAAATAAAAATACATTACACAATTTGTAAAGGAGGGTAACAGCTAATGATTTTACGATTCCTCCAGATAGTACTGAGCAGTCTGAGCCCCCGTGTCTGAAAAGTTTGGTTTTTAAATTGCACACAGGTTGAAACTTGAGGCGGGGGGTTGTTAGATATTTTTTTTGAGGTGGAAAATGGGTGGTGGTGACCCTATGGGAAATTCACAGAATTATGTGAAATAATAAATGCTGATAAAAATGTCTGGTTTTCAACACTCTTCCTCTGATGATGACATTTTGCACAGCCCCCCAGGGGACAAAGGAACAAAGAGACGTGTGGTGAGGCTCCTGGTACATGTGCTGACAAACCAGGTCTCCGGAAGGAAAAAAGCAAAACCCTGGCTTGTAAAACTGGCTGATTCCTGTGGTGTAAATACTCCCACCATGACTGATTTCAGTTACTGATCAGCTCAGATTCCTCATCCTCGGTTCCTACCGAGTTATAGGAGCCAGTCCAGCACACTCCCCCGGCTCTGGCAGAAAGCCAGATTAGAGGAGACCAGGGCTCAAATTCTAGCTCTAGATTCCAGTTATGAGGCCTTAGACCAGCTTCCTTAACCCCTCCAACCCCTCAGTGTCCATAGCTCTAAAATGGGTATAATCCCAGTGCCTTAGGATTGCCACACAAATCAAACAAAATAATGCATGTGAAGCCCACAGCACGCAGGAAGGTGCTCTCTTCCCTCCCTGGGGAGAGGGAGAAGCTGTGAGCGTGGGGTGGGGTTGGTGGGTGGGTGGGTGGATGATGCGGAAGAAACATGCAGGGAGGAAGGTTCATTGCTGCAGGACTGTGGAAGGAGGTGGTAGGTTGGCTACTTTACCAAATAAAAGTTCGGGAGTGACTGCTGGGTGAAAATAAAAGACCTAGAAAGTTGGGGTGAGGGGCAGCCTCAGGCCTGTCTCCAGCAAGTCCCCCAACCAGTGAGGGGCCAGGGCAGGTGCACACAGACCCAGGGAAGTAAGGAAGTCCCCCCGGGAGGGCGTGCTCAGTACCATACCCAGGGCAGGGAGTCGGGGCGGGGGTGGGGGGGCGCGGGTGATTCTGCAGGGTGATGGGTCCAAAAGGGAGGAAGGGCGTCTGGTGGGGACCCTTCCCATGGAGAAGACTGTGGGTGCCAGAACCCAGGTGTCCTTTGCAAAGCCAGCACAGCATGGAGATGACAGGCGTGCAGGGGAGCAGAGAGGGTGCCACGGTGGCAGGAGAGCCACACATGAAATACAAGGAATTTAAAACTGCCCAGATCGGGTGTGGGCCTCAGAAAGGCCCCTCTGTTGGCCGGGGAGAAGGGCTGGCGGGTCCAAACAGAAGCCAGGAGCCTCCAGGAGACAAGGACAGGGAGGGACCAAGGCGACCAGCCCACATCTCTGGAGACAGAGCCCTCTGCAGGGGGGCAGAGGTCTCACGCGTTTCTGTAAGGAATCAGAATGAATAGCTCAGGCTCTGCAGGCCACGTGGTCTCTGCCGCAACTACGCCACTCTGCTCTTGTGGCACAAGGGCCCCCAAAGATCATACAGAGATGAACAAGCGTGGCTGTGTCCTAGAAAATCTTGTTTATAAACAGACCATGGGCCATAGTCTGCCAACCCCTGGGCTGGGGAAGCCGTGACGCTGAGAAAATAGAGAGGGTCCGAAGAAAGGAAACACGCCCAGGAGGGAGGTGGTATTATTATTCCCATTTCATGGATGAGAACCTCATCCCAGAGTAAGTGGCAGAACTAGGGCCACAAACCCCATTCCTGGGGGTGCCAGGCTCCTGTTCCTCTTCCGCCTCCCTGTGAAAGATGGAAGGCACAGAAAGCACAGGTGCACTGAAGAGATAACAAAGGTGACAGGAATTTAGGTGTGGTCGAGAAGGGTGGGGGGTGGTGCAGGCAGGTCCTAGGCAAGACAGGATCGCTGTAGTCAGAGAATCCTGTCCGCCCTGGGCTGTCCCCTGGGCTCTCACGCACAGAGTTCCTCCCTGAAGGACAGAGAGGCAGACACCTACATAAGGAAACCGCAGGGCTAGGCACTGCCCTTCGAGGTCACGTACACCACCTTCACCCCAGTTCCGCTGAAGCCAGTTGAACAAGCATTTATGAGCCTGGCTCAAACCACAGTGGAGCAGAGACAAGCGGGTTATAGGGCCCAGGCCCTGGAGCCAGAATGCCTGTGTTCAAACCCAGCTCCCACGGACAGCCTGAGGGATCCTGGGCCAGTAACTTAACCTGTCTGTGCTTCAGACTAGGGGCGATACAGGGGTGCTGTCCAAGGGCTGTTATAAATTTGAACTCGCCTGACCTCCATAGGGTGCTTGGAACGACACCTGGGACATGGTAGTTAAATAAAAATACTGACTGCATCAAGGCACGGAGCCAGGTCCCACGGTGGGAAGCGTGAAGTGTCCCCGCCCTGGTGAGGGCTCCAACAGCAGGCTCACCTCTAACCAAGCTCTCATCACCGGAAAAATCGGCCCATCTACCTGCATCTCCTAACACACACAGGGACCACGCTGATGTATGTACCTCCCATAACTGACAGGGGCGCTCCATAATCGATATTCATGATGTTCATGCTTGTTGAATAAATCAGACAAGGCATTAGGTCCCCAAACTAGAATGTCCTCCGCGACATACCTGACAGATATCAGAGCACCTAGGGTCACCCTCTACTCACTCTGTGACCTTGGATTCCTGCCCCTCCGCGCTGTTGGGGGCTGAAATCAACATCTACAAAAGCACTTTGTAAACGTGAAGGCCCTTTAAAGGCAACAGAGGTGGGGACCACAGATCACTTCCGAGGCAGGAGTGGTGGCCCTGGCTTCCAGCCTGGATGGCCGCCGGGGGCCGGCAGGCCAGTTGCGACACCTCCCCAGCCAGAGGGAGCACAGCTGAACATGTCTTTTAAAGTTCTCCCTTACACCCGGGGAAACCCATTCCTTCATTCATTAGTGCACGTCCTGCCAGCTGGAGCCTCCCAGGATACACGTAGTTCCACCTCTGCATCTGACACTGAGGTTCAGTTACCCACTCATCCCCAGGCGCAAGGGCAAGGGCACGCAGGGCACTAGGCTAGAAGAACACAGCACTCAACTGTCCCAGCGCTTTCATCCCAGAAGGAAACAGAGAGGCTGGGGTGGGGGGTGGTGAAGCGACTTGCCCGAGGTTACCAGCCAGTGCAGGGGCAGGTCCAGAGCCCAGGGGGGCAGGGTACCGGCTGGGCATTCCTGATCGACATCGTGTCACCTCACCTGGCCTCACCCACTGCTCCTTCCCAGTGTGTTCAAAGGCCACCTGCCCTTGGCCTTCTCCCTACCTAACAATTCTCCTTCCCGGGGAAAAGTGTCCAGCAGGTGGAGCTCCCCAGCCCGGCTACAGGGACACACTGCAAAGCCAGGCTGTGGCTTCCCTCACCCTTCCTGGAGGGCAAAGGGTCACACTTGAATTCACTGCCCTCGCTGGGCACTGGCTAGCAGCGGGCAGGCTTCCGATGCATTTCCCCTGCTGAGTTCACCCACGACATGACAACTCGTTGACTGCAAGGAAGGGGGCAGCGGGCGAGCCTCGGGCTCTCGCCTCAGGCCCTGGCAGGAGCTGTGGGTGAGCATCCTGACCAGGGCGTGGCCTGGCCCGGGACTGCAGTTTTGGCTTCCACAATGCATGTTGCTGGAAAGATGGCTCAACAATAACTTGGGTTGGCTTACCGCAGAGGAGGTCAAAGTCCTTTCCTGACTTCTAAAATCCAGAAGGGTCAGGTGGCTTCCAGCTGGAACACAGTGTGGTGACTTGCCTGAAGTCACAAAGCAGGGAGGTGACAAAGTGGGGAGAGAAGTCCATCCCCCCGCTCTTACTCTTGGCGGCGATCCCCTGTTGAGCTCACGTTTTTCTTTTCAGTAAAGAGGACACCACAGACCCAGCACCAGTCCAGGTCTCACCCCAGGAGGGGCCCTGCAGAGGGAGGGCTGGTTAGAAGCTCCAGAGCAGTCAGGTGTGAGCCTGAGCTCTGCCCCAAGGGGTAAGTGACCTCGAGCAGGTTACTTAATCTCTCTGAGCCCTGGTTTCCTGGTCCTTAGAGTAGGAACAATCATAATACCAGTAAAGTCTTTTTCAAGGTGCGGCCCATTTGCCTCCCAGGAAGCTAGTTAACTATGCAGACTTGGGACCCCCAGACCCGCGGGATCAGAATCCGCCTTTTCTCAAGATCCCCAGGTGACTCTAAACTCATTTACATACATAATACATACAGCACTTAGCACCTGCACAGTCGCCTCCCCCGATAATAAATGTAAGCTCAGTCTGCACTTGAAAGGGTCTGGAACACAGGCCGGGGCTCTCCGGAAGGGCTGACTTACTGCCCAAGGCTGTGCACCACGATTCGAACCCCAGGCTTGGGACTCTTCTGCACCACACGCTCTCTTTCCACTGAAGACCCGAGTCTCCACAAGGCACACGCTAACACGGGTGTTCTAAGAAGCAAAACCCTCACGTTTTAAATTAATCCCCTGGTCCCCGTGGGCCCCTCTCATCAGGGCCGATGGTGCACATCTGTTCACCTGGGCTCCATTCTGCAATTCAGGAGCTCTACGAAGTGGAGTAACCCGCTGCCAGCTGCTACCTGAGGTGAAATTTTTAAAGTGAAAGAAAGCCTTAAAACACACCGTATACATGTACACTCCCCTTCACCTATTAACACCTTCCTCGGGCAGAGAACACAACAGAATGTCAAGCTAGAAGGCATCCTTTTGGTTTCCCAGCTCTGACACCTAGCCATAGAGCAAACCCCAGCACAAACTCCAGGCAGGCCCGGAGCCCCATGCACGAGGTCCGTGGTCCTAAGTTCGCTACACACTTCAGTGGAGACTGGTTAAGTAGCAAGGCTGAACGTGAGGACTAGGAAAGAGAGTACAGAATCATACCAGCACGACTGGCCTGCTGTATCCCGGACAAACATTTACAGCCAACAGCTCCAAAATTCTCCTGGGGCCTACTGCATGCAAGGCACAGTGATACCGTGCAGTGGCGGAGGAAAGACACCAGGCTGGGATCTCAAAGGTCCTGGCCAACACTGGGTCTGAGAAAGAATCTACACATAGGGTGGCTGTGAGGATTCACTGGGATAAATGTTAAATATCCAGCCGAAAGCACAGAGATGGAGTCATCAATCCATGGACACATCTGTGCCAAGGTCTGGGCACAGAAATTTTCCTGTCATATTTCAAGATCTGGAAGTACAAGTAATAATTGTGATTAGTTTTACAAGCGTCCAGATGGAAGTAGCAAAAAAGAAAGGGTTTCAAGATTTCAGATCAGGAGATTCTGATTTTTATATACCCATACCAAACCGGGTATATGAAATCCCAAATTCATGAAAAAAAAAAAAGGCAGATTTCAATGAACTATGGCAGTGCTTTCCAAACTTTCACTTGTATGTGAATCATCTGGGGATCTTGTTAAAATGCAAATTTGCGCTCAAGTAGTCCAGAGTAGGGCCTGAGGGTTTGCATTTGTAAGAGCTCTGAAGGTCCAAGAACTCACTTTTGAGCAGGAAGGTTGTTTGGAATTCTTTAAATTGCAAGCAACAAATCCAAGGAAAGCATAGTATGATTTAAAAACAACACCGCAGGAGAACATCTGAGAAGTAGTATATGGAACCACCAGGCTAGGAGAACTTCTTAAAGGGAGGCATACCGGGAAAACAAATGACATTCTTTAAGTTGGCCTGGGCCTTATTCAAATGAGTCTGTACTCCACATCACAATTCGTCTAGGCAGGTGAAAGTACTCTCTAGTGATCACAAAAGCACCACACTTCTGACAAAATTCTTGCAAGCAGGTCAGTGTAGGAAACAAAGTATCCTAGGAGATTCCAAGTTCCTGGCCACTCCATGAGTAGTGGCCATGCTAGCTCTTCACGGCCTTTCTTAAATCTCTGTTTTACCCATTTACTTCCTCTCTGCACGTTAAATTTGACACTATTTCTGTTGGCAGATGTAATTTTTTAAATGCCCGTCAAGTTGCTGGATATGGATAATTCCGAAGTAGTAAGATGAATGTGGCTGTCAGGTTAAGGAAGCATCTCATACCAACTAATCATCTTAATGTGTGTGTTGGGGGGGGATCAATAAAACACCCAAGGGGTTCATATTTATAGGTTCAGAGATTAAATCTGGCTGTTTTTTGGATCAGAAATATCAACACACAAGATCCTCCGTGTCCTCTGAAATGAGATTCTTGGAGACAAAGTGTGAAGTTATTTGGTTTCTAGATGTTTTGAGCATGGGAACACATCTGTCTACTACGAGACGCAGGGCAACCTTGCACACTGGCTTAGAATAACATGTATGTTTATTACAACTCCTGTCCTGACCCGCTGGACAAGCTGGGCTCACGCTCAAACTATACAGTCATTAAGAGCCAGTGCGTGATGTCAAGCTGCCCAGAAACTGCTGAGTCCGAACCACTCACCCAGAACGGAAGGGATTCCCCTCCCCTCCTGTGCACTGGCCCAATAACGGGGAGAGGCGTGCTCTGACAAGAAGTGCCAGGCCCAGGCTGTCACCTGTGCCCAGCGTCACTAATCATCCGTGCAGTCACAAAGCTATTCGACCGCTCCACACCCCTGCCCGCAGCCCATGTGCACTCAGCTAGGATGCTACATACCAAGCAGGGTCAGGATTTCACCACTTGGGAAGAAACAGACTCAGAACAAAATTCTGCAGGAGCCTGCCTTGTTCTCTCCCATCTGTCCACTGCGGGAGGAAGTTAAGTTTTCCAACAGGCCACCTTCTTACTTAGGCCAGAAAAAGCCTAAGTGTTCAGATGAGCATTACAGGAGAGAGGCTGTAACAGGAAAGGTTCCCCCTTCTCACCTTGAGGCCTGCGACATGTTGGCAAGGTCCCATTCCAGAAGGGGAAACTGAAGCCCCAGGAAGTTAAAATAACTGTGCCATAGGGAGCCTAGGAGGCCTTCCTAAGTAACAAGCCTCCCAGGGAACAGGTCTGCACTTCCTTGGGGCTCCCCACTCCTGTTCTCTCCCAACCTCCAGTCCCACTGCCTGATGCAGACCTAGCTCCCCGACTGTCCCTGGAACATAAGTGACAAGCTCTAGCCATTTCCTGAATAAGCAAGTGTCCAACATTTCACGGTTTTGCTAAGATGCTTGATACCCGCAGATGACTTAAGCAAGCGAACACAACCACCTTTCCACTAATTTCAGCAAATTCACCTTGGAATGGAAAAAAGGATCCTCAAGCCCTATTTTCTCCCTGTCCCCCACCACCAAGGCCTGGTTCAAGGGAACATAAGGACTTCCCTTCTCTTAGAAAAGCAAAAGGAAAATGCCAAGTTCTCCTGGGACACTGGAATACTTTGAGCGCAGGCAGAACTTCTCAGGAGGGATTCACGGCGTGTCTGCGACAAGTTCGGCTCACACGCGCCGCTTAGCCGCCGGCCGGACCCACGGCTCAACTCTGCGCCCCGCCTAGTCTTGCCTGGCGCAAGGAGAGTGCTTCTCCGGGTCCGGACCGGGTTTCTGGAAGCTCGTGATCTCCTCCTTGCAGTGGGAGGTTTTGGTGCCGCTTTTCAGTGGGCTCCCGCAAGCCCTATCTCGGGACCCACTGCATGAGCATGGTGCTGCTGCTCTGTGAGTGCCGGGCTCGTGCACACACGTGTGAACACACACACACACGCTCCCTAGAGACTTTCTCTCTTCCGCGTGCCCTCGTGGTTTGGAATTCGCGCCAGAAGCCCAGAGATCCGGCAGGGCGCGGGAATTGGGAGCGACCGAGTCCCGCAGCAGAGAGCGGGCCGGGAGGGACGCGAGGTAAGGCGCGCGTGGCGTCCTGGATACTCACCGGGACCTCTGCAGCTGCTCGAAGGCGCTGGTGCTGACCCCCTGGCCCGGCTGCTCCAGGGAACAGTAGTTCTGCGAGGTCTGCCTGGAGAAGGCGATCGGCAGGATTCCCTGAGTGAAAGAGTTGAGGCGGCCACGACTACCGCTCCCACTCCCGGGGGTCCCGGAGCCCAAGAAGGCGGCCGCCGGCACGTGCACGCTGGTAAAGGCATCGTCTTCCTCCAACTCCTCCTGCCCGGCGCCCCCGGGCCCGTCGGGCAGCTGCGGCTGAACGCAGGCGGCGAGAGGCGCGGGCCGGGGCGGCTGCAATTGCTCCCCCGATGCCCGGCCCGCGCCCAGGGGGCTCGCGAACCCTCGGGCCGCCCCAGGGCCGAGCACGGTCGCGTGGCCGCCGGGGACCAGGGGCGGCAGCGGCGAGGGCGGCGGATGGCAGGGGCCCGATCCAGCTGCCAACGCCGCCGCCGTGCCCGCCGCGGCGAGCGCGCCGCAACCGCCCCGCTCGGCGGCGGCGAGCAGGCTGAGCCGCGTCCTCGCGCCGCAGGCGCTGCCTGCGCCCGGCTTGGCCGCACCGCTCTCCTCGCCGCCGGCCCACTCCTCGTCCTGCAGCGGCGGCCGTCCGTCCAGCGAGATGTTGGTGAGGAAGGAGAGGGCAGCCTGGCGGCGCCGCGGGTCCATGCGCGTCTTCCTGGGGGGCTCGGGCGGCGGCAGCGGTGGCTGTGGCGGCGGCTGGGCCGGCGCGGCGGCCGCGGGCTGAGGCTGCTGCTGTGGCGGCTGCTGCAATCTTCTGGTGCCCGCGGCGACGGTGCCGGCGCTGCTGCTGCTGCTGCGGACGGCCTTGCCGGCGGTGGCGGCCGTGGTGGCGGCAGTCGCCGCCATTGTGTCCGTCTGCGGCGATATTTCCGCGATGCCCCGAGAAGCGAGCGGCGCCCGAGTACTAAGCGGCGGGCGCGAGCGCCGGTGACCCGGGCTGGGCAGGGCGCGGGGCGCGGGCGGCGTGCGCGGCGGCCCGGCCCCCCAGCGGGCGGGCCATGCTTGCCCCTCGGTGCTCGGGCGGGGGGCGCTGCCGCTCCGGCCCACGCGCGCGGCTCGCTGGCCGTCTGCCCGCCCGCCAGCAGCCTGGGGGTTCGGTCCCGGGCCCTCTCAGACCCCGCGGTCTCCGACTCTCGGGCCCCGGTGTCCGTATTTATAGGTGCGCGCGCCCCGCGCTCGCGCTCCGAAGCGCTCTTTGCAAAAACACTGTATCACGTGTGGGGAATGAAACCTGGGAGGAAAACAAAGCCGCAGGCGGCAGCCGCGGAGGCCGGCGGCCGGAGGCGGGGGGCCGGAGGAGGAGGAAGAGGGGGAGGAAGGGAAAGCCAAGCGGGTGGCGGGGCGAGGGACCGGCCGGGCGGTCCAGGTAGTCCGAGCCGACTGCGGGGAGAGTTGGTGGCTCCCAGGGCGCGCGCCCAGGTGAGGGAGGTAGCACGTTTCCTCGTAGCGCTTGGACTGGGAATTGGGGGCGCGAGCAGAACCCCATGAGTCACGGCGTGAAAATGTGGTCCCGGGAGAGTTGTGGGTCTGCGGGACAATTAATTGGAGCGACGCGGAAATTTGGCCCGCGAGCTTGTTAACTGGATCCCGCGCTGCTGTTGGGCCCGGAGAAATACATCCTTATTAATAGTTACACACCCCTTATGTGGACAGTCCCACCATAAAGCTGTCGCTAACCGTTGAGTTTGTGTCTCATTCATTCGCAGACTGAGGATGCAGCCCCTGATTTAAATGCATACCCGAGGGTGCGTAAGAACCCAGGAGCGAACATCAAACGTGTGGCCAGACTAATTGACACATCTCCATTTGATGGTGCTGTCACTTTTCATCTCTTTCTTAGCAAAGGCCAACATAAATTTTTACTTCGACCCAGAAACGTGCTCCGTTTTCCATGAAGAACAAGGTAAGCTAAGATGGCCTCACAACCTTTTCCCCTTGTCACCTTGCAAATTTTTGTGGGTTATGATCTCTTTTCCTCCCATATAAACTGGGAACAAAATGCACAGCTACTTTCTGTCATTTATTTCATAAACATCCGTCTGGCACCTGCAATGTCTTATGTAAAGATGAGTACCTGTCCAAGCTGCAGCTCTGGATCTGCGAGGGGTGGCAGAATTCTGTACCCCAACCTCACGCCCAACAAACGCCTGTCCTGGGGGGGTTGGAGTGGGGGGTGGTTACCATGAGCCATCCGAAAACGCCTGCAGATTTCCCAGTGCGGTTCAGGTGACTTACCAAGTGCAGTAGGAACAATTGTCACACTGACTTGAGTTCTGTGACATCTAAGAAACCCTCTACACTTTCCTGAGGGAGAAGAAATGTGTTTAAGATCAAGGGATTAATTTAATTAAAGGTTTAAATTTAGCCTTGGAGCTAATGGGTAACTGTACATTGAAATTCCACTCCATTTCAAGTTCAAGAAAGTAAATTGAGTAATGTAGAGCAAATACACCCTTCCAGAGACATGCAGCCAGCCTGGAGGATGAGATATGGGTGAGTTCGGGTTACAGTGGTTTAGGACAAACATGGCACATGGCCCTTTACATGAACAATTGTTCATTTTTTATGTTATGCCATTTTTAGGCCTTTTGAGAAAGTGGAACCCAGTGTCTATATTTAGAGCAGCCTTACTGCAGCTAAGCGACCAGTGCTGTGTAATTTCATTAGGATTTTAATTACTCTCTTCAACTAACGACTTGAAACTTCCAAGTTACTTTATTACAACTAACTTAATTTACTTGACCACTGGTCTGGTTGTGCTGACAGGCAGTGTTTAAAAAAAACACCAACTCTGCACATGTAAAAGAAAAAACTATTTTTATCAAAAAAGTGATACATGTTTATTGCAGAACATTTAAAGAATAAGGTAAGCAAAGAGAAGTAGGAAAAATATAAAGCTTCACTAACAATCGCATCTCCTATGGAAATTTTGATTTCTGTCCTGTGTATATTTTTAAACAAAAGTTAAAGGGGGCTGTTTGTGTCTTGCGATCTTTGCTTGCTGTGTTGCAATCATCCTTCCTTTTAGAATATTCTTCTATAGCATCATTTTAATGACTGCACGGTGTTCAGTTTGATGGAGAAACTATAATTATTAAGCCTGTGCCCTACATTGAACATTTAGGTTGTTTCCTCTTATGCTGTTATAAAGAGTGATGATGACATCCTTTGTTTTGCTAAATCTTGCTACCATCCAATATTATTTTCTTAGGTTAAATGGATTTGGGGGCAAAGGACATACCATATTTTTAAGGCTTTCTATCCAGAAAAGTTGTTCCAGTTGGTTTCCTCACTCTTGCCAGCGTTGGGTATTAAAATTTTTTCATCAATATTTATTTCTTTGCCCATTTAAGCTATTGTAAGGGTCAAATATGCAAACTAATTTCAAATATTTATTAAAACATCAAACAAGAATTAATATCGATTTAACCTCCAAACCGCTCCTGTGATCTTCTTACGGGGATCAGGAGAGATACAATTTACAGTTCACCTACTATGTTCTAGCCACAGAAGATTTCTAATCCTGATGACTACTCTGCAGTGCTGGGGGGAGGGGAGATTATCATCATTAGTTTACAGATGAGGCTCAGAAAAATAAAATGATTTGCCCAAGGTCACTAGCTCTTAAAGTGGCTGGGCTAGGGGCTTCCCTGGTGGTGCAGTGGTTAAGAAGCCACCTGCCAATGCAGGGGACACGGGTGCGAGCCCTGGTCCGGGAAGATCCCACATGCCGCCGTGCAACTAAGCCACTGCGCCACAACTACTGAGCCTGCGCTCTAGAACCCGTGAGCCCTGACTACTGAGCCAGCAGGCTTAGAACTGGTGCTCCACAACAAGAGAAGCCACCACAGTGAGAAGCCTGCGCACCGCAATGAAGAGTAGCCCCCCCCGCCGCAACTAGAGAAAACCCACACACAGCAACGAAGACCCAACGCAGCCAAAAATAAATAAATAAATAAATTTATATTAAAAAAAAATAGTGGCTGGGCCGGTATGCAAATATTACTCCAAGACCCATACATATTCTTGCGCCCTCTGCTGGTGAGGATGTTTTATGGGGGGCTGTCTCCACATTTAATCTCATATTCATAATTAAGAGTCAACTATAATGGAAGTAAAACAAGCTTTGGAGGAAGGGGATCTGGGTTTCAAGAGTAAGTTTCTTAACCTCTCCAAGCCAGTTTCGTCTGGGTTATTCTGAGGTACAAATGAGGTTGCTTGAGAAGCATTTTATAAACTTTAAAGTACTTTTTATAATGTTTGTTACTATACCATCCTAATCTACTTACTCCCTGAATTTTTCCAAATTCACTTATTTTTCACCTATTTATACATGGATCAAGTATTACTGAGCAACTTCTATGTGCACAGCACCATCTTGCTACAAAACAGATAAAAAGAAGTGTAACCTTTAGCCCTTGTGCCCTTGACACTGATAGTAGTGAAAACCAAAAGCTCAGGACACATTTCAGTAAAATGGTAAGGCAGACTCTGATTAAGTGATCAAGGGAGCAATCTGACTGGGACGCTCTATACATATTATCATAGTGTGAAAAAGGAGCTTTTCATTTGAGGGGAGGCCTCAAGCAAGAGCCAGGATTTAAGCTGACCTGGGAAATGAAGGAAGGAAGAAGTTCAGTTCGCGAAGAGGAAATTCTGCAAATTCCTCATGGATTGCAAGCTTAGAAGTATAATTCTTACTAAACCAGTTGCCAAGGTTTGATTTTTTTCCATTTCTTTTCATATTGCTCCATTCCAAGCACCCATTCTGAAAACTGTAATTGCATGCACAAACTGTTTTGACTGACATACATGGGAGTCAATTAAAAAAAGAAAAAAGAACCTGCAAGTAATCACTGATCCTTTAAAAAAAATAATTCTGCAGACCAAGAAGTCTGAAAATTAGCTTAGAGAAAACAGTGGATATCAGTCATATCAGAAGCCATCTGACATAAGTGGCAATAACAAGGGGTTCTGATGCCAGCTTAGGCCCTTACAAGCTTATGACCTCTGGGGCCTCCTGCTTGGGAAAATTACAAAATTTTTGCGTTTGTTGCCTCGTCTGTAAAGGTAGGTTTAGTGTAATATTTTACCTTGCAGAGTTGTGAGGATTAGTGACAGCATGATGATGTAACTAGCAGAGTATCTTTAGGTAGCTATTATTAGAAAAATGCAAAATATAGAAGGTGCTCCTAACAAAGGCCAGGATGTTTTCGGTTCTAGGTTTTTGTAGTTTTCACTACTGTTAGGCAGGTAGGGCCATGAGAAGCTTCAGATGTCAGCTCCAGTTCAGAACAGATTATTGTATTGCATGTTCCCTAAAAGTGCAGGCTGTTGCCTGCTTTTTATAGGCATAAAATAAAGGCATAGTGCCGATGAGAAACCTGCTACTTTCCTTAATCAAATGAAAGTTAGATTTTCCAAGACTAGAAATGGAGAATATCCAAGAGACAGTCGTTAACACCCCAGCTGTTCTCCCTGAAATTCACCTTCCCGTCGGGACTCTTAATCATCATTTCTGTTATCCTGGGAGAAGGGGAGGGAAATCGATGGTGGGGGGGGATATTGTTTCCCCCTTTACAGTTTGGCATAGATACCTTAATTTCCTTACTTAATTCTCCAGGACATCTGAGACTCGATACAACATTTAAATGTGACTTGACTAGAAGCTCAGGGATATTTAACGAAGAAATAAACTCAATGAGTAAGACAGCCACATAGAGCAACTTACAGAATATGACTTCCTTAGAGTCCTCATCTCAATATTTCCTAAATGCTAATCCCATGCTCGGTTCTGGCTTATGTTCTGTGAGTAGCAATGATCCTACCCTGGAGCCCTCAAGCTAATGGCAGAAAAACGCATGGAAATATTTTCACCAAAATATATCAGGTATTTTTAAAAGAGAGAGAGAGAGCTGTATGCACAGGGCTCAACCAACCCCTGGCATACCTCCTAGAGTAGGGGCTATTTCAACTTTTGCCCCCCAGCACCAGCCATCTAGGACACTCTCCTCTCCCTGCACAGGAGAAGGTGCCCAGAGGAAATGGCATTCCTGCTTCTAGCCATGATCCCATCCTCCAAGTCTCCTTTTCCTGTCTGAGGACCTGCCCATCCCTCAGTAACTGGCACCAGCAGCCCCTGACATTGTTAAGTCATCCGCCCAAACAGGATCGTTCTGTCTCCAGACCCCTCACACTACGTGGAGGAAAGAGGAAGAAGGATGTTTTGCCACAGTACCTGCCTAGCATAATGGAGGGCCTTCAGACTTTTATAACTTGTATGAGAAGCTGAGAAAAGGAGGCAATAGAAGATGTCCATTGGACTGTAAACAGTCATGTAAGTGTGTGTTACTAATTTTTCAAGGACAACAGCTCAGGGCAAGAATAGATTTTGATAGCTGTCAGTCTGGGGAGACAAGTGCCAGTAACCCTTCGTCACTGTCACAGTGTCTTTAGTGTGTAGATCCCCAAAACAGCAGTGCAAATGCATTTACTCTTCTGATCCACCAAGATTCTCCCTGGGATGCAGCCCAGCCAATTGGGAAGGAGGAGGGATAGCATTCATAATAAGTGGCCCATTCCACTAGCCCTCCGCCAGAGGGGTGCAGCCAATGGGCCCAGGGTCGGGTTTTCAGATTCCGAGCTCTCCCACTAACCTGTGACTGCTGGGCCTCGGCTTCTTCATCTCAAGGCTGGAGCAAATCCTGTTCACCTCGCGTGGTTACTGTGCAGATGAGAACCAAGACATGTGTAGAACACCTCCCACTGTCTAACACATAGTGGGTGCTCGTGAATGGTGGCTGATGCTAGTATACAAGGGACCCCAGAGAAGCACGCCAGACTGGTGAGCAGGGGATGTCCCGTTCCACTGCCCAAGGCGTTAACTGCCCTGGAAGAAACGTGGCGTCAAAACTGTGTTAAGAAAAATACATTTCAGGGCTTCCCTGGTGGAGCGATGGTTAAGAATCCGCCTACCAATGCAGGGGACATGGGTTCGAGCCCTGGTCCGGGAAGATCCCACATGCTGCAGAGCAACTAAGCCCGTGTGCCACAACTACTGAAGCCCGCATGCCTAGAGCCCGTGCTCCTCAACAAGAGAAGCCACCGCAAGGAGAAGCCCGCGTACCGCAACGAGGAGTAGCCCCTGCTCACCGCAGCTAGAGAAAGCCTGCGAGCAGCAATGAAGACCCAACGCAACCAAAAACAAATAAATTTATAATAAATAAGTAAATAAATATACTGTGTTTTAAAAAAAAGAATACATTTCAGATGCTACCCTGAGATGGCCTCAGTCTTCCAAAAGGGGATTGTTCATGCCCATAATGCCACCCAAAATCCAATTGCAGAATTTTTATGATATTGGCATTTTAAAGAAATATCAATGAATTTTCTTCATTGTGTTACTTTTATACTTCAATTGTAGCAAAATCTTGATTTTCTCTGAAATTAACCTGGTTTTATTTCTTTTGAAATTACACTGATACGCATGAATAAGCATCTCACGGTACAAAGAAGAAAGCACTTCTTATGTAATTATGTAATTTCCTGAACATGCAAATTACATATGGCGCCGGCTTCCAGATGAAAGCTCCTCTAGACTGTGCGCAAATCGACAGGCCTAGAAGGCTCTATGTCTCCCAGTATAAAAATGTTATTTTATAGTGTTTGCGTTTGTTAGGTCACTCTCACACCAGAGTGGGATGAATGTGGCCAGATTCTGGGGGAAACATCACCACTTTGCCTGCCACTGGGAAGTTTAGCTGAGCTAATTAGTGGTCTGTGGTAACCTTCACTGATAGATGGGCAAACCACATGAAGAGACAGCCCAGAGAAACTGAAATGCAAATGCCTACCAATCACTTGAATACAAGGATAAATAAGAGTGATGGACACTCTTATATTGCTGGTGTAGACTGGAACAACCTTTCTGGAAAGTCATTTGGCAAATGTATCAAGAGCCTTAAAAAGTTCACGCCTGAGGGCTTCCCTGGTGGCGCGGTGGTTGGGAGTCTGCCTGCCGATGGAGGGGGCGCGGGTTCGTGCCCCGGTCCGGGAAGATCTCACATGCCGCGGAGCGGCTGGCCCGTGAGCCATGGCCGCTGAGCCTGCGCGTCCGGAGCCTGTGCTCCGCAGCGGGAGAGGCCACAACGGTGAGAGGCCCGCGTACCGCAAAAAAAAAAAGTTCACGCCTGAGAGTGTGGGCTTGGGAGTCACACTGGCCGGGTTAAATTTTGGTCACACTCTCATGGTTTTGAGCACATTGAGCACGTTACCCTTTGTGCTTCAGGTTTCTCATCTGTGAAATAGGAATGATAATCTACCTTTTGTAGCATTGCTATGAGGATTCAGTGCAGTAACATTGCAGTTAATGCTTGGTACGTGGCAAACACTCATGAAATGTAGTTACTGCAGTAATCCTAAGGAGCTATTGAGGAACAAGGTCAAACACTTATGCACAAAAATATTCATCGTAGCATTGTTTAAAATAAAGGAAAGTTGAAAAAAGAAACCCTAAATGTGGAGCAATGGAAAAACTAAGTAAATTATGGTTTACTCAAACAATGGGATATTGTGCTTCTATTTTTAAAAAAATTATGTTTACCAAGCTTTCTTAATGACATGAAAAATGTGTTTTGAAACAATGCTAACCAAATAAAATAGAGTAGAAACTAGATAGGTCACAATGTCTCAACTTTGTGAAAAAACTGAATGGAATTGTTGTTTTAAGTACTAATATGTGCCTAAAGCGTACATGTGACCAGAGGGTTAAGTCACTGGCTGGGATAGTAGGATTATGGGGATTTTTATTTGCTTCTTTTTGTTTATGCAAGTAGAAATAAGTGTGTGCTGGTCATTATAGAAACCGCTTCCCAATGAATATTTTTTAAAATATTTTTTAAATACATAGAAATAAAGCTTGGAAGAAACTATGTCCAAATGTCAAATGGTGGAATTATTGGGGAACATTTTTCAATTTCTTTAGGGATATTAGGAAGCAACTAGCTTTCTCTGCCCCTGATGAGTAGGAGGTGGCTAGGCAGAGAGAAGGAGATGCCTCTAGTAAGGAAATCAAGTATGAATGAAGGTGCAAAGACAGGATAAGAAAGGAAAGGACTTTTTGGAAGTGGCTGGCAATGACTAGACGTCCCAGAACAGCTACATTAAAAGGACTGTAGCAGTGAATAATGGGAAATAACACCAAAAAAACAGTATGTAGGGCCAGAACCATGAGAAGCCCTGAATCTGAAGGAAGGAATTTGAACCTATGGGCACTAGAGAGCCATAGGTGATTTTTATTTTTTATTTTTTTTTAAGTTTCATCTGGTTTGTTTGTTTGTTTTTGGCTGCTCAACTCAGCATGTGGGATCTCAGTTCCCAGACCAGATATCAAACCCATGCCCCCTGCGGTGGAAGCGTGGAGTCTTAACCACTGGACTGCCAGGGAAGTCCCCATAGATGATTTTTCAACAATAAGTGACACATGTGTCGAAAGCCAAACTGAAGGAGTATTAATTTGGCAAAGGTGCACATGGGGTTGAACAGAGAGTCTTAAGATCGGAGAGGGTTTTTTCTTCATTCTTCCATTTATGTATTTATTCATTCAGCGTGCATTGAGCTCCTGCTTTATGCCACGCTCTCTGCAAGGCACCCAGTAAGGCAAGATCCCAGGCCTCAAAGAGTTAACAGTCTGCTGTGAAAATTGGAGAAAGAGAGCAAAGGACACAAGGGTCGGTTCCCTTTTATGAGCAAGCCCTGAAATGGTCATTTCTACCTTCTAGTTTGAATTCTCACCAAAGCCCCGCTATTTATCCTATGTGACCTATGAAGAAACAGAGGCTCAAAAAAGTTAAGCATGGGGTCGTGCTTCTGGTCACACAACTGATCCCTGGATAATTCCTTCTGTAATATCTTAGGGTAGAGGTCTGTGTCACAGGGAGAGGCCGAATCCTAGGTGGTCAGAGAGGCCCCACAGTGAAGGTGATATTTGAACTTGGACTCTAGTGCACATGTGAGATAGGGCATTTCAGGCCATGCACAGGCATGGGGTCAGTAATGTTAGGACTCCATTACAACCATTTGGGCCCGAGGCGGTAACACTTGGAATTGGCAGTGAGAATGGAAAAGAATGGTCAAGGGCATGAGGCACTGAGGAGAAACTGGCTTCCAGATTTCCAACCTGGGGTGCAGCTGTAATTCCTGAAAGAACCAACAGTACCCGGGGGAGGGGAGAACAGATGAGAGGGTCAGACGCTGGCTACGTTCTGGCATGAGTTCCTGGTCTACACCATCACACAGGGGCCCAGGGGAAAGTAAGGAGTAAGAAGGTCTCATTTTTCTAAATAACACCTTAATCAGGTGGAAAGAGAAGTAGGCTTTGTGTTTGTACTGTCACAACCCTCCAGTCTGGTTACAGATGGGCTCACATGGTGGATGGCTGAGCACTCTGGTCTCTGGAGCCCCTACACTGGCCATAACTACACATTCCATTTGCCCTCTGAGACACAATTCAGAGCTGACACAGCATCCTGGCCCCCTTTTGTGATGTACGCGAGAGAAGCTGTTGGAAACAAACCATTCCAGGACTGGGCTCATTTCAGCCATTTTCTAGGATCCTTTTGATGGTAGGTGACAGAAACCCAGGTGAAAGCAGCTTAAGGAGAATTTATCTAAAGATATAGGAAGGTCTCAAGGAACACAGAAACAGGAATAGAGCTGGAGCCCGGACACACAGAGAACCATGGATGTGGGCCTGCCTCTTCTTGCCGCCTAACTTTCTCTGGTACCTGGTTCAGACTCCATCATCTCCCTCCGCAGATTCTGTTCCTCTAGTCCACTGGGCAAGAAATGTGGCCTCTGACAGTTTACAACCTTTATAACCTACAGAGCCTGGACCCTCCGGGTTTCCATTTCAAATTTACAAAGAAAGACTGAAAGCACAGCTTGTGTGGAGCTGGCCTTGGACTTCTCAACTAACAGGCATTCACTCCCAGAGGCAGATGGATGGTGTGTGGGCCGTAACATCTCTAGGTCTAATTTCCTTGCTTGGGAAATGGAGATACACTCTCTACCTTGGAGGTTACTACTGTGAAGAGTAGAGGATAAAAAGACATTGGTGATATTCAGACTTCCCACCAAGTGCTCCTAAAGGCAAAAAAAGAGGAGACTGGGACTGCCCTGGCGGTCCAGTGGGTAAGACTCCACGCTTCCACTGCAGGGGGCGCGGGTTTGATCCCTGGTGGGGGAACTGAGAGCCCACATGCCGCGCGGTGCAGCCAAAAAATAAAAAATAATAATAAATAAATAAATAAAAAGGATACTGATAGCCTGAGGGGTCTCTTGGTGAAGCTGGAAGCAGGACATTGATTTGAGGTCTTGTTTTTAGCATAAAAATGTGTTGGCTATGGGAATTTAGCATATGATAAAACTGACATCTCAAATTAGTAAAGATAAGATAAATTATTTAGTGATGTCGGGATTGACTGGGTTGCCAGCTGGGGAAAAAAAAAGATCCCTCACAGTCTACAGCATATTAAATTCCCGATAGAAGAAAGATTTAAATGCAAAAAATGAAATCGTAAAAGTAGTTAGGAAAAGTGCGAAAGACCTTAGCAAAAGAACTCAGAACATGTCCTCGTGGTCTGCCTCGTTCAACACTGCAACTCCATCTCCTAAAGCAGCGCTTGGTACAGAGACAGGACTTAATAAACTTTTCGTGGAAAGAATTAATGAGAGAATATTTCTTTTTTTTTTTTTTGCGGTACGCGGGCCTCTCACTGTTGTGGCCTCTCCCGTTGCGGAGCACAGGCTCCGGACGCGCAGGCTCAGCGGCCATGGCTCACGGGCCCAGCCGCTCCGTGGCATGTGGGATCTTCCCGGACCGGGGCACGAACCCGTGTCCCCTGCATCGGCAGACGGACTCTCAACCACTGTGCCACCAGGGAAGCCCGAGAGAATATTTCTTAAATCACCTCAGATAGGGGAGAAGCTTTTCTAAAGATGATCTAAAACCCAGGAGCTATAAAAGCAAAGGTAAACTTAGCTACCATATATATGTATAAAACAAATGAGGTGAGGGGGGAGCGGAGGGAACCAAACTAATCAAAAGACAAACATACTGGAGGGAAATATTTGCAATTCACATAGCAAAAGGGACCCTTCCTTTCTTTGATAAGAAAAAAAAGCCAACAATCCAGTAGAAACATGGAGAAATGATATGAAGAAACAGTTCCCAGAAGAAGAAATACAAATGTTTTTGAACATTAAAAAAAAAAAGAAGAAAAGAAAAGAAAGATACTCAACCCCCTTCATAATTTAATAAAAGCAAATAAAAACTCTAATGAGATACAAGTCTTCACCCATCAGACTGGCTAAGGTCAGAAAGTTTAAGAACACTGTGTTGTCTGTTGTGCATTGGCTAAAGGATCAGGAAACAGATACTCTGATGTAGTGTAGATTGGGAGCACTCTTCAGAGGACAAGTGGACCGTGCAATATGCCCTGTGACCTACTTCCAGGAATCTCTCCTACAGATATACTAACACATGTACAAATGAAGACTATTCAGGGTTATATTTGTTGTAGTGTTGTTTGCAGTAGGAAAATACTGGAAATAATCATCACAGGGCTGGTGAACAAATTCTGGCACATCCATACAATGAAAAACTGTGCAGCTGTTGAAAGAATGAAATAAGTCTCTATGATTTATGAAAAGGTCTCCAAGATGTAGTGTTATCTGAAAACAGCAAGATGCAGGGCAGTGTGTATTTTATGCTCATTATACTAAACAGCAACAACAACCCACAGACATGGGTACTTACTTGGACTGTGTATAGATGATTTCTTGGAGGATTCCCAAGAATCTGGGCATAGTGGTTGCCTCCTGGGAGTGAAGCTGGGTGGTTGGAGAACAGAGGGGTAAATTTTCATTCTAAACTTTTTTATACTTTTCAAATTTTGCTTTATGAAGATGTATTACCTCTTCAAATAATAAATTAAGAACATGTGTTAATTTAGCATTCTGCTCCGTGCTATTATAGATCCACTATTGATTAATGTAAAAATCATGTTTTACATTACTTACCTCACACTAATTAACTCTCCCTCCCAAATCTTTGAGTGAAATTAAAATTCTAGAAAGATGCAGCACATTTATCCTGGGACTTTGTCTGCTGGGCACACCAACAAGTGGCCCCTTTCTGAAGAGAACAGAACTTTGCAGAGTGTTTGGCACATTAAGTAGCTGCCCTACAAAAGGGAGTTCCTGTCTCTGCAGGAACGGAACTGTTCTGGGAGAGGGGCTGGAGGGAACCTCCGCTCCCCTGGCAAGGACAAGAGGCTGGTGAGTGTCTTGTGCCCTGATCAGGACCTTGGGAGACCTGGAAATCCAAGGTCATATAGGGTCCACATTCTTCAGCCTAGCCCAGTCCCTGGCACACAGTAAGCACCCAAAAAAGTATGTTTCTGGAATGAATGAACATACCGAGAGTTAATGGGAATCTCGCCTGAGGGAGTGACAAATGCCACTGGGAAACTGGGGAAGTCCCATAAATAGATGACATTTAACCTGGGGCTTTATCTTTTCCATTTTTTATTTTTTTGGCCATGCCATGGGGCATGTGGGATCTTAGTTCCCCCACCAGGGATTGAACTGGTGCCCCCTGCATTGGAAGCACGGAGCCTTAACCACTGGACTGTCAGGGAAGTCCCTAACCCGGGGCTTTAAGAAGGAATCCCTCGGGCTTCCCTGGTGGCGCAGTGGTTGAGAGTCCGCCTGCCGATGCAGGGGACACGGGTTCGTGCCCCGGTCCGGGAAGATCCCACATGCCACAGAGCAGCTGGGCCCGTGAGCCATGGCCGCTGGGCCTGCGCGTCCGGAGCCGGTGCTCCGCAAGGGGAAAGGCCACAACAGTGAAAGGCCCGCGTACGGCAAAAAAAAAAAAAAAAAGAAGGAATCCCTCACCTGGAGGACAAGGGGGATAAAGCAGGATTTCAGGCAGAGAGAACAGCTTACCTTTGGGCATAAGAGTAGAGGGATTGGAGCTCACAGAACACCTATCTGCCCTGCTTGGAGCAGCCGTCAGATGTTGTCAGTTACCATGGGGGCATCACATGTGTTGGCGGCTGTCTGACAAAGTGAATTGGGAAAGGTCCAGAAGCTGACAGACAGGAAAGAGAGTAACCAGGCCCCATTCACTTGAAGCCAGAGGAAGCTTTGGGAAGGGAGGCCCTCAGGTGGACCCTCACACACCCCTCCAGAGACTGACTGTGAGATGCTCGCAGCCTATCAGATCCAGCGCCTCGTTCTTAAACCACCCCCTTCATTGTATTCTTGCTCAGTGAGAGACACGAAACAGAGGGCCACGATCGCTTATCCAGAATCCAAAACGCTTCAAAAATCCTAAATCGGTTTTTAAAATTTTGTCAACAAAACCTGCCCTGAGCTGATCTGAAGCTACACGTAGACGTAATTCATTGCACTCTTATGTGTCCGTATATACGTTTTGCTGTAGAAATATGTGTGATTGATGACAGGATGCTGTTCTAGACCCCGCTGAAGGGTTATATAACATATTGTAGGTGCACCACACTACTTTTAGTACTTAAAATCTGGAGAATTCTGAATTCTGAAACACATCTGGCCCCCAAGAGGTTTACATCAGGATTTGTGGTCTAACATAATCGACCAACACAAAAAATGTTTAAAAATAAAAGTAATATAATGTCCTGGGTGTAAAAGAAGAAAAAAGAATAGAAGTGTATAAAAACAGAATATGTATTTCAACACGTAAATGCTGGGGCAGGACTATACCAGAAGACGGGGATGGGGGGCGGCAGTGAGTGGCGACATAGACCCCTCCTGTGGAGGGGGGTTGCCTCTAAAGTGGACTTTGAATGTGGCAATTCAAATAAAATTGACAAAGTTATATATAATTTTTGCAACTCAAATGCTAGGAGTCCTTTTTGGATAAGCGGTCTGAGGTGATCTCTAAAAATGGTTCACTATTCACTTGACCCAGAAAACCCCACAGAATCATGCCAATCAAGAGGCTCAGATCTTCGTGTTCACTTTAAGAGCACTCGTGAGACTGCCCAGGCCATTCAGGGTATGCATATCTAAAAAGCCACCACATATCTGAAGGATGTGACTTTACAGAAGCAATGTGTGCCAGTCTGTCTTTAAAATGGTGGAGTTGGTAGGTGTGCCCAGGCCAAAGAGCGGGGCTGGACACAGGGTCGGTAGCCCAGAAAAAAGTGCTGAACTTTTACTGCACATGCTCAAAAATGCAGAGAGTAATGCTGAACTTAAGGGCTTAGATGTAGATTCTCTGGTCATTAAGCATATCCAGGTGAGCAAAGCACCCGAGATGCCACGCAGGACTTACAGAGCTCATGGTCAGATCAACCCATACAGGAACTCTCCCTGCCACACTAAGATGATCCTTCCTGAAAAACAACAGATGATTCCTAAACCCGAAGAGGAGGTTGCACAGAAGACAAAGATATCCCAGAAGAAACTGAAGAAACAGAAACTTATGGCCCAGGAATAAATGCTGCAAAAAAAAAGCAAATAAAAGTAAAAGCAAAAAAAAAAAAAAAACCTACTAGGAGTGGCATTGCCATGATTTTCCAAAATGGTGAACAACTCTCGGGGAAGTTCCAATATAAAAAAAAAAATACAGTCTCCCTCAATCTACTCAATAGTTGCATTCCTGGAAAATCTGGTGCGTATAAAAACCATGCAGAATTACTTTGTGTTCATTTGCAAAACGTAATTAGGTTTTAGGCCCAGATGATTATAATGAGGTTTTTTGCTTACAAGATACGTTTTAATGAGACGTTTGGAAGTGATTCACGATGCAGGACAACTCTTTGTTGTGGGTGACTGCCTCACACATGGCAGGGCGCCTCTTGTCCCTGGCTCCACATGTTAAATGTCAGTAGTGTCCCCCAGACAGATGGTTATGACAACCAGAAATGCTCCTCACATTTCCGAAAACCTTAGGGTGGTAAGCTCAGGAGGGAACACAGCTCACCCCTAGCCGCCCTCAGAACCACCGAGTGGAGAAGTCGGCAGGGGTTGGCGGGTGCGCCAGTGGAGTCCCAGGGCACGCTCCGTCCAGGTGGGGAATCCTGCAGTGAAGTCTGGACTGAGCAGTTTGGATTTGAAGAACCTTGTTTTCCCCAGAATCTAAGGCTCAGGGAAACACACTGGCATTGGGTGTGCCAGCGTGAAGCTGTGACTCTCCAATTGGCCAACCTGTGGGATGTTTTGGCCTTGTGCATCGCTTTCCCCTGCCAGTGAGGTGGTGCCTTCTCCAGTGGGTGATGGGCCGCCTGGTACTTGGCTGGTCTGCTCCGGTTGGGGCGTGTCAGGCAGCCCATGGCGGTGCGCCTTCCTTTAAGACTCATTCTCCAAGTCTCTATGTATCTTAGTGGTTAGCAGTTAAACACAGCAGCATATTCACGATAGCCAAAAGGTGGAGGCAACCTAAGTGTCCTTCCATGGGTGCAGGGACAAAAAAAATTGTGTTACATACATACAATGGAATATTATTCAGCCTTAGAAAGGAAGGAAGCTCTGGCACATGCTACAACATGGATGAAACTTGAAGACATCATGCTAAGTGAAATAAGCCAGACACAAAAAGACAGATACTGTCTGATTCCACTCTCTAGAGAAGTCAAATTCAGAGACAGAAAGTGGAATGGTGGTTGCCAGGGGCTGGGGAGAGGGGGGATGGGGAGTTATTGTTGAATGGGGACAGTTTCAGTTTTGCAAGATGAAGAGCGTTCTAGAGATGGATGATGGTGGTGCTGCACAACAGTGTGAATGCACGTAATGCCACTGGACTGCAGTTAAAAACGGTCAAGATGGTAGATTTTACGTTACGTGTGTTTTAGCGCAAATAAAAATTTAAAAGCTAATAAAGAGGGAAGGTGCTGATGGAAAGACTACGAATCAAGTGTGGGCTCTGCTGTTTACCAGGCTGCTGTGCATCTTGGCCAGGTTAACCTGTCTGAATCTTAGTCTTCCCATCTGTGAAACGGGGATAATGATGTACTAGGGGTGGGGGGAATTACGAGGGTCACTAACTCGTGTTTGTAAGCCACAGGGCACGCTGTCTGCACTCAGGAAGTGTGGCTGTTATCGTGCAGGTGGATTTCACTTATTCACTGCTCCAGAAAGCAGTCTTTCCCCTCAGACACTCTCGTAGAAGCATTTGGGGCATTTAGCCTAATAGCAAGGTCATACGGACACTAACAAAGCAGAAGGACTGGGGACCCAGGACGGTGCGTGTATCAGCTTCCTGGGTCTTCCTGCCTGGGGGTCAGCTTCCTCTCCGCCCACAGGGAAGCATTCTCAACTGTACTTTAGGCAACTTCACTGTATCTAGACAAAGGCCTTCTTAACTGACCCTCCCTCCCAGAGGGACACTTCTCCGTAAGTGGAAAACCTCCAGCATTCCCCTTTAGACTCTTAGGGAGAGTTGATCATTGTTGACAGCAACAAGCATTCATTTTCTTTTGTTTTGATTAAACAATAATTTGATTGGAAAATGCTTCCTGGTGCAGTAATTAATGACCGGCTGGAGCTGCTAACGCTAGAGGTAAAGCAAAAGGCACCTAACTCAGCTCGCATTAGCTACCAGGAAATGTTAGACCTGGAGGGTAATCCCTGCTGGTACAAACTCTGAAATGGGGAGGGAGCAGAAGAGAAAAAAAAAAAAAAACCTAAGCAATTTCTTCTTGCGCAATGAAAAGTTTAAAATGGAGCGTCGTGTTGCCATAGACACAATTCCTGGCTCTGGGCTGTCCTCCATGCCTGCATCCAGCCGCACAGCAATTAGACACGGTTTTCAGCAGGGCAGCTGAGCCTCCCAAGTACCTATAATGAATATCTGCAGCTCCAGGCTCCCGCGGAAATCCTCAAGCCTTCACTTGTCACTATAATTTCCTTGGGAAGTGTTTCTAATTACATATTTCTTGCTGCCTGCTCCAGGTCAAGTCTTCTTGTATACAATATTCGAATTACATAAAACCACAAAACAGTGAGAGCGACCCTGGAGTGGTCCAAATTGCTATGTATTTGCTTTTAACTTAGTAGTTAAGCATTACTGGGTGTAATAGGGCATCGTTTGCATGAGCAAAAATAACGTTAAAGGAATGTGCCTCATTCTTTTTGAATCTCTGTAGAGGTCAGACCCATTTCAGCAAGACATTTATATAATAACAGAATTCCCAACTCCAACACATGGACCGTTTAACTATTATAGCAGGGTCTTTGTCAAGAGGAACTTAATTCTTTTGTATTATCTCCTGGGACCTGCCATCTAGGGAACTTCTGGCAGTGTAGTTCCCTGGAGGTGGTCTGTTAGTTTAGGTAGTTCTCCAAGATGTAAGACAACCTTCACCCGCTAATTCTTAGAGAAAACTGAAGTCAAATGAATCTCAATCCAGATGCTACTGTATGGATGTTAAATTTTCTTTGGAATTGAGTAAATTGGAGGATTCTTCAGCTCTTGAAGAAGAGGCAAAAATGGTTTTCCAAAAGGGTGGGTTGGCTAGGGTTGGGGGTTCCCCTCCTTACAGGGGAGGGGTCTAAGTCCACCACCCTCTCTACCTTGCCTTGTGTTACGGAAGATTGAGCACCTGCAGGACCCAGAGTTACTGACTACCTGATCGTCTTGGGGGGCCTGAGGAGCTGTGCTCAGCTGAGCCTCCAGGCAGTGCCCACTGGGGGAGGGCTGGTTCTGGCCCCGGCTTGCAGGTGATGCAAGAACATGTTCCGACCCTGTTCCCTAAGGAGTTTCAGCAGAAAGTGGCAGCCCTGCAAGAAACAGCATTTGCTCTAGGCTTGCTTCTGCCCACTGGCTCCTCCTCCCAGTCTCTAAATGTTGAGGCCTAGGGTTCATTCCGGGACCTCTTCTCTCTGTCTGCACTCAGTTCCTAAGTGATGTCATCCAATTACGAGGCCCTGAATCAATACCATCTGTAGCAGATTGTGTTTTCCAGAGTTGGCCACAACAGTATCTCCATCCCATATGCTCTTCTACAACGTGGTCTTCACACTCTTTCCATGGAGAGGAGGGATCTATATCCACCACCCTCCCCATCCCACCTTGAGTCTTGGCAAGCTCTAGCTCTCTGGTAGCCCAGAGGATGAGGTGGAAACGATGCTGCATGACTTCCAAGGCTAAGTTAGGAAAGACGGTGCACTTCCACCTTGTTCACTGGTACACTCACTTTTGGAGCCCTGAGCTGCCATGTAAGTGGTCCAGCTACCCCAAGGAAACCCAAGCCACATGGAGAAGCCACTCTAAGCGTTCCAGTTGACAGCCCCTGCTGAGGTCCCAGTGAACAGCCAGCTTCAACTGCCGGATTTGTGAGTGAAGACACTTCCTGGTGATTCATGTTGCTTCGAACCCTTGAGTCTTCCAAGCTCAGACCCAAGATTTGTGGAGTAGAAACTAAACACTCTTGCTGTGCCCTGCCCTGAATTTCGAACCCACGAATTGGTGGGTAAATGAAATAGCTGTTTTAAGCTAAGTTTTGGGGTCATTTCTTATATAGCAGTACTATCGGCAACACCATCTGTATGCCAATGACTCCCAAGTTTCTATCTCCAGCTTAGGGCCTCTCTCTGAGCTCTAGACTCGCGTATCCCACTGTTGATTTAGCTTTTTCACTTGGATGTCAAACAGGCTTCTCGTAGAACATGTCCCAGATGCAACGATTGACCTACCCTGCCCTGCAAAGCTGCCCTTCCCTCAGGTGTCCTCATCTCAATAAATGACACTGAAACCCAATTGCTCAGACTCAAAATCTAGACATAGTCAGTGACTCTTCTCTTTCTCTCCCAACTCCCATCCCATCCATCAGCAAACCCCATCAGCTCTACTTTCAAAACATTTCCCAGATAGGATTACCTCTCACCTACTCTACTGGTATAACCCAAACCCAAAGTGCATCTTCTCTGTCCTGGATTATTGCTATAGCCTCCTAACTGGTCTCCCTGCTTCCAGTCCTGGCCTGTAGTCCTCACCTCCATCAAGTCTCCAGAAGGCACAGTAAACATCTCAAGATGTAAATCACAGCAGGAGCCTCGACTCCTCATTCACTCATCTGGTTGTTGACCAGGAATCTAGCTGGGGCTGTTGGTGAGAACACTTACATCCAGCCTCTCCATGTGGCCTGCACTTCCTCAAAATGTGGTGGCTGGGTTCAGAGACCAAATGTCCCAAGAGAGAGGAGAGCCAGCTAGGAGTGCATCTAGGATTTAGCCTTGGGCGTCATGCAGCAGCGCTTCTGCCACATTCTACTGGCTGAGGCAGTTAGGAAGGTCCACCCAAGTACAGAGGCAGGGAACACAGACTCTACCTTTCCATGAAGCCTGTTAGGGTCACACTCTAAGAGGAGCATATATAATGGGATATACATTGGTGCGGGCATCCTTGGGAAGTATAATCTGCCACACTGTTCAAGAAGATTTAACTACATAAAAAAGAAAACCGTACACCAAAAAATTCCATAAGCATAATGTAAATGCAAAAGACAGTATAAAGAAATGCTAACTCTTTTTCCTAAGCCCCTCACTGAGCCCCTCCTCTAGGCTTTGTGGGTTGATTACAGGCATATTTGGCTGCTTAACATTTTGGTTTTTATTTATTTTTAATTTTTTTTGGCCACGCCACACAGCTTGTGGGATCTTAGTTCCCTGACTAGGGGTTGAACCTGGGCCCTCTGCAGTGAAAGCGTGGAGTCCTAACCACTGGACCACCAGGGAATTCCACCACCCCCCCCCTTTTTTTGTGTGTTAATACTGCAGAGGGAAACTGAGTCTAATGTGCCTGCTTCCTCTTCTCTCTGAGGGCAGGAAGAAGAGAATGATGTCTCCTTCATCTCAACCTATAAGGCTCGCTTCAAATGATACTTTCTCCACAGACCCTCCCTGACTTACACTGTGTGAACACTGAGTTTTTCCCCATCTCACAAGGTACTTATACTTTCTTCCTTGTATTTCAGTCTCTTTTAAATATCTGTCTCTTTTAAATCTTACCTCTCTTTAATTCCTCCATGGTATACTGAACTATAAATTTCTCAAGGGAGAGGGACTTTTTTTGGATTCATCACTGTTGCTTTTCTGCTCTGATCTTTGCACTGTTCACATGTGTTAATTATGCAATGTGTGCTGGTGGAATTCATGAAGAAGCAGTTGTGTCCAGTGTCTGTCTCATCTATATTTAATAATCCTGGAATGTAGTAGGTGCTCAATTAAAACATGTTTTTGGTGAATGGATTGTGATCTACTAAATACAGGACATTTAAGGGTGAAGTAAGCATAAGAGCTGGTCCCAGCCTTCAGTTACTATTTATACCTTGCCCAACAATGAAAAAGCTATCACAAGGCAGGTCATGATTATGATTTTTTGACAAAAGTCTGTGGGACTTAGAGAAAGCTTTTCTAAACCTATATAGCCAAAGTCAGAAAACATAAAGGAGAAAACTGATAGTTTCTACTGCATAAAAATGAAACACTTCTGTACATTTAAAAAAAATCATAAATACAAGTAAGGCAAATGGAAAGCCAGGAAAAATTTGTCAGTATATTAACAAAAAGTTACTATCTTTAATATTGGAAGAGGTCATCTATGTCAGTAAGAAAAAGACAAACATTTTTTAGTTAGGGAAAGGATATGAATACTCAAAACAAAAAGAAAAATATAAGTGGTTAATAAACAGAAGAAAGAAAACCTTCAACCTCATTAGCAATCGTAGAAATTCATAGGAACACCACACTGAGGTAACATTTTTCTTTTATCAAACTGGCAAACTATTTTTGTTAAAATAATCTGCAATGTTGGCATGATTAGGAAGACTGAAAATTGATGTTTAAAATGGACATGCTTTGTAACCCGGCATTTCAACATCCCCAATTTATGCCAAAGAATTTATTGCTGAGGTTTGCCAAGATCTGTACACAAAGACACTTCATGAAGTACTGATTTTAATAGCAGAAAATTGGGATTAATGTCCAGCAATTGGAATTAAATTGGTTAAATAAATCATAGCACCACCCTGTGATACATTATATAGCCATTTCAAGTGCTGATATGAAATAATATTTAATGAAGTGGGAACATATTCCTGTTACATAGTTAATTTAAAGTTTCAATTTATCAAGCAAATGTAGAATTGTTTTCTTTTTCATCATATATATTTCCATAATCAAAAACATGCATAGAAGAAGCCTAGAAAGATTTACATCAAAAATTTTAGGATTCTGTGATTTTATTTTTTCTCACCTCTTTTTTTGTGTTTTTAAACTTTCTAGGGAATTCTCTGGTGGTCCAGTGGCTAGGACTCTGTGCTTCCATTGCAGGGGGCACGGGTTTGATCCCTGGTCGGGGAACTAAGATCCCACAAGCAATGCAAGCTGTGTGGTGCGACCAAAAACAAAACAAAGCAAAACAACTTTATACAGTAGCATTCTTTTCTATCCAGGAAAAAAATACCATTATTTCTTTTAAGTGGTGTGGAAGTTGCCCCTGCAGTATAGGTGGGAATGCCAGTTCTGGCTATTTCCTTTGAAAATATCTCTAGGTGCCATGGGTACACATTTACAAGAGCCCATTTTCTCCTGAGAATAGAGTGAGGGTGGAAGAAATTTTGGTGAATGTTTGTATTTGCAGCTTGTCCTGGAGTAAATCTTTAAGACTGTGGGAATAGGCGCTTTGCGCTCTGTTGAGCTGGCGAATGTATGTCAGGTTTCCTGTCCTTCTGTCTCCGTCATGTGCAAGGATCTGTGAGTGGAGGGTTTCATTAATCTAAATGCATCTGCAACCCCATCAGGAGCATTTCAGTTTCATGGACAAGTGGTTTGCTTTATTTGCTTTATTTGCTCCTGATGGAAATAAAGGGATGATACAATTAGTTCTGTCCGCTGCACGTGGGGGTGGAGCTTAAGTGAATTAAAACGTTCTGTGGCAAAGTAAACATGAAATGGGCATGAGAAGTTGGATAGCAAGAGGAAAGCAAAGTTTACTGATTTTCTCCTTTATTTGGCTCTCAGGTTTACGAGGATACACAAAAATCAGACAAAGAAATTTGATGGGATTTAGTCTCTGAAACTAAAAAATAACATCGCCACTGATTCAGCCTTCATGAATCCCTCTGACTCTATTTCCAAATATAAGCCCTGTATAAAACCACCCTTTGGGGACCACTAAAACAAGTGACTCTTATACGACAGAGAAAAAGACAAGTGACTCTTATACGACAGAGAAAAAGAAGCCGTTTTAATAATATGTGTGTTCAGATGCTTGCATCAAATGTTAAAAACCCGTCAATTCACAATGCAGAATACCACCTGCCCACAGGTACAAACAAAAACGTTTCCTTTGCTCCAAGGGATCTTTTTTCCCTTTTATTATTGCTAGTATAAGAGATCAGGAAATGTCTTAAAATGCACAAGTGGTTTTGCTGACTTTTTATGTGGTTTCTTTTGAATTCAGGAAGCTTTGAATGACATAAATGAGCTCTGTACAGATGTTTCTAGAAGGTTTATGGCTCATCTCTGAGGTTCCCAGAGAGTGGTCAGCTCCACATCACACCTCTTGGGACCCCATGGCCCATGACAATGAAATCAAAGGAGGCTGTAATTTTCTCTCAGCCTTCTTTGGGCTTGAAAACTGGAAACAGCACAGAAGACCATACATTCAATGACACATCAGATTGGCATCTTCCCTGTGCCAGCAGCCATGCCCACGAGCTGTCATGGTGTGGTGTGTTACAGTCCTTGACCTGCTGGGGTTTATAGCTGGGGGTGAGAATGGAGCCAGGGAGGGGACATGAATTTAATAGGCTTCTGGGTGTTTCCATCCTTATTTCACTCTTGGACAAGCCGAAGAAGGAAATGGTTTTCAGCAACCTCTGTGATAAAAACTATTTGCTTATTCAACTGAGTTATCTCTAAAAAATGTTAAAAGACAGTTTAATAATCACTGTCCCCCAACTGTCTCTCTCTAAATATAGTTCACGTATATGAACCATGAATCTCTCTCTTCCTTTCCTCCACACTCTCCCCGATGTTCCCCCAAACTGGCCTACTTTAGCTCTTTTCTCCTCTCCTTTTTCTCATCTTTTTTCCCGATGGATTTTTCCTTCTTCTTCTCTAGCAACTCTCTGTTCTTTCCCATGTAAATCAAACCAGCCTACCTTGGCCATTCTCTCTAACACCACACACAAAGGCCCAGAGTCTACCGGGAAAGGTAGAATTCTCTTAATGGGTGTGATAACTCCAAGTATTAGGTACTATTAACTCACCAGACAGACAGATGAGAAACCCGGACACAGAGAGGGCAAGTAACTTAGCCAGGGCTGTGCAGCCCTCGAGGAGCAGAACGAGCCTCCAAAATTCCTCATTCCAAAGCTTGGGCTGTTTCCAAAGTACAAGCGGAGGTCCTCAGGGAGGGCTCTGGGTGGATGAGGAACAGAATTAAGTCATATTTACCGACAGCCACATCCTCTTAGATTCGTGGAGCGGCTTCCGTGCCCAGGGCAGGAAATAGCCCTTCTCCCAGGAAGCCCCCCGTGGTGTGTGTCTCAGGCGACACACACATTGTGGAAAAACAGCATTCTTGTTCTCAGAGGCCTGTATCTGCACAGCGCCAGGGGACCTCTCACACTGTTTTCCCATGAATGGTGCCCCCTGGAGTTGTGTGAGGGCTCGGCCTTGGCGGCACAGTTGCTTCATTTCTCACGTTGCTTTTTTTTGGAGGTCTTGAGGGGAAGGACTGTGACATCTGCTCTTGGAATGTTTCCAGCCCTGCTGAGGTTCAAAGCCCGCATCTGTTCCAGGGTCTTTCACTTCTGGTTCCTCTCAGTTCTCACTGACACTTGGGGCGGGGACCGATAACCTAAGCTTAAAATTCACGTTGTCTTAAGAACCTAGAAGAGGCAACTCATGTAGTTGGAAGTATTTGAAAGACTCTGAGAAAAAGGTATCCCAAAATGTATGTGCGAATGTACATTCTCTAGAAGTTACTGTCGTGTAAAATTCAGAAATAACCACTTTTAGGTGAGAATCTATGAGTCATTTTGGTGAATGTGGAGTGGGGGAGGGGAAGAACAGGAAGCGAGGAGACTTCAAGGTTTCTGTAGAAATAATTCGAGGGTAGGGGCATCTTCTCTCCCTTCGTCCCCCTTAGGTAGGTTTCCCGACTTTGCTGGACCCATTAGAGTCTGAACTCTGCTTTCCTGTGGCCAAAGGGCCACGGCAGTTTCCTAGCGGAAACTCCTGGGAGCTGGTGACCAATGGGAAGACCAGCAACAGTGAGAAAAACAGCCTTGATCTGTGGACCAAGGGCGGCTTTAAATGAGTGAAACTCCATGTACGTGGGGTTTGAATAAGCCTGTGCATCCTAACCCATTTATAGTACCTGTATTTGATCTGCTTTTAGCATGATGACCAATCAACAGACAGTTGGCTTACAAGAGCTAGAAGGGAAGGGAAGCTGAAGGAGGCTTCTCGAAAGCAATGCCACCTAAAACAAAACCATTTCTCGTGGCTGGCTTTCATCTGACAGAAAGCTTTGCACGTGAGATCAGGGGTATTGAAGCAAGAAGAAGGGAGTTATGGCTTTTGTTCCTCTCTATTCTGAATCAATAAAAGTAACAAACCTTGTGTGATTACAGTAAGAAATATATACTTGGTCTTCCTTACCCGTTCCTGGCACAGAGCTCCTAAATCCCTTGGAATTCCCTGGATGACAGGGACTCTTTTATTTTTTCTTCAACATCTTCATTGGAGTATAATTGCTTTACAATATTGTGTTAGTTTCTGCTGTATAACAAAGTGAATCAGCTATACATATACATATATCCCCATATCTCCTCCCTCTTGTGTCTCCCTCCCACCCTCCCTATCTCACCCCTCTAGGTGGACACAAAGCACCGAGCTGATCTCCCTGTGCTATGCAGCTGCTTCCGACCAGCCATCTATTTTACATTTGGTAGTGTATATATGTCAATGCTACTCCTTCACTTCGTCCCAGTTTACCCTTCCCCCTCCCTGTTTCCTCAAGTCCATTCTCTACATCTGTGTCTTTATTCCTGCCCTGCCCTTAGGTTCATCAGAACCTTTTTTTTTTTTTTTTTAGATTCCATATATATGTGTTAACATACGGTATTTGTTTTTCTCTTTCTGGCTTACTTCACTCTGTATGACAGACTCTAGGTCCATCCCCCTCACTGCAAATAGCTCAATTTCGTTTCTTTTTATGGCTGAGTAATATTCCATTGTATATATGTGCCACATCTTCTTTATCCATTCATCTGTTGATGGACACATAGGTTGCTTCCATGTCCTGGCTATTGTAAATAGAGCTGCAATGAACATTGTGGTACATGACTCTTTTTGAATTATGGTTTTCTCAGGGTATATACCAAGTAGTGGGATTGCTGGGTCATATGGTAGTTCTATTTTTAGTTTTTTAAGGAACCTCCATGCTGTTCTCCATAGTGGCTGTATCAATCTACACTCCCACCAGCAGTGCAAGAGGGTTCCCTTTCCTCCACACCCTCTGCAGCATTTATTGTTTGTAGAGTTTTTGATGATGGCCATTCTGTCCAGTGTGAGGTGATACCTCATTGTAGTTTTGATTCGCATTTCTCTAATGAGTAGTGATTTTGAGCATCTTTTCATGTGTTTGTTGGCCATCTGTGTATCTTCTTTGGAGAAATGTCTATTTAGGTCTTCTGCGATAGGAACTCTTTTGTTCTAATTAGGCTCCTCTTGGCTGGCCCCTAGGTAGCTTCAGGATGGGGCTAGTCTCCAGAAAGGCCAAGCTATGGTTAGAGGCATGGACCTATGGGGCAAAAGGAGGGGTTAGAGACGGAGTTCAACCACCAATGGTCAATGACTTAATCGATCACACCTACGCAATGAAACCTCCATAAAAACCCCTAAACAATGGGTTTTGGAGAGCTGCTGAGTTGGTGAACACATCTTGGTGTGGGGGTGGGGGGTGGGCAGCAGACCCAGAAAGGGCATGGAAGCTCTGCATCCCTCCCCCATACCTTGCCCTATGCATCTTTTCCGTTGCCTGTTCCTCAGTTGAAGTCTTTATCGTACACCGGAAATAGTAAAGTTTACCTGAGTTCTATGAACCGTTCTAGTGAATAATCAAACCTGAGGAAGAGGTTGTAAGAACCACCAAATTTATAGCTTGTTGGTCCGAAGTACCTGTGACAACCTGGGACTACGGCCAGCCTCTGAAGTAAGGGGAGTGCGGTTTTGTGAGACTGAGCCTTAAACCTGTGGGGTCTGCACTAATTCAGTGGAGTTAGTGTCAGAATTGAATGGAATGGAATTGTAGGACACCCAGCTGGTATGAGAACTGGAAAATCTGTTGGTACAGAGGAAAAAACCCGCCTCATTTGGTGTCAGAAGTGGTATGAGTGGAAACAATACACCTTGTTACAAGTGTTCTTTGTTGGGGACTGAGAATTCTGCAACCTTGAAACAATGAACACTGGGGTTTCGAATAGAGCAGGCAGGGACAATTAATAGCCTTCTGGCTGTGTCTGTTTTTTCACTCTTGGACAAGCAGATAAAAGAAGATGGTTTTAAACAGCCGGTTTGATAAACCTATTAGTTCATTTGAGGTTTGGGGAGGGTTGTTTTATTTTTTTAAAGATAAATAACTGTTAACTGCTGTACCGTGTTGTAGGGCTCATGCCTGCCCTGTTGTCCCGGCTCTGGCAACAGTGGGAGAGACTCAGCAGCCTGGGATCCAGAAGTGACCTGCTGGCTATGCTGGTGACGCTGGACAAACAGCTGGGCCGTAGACCACATACTTGAGGAATGTTTTCCCAGCCTGGCCAGGGGAGGTTGCGCACTGTCCCGGTTTGTTCATCCACTTTCTGCAGCCAGTGTAGAAAAAGCAGGTCCAGCAGGGGCTGTTGTCACAAATCGATGATATGTACCTCACATTCAAAGTTCTTCACATATT
Organism: Orcinus orca; assembly: GCF_937001465.1. NCBI lineage: Eukaryota > Metazoa > Chordata > Mammalia > Artiodactyla > Delphinidae > Orcinus > Orcinus orca. Next base: position 50,141,743 of record NC_064573.1, read on the forward strand.
GTTATGCTATATAAAAATAACATTCTATTTGTCATTTATGTTTTTTAGAATCAAAGTGTGTTCACTATGCAAAGATGAGTTGACAACATATTCTCTAAACATAGCTGAAGAATGTTAAGAAACCGGAATAGTATTTTAGAGAGAAGCGCACTTGCTTTCAATGAGTAAAACTCCATGTGCTTGGGGTATGAATAAGCCTGAACATCATAATTCATTTTAATATTTGTCTTTGATCTGCTTTTTGCATAATGATCAATCAACAGACATTTGAGTGACTGCTTGAAGAACCTTTGATGTAGAAAATGCTAGGCTAGAATCATGATCTCGTGCCCTATTTGGACTCTATGGAAAAGAAAAGTACTCCTTCTCATTTAGCATTCAGGAGAAATTCCTTCATCAGTTTATGTTGGTATTAGCAATTCATAATCTACTAAAATGTGGAACAGAATAAAATTAAAAGATCATAATAAAGAGCTGAGTACAGGCTTTCTAAAAACTCAGTCATCAACACATTAAAGTGATGTGTCCAAGCTGTGGTCTTCTTAGAAACTGTCTAGAAAACTCTGTCTTCATAGAAACTCTCTAGTCCCCCCCACCCCCGCCCCAGAGTGTTTTTTTGCTCCACAGTAGTACATAAACATTATCAACTGCTTTGAGTTGCCAGTTGTTTTTCCCAAGAAAAACATGCTGTTGTTATCAAGTATCTAGGTTGTGAAATTTTTACAGCTTCTCAAAAGCTCTTCATGAAGAGAAATGTTCTCCAGCAAGGATAGCAATCACAGCCTCAGACATACACACACACACACACCCTTATCCTTCAAAAATTCAGAACATTCATGCCTGTGTCAACATGATTTCAGATAAGCACCAACCCACGAACCCAAACATTGTGTTGGCAGAGCCAGTAAACAAAGAAAAAGCAGTGATCTGTTTGCCTCCACCTCATCTGCCACCATGGGCACTGTGTTTTAATGCATTTTTGTTAGGTAGCCAACCCTGCCGTAATTTGTGTCTACTTGGGCCTTTTACTAGGAAGTATAGTTTCTGATTTTTAGAAGAAAAAATTTGTTTTCTTAAAGACAGAACTGTGAATGTCAGTCACTTAATGAAGGCAAAAAAGATATATGAGGTTTTAAGAAATCACATTTAGGGGACTTCCCTGGCGGTCCAGTGGTTAAGACTCTGCGCTTCCACTGCAGGGGGCATGGGTTCGATCCCTGGTCCAGAAACTAAGATCCTGCATGCCGTGCAGTGCGGCCAAAATATATATATTAAAAAAAATATCACGTTTAGAAGGAACACAGTCATTTATATCAGCCTGTCATGAGTATTATTGCCCCAGCAGATACATGAATTACACAGCAGGGTCTTTTTGGTCACAGTTTGTAGCATGACTCGCCTAGATTTACCAACTGCTGAAGGAGCTGATGAAACAATGCTTAAAAAAAAAACAAACTTGCACATCTATTTAAATTTTAAAATATTGTATATAAATAGCACTTTCTGTGACCAAAGTCCCCCATTTAAAAACTTATATGGTGTTTTCTCCATGATCATGGATTGCCTTTCTGGCTGGACTGTAAGCTTCTTTTTTTTTTAAGTGAAATATAGGTGACATGCAATATTATATTAGTTTCAGGTGTACAACTTAGTGTTTCACCATTTATGTACATTATGAATTGATCACCACAGTAAGTCTAGTAACCATCTGTCACCACGCGAAGTTATCACAATATTATTGACTATATTCCCTATGCTCTGCATTACGTCCCTGTGACATTTATTTTATAACTGAAAGTTTGTACCTATTAATCTCCTCACCTATGTCAGCCAGCCCCCCCATGCTTCCCCTCTGGTGACCACCAGTTTGTTCCCTGTATCTGTGAGTCTGTTTCTGTTTTGTTTTTTGTATTCAACATATAGGTGATGTCACACAGTATTTGCCTTTCTCTGACTGACTTATTTCACTTAGCACGATGCCCTCCAGGTCCACATGTCTCAAATGGCAAGATTTCATTGTTTTCATGGCTAAGTAATATTCCATTGTGTGTATAGATATAGATATTATATAGCTCCAAATCTTTATTTATTCATCTATTGATGGACACATATTGTGTCCATATCTTGGCTACTGTCAGTCAGTGGACATAGGTGTGCAGATACCTTTTCAGATTAGTGTTTATTCATTCAACCACTCTATGTCTTTTGATTGGAAGCCTTTAGTCCATTTATAGTCAAAGTAATCATTGATAGGTATGTTATGTATTGGCATTTTAATTATTTTCGAATTGTTTTTGTAGTTCTTCTCTGTTCCTTACTTTTCTTGTTCTCTTCCCTTGTGATTCGATGACTTTCTTTTGTGCTGTGTTTGTATTCCTTTCTCTTTATTTTTTTGTGTCTCTGTTATAGACTATTCGTTTACGATTACCATGAGGTTCACGTAAAATAACTTATGTATATAGCAGTCTGTTTTAAGTTGATGGTCGCTTAATTTTGAGCACATTCTAAAAAAACTACATTTTTACTCCCCCTCGCACATTTTATGTTTTTGACATTGTATTTTACACATTTTTACTTTGTGTGTCGCTTAGCTAATCATTTTAAATATAGATGATTTTACTACTTTTGTCTCTTAACATTCATACCACCTTTACTATATGTTTGCCTTTACCAGTAAGATTTTTTCTTTCATAATTTTCTTGTTTCCAGTTATGGCCTTTTCTTTTCTGTCTAAAGATCTTTTAACATTTCTTGTAAGGCCAGTTTAGTGGTGATGAGCTCCTTTAGCTTTTGCTAAAGGATGGCTGGGGAACCGTCTCTCCTTCAATTCTGAATTATAACCTTGTCAGGTAGAGTTTTATTAGTTGTGAGTATTTTCTTTTCAGGACTTTTAATAAATGGTGCCAGTCCTTTCTGGCCTGTAAAGTTTCTGCTGAAAAATCAGCTGGTAGTCTGTGGGGGTTCCCTCGTATGTAACTAGTTGTTTTTCTCTTGCTGCTTTTCAGATTGTCTCTTTAACTTTTGACATTTTAATTATAATGTGTCTGGGTGTGGTTCTCTTTGGGTTCCTCGTGCTTGGGGCTTTCTGTGATTCCTGAACTTGGGTGTCTGTTTTCTTCACCACATTAGGGAAGTTTTCAGCCATTATTTATTTAATAGGTTTTCTGTCCCTTTCTCTCTGTCCTCTTCTGGGACCCTATAACATGAGTGTTAGTACACTTGATGTTGTCCCAGAGGCCCCTTAAACTATCCTCATTTAAAAAAATTCTCTTTCTGTTTGCTGTTCCAATCTGATGATTTCCAGTTCCCTGTCTTCCAGATCACTGATATCTTCTGGATCTTCTACTCTGCTGTTGATTCTCTCTAGTGTGTTTTTCATGTCAGTTATTGTATTCTTCAGTTCTGACTGGTTCTTTTTTCTATTTTCTATCTCTTTGTTGATGTTCTCACAGAGTTTATCCATTCTTCTCCCGACTTTGGTGGCCATCTTTATGACTATTTCTTTGAACTTTTTACCTGGTAAATTGCTTGTCTCTGTTTCATTTAGTTATTTTTCTGAAGTTTTGGCCTGTTCTTTCATTTGGAAGGTGTTCCTTTGTCTCCTCATTTTAACTAACTCTTTGTGTTTGTTTCTATTTTTTTAAAAAAATATTTATTTCATTATTTGGCTTTGCTGGTCTTAGTTGTGGCACGTGGGATCCTGGTTGTGGCGTGCAGGATCTTTGTTGTGGCATGCGGGATCTTTAGTTGCGGTATGCAAACTCTTAGTTGCAGCGTGTAGGATCTAGTCCCCTGACCAGGGATCGAACCCTTGAACCTGGGCCCCCTGCATCGAGAGCATGAAGCCTTAGCCCCCGGACCACCAGGGAAGTCCCTTTGTGTTTGTTTCTATGTATTAAGTATATCAGCTACATCTCCAGGTCTTGAAAGAGTGGTCTTATGTAGAAGGTGTACTGTGGGGCCTTGTGGCACATTCCCCCCCACCCTGTCATCAGAGCCACATGCTCCAGTGGGCTGTGTGGGCAGTGTATGCCCTCCTGTTGTGGTTGGGCCGTGATTGCTACAGGTGCATTGGTGGGCAGGGTTGGTTCTTAGCCATGCTGGCTGAGAGGTCCTGTCACAACTGCTGCAGGTGTGCTGATATGCGGTCCTGGCCCCCAGTGTTTCAGTGCCTGGCCGTGACTGTTGCAGGCATGCTGCTGTGTAGGGCTGGCCCCTCCTGGAGCGGGAGCCACCCCCTGGAGTGGGCACTGGTGCTGGCCAGGGTGGCCTGCCGGGTGGGAGAGGGCAGGAGCCACTTCGGAGGGGCCGGCTGGGGTGGGCAGGTTGGGCAGGGCTGGTCCTCAGGGGAACACCAGGGCAGGACACATGGAGTTAGCTAGTTTGATGAATAATGACAGACGTAGTACCCACCCAGGCCAGCTAGGTGGAAGGAGAATCTTTTAAATGGCACCCAACAGCATTTCAGTCCCAGAGAAGGTTCCACCAGATCGCCGCCCCTCCAGCACATACCCTAAAATTAGTCAGTGAATCACCTGGGAACTTTACAAGCTGCTGCCTCTGCGCTGGGCCTCTGAGCCAGTGAGTTTGTGCCCAAGCTCTTCAAGATCAGCGTCTCAGTTTCCCACAGGCCTCCAGCTCCCCCGGACGTAAGCCCTCTGACTTTCAAAGTCAGGCCGTATGGGGGCTCGGCTTCACAGCGCAGGCCCCCTACTGTAGGGGGGCTTCCGCAGCTGTGCTATCCCTCCCGCTTTGTGGGTGGCTGCACGGGGGGTTTGGGTTCTGACTAGACTGTGTCTCTGCCCCTCCTACCTGTCTCACTGTGGCCTTTTCTTTCTATCCTTAGTTGTAGAAAGTTGTTTCTGCTAGTCTTCAAGTCATTCTCAGGGATTGTTCTCTATGTAGTTGTAGGTTTTGTGTGTCCATGGGAGGAGGTGAGCTCAGGTCTTCCTACTCTGCCATCTTGATCTGGAAAACCTGGGATCAATGCTTTTTTTTTTTTTTTTTCCAATGCTTTTTTTAAGTTGATTCCAGATACCGTACTGCTACTGATTCAGTTACCACCAATTTAGTAAATATTATTCTAAAACATTCCAGTCTATCATTCATGATGAATTAATACAATTTCTCTATCAGGTCTGGTGCCAGTTTTTAGAAAATAAAAAATGAATAAATAGAAAGGTATGTATCAAAGCCTAGAGAGGAAAAGAGAACATTTTTGGACAGATTTTTCCCTTGGATTTGATTACATGAAAGCATCCAAAGACCATGATTTCAGTTCCCTCTCCAGGTAAAATGCTGTGCTCCTTCTGTTTCTTGGTAATGTGTCTGAGCCGTTTGTCCAAGCGTGACCAGTGACACTCCCTTGTATCAGGCCGAGGCACTGAGGCAATTGGCCAGAAGAGATCGGAGAGATCTGAGGCCAGAGGACAGGAAAACCCAAAGGCCTGAGCAGTGATGAGTCAGAGGCAGGTGTACCATGGAAATCCAGAGCCCAGAAATATCCAGGGGCTGAGAAAGACAAGAAGGCCAGAGTCCAAGCACACGCCTGCTAGGAAAGTTGGTAGGGTTTCTATGTTCTAAGTCAGGACGTGGTCAGAGGATGAGGCCTTTGTTCATTTTCTTCCCTGCCCCCCAATTCTGTGCTTGCCACAAATGCACTCTCTCTCTTTTTTACAGTTATTCAAAACCTGCCCCTCTTTTAAGATCAGGGTTACATCCCCTTTTGTTCCACCCCTTTGCTGACTTGAGCCATAGCTATTCCTTTCCTTGGCTTATGCTGTTAACCAGCTATGCAACTCATTTAGGACTTAATCTTATGGTGTTTTTTTGTTCTGTTTTGTTTTTAAAGTTATTTCACATACTAATTCATTTCATAAGGATGGTACAATCTTTTTTCTTTTTTTAAATTAATTTATTTATTTTTGGCTGCGTTGTGTCTTCATTGCAGTGTGCAGGCTTCTCATTGTGGTGGCTTCTCTTGTGGAGCGCAGGCTCTAGGCGCCTGGGCTTCAGTAGTTGTGGCTCGCGGGCTCAGTAGTTGTGGCGCATGGGCTTAGTTGCTTCACAGCATGTGGGATCTTCCCGGACCAGGGCTCGAACCCGTGTCTCCTGCATTGGCAGGCGGATTCTTAACCACTGCTCCACCAGGGAAGCCCTGTGGTGTTTTTTTGACATTCAGAATTGTTGTTTCAACATATCTTATTTCCCCAAACCAGACTAGAAGCTCCTTGAAGTTAAGACCTGATCCATAGTGTGAGAGGCCAGACCAGGAACTTTATTTCCAGTGGTCAGTCTTGCTCACCCACCAATGGAGTCTTTGACCCGTGGTTTATTAGATTTTCCTGAGTGGGGACAGGATGGCTCCCAGAGCCTAAGGCGAGGGTTGAGTCTTCCCGGGTGAATGGTCTTGGTACAGCCTCCCTGGAGTCTGGGCATAAGTTCCTGGTGGTGCTTTCTCACGATTTACCCTCTTACCATTTTGCTCTCCAGCTCTCTTTTAACCACATTTGTGCTACCTTTTCTAGATTATACGAAATTCTATCTTCTTTCTGAAACCTGCAAAAGTTATATTGTTACTGTACCTCATTATGGTGTTGACTTTTGAATCTTGGCAATTGTCTAATAATCCAATCTTTGGCTTTCTTGGAACTTTTCTTGCAATTCCATGTGGGTCTTTGTTATTCATCCTTTACTATTTATTCTTCCCATCCATGGGCACGTGCTCTTAAGGTCAGGTTAATAGAAGAGTTCCTTTGGTTTCATCAATTCAGTGGAGGCGCAACTGGTATTGGGGGAACAATTCTATGGTCCTTGGATTAAAGGACTTTCAGCATGCCTGGCCTTCCACCACTGAGGACCAGCATTGCCCTCAGGTACTACAACAAGCAAAAATGCCTCCAACAATTTCCAAATGGCTCCTGGTCGAGTCACATGGTTTTCGATGCTGTCTAGCCACCCAGCACTCCAAAATCACACACTTCTTCCCTGAATGGGATTGTTTGTGCGTCTGCCAATAGACTGTTTCTTTTCTGAAAGCTCATCAAACCTTTAAGTTATTCTTCCTTTTGGAGGGTTTATTTTTGCTTTGGAATGAGTCATATATTATTTTGTTTTACTTATTATTATGGGAATTGTCAAACATACACAAATAGAGAGAATAGCAAAATGAACCCCCATGGACCTATCACCTGGTTTCAACAATTATCAGCTCATAGACAATGCTGTTTTTCTCTATACCCTTACCTACCACCCTCCACCCACTTCCTGTGCCATTAGATAATTTTGAAGCAAATTACAGACATCATTCATTGTATGCAGCTTTTAGATAAACTTTGGGATATCTTTTTGTGTTTCAAAGGCAACAAGGGTTAAGGTGAAACACTTGCTTAATTCTCCAGGACTCCACCCTTCCACATCCCTGCACATTCCTTCTGATTCAGCTAACTTCCTTGCTTCCTCTATATTCTGAGACAAAAATGCCAAGACAAGTCAAGAATTTATCAGATGTTCTGTTTTTAGCAGAGGGAGACTTGAAGCAGCTGTTTGGAGCATGCAAGTCTCACTGCTGCTCCGTGCTAGTTTTCTCTGTGCTAGTTTGGTGATCTGTAACAGGCAATTGACATCCACATCTTCTCTAATACAGTTTAACAGCATCCAAATATCATTTCTATTTCTGCCTCTCTTAGCATTCCCCGAAAAGCTCTCCACCAGGCTGGGAATCTGAGTCTGTGCTTTAACCAGCCCTCCTGTTTTATTCTTTGCCTATCCTGCTAATTTGGAAAAGGTATGTCCTTCTGCTGATGTACTCGAGTTACAGTTCCCATCCTAGCACTAAATGAAGCCAAAGAGATTGCTTTTCAGTTGTGACTATAAAAGTATTTTGAAAATAAGGGGAACACATGTTGAGACTGGTAATGGTTGAGTGGTAATCCGGCAGCGGGAGATCAGAATGATTGGTTCTGTCATGACTGGTTCTTAAATGATTGGGGCAATCACGTGGTCTGTCCTGCCTTCTTCCTTCGTACCCTCGTGGGATGCCTTTGCTGACTATTTGATTGCCCAATGGTTAGAATTGATTAACCCTGCTGACTTTGGGGCAGCTCTTTGAAAACAAATTGATGAACCATGTAAACACTGAGCTTGACCTGGAGCACTCATAAGTGCCAAACCATTGACTCTGAGGCCCCTGGGTCTCTTCAGTTTATTTGGGGAGCGATGAACTTGACTTGGGATTCAACTTTTCAGCCAGCCTCTCACTGAATTATGACTCTCCCCTTGGATTTTTTTCCCCTGAAATGTAACTCCCCTCCAACTTCTTGCTTCTAGAAGAATGTTTAAAAAGAGTATAGATCTGTGTTAGGAACAGTTTGAAGGCTCCCTGTGTACCTGGGCTGCAAGCAGACCCAGCAGAAGGAAGGGGGTGTTCAATGCTCATGCCAGACACTCCAAAGGAATGCTTAGATTGTTATATTCAATTAGTAAGTGCAGCATTGTTTAGAAAAGTCTTGTAAGAATACTTTTAAAAGTTCCACTCCTAAAAAGATGTAATTTTGACTGCTTTATCTTCTTTTGTGCTTATAACATTAGCCCTAGATTCAAGAGTGCGGTGGTATTATTATTATCATTATTATTGATTCTGGCCAAACACTGAGGGTGATTTAAGGAACTTGCCTAAAATCAAATGGTTTATTAGTACAGAGTCTGGAGCCTATGTCTCTGCTAGAATAGAGAGAGATTTGCCAAGCTTGTCCACTCATTCTATCTGCTTTTGCCAAAGTCATAGTCTGTAATGATTCAGTCCAGCCTGGCCATTTACATGGCCGTCAGCAAACGAACCAGTCACCATCGTGAGCTGCAGAGTAGAAGGACTTTGAGACAAGAAAGATCCTCATCCTCGCCTACCTCTCTGAGGTGCTGCGGCAACTAAAAGAACAAATGTGTATGAAAATTCTTTGTAAGCTGTAAAGCCCCATTCAAAGGAAAATAAGGATGCTGATACAAATAGCATATGACACCTGCGGCGTATTTTCAGTTAGTCGGTCATTGAGCTGAATCCTTTATGCATCATCTCATTTAATCCTCACACCAATCTTATAATGTTCTGTCATAATTATTGTTTTTCTATCTACATATAAATATATATGGTACAGGATAATATAGCAAAAGTATAAATGTGCTTAATAAAAAAATACAGTTTTTAGTGCTGTAAAGACTTCTCTGGACCAATTCCACTCCAAATCATTGATTTCTGCCAAAAAATACAAAAGGAACAAGAAAACCCAATGGGCACCCCCAAATAAATCAGACCCTTGACCATATCCTTCTCTGACATTCATAATTCATCACACACTTAACAGCGGTTTCTAAGCATCTAAATGTATATATATACACACATACATACATACATTTAGATATATTCTAAAATGTATATAAATAAATATGTATATGTGCTCTTAAATATGTCAGCAGTGACCTTCTATTTATAAAGAACAAGAACAAGGCTTCTTCCAAGTGGTCACTTTAATAATTATCCATTTAATAATTAATAATTCCTTTAAAAGATTCCATAAAATATATCTATAAAATAATTTAATAATTATCCACGCCTTGGTCTCTTTTCTCACTCCTACTCGTCAGTATAACAAAAGGAGAAGCCTTCAAATGCAGTTAGTGTGAAACCAAAGACAGCTAAGAGATAATTAGGGGCAGAGAAGAGGAAATGCCAGCTTCTTTCAGGATGATGTTGCTTCCTTTTTATGGGTGGGAAAACCAGTCTTCATATTGGCTTGTCAAGGCATAAGTAGAAACGTGGTTCCTAAATGTCTAACAAAATGGAAATCATTTAATTAATTATAGTGCAGCCACACAATAGAATATTATGAGCCAATTAAAATGATTTTTAGATGGGGAAAATTATAGTGTGGGGAAATCCTCAAAATAAAATGGTAAATAATAAAAATCAGGGTATACAACTGTATGCGTGGTATGCCCCCAAGGTTGTCTTACACACACACACACCAGCACAAAGTAGGCATCAAAATGTTCATAGAGGTTATCTTTGGATGTCAAAGCTATGAGTTTTTCAAAAATTTTAATTATTATACTTTTCCTTATTTTCCAAATATTCTATAATGAACACTTACTATTTTTATAATAAGAAGATGGATGTAATATAGTAAAGAGGTTGTATATTGTGATTTAAACGTAGGCAAGAGTTTCTGAAGATTATAGTTTCCAAAGTTAATGTGGTTTTAATAGTCCTGTATAGTTATGAACAGAAATCTGATTTTTCTACGCTGCTTTCCCGTATTCTAGGGGCTTTTTAGCAGATTCCTATTGCACTGCATGGTTCTTATCTTCTCAGCGTGCACAGAATTTCCCAGGAGTACCTGATAAATGTTTTGGGCAAATGACTTTCAGATGACTGGGGCTCAGCCTAGCAAAGGACTACTGAAGTGCATTGAGTTTCCTTCTAATTTAAAGGAGATTATTTAAATTTGCCTAAAGCTCTCAATGTGCTACTTGAAAGTTCTTGCTAAACATAGAACAAAACCAATAAAAATCTCTAGGGAATAAATGTGACAAAAATAGGACTAATATGCATTTTTATGAGCAGATATTTGAATATTAAGTGTTGAAAAGAAAGACATTTATTAATTGGAGATAAACCTCTGAAAACCTATTGAAACATACACATGGGACATGATCATAATGCAGAGGCATTGATTTCTACCTTAGAAAAGTATTTTTAAAACTTAATAAAAATAATGCCATTTGCAGCAACATGGATGGACCTGGAGATTGTCATACTGAGTGAAGTTAAGTCAGACACAGAAAGACAAATGTCATATGATATTGTTTATATGTGGAATCTTAAAAAAGGCTACAAATGAACTTATCTACAAAACAGAAATAGAGTCACAGATGTAGAAAACAAACTTATGGTTATCAGGGGGCAAGGGGGGGAGGGATACATTGGGAGACTGAGATTGACATATACACACTACTATATATAAAATAGATAATTAATAAGGACCTAGGAAACTCTATTCAATACTCTGTAATGGCCTATATGGGAAAAGAATCTAAAAAAGAGTGGATATATGTAATGTATAACTGATTCACTTTGCTGTACAGCAGAAACTAACACAACATTGTAAATCAACTATACTCCAATTTTTAAAAAAAGCTTAATGAGAAAAACAAAACGAAAATTAGATGGGTATTTCCTAAAAGTCGGCCAGCCCTCATGGAGAAGAGTAGGGCATCTTTGTCAGTACCTACTTAGCTAGGGCTTGGTGCCTGTGGGATTATGAGGTCTGTGAACACGCCTGGGTTAGAAGTGGGCAACACTTTGTGTGACAGAGCTTCATCTCTGGGGCTCAAAGGCATGGACTGTGTTCCTGTTTGCTGTCAGACCCCTTCCCTGCCTCTCCCCTGCTCCTATCTGCTATTTCAGGGAGAACACTTCTCAGATTCCTTGCCCTCTGGCTTGATGTAGTTTCCATTTGGCCAATGGAAGCTCCTGAAAGACTGGGGAAGAAGGGGAGAAGCCACGGTACTTTTCTCCCTCTCTCTGTACCTTGGGCGGTGTCTTTGGTTAGAGCTTTTCCTCCTTTTTGGTACTGGCTTCTGCCAGGTGATTCCGAATTCTGGGCTCCATCAACACCCTCTGCTCCCTTTGCACTCGCAGCCTCCGTAGCTTCCAGGTGTCGCTAATCTGTTTGGCTTCTCTACTCTTTCATCACTTATATATTAAATTCTCAGTATTAAATTCCCTGCGAAATACTCAAATTGGTTTCTGCTTTTCTCACTAGACTCTGGCAATACAGCCGGTTATAATTTAGGTTCATGCTGGGAAATGCACCCCAGGTCAAGGGAACGTACATAAGGGAAGAAAAGTGGAGAGTTTTCAAAGATCCACTGCGTCTCAGATATTTTGTCGCAGTGGCAGCAGGGAAAATGCAGGGGCCGCATAGACTGGGGCTTGTTTCTGCACAGAGATTTAGAGAGACTTTTAAGCATGTGTCAAAAGAAAAACAAAAGTTGGCTATCTTCATGATTCAGGGCTGACGGCTGATACCTGGTGAACTGTTTAGGGATCATGTGCAGAAGCCATTTATTTCCTTAGGAATCAGCTTTTTGATTCCATGGAGCTTCAAACAATACTTATTCTCTTGAGTAGAAACTTTCTGGGAAGACCTGAATTTAATAAAACTTGAACAAAGTCTGAATATAAGAGGACGTCTCCCATGACTGTGCTAAGCATGATTGGGTAACAGAGTGTATATAATTTAAAAAAAGAACACTCTGGAATAATTACTAGGTGCTTTTTAAATTTTAAAATTCTCAACTCTATAAGTCAGGACCATAATTTGTGAAATCAAAGAATTACAGCTGCAGGGGCTTCCCTGGTGATGCAGTGGTTAAGAATCCACCTGTTAATGCAGGGGACACGGGTTCAAGCCCTGGTTTGGGAAGATCCCATATCCTGCGGAGCAACTAAGCCCGTGCGCCACAACTACTGAGCTTGTGCTCTAGAGCCCATGAGCCACAACAACTGAGCCCATGTGCCACAACTACTGAAGCCTGTGTGCCTAGAGCCTGTGCTCCGCGACAAGAGAAGCAACCACAATGAGAAGCCCGTGCACCGCAACGAAGAGTAGCCCCCACTCACTGCAACTAAAAGAAAGCCCGCGTGCAGCAACGAGGACCCAACGGAGCCATAAATAAATAAATAAATAAATAGATTTATTTAAAAAAATAGAAAAAAGAATTACTGGTCGCTATAGTTTTGTCATCAATGGGAAATCCTTATGATAGAGGCAGGCATAGAACAATTACAAACCGCGCCGTCTAAAGAAAGACGGCAAACAAGATGTGCTCAGTACATAGCAGACAAAATCTTTGCTGAGTGAAGGCATGCACACCTGAAATCATCAATGAACAAGCAATTCTTTCTGTCTGGACTTAATAGTATCTTTTAAGTGAGGTTTTGAAGAATGGCAAGTCATTCTGCAGGCAAAAGCAAAATAGGATTTCAGGAAGACCCAAGCGATAGATTGGAAAGAGTGAGCAGTGGCCAGGTGAGGCCAGAGATCACTGAAGAAATCAAAGAGGAAATCAAAAAATACCTAGAGACAAATGACAATGAAAACACGACGATCCAAAACTTATGGGATGCAGCAAAAGCAGTTCTAAGAAGGAAGTTTATAGCTATACAAGCCTACCTCAAGAAATAAGAAAAATCTCAAGTAAACAATCTAAACTTACACCTAAAGGAACTAGAGAAAGAAGTACAAACAAAACCCAAAGTTAGTAGAAGTAAAGAAATCATAAAGATCAGAGCAGAAATAAATGAAATAGAAACAAAGAAAACAATAGCAAAGATCAATAAAACTAATAGCTGGTTCTTTGAGAAGATAAACACAATTGATAAACCATTAGCCAGACTCATCAAGAAAAAGAGAGAGAGGACTCAAATCAATAAAATTAGAAATGAAAAAGGAGAAGTTACAACAGACACCACCGAAATACAAAGCATACTAAGAGACTACTACAAGCAACTCTATGCCAAAAAAATGGACAACCTGGAGGAAATGGTCAAATTCTTAGAAGGGTATAACCTTCCAAGACTGAACCAGGAAGAAACAGAAAATATGAACAGACCAATCACAAGTAATGAAATTGAAACTGTGATTAAAAATATTCCAACAAACAAAAGTCCAGGTCCAGATGGCTTCACAGTTGAATTCTATCAAACATTTAGAGAAGAGCTAGCACCCATCCTTCTCAAACTCTTCCAAAAAAGTGCAGAAAAAGGAACACTCCCAAACTCATTCTATGAGGCCACCATCACCCTGATACCAAAACCAGAGAAAGATATGACAAAAAAAGAAAATTACAGACCAATATCACTGATGAATATAGATGCAAAAATCCTCAACAAAATACTAGCAAACAGAATCCAACAATACATTAAGAGGATCATACATCATGATCAAGTGGGATTTATCCCAGGGATGCAAGGATTCTTCAATATACGCAAATCAATCAATGTGATATACCATATTAACAAATTGAAGAATAAAAACCATATGATCATCTCAATAGATGCAGAAAAAGCTTTTGACAAAATTCAACACCCATTTATGATAAAAACTTTCCAGAAAATGGGCATAGAGGGAACCTACCTCAACATAATAAAGGCCATATATGACAAACTCACAGCAAACATCATTCTCAATGGTGAAAAACTGAAAGCATTTCCTCTAAGATCAGGAACAAGACAAGGATGTCCACTCTCACCACTATTATTCAACATAGTTTTGGAAGTCCTAGGTATGGCAATCAGAGAAGAAACAGAAATAAAAGGAATACAAATTGGAAAAGAAGAAGTAAAACTGTCACTGTTTGCAGATGACATGATGCTATACATAGAGAATCCTAAAGATGCTACCAGAAAACTACTAGAGCTAATCAATGAATTTGGTAAAGTTGCAGAATACAAAATTAACATAAAGAAATCTCTTGCATTCCTATACTCTAATGATGAAAAATCTGAAAGAAAAATTATGGAAACACTCCCATTTACCATTTCAACAAAAAGAATGAAATACCTAGGAATAAACCTACCTAGGGAAACAAAAGACCTGTATTCAGAAAACTATAGACACCAATGAAAGAAATTAAAGATGATACCAACAGATGGAGAGATATACCATGTTCCTGGATTGGAAGAATCAATATTGTGAAAATGACTGTACTACCCAAAGCAATCTACAGATTCAATGCAATCCCTATCAAATTACCAATGGCATTTTTTACAGAACTAGAACAAATCATCTCACAATTTCTATGGAGACACAAAAGACCCTGAATAGCCAAAGCAGTCTTGAGGGGAGAAAATGGAGCTGGAGGAATCAGACTCCCTGACTTCAGACTATACTACAAAGCTACAGTAATCAAGACAATATGGTACTGGCACAGAAACAGAAATATAGATCAATGGAACAAGATAGAAAGCCCAGAGATAAACCCATGCACCTATGGTAAACTAATCTATGACAAAGGAGGCAAAGATATACAATGCAGAAAAGACAGTCTCTTCAATAAGTGGTGCTGGGGAAACTGGACAGCTACATGTAAAAGAATGAAATTGGAACACTGCCTAACACCATACACAAAAATAAACTCAGAATGGATTAAAGACCTAAATGTAAGACCAGACACTATAAACCTCTTAGAGGAAAACATAGGAAGAACACTCATTGACATAAATCACAGCAAGATCTTTTTTGATCCACCTCCTAGAGTAATGGAAATAAAAACAAAAATAAACAAATGGAACCTAATGAAACTTCAAAGCTTTTGCACAGCAAAGGAAACCATAAACAAGACGAAAAGACAACCCTCAGAATGGGAGAAAATATTCGCAAATGAATCAACGGACAAAGGATTAATCTCCAAAATATATAAACAGCTCATGCAGCTCAATATTAAAGAAACAAACAACCCAATCCAAAAATGGGCAGAAGACTTAAATAAACATTTCTCCAAAGAAGACATACAGATGGCCAAGAAGCACATGAAAAGCTGCGCAACATCACTAATTATTAGAGAAATGCAAATCAAAACTACAGTGAGGTATCACCTCACACCAGTTAGAATGGGCATCATCAGAAAATCTACAAACAACAAATGCTGGAGAGGGTGTGGAGAAAAGGGAACCCTCTTGTACTGTTGGTGGGAATATAAATTGATACAGCCACTATGGAGAACAGTATGGAGGTTCCTTAAAAAACTAAAAATAGAATTACCATATGATCCAGCAATCTCACTACTGGGCATATATCCAGAGAAAAACATAATTCAAAAAGACACATGCACCCCAATGTTCATTGCAGCACAATTTACAATAGCCAGGTCGTGGAAGCAACCTAAATGCCTGTCAACAGACGAATGGATAAAGAAGATGTGGTACATATATACAATGGAATATTACTCAGCCATAAAAAGGAATGAAATTGAGTCATTTGTTGAGACGTGGAGGGATCTAGATACTGTCATACAGAGTGAAGTAAGTCAGAAAGAGAAAAACAAGTATCGTATATTAACGCATATATTTGGAACCTAGTAAAATGGTACAGATGAACCAGTTTGCAGGGAAGAAGTTGAGACACAGATGTAGAGAACAAACATATGGACACCAAGGGGGGAAAACCACGGTGGGGTTGGGATGTTGGTGTGCTGAATTGGGCAATTGGGATTGACATGTATACACTGATATGTATAAAATTGATGACTAATAAGAAAAAAAAAAGATAAGGCTGGCTTTGTAGGTCAGATTAAGCAGTTTTAACTTCCTTTTGTGTCCAGGGGGGCACCGAAGGCTTTTGAGTTAAGGAATGACATGACCAGATTTGTGCTTTGCAAGTTCCTTGTGTTATGGAGTCCAAGCTCATACTGCTCGCTGCATGACAGGGCAATAAATTGAGAGATGAGCTGTTGGGGTAAGAAAGAGCAACTTTATTGGGAAAGCCAGCAGCCCGAGAAGATGGTGGACTAGTGTCCCAAAGAACCATCTTACCCGAGTTAGAATTCAGGCTTCTTTTGTACCCAAAAGGGAGGGAGTGTGACTGGCTTTTGCCAACTTCTTGATGCCTGAATCCTTTGCTCTTGCATCTCTCCACATAGGTCTGGTCACAATGTCCCTATAAACCTCTGACAAGATGAATGTTATTCTCTGTTCTGCAACGTTTTATCTCTATATGAATGGAAAAGTGTTATATATTTAAAGGTCAGAACCTTGAGAATGGGCTATCCTGTGTATTTCAGGCTATGGGCAACATTCTTTTACAAGAGGTGTAGATCCAGCATGACTAAGCACAGGTAACAGAGCACAAAAGTTAGAGCTAAAGGAATAGATCCAATATGGACTCAGGTTTGTCCTTCTCTGTTACACTTGCATGCACAAGTTCAGTAAGTATTTGTTAAACTGAATTTTTTAGAGATGATAATGAAACAGCAGCTAAGAATTCTTCTGAATATAATTACAGTGCTTTAGATTGGGAGCATTTTCATGTGAGGTGTGGTTAACACCTGCTGTTGGTTTCCTAGCAACCACGCATCATTTTGGTGGAGAAAACTGAAGGGTCACTTAACATCTCCACTTAGAACCACTCACAGGACAGTTTGTCTCAAAGGAGACTTTTACCTCATTTGTTCCCTCAGCTTCCAGAGAATACAAGACAGGTCAGAAGGGATGACTGAGGTTTGGGGTGGGTGGGATTGTGCTTTTGCAGGAGGTTTGGTGAGTACAAAATGGGGGAAGCAGTGCAGTGCTCTCCTATCATGCATGCTTGCATCAGAATAAGGTTTTCACAGTAAATTTAAGCACAAAGGAATTGGCAGAGAGAGACTCAGATGACGTGAGAGGCAGGAGATTGTCAGATGAGCTCCAAGGGTGAGAGTCAGGTGAGGGAGGATGAAAACAGAAGGAGCGAAGGGCAGAGCATCACCAAGACACTGAGAATCTTTTTAGTGATCCTTAGAACAGTCCTGAAGGAAGTTGTTATCCTGCCCAGTTTATAGGTGAGCCACCAGAGACCCATAGAAGTTAAGTGACTTGACCAAACTAGCCAGACCAGGGCCTCCTCACTCCAGGCATGAGGGGCACGAGCACAGAACTCATGGACCCACTATGGTCACCCACTATGGCCAACTTGTGCTAAGTCCACTCTCTGCTGATCTTCCTTGACCCCTTTTTGGCATTTGCCCCCCTCCCACTTCCTCCTCAAAACATTGCGTGGTTCCTGTCCTCACCTCTTTCCTTCACCTCTTACCTCTCCAGCTGCTCCTGTTGGCATCCTTGGCTGGCATCTCTTCCCTTCCTCTAAGAGGTGGTGTTCCCCAGACCTCCACGTCCGGCCTCTTCTCTTCTCAAACTACAAACCCTCAGGGGTGATTCGTCTACCGTCTGGGCTTCAACCTGCACTTACATCCCACTGATGATCCATAAATGTATGCCTTTGCTTCAGACAGTTCAGCTGCCTTCAGTTCAATACTTCTCAGATATAAATAGGTGGATATCCCACAATCACTTCAAATATCAAAGCAGAACCCACCATTCCTACCCTGAAGCCCCCATCTGATTCCAAATTCTGTTATGAGTTTCTTTTTTTTTTTTTTTTTTTATAAATTTATTTATCTATTTATTTATTTTTGGTTGCCTTGGGTCTTCGTTGCTGCATGCGGGCTTTCTTTTTAGTGGTAGCGAGCGGGGGCTACTCTTCGTTGCAGTGCGCAGGCTTCTCATCGTGGTGGCTTCTCTTGTTGCAGAGCACGGGCTCTAGGCGCGCAGGCTTCAGTAGTTGTGGCACGTGGGCTCAGTAGCTGTGGCACGCAGGCTGTAGAGCACAGGCTCAGTAGTTGTGGCACACGGGCTTAGTTGCTCCATGGCATGTGGGATCTTCCCGGCCCAGGGCTTGAACCCATGTCCCCTGCATTGGCAGGCGGATTCTTAACCACTGCACCACCAGGGAAGTCCTGTGATGAGTTTCTGATCAGGGGACAATTTATTTCAAAAACATGGCCAGGGCTTCCCTGGTGGCGCAGTGGTTGAGAGTCCACCTGCCGATGCAGGGGACGCGGGTTCGTGCCCCGGTCTGGGAAGATCCCACATGCCGCCGAGCGGCTGTGCCCGTGAGCCATGGCCACTGAGCCTGCGCGTCCGGAGCCTGTGCTCCACAATGGGAGAGGCCACAATGGTGAGAGGCCCGCATACCGCAAAAAAAAAAAAAAAAAAAAAAAAACACGGCCAGTGTTCTCTGGGGATCCTTTCAGATCTCAAGTCTGTAATGGCAGAACAAGCATATCACAACCCCAGTTTAATGCCAGCATGGCTTCTCCAAGAGGGGAAAATAAATCTCAATCTGTAATGTATGTTTTAGAAACCAGATCATAGCTTTGTCCCAAATGTGAGATTTGCTCAGTAAACCTCTCACTCCTCACTCCCACTCTTCTGGGTGGTCTTTTCCTTGACTCTATCAGGTGAGAAGAGGAGCGGATGATGGAGAGGAGGGAGGGACAGGAGACCCTTACAGAACTGGGTTGGCAATTGCTGGGAATGAAGTCTATTGCCAAGCAACAGTGCCCTCTCCTCACCTCCCCCTAGATATCAGTTTGTGATATTCCATTCCTCCCTCCCTTCTTTTAGGACTGCTCTTGGTATTTATTTTAACTAGATTTTACCTATATAAAATAGGAAGGGAGGGGATGTATATGTCATATTCTTAGGATTACACAGCTGAATATCGAATTTGCAGACCATAAGAGAAACGCACAATTTGTCAAATAAAGATGACCTTCTTTTGGCATACTTATTTAACAAATGTTTATTGAATGTGTCTGCTTTGTGTCTGATACTCTGCACAGTATTGAGTTGAAATATCTTCCACAAGAAAGTTTAATAACAAAAATAGGTCCCTTGGGTCCAAGAAAGGCTAAGAATTGGCTGAAGGATCACACATTAAAATTCTAACTTTAAGAACATATGTGGGTTGCTGAACATGACGTCAATAGATTAAAAATCAATTGTAAATACACCAGTAATAAGCATCTGAAAAATACCATTTACAACAGCAACAAAACCACAAAAGTACCTAGAATTAAACTAACAAATAATGTGTTAAGACTTGTGTGGACAGAATTATAAAACTCTATGAAAAAAGTATTTGAAGAAATCTAAACAAATGGAGATATCTCTCCCATGTTTGTGGATGGGAAGACATCAAATCCTAAAGAAGTTCAATTCTCCCTAAAGTAATTTGTGAATCCAATAGAATTTAGGCAAAATCCCATAGTTGATCCTAAAATTGATACAGATAAGTAAAGGGCCAATGACAGCCATAGAAATTTTAAATACAAAAAACATGGCAGATTTGTCCTACCAAATGTTAGGATTTCTTTTAAGGCTATAGGAATTATGGCAGTGGTGCCAACCACTGGAACAGAATGGGGACCCCTGCAATAGACTTATGTGTAGCGGAGTCTCGATACACAACAGAGATAGAATTATCAATTAGTGGTGGGAAAGTGGGCAATTTAGTAAATGGTGCTGAGGAAACTGGCTCTCCACGGGGAAAAAAATTAAATTACATCACCATCTCACACCATCTAAGCAGAAATCTATTGCAGGTAGCTTAAATATTAAAGTAAAACTTCAACAGGCCTAGAAGAATAGGTATGAGATATCTTTATAATCCTGAGGGTCAGAATAATCTCTTAAGGCACAAAAACACAGACTGTAAAGGAAAAGATCGATACACTTGTTAAAGGAAATTTTCAGAAAAGGTAAAATCATGACTCTCATACAGATATAAAATGAATATGTATTAAAGATTTTATTTACTTCATTATTAATGAGGGAACCAGGCAGGTGTTACAACTGTTAAAAGGAGAAAGCAGAGAACTACAAGTTTATATGGAATGAAGGAATGTTGAAATAAATTTACAAATGGATGTGAAGCTGGCTTTTCCTGCAGGCAGGTTGTGGGAGGGGGATTAAGGGGTTTGGGCAGAAGAAGGCAACTGAACCACCACCAGACAGAATTTATTTTCACGTCAAGAAACAACAATTATTTTGCATTGCTAGCAGTATCTGCAACTTAAAAGTTGTAAAATAGCTCAAAACAATGAACAGCTAAAATCCAGTAACACAGAAGGATGTGCTCTAAGCAATGCATGATTTTCCTCTGAGAACACGCAATAATCTTTTGTGTTTCTTCCAAATCTGTCACATATTTGACAACATTAAAAAAAATTTTGCCCATCAAAAGAAATAAAAAAGTGAAATAGTAAGCCACAGACTGAGAGCTCTTTGTAATGACTATAATTAACAAAGGATTAGTATTCAAAATAGATAAAGAATTCCTACAAATCAATTAAGAAACATAAAACAGCCAGTAGAAAATGGGCAAATGACATGAACAGGCAATTCTAAAAAGAGAAACTCAGAATGACAAAGAGATGTATGCAAAGATGCTCAACTTCACCAGTAATCATAGAAATGCACATTAAAATCAGGGAGATCACATTTTACATTCGTCAGATTGGGGAAAAAATAGAGTAGGCTGACAGTTACAAATGTTGAGGACTACATGGCACTATGGGAAAAAAAGTTGGTCAGAGTGTAAATTGGTACAACCACTAGAGCAACTTGGTTATTGCTTGTAAAGTTAAGGCTGCATGCCCTCAAGCCAAGTGATTCATTTCCTGCAGGTCTGAGTTCCTGGGGCAGCATCATGGCTCTGCAGGGAATGGCAGCAGTCGCCTTGAGTTGCTCTGGCTTTGGAGAGCAGCAGCCCTAGCTTTGCAGTGATAGCCGCAGCTTCCTCCCATGGCTTCTTCTGTGGCTAGATCTGCAGCTCTTGTCTGAGTAGCACTGAGCCCAGTGTTTCAAGTCTTCCAAGAATTCTGGGAGATATTTTTTCTGCTTAAACTGGCCAAAGTCAGTTTCTGTTGCTTGCAATTTAAAATCTCGACTGATATGCCTAATAAAGCAGCCTTGAAATCGATAAAATAAAAAGGATTAGAATCACATAGAGAGACTGACAAATACCACGATCAGAATGGCTCATCCATGGTTTTTTTTTTTAACATCTTTATTGGAGTATAATTGCTTTACAAGGGTGTGTTAGTTTCTGCTTTATAACAAAGTGAATCAGCTGTATATATACATACATCCCCATATCTCCTCCCTCTTGTGTCTCCCTCCTACCCTCCCCATCCCACCCCTCTAGGGGGTCACAAAGCACCGAGCTGATCTCCCTGTGCTATGTGGCTGCTTCCACTATATCCATGTTTTTTAAGTTGTAAGAATTATGAACTTACTTTTCTCTCTTTGCAAGATAACCAAGAGGGGACAGAAACTAAATTATAAGCCCATATAATTTATGATTCTCCAAGTTTGCTACTCGGTGAATAGCCATAAAATAACTTGACAATAGTGAGAGGACCCAAGAACACAAGAGGTCACTGGATACGATGCTATTTATAGAAAACATGCCACCGTTATAAATTTAAGAGTATTATTTAAAATAGTCAACTGGGAAATCCATGCCAAAAATCACCTTAGATTATGACCTTCGAGGTCGTTAAAAAAAACCCGACTTTTTGTTTACCCTAAAGTTTGATAAACAGGACCTTATAAAGAAAACTTTTTTTTTTTTTGGATGATAATGTTGCCCTGTCTACCTTCTTAAAGAACAGAGAAATTATTTATTTCATTTGGCAACAATACAGTTTCTCTCTTCGAGGAACTCAAAGTATGTGTACAAATATTAGCTGATAGCCTTGTAGAGATGGAGGAGAAGGGGTGGAGGACGGTGACGGGGGAAAGAGGAGGAAGAGAGAAGGAGGAAAAGAAGGAGGCGACTGCAGGGGCACGTGGTCAAGATGATAAAATGATTTTCCTGTTTTACTTAATAATCCCCAAGGTGTCCACACCTAGGTCAGTTCACCAGTAAGTCAGCTGCAGTATACTCTGTCCTCAACCTAACATTTGATCTATACATGAGAGCGCCCTGCTTTATATAGTTGTTCTTGTTCACTTGTGTCTCTGTCTCAGCTGGGAAAACATGTAAATATTTATACAAACCAATCTGTTATCTCAGAATGCAGGATTTTCTCAAAGCGGCTTCAATTCAGCTTAATGAATATTTATTGAGCATCTTCTACCTTCTGGGCATTCTAGGGATTGGGTGGTGGATATATTCATGCAGTGCTTTTCACAGTGTGCTCCCGGGGCGAGTAACCTCGGCACCACCCGGGAATTTTTGAGAAATGCAAATTCCAGGGTTCCACCTCATTGCTACACAATTGGAAACTCAGGGGTCCTGGGCCAGCAATCTGTATTTTAGCAAGTCATCGGGGTGACTGTGAAACAGTAAAGTTTAAGAGCCACTAAAATTGTGTTAGTGGATGACTTTCAATACAGTAACAGCTCAGTAACGGTTAGATGAATGGATGAATGACAAAACAAAAACAACAACAAAAATGAATGAGCTGCTGTAGAGTTCAGGACAGGATAAAGTATTTGCATATTTATAAGAATGGGCGAAAAGGGCTCGGTCTCACAGCTTTCCCTGTTGACTTTGGCACGCTCCTGTGTTCCCAGAACGGTTGTCAATTTCTTTTTCTCTGCTCATTAATTTATTGGTTATTGTTCACTGCCAGCTGTGGGAAAAACAAAACGACAACAAAATAAATGAACAAGATCAGACAAAACCAGAAGCGGCAGCATTGGGGAACCGGTGATGTCAGGACAGCAGTTTTGGTTTTCTACTGAGAAATTGGGGTAAACGTGAATAGAGTCTGGTTTGTTATTTATTTAAGAGACGAACAGAATTCATTGTCAATTCACTGTGCCCTGGTGTGGAGAGAAAACAGGCTTCCCCCTCTTTCTGGAAGAGGCTGGCAGAGCTTAGCTCAGCTGTTTTAGTGAAGTCAGAACTTGCTTGGGGACACAGGACTTCCTCCACAAAAGATTTTTTTTTTTTAATGAAAGAAACACTTTTGTGTCTTCTAAGCTTCAGCTGGCCCCCAGCCTGGCTCTCTGCAGCCCCTGTCTTCCCACGATCTGACTGTGAGTCTAGAGGGGCTTTCTTTGGCATTCTAAACCCTGTGACGTTTTGCCCAGGCCTTGGAGTGAAATAAGGGCCTCCGAGAACCTCTTGAAGTGAATTTCATGGGAGTCTCAGCTGGGAGCCCTGGAACGTATTCTGCCCCTGGGGAGACTGGAGATGAGGACACTTTGGTTTCGTAATGTGACTTTTGTCACAGTAGAGCACACTTTGGATTCTCACTTCCTGTTTTAATTTTGTCTGGAAATAAGAAAATCTGCTGAGATTTCATTTCAAAAGAGCAGCTCGACTTCGTGCAGACAATTTCTCTGCAAATTAGAAAAGCGAAGGAGAACAAAACTGTAGTCAGCAGTACAGACAGCCAGTTAAATCCTAATTTAAGTGCCAGTTAACACTGGTGGTTAAATAGACAGTATTTAGCATGTGCTCCGCGTTCCGAGCACCGTGGCGGCGGGGAGGAGGGGAGAGTAGAGAAAGCATCGCACAGGAGGGGCCTTTGAATGAGATCGCAGAGCTGTTGGGGGAGGGGGCACCGGGAAGGCAGGGCGGAGCACGGGGGTCGCAGGTGCGAGCGGACATCATAGGCTTGCAAGGCTTTCGGGAGTCAGGCTGTGAGGGGTCTTGTACCAAGTTAAAGAAACGTGGACTTCACCCCGTAGGCCAGAGGGCCGTGTTGAAGGTATTTCCTCTGGGAGGATGGGCTGTGCCCGCTGGGCTTGTGAAGATCACGGTGCTGGAAAGGAGGAGGCTGCTGGGATACTCCAGGGAGGCAGTGGCCTGCGGCGGAGCAGCCTCCTGGTCTGGGCTCTTCTTTTACCCCAGAGCCCCCTGGCAGAGCAGAGTTCACAGCCCCTGCCCAACTGGAGGCATGGCTGGAAACGGAATAAGGCATGCCAGAAAGTGCTTGGAAGTACCATATTTTGTCTTTAAAAAATCATGCAAACGTTTGCATTCTGCTTCATTCAATCGGGGCTGCAGGAAGCTGGGCCATATCTGTTTCCTGTGGCCTTTGGTGTCCCCTGCATCCCCCAGGGTCACCCATACTCCAATCTGGGGAGGGGCCTGCCCCATGTTGACATCCCCTTCAAACACCATAGGAGCAAAGTGTTTGAAGGGGCGGTATTTGCAGAAATAATACCTTTCTGTGCCATGTGCACAGTGGCTCCACTTGTCTTAAGGATTTACTGAATTGGATTTCCTTAAATGGATTTTATTTTATTGTCATTCTCTAATACCTTTCCTTCCCCTCACTCTAACTGATAAATACGTAACTGACTTTACAGATCAATAGCTGGCTACTGAGTGGGTATAGAGTGCCAGGGGTGACTCCCAGATGGGAGGTCTGGCTTTAATTTGATTGCAGAGTATTTCATATTTTCTATCTAACTTTTCTAAGATAGATAGTAATAGTTAACATTAACTGGGCACTTACTAGCTGCCAGACACTACACGGGGGTAGGTTATTTCATTTTCTCTTTACAAGAAGCCCAAGGTAGATGTGTTATTGTTATTATTTCCATTTTATAGATGAGGAAACTGGGATTTGGAGATGTTTTAAGTTTCTTAGATTTCCACAGCCAAGGAATGCAAGAGCCAGGATATGGTCTCAGGTGGTCAAAATACAACATGTTAGCCTCTCCACTAGAGGACTGAAATCAAAACTTTGGTGGATGACTAGACAGTAACACTTAAGATCTTTGCAACCCTGACATCCGATGATTTAGTGAACTCTTAAAAGAGCAGATGGATTCTGATAAGAATTGATGGATAGAATTTACCTTGAAATTACACTTTTTCTCCAGTCTGTTATCTTAAGACAAAATGGTACCCAGTAAGACTTTTCCATTGGATTTTTTCTTCATTTTCATTGGGTATGTAGGTAGAAGTGGCAGAGATTAATATATCTCAAAGAAAACTTGATTTTCTTTTTAGTTGTAAAATGAAAATAAAGATATTGTCACTGTCTTAGTCTCCTAGGGCTGCCTAACAAAATATTACAGACTGGGTGGCTTAAACAAGAGAAATTTATTTTTTCACAGTTCTAGAGGCTGCAAAGTTGAAGATCAAGGTGCCAGCAGGGTTTGGTTTCTGGTGAGACCTCTCTTCCTGGCTTGCAGGTGGCTACTTTGTCCTCATGTAGCCTTTCGTCTGAAGGAGAGGGGAGAGAGAGAGAGAGAGGAAGAGAAAGAGAGATCTCTTCTTTGTATAAGGCAACCAATCCTATTGGATTAGGGCCCCACCCTTATGCCCTTACTTAACCTTAATTACCTCCTAAAGGCCTTATATCCAAATGCTGTCACCTTTGGTATTAGGGCTTCAACACAGGCAGCTAGGGGACACAGTTCAGCTTGTAGCAGTCTCTGACATTTGCCTTGGCAGGTAAGCTGGAGCAGTGGCCCAGTGACTGTCCCAGGTCCCCCTTGTGCACATGGGGGAGCCAGCCCTTCCCAGGCTGTACATTTCACCTGCCTCACCCTCCTCCATGTGTCTGGAACACTCAGGGCCTGTGCAGATGCCAAGTCCCTGTCTAACACTACCTTGCTGTGTTCTTGTTACCTTATGCTTGCAAAGCTTCGCCTGGGTTTAAAAATGCAGTAGAAGTCTCATAATGAATTGCATCATTGTTTCTGGTGCATTTAAGTGGAAATCATTGTTGTATATGTTCTTCCAGTGAAACTCCACTTCCTTTACCTATACATTACAGAACAGCAATAATACAATTCATCATATTTCTAGAGCACTTTACAGTTTTCAGATTGATCTCACTTACCTAATTTCCTCATATGATCCCTAGGTGATCAGCAAGATGAGTATTATTACCCCCATTTTACAAATGAGGAAATCGAAACTCAGAGGAGTTCATCGACTCACACAGATAAGCTGGGAAATTCTTCTATCTGCAAATAGTGCTCTTCCTACAATGTCTCATGTGTCACCTACACCAGCCTCTGTAGGCTTCTGCCCCAGTTTCTCAATGGCATCTATTCAGCCTCTTATCTCCTCTGGGTTCAGTACCCCCTTGACCCAAGAACGAATTCTTCCTGGAATTAGCTTCTGAATTGTGGTGACCTTGAGTCAGTTCAAGGGCAAAGTTCTGGAAGATTCGGGGGAGGCTTGTTTGTAGTGTCCCTATGTCATGGCTGCCTCTGGGTGTTTCAGGGTCACTTAGCAGCTGAGACACGGCACTGCCTTGCTCACGAACACCCCTGGCTTGTTTTGACTGTACGTCGGTGTCATCTCTGAGCTGTGGCTACGGTGGTTTGGGGATGCAAAGCTTCACAGATGGCAGGTCAGACTGTAAATACTCCACTCCCATCCCATCGTAAAACCAGTCCAAGGAAAACACCAGAAACTAATTAAAACTAAGGCAACAGTGCAAATATTTATGAGGGCAGAAATTCAAACAACGCTAGCAAAAACAAAGCATGCTTTTCAGATCGGTAATAAAGTAAAAGAAACATAATGCCATCTAATGGAAATATATATATTTTTTACCATCAGATTTGATACCAGCAAATGGTTGTTTTAACTGGGAGGATAAAGTCATATAAGTTATTTATTCAAAATGGTCATTAATTTCAGCCATTTGCCTTCATACTGATTGTCTAGTGTTGCACAGTGTCATAGGAAGTGCACAGGAACGGGAGTCAGGATAAATGCCGCAAGGAGTCGTGTAACTTTGAGCATGTCATCTAACCCTGTCCAAAGTGACCTTCGGTTTCTTCAGTTGAGAGGAAGAGAGGAAAAGAGAAAAGAAAAGAAGGGATGGGGAAGAAAGACAGCTCTGAAGACACTGTCATCCAGAGGGGCTGAAATGTCTAATCTCTAATGTATTGGCTCAGGCTGTGGACTTGAACTGGGGTGCCCAGGTTCAAATCTCAGCTCCATCATTCACTAGCTGTGTGACCTTGACAAATTCCTTAGCTTCTCTGTGCCTTTTGTTTTCTTACTTGTAAAACCAATCTGTGTTGTGAGCATTAGGTTAGTAAATGTAAGTACTTTCAATAATGCCTAGCTCATAGGAAGTACCTCGTAAGCGTGGGGTGTTACTATCATCATCAGATGATCTTTACTTGGAGGATGGAATAATGTGCACTGGAGGAAAGAAAGAATGGAGGGGATTTCTCTAAGGATTCTGTGCTTCTGACTGGGGAATAAATAGCAGAGGGCAAAGAAACTAATATTTAAGTATGTATTATATTGGAAACTTCTGTATTCCCACTGACTAGATCAGAGATGATACAAATGAGGACTCAGAACAATATTTGTTCTAGGAATAAATAATACTGTGATAATTTTTTTTTAATTTCTGTTTTTTGGGAGAGGAGTCTGAAGATCAGAGAGGTTAAGTAATTTGCTTGAGATCACACAGCTAGCAATAGCTGAGCTGGATTTGAGCCCAGGTCTCTGTGGCTCTGAAGCCCCTGCCCCTTCCATTATACCATGATGCTCTCACAAGGGGTCAGCCAGGAAGGGGACACTAATGCGCCCTTCCAGAGTGAGACAGGGCTCCTGCTTGGTGACTGCTGCACAGCAGACAGAACCAGGAGTGCCGTAATTCTACCAAGTGTTGCCTGGGTGCCCCTTTATCACTGGCTGCTGCCCTCCGTTGTCTTCCAGCTGCTACCATCATCCAACTCTCCCCTCACCCCTCTCAGCTTCCATCACCAATGCTAGGTCGGGGTGGGCTTGATATGATGTTGTTTCACATGCAAAATTAGCAGATACGTGGCTGACCCTTAGCTGGCACAAGGCAGGTATTCAATATGTTTGTTTTTCTCCCTTTGCTCCCTTAACCTCTGACAGCAGTCAGGCCTGCCTAAGGCCAAGGACCCAGCTGATTTAGATGTTCATGTTAAAGGCCAATCATGGTCTGAGCTGTTAGGGATCCTGAGGTGAGTGTAGCAGGCAGGACGCTGCCCTCTGGGAGTTTACGTGTAACCGGGGACAGAGCCATACTGCAGGGGCGTGCAGAGTGGCGAGTGGTGACACTAGTGGAAGGAGGAGGGGTGGCTCAGCTGCAGGAGGCCGGGGGGCGCTCCACACAGAGAGCGGGTTTTGAGCCAGGGAGGGGTGCGAGGAAGGACAAAACAGAGACCACCACAAAGGCAAAGGCCAGAGTCACAGAAGACCCAGAGCTTCCAGGACTTGGTGAGCACTCAGGGCTGCACGTGGTACAGGCTGCCTGGGGAGGACATGAGGCTGCGCGGAAGGGACGTGCAGTGCTCCGGGGCCTGGACCATCCCCAGGGCCAGGGTCGGGGGGACTAAGGAGGAGAGCAATGCGGTTGGACTGGTTTGGAAGAAACTCCCTCAGGCAGTATGTTCATATGCTACGGTGGGGGGATAGGTTCATGCAGGGGGAGCAGTTAGGAGACCCTCCCAATTCATCCGTGGCCTCCTCTAGAGCAGGCGATTGACGGAGAATTGAAGAGAAATGACTGAGGCGGCATCATAAGGATTTGGTGACTGGTGGGGGTGAAAACTCAGGGAAAGAATCATGCAAGCGTTTCCAGTTGAGAGACTGAGCAGGTGATGACCATTTAATGGAGGTAGGAAAAGCCAGATGAGGACAGCGTAGGCTCACAGCAGCCCAGCAGTGTAACAGAGACAATACTCTCTTTCAAAAAGCACCCATGAGGCTTCCCTGGTGGCACAGTGGTTGAGAGTCCGTCTGCCGATGCAGGAGACACGGTCCGGGAAGATCCCACATGCCGCGGAGCGGCTGGGCCCGTGAGCCATGGCCGCTGAGGCTGCGCGTCCGGAGCCTGTGCTCCGCAATGGGAGAGGCCACAACAGTGAGAGGCCCGCGTACCGCAAAAAAAAAAAAAAAAAAGAGCACCCATGAGAAGAGTCCGCTCCCAGAGCCTCAGCAGGGAGGTGTGCTGAATCCCTGAGCATCCGGTGTGTGAGGGGGGCCTCAGGGACAGAGCTCTCAGAGGGAGAGGCTCCCCCGCTACAAGGGAAGGGATTTCTGAGGAACTGCAGCAGGCAGAGCTCAGCTTTGCAGGAAGGCACTTCATTCATTCATTTCTTCATCCTTTCATTCATGGAGTGCCTGCTGCATGCTGGCTCAGAGCTAAAGGGAGCGAAGCAGAGGTAAGAGAGCCAGTGCTCGTCCTCCAGAGACTCAGACTAGCTGTGAAGGAAGAAGTAACGGGAAGCATGTTCCAGTAGAATCCACGCTATGGTAAAAGTGAGACAGGTAAGAATGGGGAAGGCTACCTGGAGGAGGTGGCATTCGACTTGGATCTTGAGAGGTTTGTAGAAGTTGGCCAAAGAATAGGACCTGCACCTTCTAGCAGAGGAAACAGCTTTTGCAAAGTGTGGGGAGGAAGCAGAGTGGGACCGGAAAGAGACTCAAGGTGCGTGGAATGGGAAACAGGTGACCCTGGATTTTAAAAATGAAAATGAACTTTGAAGAACAATGGTAACTATGTGAGGTGATGGATGTGTTAATGAACTTGATCGTGGTAATCATTTCATGATGGACACATATATTAAGCCCCATTGTACACCTAAAAAAGAAAAATAATCATATTATACAACCTGAATGTATACAATTTTTATTTGTCAATCAATCATAACTTAATAAAGCAGGAAAAAATGGACTTTTGTTACCAACCCTTTCAAGTCGGGTCCCAGCAGGGGTCCTTCTGCCTGGTGTCTTTCACACCAATAGAACCAGACCAAGTTGGGTTCGGAAGCAAAGGAAAGCTTTATTCTTTGATCAAAGAATGGAGAGCTGCAGGATTGCGATCTAGAGCACAAGGTCTCCCCCAGGCCGTGGGCCGGGCTGCTGTATAGGGATCTCGTCAGCAGGGAGGGGGCAGGTTCTCAAGGGAAGGGCACAGCTGTGCTGCTGACACTCCAGATCACAGTGCAGGGCGCAGCATCTCTGCATGAGCGCCCCACCCCCTACCCATGAGCAAGCGGAACTAGAGGAAGCACAAAGGAAGAGGTTAGACCTTATCACCCAGATTCCATCTTATTCTCCCTCCCCCACCCCAGTGGGCTTTGCTGGTGACACTGAGGTTGAGGATGTTCCAAAATAGTAGTGACAGCCCCATATCAGGTATTGGCCACCTCACCCCAACTCTGAAGGGCACTGGCGGGACCACAGGGGATACACAGGCGGAACCTGCTGGTGGCGGAAGTGGGTCTGCTGGGTGAGACCAAGCCAGCTGGGGCACTGCCCGCGCTTGGCCCAGGGCACCTGCCGATTCCTCCCGTGTGTGTGGAGGGAGGGACATGAGCCTCCTGAGCCCTCTCCCGAGTGTTTGCAGTTTGTTCGCCAGGGGCTTCAGCCAGGTGACGAGTAACCCGCAACGCGGTACTCGGGCCGTGGTGCAGCTCCACTCAGGCCAGCTTAGAGACCCACGGGGACTGAGAGCCCAGGTGTGTTTTACAGTTACCTGTGGACAGGTGGGTCCTTCCTGATCGTGGCAGGCAACGTTGATTCTGGTCAAACCAGCAGGATGTCCCCCTGTACCTTTCACCATGACGAGTTACAACCGCTCAGATGGGTCAAAATATCTCCTTTCCTCTCCTGAGCAGACGCTGCCCCGTTCCTCCTTTTCCTGGATTGGAGTCAGGACACCGGGGTCTCATCCATGTTCTGCAATGAATTTCCCTGGTGAGTACGGGCCAGGCCCTTCACTTCTGTTTCTCCATTTTGAAAATTGGTGGCCCGTCCACGTCCAGCTCTTGGTGAACGTGTTCAGGTCGAGGTGCCCGCTTAGGTAGCTTGCTCTGTCTCCCAGCCTTCTCACGCGGGGAACAGGTTATTAATATGAAGTGTTCAACTTCAGCATTCCTTTTTTTTTTTTTTGCGGTAAGCGGGCCCCTCACTGCTGTGGCCTCTCCCGTTGCGGAGCACAGGCTCCGGACGTGCAGGCTCAGCGGCCATGGCTCACGGGCCCAGCCGCTCCGCGGCATGTGGGATCCTCCCGGACCGGGGCACGAACCCGTGTCCCCTGCATCGGCAGGTGGACCCTCAACCACTGTGCCACCAGGGAAGCCCCCAGCGTTCCTTTAGTGAAGTGTTATTAAATAACCTATTCTTCCTCCCCCACTCCATCTCTTTCTCTTTGTTTTCTTCCTGCCCCATCCTCGTCAGCTTGAGGAGCTGGAGAAAGAGGACTTGGTCTTAAATTGGGCACAGCTGTGTATTTAACAAACCACCAATGACACCAGTTTTGACAGGATTCTTCTCTCCTCACTAGAGGAACCAGGAATTTCCACTTGATAGTTTGTTCCTACCTTCCTAGAGAACCCTACCACATCATTGCAACTTGGTACAGAGAAAGAACCGTGAGCTAGGCATTGACTGCTGTTCCCTGTTTGTATAATGAATAGATCAAAGAGATAACAGAGGCACGCATTCGTTTAAGCCAAAAGATAGCTGAGCAAGTTACAGACTACATAAGAAAGCATGAACTGCAAATTAATTACCCATTTTGGAAGTACCATAGTTTATCAGATTATTATAAAATTCCAGAAGAGAACTTGGAAATCAACTAGTCCTATCATATCTTTTTATAGATAAGGAAATTTAAGATTGAAAACAAGTTAACTCACCCAAGATCACAGCAGTATTATTTGGTCTTATTCTGGGGAGCTGTGAAATAAAATGACAAAGAAAAAAAAGGGCTAATCTTCTAAAATAGAGTTCAGCAAACTTTTTCTCAAAGGGCCAGATAGTAAATATTTTAGGTTTGTGGGACATACAGCCTCTGCCATTGTAGCAAAAGCAGCCATAGACAAGTAAATGAGTTGGCACGGCTGTCTCAATAAAACTTTATTCACAAAAACAGGTGATGACACTAGGATGGTGATAACAATTTTTAAAAAAGGAAAACAAGGATGTGGACAAGGATGTGGAGAAATTGGAACTCATACATTGCTGGCAGGAATTAAAATGGTGTATATAAATAAAATAGTGTAAATAAAATAAAATGGTGTAGCCACTGTGGAAAACAGTTTGATAGTTCTTCTAAAAGTTAAACATAGAATTACCATATGACCCAGGAATTTTACTCCTAGACATATACTCAAAATAATTGAAAACAGGGACCCAAACAAGTACATATACACAGGTTCATAGCAGCACTATTCACAATAGCTAAAAGGTGGAAATAGCCCAAATGTCCATCAATGGGTAAACAAATCCTTGTGTACACGTGCAAGAGAATATCATTCAGCCATAAAGAGGAATGAAGTACTGACACATGCCACAGTGTGGATGAACCTTCAAACCATTATGCTAAATGAAAGAAGCCAGACACAAAGGCTACATATTGTGTGATTTCATTTATAGGAAACCTCCAGAATAAATAAATCTGGAGATTTCACATAAATGATAAATAAATAAGTAGAGACAGAACGCAGGTTGGTGGTTGCCAAGCACTGGGGGAGGAGGGAATGGGGAGACATTGCTTAATGGGTACAGGACTTTTCTTTTTAATTAATTTATTTTTTGACTGTGTTGGGTCTTCGTTGCTGTGTGCTGGCTTTCTCTAGTTGCAGCGAGCAGGGGCTACTATTTGTTGCAGTGTGCGGGCTTCTCATTGCGGTGGCTTCTCTTGTTGCGGAGCACGGGCTCTAGGTGCGAGGGCTTCAGTAGTTGTGGCTCGTGGGCTCTAGAGTACAGGCTCAGTAGTTGTGGCGCACGGGCTTAGTTGCTCCGTGGCACGTGGGATCTTCCCGGACCAGGGCTCGAACCCATGTCCCCTGTATTGGCAGGCGGATTCTTTTTTTTTTTTTCCCCAGAGGTCTTCTTAGAAGCCCATATGATTTAAATTTATTTACTTATGGCTGTGTTGGGTCTTCGTTTCTGTGCGAGGGCTTTCTCTAGCTGTGGCAAGCGGGGGCCACTCTTCATCGCGGTGCGCGGGCCTCTCACTATCGTGGCCTCTCTTGTTGCGGAGCACAGGCTCCAGACACGCAGGCTCAGTAGTTGTGGCTCACAGGCCTAGATGCTCCATGGCGTGTGGGATCTTCCTAGACCGGGGCTCGAACCCGTGTCCCCTGCATTGGCAGGTGGATTCTCAACCACTGCACCACCAGGGAAGCCCCTGGCAGGAGGATTCTTAACCACTGCGCCACACAGGGAAGCCCCTGGGTACAGGATTTCGCTTTGGAAGGATGGAAATGTTTTGGAACTAGGTAGAGGTGGTGGTTGTGCAACACTGTGAATGTACTAATTACCTCTGCATTGTTTCCTTTAAAACAGTTAATTTTCTGTTATTTGAATTTCACCTCAACAAATTATTTTAAAAAACCCAAAAAACAAAACAGGCAACCAGGCGCATATGGCCCATGGACAGTAATGTGCCAATTCCTGTTATAACAGAGAGGATAGGATGGTTCAGTGACAGTGAGTTTTTTTTGTCAAGAATGTTTGTTGTTGTTGTAATGATTTATCCTATCAAGGAACAGAAATAAAGCAATTTTCCAGGTGTAATATTTTCATGGCTAAGAATATTGAGTGGGAAGATGTCTCCAAACCTAACCAGGTGGGTTTTGGACAAAGTTCAGACAAAATTTAAATCCATTGACTCTTTTGGTAAAGACCAAATTCATGTTGAAGGGCTTTTACTATTTTTAGAACCTATTGGACATCTCCCATCCCAATTTTGGGAACTAAAATAAATGTTTGGAGCTTTCTGTCAACTTCCTGTTTCTAGGGAAGAAGAACCTAGAAACGTCTCATGTAAAATGTGCCAGAAGCTTTTGGAACATCAAAGAATTCCCAGGAAACAAGGGAATTTGTTCATTGTAAAAGCATCTGAAAGAAGACACTAGATAATTTTATTTAATAAATACACACGATGACTCTTTCTCAAAGATAATTTAAGGGCTTTAATTAATTTGGGGTTCAATGACCCCACAACCATGTCTAATTCAAACATGAAAACAAACTGAGAAGCCTGTGAGCTTTGGAAAGATGAGAAATTCTCATGTGAAACTGGACAGCTTGGCCTGATAGGGCTCCCTCGTGTTTTGAGTTCATTTGAACAGTTAGGAAACGTGAGACAAAGAGGCTATTTTCAACGGAGAAGAAGGTAGAAAGGAAATGATGTCTGTGATTTGACTTTTGTGTGCCAGGCCAGCTCTCCCAGGTGATGGAGGTTCCATAGCGCAATTCACTGGAAGACAACCCCCTTAGGTGGCTTTTGTTCTAAGAATGGCCGTGTTTCAGGTTACGACAGGATCCATTTAGGCTTTAAAAGAGTCACTAACAAGAAGGGCTGCCTGACATTAGAAGGGCTCGTTCCTGAATGAGGACTGTCATTCATGGCATCCTGCTTCCTAACTCAGATGCCTAGTTCTGGGGTATCCCCCTTTCTCCTTGTAGAAACATCACACAGACCTTATTTACATTTTAGTGCGAATGAATGTAAGGCAGTGAGTATATGAGTATATATACTTAGCCAAATTTCACTGTGAAATAACAAGTGCTGTTTCCTGAGTTCTGGTTCTGGGGAGCAGATTGAAACAGTATATCTGGGCAGAAGCCTCCTTGGGGACCCTGGACATTCACTTTACAGGGGCTACCAGTTCTGCCCAAGACTAAGGCTGGCGCAGGAAGGGTCAACATGGGTTTTGGGACTGTGGATGGGCAACTGTTGGAGTGAAGGGCAGATGTCAGAACGCTTAAGGACATTTCTCGATCCTGGAAGATTCATTTAGCTCCAGATTCATTTATCTTTAGGTTGAAAAAGCTGTTCACAGCCAAGGTCGGAGGAGGGTTATTGTTGATTCTTCTTGTTTTTCTTTGTGCTTTGCTGTATTTTCTGCAATGAGCTGTATTACTTTAATAATCATTAAAAAAATCTATAAAAATGTAAAATTTAAAAAAAACATTTTCTGCCTATAAATTGTTTTCACTGATCCACAGACTCATCCAAACTTTCATTCAATTTGTCATTGCCAACCTTCTTTTTTTTTTTTTTTTTTTTTTTGCAGTACGCGGGCCCCTCACTGCTGTGGCCTCTCCCGCTGCGGAGCAAGGCTCCGGACGCGCAGGCTCAGCGGCCATGGCTCACGGGCCCAGCCGCTCCGCGGCATGTGGGACCTTCTCAGACCGGGGCACGAACCCGTGTCCCCTTCGTCGGCAGGCAGACTCCCAACCACTGCGCCACCAGGGAAGCCCCATTGCCAACCTTCTGAAACTGCTTCTTAAAATAATTTCAACAGGAAAATTCCCAGAATTACTCTGGGTGTAGCTTTTGGTCAGACTGATCGATGTTTTCTGTCCACACAGCCAGGAAGAGCTGGTAGGATTAGATGTTCCAATCACACTAGGGTGAGGACAGATCACCAGGCTTGGTTTGATTGAAAGAGACAGTTGGAATAGTTGTTGGAAGGATTCTGTCCCTGTGTGCGGAGACAGTCTTAGAAATAGATGCCCTTTTGTACCCCTCCCCGTATCCTTAAACTAAAATACCACGAATACTCTGCTCATTGTTTATAATCTTATCTGACTGAGGAGAAAGGGAAGATATGAATGAATGAGGACCCCAGGACACTGCATCCTCATGAATTTCAAGGAGACATGGATTGGAAGGAAAAGGAGTATTTTAAAAATGTATATACTAAATATGTATCAATGAACTATAAATATATATGCATTTAATAGTTTAAAAATATATCCATGTCGATGCAGCATCCTGGGGTCTCCATTCATTCATCCAGATGTATACATTTGGAGGCAGTCACTGTCTTTCAGGTCATAGGTATGTACCATGTACAAGTTTTATCTTCAATCCCCACATATTATACTTTTGTTACTATAAGCATATACCTCTTAGATCAATATCGGTGTCTGGAAGAGGGTAGGAATATTTTACTAGCAAAGAAAATTGCCGGGCCTGGCTTTACATTTGAGAGCTGCAATAAAGTGTTTACTTACCAAACCAGACCCGCTTCGCCGGCCACTTTCACCTTAGTGCAAAAACAGCACGCCAGCCCCTCCTGCCCCTGCTGGTTTAGATTATGTGAGGGCGGTGGATGGGTGTTCCGCATGCCACAGGCAATCAGCTCAGGAGTCATCAGCTCAGTCTGAAATTCGGCTGAAAGCTGTATAATGTCAGAATGATTATAATTCTCTCCTTTTAGATATTTACACTTCGTAGTAAGATTATAGTATCAGTGGTTCAAGTTTCAAATCTTCCATCAAAATGCTGTTTTTTTGGGGGGTGCGGGGAGAGGGGATTCCTCTCCTTTCCTGGGCAGTTAGAATCTTTGCCAATGCATTCTCCACCCCACACCCACTTTTGTCCCTTGCAAGCTGTTTGAGACATGTCACCTGTCTCTGGTGGAATGCATTATGTTTCTATTTCTGAAAATAAAGCATGAAAGTAACACGTGTATGATGGAAACAGTTTGAGTTTCTGCAGAGACTGTCGTGTTTGAACTCCATGTATCACGTCTCTGTTCCAACCTGGGTTTTGCACATTTGGAGCCTCACATCTTGCAAGGAAAGCACGACTTTGATTAGCTGCCCAGGTCAACCGAGGGGTGGAACAGGTGATCTCTTTGGTAATCAAGAAATTTAAGAGAGTCAAGCCATCTGTTTCAGCCTGGCACCCTCAGGGCGGCTGTATGTTAGCAGAGTCACCACGATCCCAACTCTTAGCTTTGCAAGTTCAGATACTCAGTATCATCAGATCCCCAAGAGCAAATCAGGCTTTGGGAGACTGATCCCCAGTAATCAAACTCCCAAAAGGCTGATGGATAAACCTACCTCATCAGTGCTTGTGAGGATTAAGTGAGAGTGTGGACATAAAGCTTACTTATCTCTGGCCTGGCACATATAGTAAGTGTCCTGTAAATGTTGGCTTTTATTTGACCCAGTGACCTGTCAAATAGTATTTGCAGCACAGGATAAACACTGACCAGTAGTTACTCTTTGGCTTCCTCTCCCAGTTCTAGAATTCATACAGAGCACCATCCTTCTAACAGGCAGTCAGTCATGATGTGATAAAATAGGTCATTTTAAAAAAGTTCCTGGGCTTCCCTGGTGGCGCAGTGGTTGAGAGTCCGCCTGCCGATGCAGGGGATGCGGGTTCGTGCCCCGGTCCGGGAGGATCCCACATGCCGCGGAGCGGCTGAGCCCGTGAGCCATGGCCGCTGAGCCTGCGCATCCGGAGCCTGTGCTCCGCAACGGGAGAGGTCGCAACAGTGAGAGGCCCGCGTACCGCAAAAAAAAAAAAAAAAAAGAAAAAAGTTCCTGTCCTCAGGATGCACCAGGCCCAAACTCTAAAGACATCTCCTTCTCTTGCTCTGCTGGAGAGGTGCTCTTGTCTCCTGACTGTATTTGGCAGAGCTGCTGGCCTGCGTTTACAGCTCTGAAGTGCGCTGCTTCTGCGTGCAGGTGGCTGATCTTACGCATTCTTTGTTGAGTCTCATTAGCTTCCGTTGTAATTGACAGTGCCTGTAGGTATTCCCCGTGCTACCTCTCCCAGCTGCTGTAACACAATGCTCATCAACGATCCACTCACCATGTGCACTCAGGGAGTAGTGGAGGTGCTGGTTTGTCATGGGGGTCCACAGAACTTGGTGGAATTCACTGTAGCTAACACTTAACGTAGGTTACGCCCATGGTCTGAAGAAAGGCTCCACCTCCAATTTCTGTTGTGCATTGAATTGCAGCACTCCCTCCCATCCCTGCCTTTTGAGATAACCAGTCAAGCCCTTGGGAAACAGAGGACAGAGACCTAGTAGACTGAGATAGGAAACTGGTTAGGGTTCACTAGGAGGATGGAGTGAGAGAATGGTCTGGAGCACAAAACGCTGCCCAGGAAGAGAGGACCTGACCGCGGGGTGGGGCTGGGGTGGGGGTCAGGGTGCCATGTAGCCAGGGGCCAGCAGGAAAGCACATCATACTCCCCAGAGGTCTGAGGGGACACTACCTGTTGCAAAGAGGTGGAAGTGGGGTGGGAGCAGAAGTCAGCACTGTCCTTTACTATAACCCCCAGGGTGGATTCTGTTGATGACAGTGCTGAATAGTGCTACCTGCCTTGGCATGAGAGAGAGATGCGAAGCATTTGGAAGGGCATGGCGGCTAAGAGAAGTTAGTATAGCCTCTACTCCGTCTGTTCTTGACTTCCTTCTGGGGGAATCAGAGCTGTGTCTGCAGATGGTTACTCTTCCTGGAGTAGTAGAAATGTATCCTCCTTTCCTGAGCCACGTGGCAATCTGTTATCTACCTGTCTGCAGCAGTGCGATAGGTCGGCGATAACTGTTCCACGTCAGCCGAAGAGGCATGCAGGAAAGAACACTTGCATTTATTTAGATTCTGACTTAAAAAGGAAAACACAGATCTCAGGTTTGAGCCAGGGAGTTAATGTCTTACTAACAAGAAAGTCTTCTCCCAGCCTCAGCATAATCAGTGTTTCCTTGGAGAAGGGGTAGGCAGGGGTGGAAGAAATCACTGAAAGTTCTCTATTTCTCCTTGCCATTAAATCATCTGAGGCCAGCGTCCGGCGTTTGCCCTGGGAGCCGGGTCAGATCACCAGCGGGATGTGCGTGCCTCCTACAGACGTAAAGGGCCTCTCTGTATCTTCCCCCCAGGGTCCCGGCTGTGAGGTCTGAGCCACAGCCAGTGCGCTCTCCCATTTCCTCCTGCGCTGGCCCGAGGTGTGAGAGTGGATTTCTCCGTGTGGATGTGCGTGTGATTCCCTGCGCTGGATGAGGGTGGCCTCGTCCAGGCAGGGCTCCGAGTGCCTCAGACCCTTGTGATGCTCACGTGCCACACTCACATTTCCTTTGAGCACTCTCAGGCAATGTAAAAAGAGGGAGGAAGTCATCAAAGCATAGCCCTGGGCATCTTCACCCATAGACAAAAGTCTCCTGATTTAAGAGTTATTCCAGTTACTAAGCTGTCAGCTCAACCTCTGCTGTACTCAGCCCTGCCAAAGGGGGCGCTAGAGGGCGGCTCTGCCTATTTCCTGTACTGCTTATCACCCAAGCAGTCTCCACCTTGGCCGCTACAGTTGATTCTAGAAGCCTGAAGTTCCAGTTTCCAGGTTTCCCACCCCGGCCGCCCTCGCTTCACAAACACCAGCACCAGCCCGGCCCCTCCTCTGGTTCCAGGTTCTACTAACGCCCACCCCAGGGTGGAAGCTGCTTCCTGCAGTGAGTATATCTGTGCGACCTCGTGTTCTTGCCTGACCTTTTTCAACTTCAAAACCTGCTTAACCAATTCCCCTTTTACATGATCGTCAAAACAACTAGTATGATTTCTGACCGACAGAAGCGGCTTTTTCAATAATTCAGTCCACTAACATTCATGGAGGGCAGTTCTGGGTGAGGCTCTTTGCTGATGCTGTGGTTAAAAGATAAACAAAATGCGTCTCTGTCTTTGAGGAAATCATTGCTGAATAATGATAACAATGGTCTGTATAGAACTCTAGTTTTGACGAACAACAACTAAAAACAAAGGATTAGAATTAACACATCGTTTAAAGAAAGAAAAAAGATCTAATTGAAAAATGGGCCAAGGATATAAACTGGTAATTCACAGAAGAAATAATAAAAATGGTCAACATTTATGTAAACTGGTACTCAACCTCACTTTTTTTTTTTTTTTTTACAGTTGGGCATCTTTTTATTTTTTCTCCTTCAACTGTACATTAGATAGTGAATATATTTTTTTAAACATCTATATTGGAGTATAATTGCTTTACAATGTTGTGTCAACCTCACTTTAATGGAGGAAATTCAAATTCGTTCAGTATACTCATACACAGCTGGAGGGAATATGGGTGTGAGTACAGCCACTTAAGAGGTCACTTTTTATAACCCATCACCCCAAAGTTCTACTGTTAATAGCTACCCCAGAGAGAAACTTAAACCATGTTCTGAAGGAAGCAAGTACAAGGATCTTCTTCGTTGTAATGTTATTTATAACAGTGAAAAATTCAAAACAACAGAAATATTCATAAAAGGAGGAATGGCTAAATAAAAAATTGTGCACCCCTTTTATGGAAGACCATGCTGCAATTTTCTAAAATGAGGTGGACCTAATCGTACTGACATAAAAAATTGTCTAAGCCGTATTGTTAAGTGAAACAATAGATACATCGCTTATGTTAAAACACATACACACAGATATCTTTTCTATGGGCAACTCCTAGGAGAAAAGCCTGGAAGCATATATAGTATATTGCTAATAGTGACTATTTTTAGAGAGAGGACTAAGATAGGGGGCATTGGAGAGGGGAGCAATCAAAGGGCACAAAAACAAGCCAAAATAAACCCCGCTAATTTGCATATCACTCTTTTACATAAAATGTCACTTACTCCTTACATTGACCTTACAGTGTAAGCATCATTTCCACTACAAACGAGGGAACCACAGCTAAGAGATACCAAGCAACGTTTGCAAAGTCATGCAACTAGTAGACAGAGAAGTCGATGCCTGATTCGCAGGCTCCAAAAGTCATCAGCGGTTAGATTAATTGGAATCTGACATCTTTGTCACTTCTTTTAATTATTTCTCACTGTTTAAAGTGAAAGACACTTTGAGGTACCTCAGTCAGTCTCCTGTCTGTCAGAGTAAGAGGGAGGGGAAAGGAGACAATTTGCAAGTGATCAGAAGATATACTGATGTTTAAGATTCTCTTACCTTTCATTTAACAGGTGGGGTCTTAGACACCTCAGGGTCTGGCATCAAAGGACCAGAGCATCTGCACCACAGCTCTCTCACTGCCAGGGTCTCCCACCAGATTGGAAGCTGGGGTGGGGTACAAAACTCTGCCCCTAGGTCTCAGGAGGGGCAGGGAAGAGGGGAGGCAGTGGGAACAATGACTGAGCTTTGACTAGATGCCAGTGCCATTCCCCCAGTGGCCACGAGCTGCAGAGCCCCTGGTGGGTGTTTAGGGAGGGCCCCTCGGGACCTGGGCCTCACCTTCTGCAAGAACTCTGATTGGTCTTATGACAGCTTCAAATGAGGTTAGGCACACAGCTGTACTTAGCAAGTGCGTGTACTGAAACCATTGATTTGTTAAATGTAAACAAGATATATCACAGTTTTGGTAACTGTGGGAATTTTCTTCCTCCTACTGTCCCTCTACTTCCCCTTCCTCCCTCCGTTTCCATTATCTCTCTCTTCTCTCCCTCACCCCCTCCCTCTCTCTCCCTACACTTTCCCTCCCTCCTTCATTCAAGGAGAGGGCCTAGTAGCTGGCCTTTCCTCTAATTTCATACCAAGTTTGATAGAGGTTTCTTAATGTAGCCTCTATTGGCAGTACAGTTGCTATTTCAAACACTAGAAAAAGTTATAAGTGTATGATCGATAATATTTTGAGATAATAATTGAGGTTTCTCTTTCTCCAGGCTTTCTTGTAGCCATTGACCTTATCCTACCACTGGGGACACAGGGGTAGGATCCTAAATGCACTACCCTCAGGAGAGAGCTGACAAAGAGACAGTCTTAGCTCAGAATCCTAAAGTAGGTAAAATAAAATAGGTGCACAGCAAGGGGAAAAGTCTTGAAAGCCAAGGCTTCTGTTGTTAAGAGCTGGGTTTTTAAGACAGAGAAGGATTTTAAATTCTGAAAGTGTGGCTTTGACCATCAATAGGCAGTGACCTCAACATCCAGGGGTGTGCCTGAGCGGGCCTGCACCTGTTCCTGAGAACCGACTCTGGACGTGTCTTCTCAACTCCATGTTCAGTAGCTTGAAATCAACCGTGGTAGCAGTGTATTCACCATAGAAGTTGGCAAACACTGCAAACCAGGGCTTTTTTCCTAGAGAGTCTGTTGTTGAGATTTGGGGAGGAGAAAAGAGCACAAGTGAACTGCCAGGTAGACCCTTCCTGGGCTGAAGTCGGGGTGCAGAAAAATTTCCAGGTAGGGCTGGGGCTAGGAGGCCGAGGTATTGCATCCCACTTCCCACCTGCAACTCTGTGAGAGGGTAGCAGCTACACA
Organism: Orcinus orca; assembly: GCF_937001465.1. Lineage (NCBI taxonomy): Eukaryota > Metazoa > Chordata > Mammalia > Artiodactyla > Delphinidae > Orcinus > Orcinus orca. Next base: position 50,184,324 of record NC_064573.1, read on the forward strand.
GAGTGCTGTCTGTGAAAACGGGCAGAAATGACAGCAGAGCGGTTCTAGGTGTAAAGACGACCTGAGAGAGCTGGTCTCCCTGTCCCCCACCCCCTGTGCCTCCCTCAACTCTGTTGAGGCCAAGGAGTCCAGAGAGACTTCCTGTTGGACAGCGGGATGGGGCAGAGATCAGCTCAGAGTTTCAGAGTGCATGAGCCAGTGGGGTCACGGACCTTCTCTTGGGCTTACTAACTTTTTCCACCAGTTCCTCCTGTGCTATGCTTTTCTCACTGATGAAATCCCATTAAATGGGCAGCCACCCCAAGGATCTCGCTTAAGATACATCCTGTAGAGTTTCCCCCTCTCTGAGTTTTGAGTTCATTCAAATGCTGTATTGAGTATCAGAAAATTAGGAAGAAAATGCCCCAGAAGTCTGTCTGCTGTAGGTTTCCTCACAGTTCTGACAGACATGGATTCCTGTGGCCTCCTTTTAAACATAAGCCACCACCCCATGATAAAAAAAAAAAGAAAAAAGAGGGGGAAGATTGGCAAAAACCATGGAAAATGGCAGCTGAAAAGTTTTGTGCTGATGGATGGAAAAAGGGAAAGGGGAACATGTGGAAGACAATGAGAGTAAAAGAAACAGGGAAATAGAAACAAACAAATGACAATACCAAAGAGAGCCACAGAGGAAACATGGAGAAGAAACTGGATTCTGTGAGAAATACTGTACAGAGAATGCTGCACCAGAAAGTAGCGAGATCCGTGGACGCACGAAGAAAATAAAGAAAAACGGAGAGACGTCGTGAGTTCCAGTGTGACCAGGACCCCTAAGTTCCTTGCTTCCTGGGATTGCGATAGAGGTGGGGAGCTCTTCCATGGTTCCTTAATTCCCATCGAGAAACAAGGTGTTTCATGGTTTGCCAAACCCGGCAGGTCCTGGCCTGTGAGAGCCGATTGCTAAATTTTCAGGAATTTTGTTAAACACGGCTATTTAAAAAATTAAATTATATAAACCTACAACTAACTAAATTACATTTAAAACATGTAATACTAAAAACTCATCACATTCTGATAATTTTAGTATATCTTACTGTCTGTGTATCTATCAATCTATGTCTATTATGTGGAAATACTATACAGTGTTTGTCACTGCATACACCTCCCCAACTCCACCTTTAAGTGACTTCACATTGGTAGATTGAAATCAGCCACAGTGGGAGTATTTACACCATGAAAAGCAGCAAATGCTACAAATCGAGGCTTAAAAATACTGTCTTATTGATTGGCTAGGTGTAACAGCCATGTAACAACATGGTGGAGACAATACTAATGTAGATTAAGCTTAAAAGTGCATTGTGCCTGTGGCTGTTACATTGTGAATAACATAAGAAAACGAGGACGTGTTCTTCCAGTATTCAAAAACCTTCATCTGATTCATCAAAAAAAATTGCTCACATCATTAATGAATGAATATTTTCGTCATTTCCCTTTTTTCTTATTACATGAAAATATCAACCAACATTCATGGCAGAACTGTACTTGTTCATCAACTGCAACCGTTGTTGGCTGCAGACACAAGAGTTTGGCAAGTCAATGAAATTATTCCATGAAAATCAATTGCTATGTGGAATTTAAAATAAAGAGTGTTGTATGTTTTAGTAGTAGTAGTAGAAGTCATAGTAAATTGGGTGACTCACATCCTTTATATCAGTAAAAGTTATAATAAACTTATATACCAATATTTGCGCACAAGTGTTTTTTGTTCTTGTTGGAGAGCCAGTTGTTAAATATTTACCAGCACATCACTGGCTACTTTAGTCACTAACCATTGCCTCACTTAGCAATGATGACACCCAGAGGGCTTCCTTTAGAAAAAGACCCGGAGGCAGTGAAAAACACGGATATATTCTCCTGCCTTTTTAAAAAATTGTGGCCAAATATACGTAACATAAAATTTACCATTTTTTCTTCTTCTATGATATATTTCTCTTATGGAAATTGGAATATGTAGGTATTTATAATGAGGAATACTATTATTTTCTATTTTTAATTTTTAGTTTTAATTTTTATTTTCTAAGTTAAATTTTCTTTTTTTTTTAAATTGAAGTACATTTGACATATAATGTTATGTTGGTTTCAGGTGTACAACATAATGATTCAACATTTGTATACATTGCAAAATGATCACCACGATAAGGCTAGTTACCATCTGTCAGCACACAAAGTTACAATTTTTTCTTCTTTTCGTTAATATTTATGTATTTATTTAGCTGTGCCTAGTCTTAGTTATGGCACGCAGGATCTTCCTTGTGGCATGCAGGATCTTTAGTTGCAGCATGCGGGATACACTTCTTGGACCAGGGATCGAACCCGGGCACCCTGCATTGGAAGCACGGCGTCCTAACCACTGGACCACGAGGGAAGTCCCTTTAACCATCTTTAAGTGTGTGGTTCAGTGGCATTAAGTACATTCACATTATTGCACAACCATCACCATCCTTCTCCAGAATATTTCATCACGCCAAACTGAAATTCTCTACCCGTTAAGCAATTGCGTATTCTCCACTTTCCCAGCCCCTGATAACCTCTATTCCACGTTTTGTTTCTGCAAATTTAACTACTCTCTGTAACTTGTATGAGTGGAATCATTACAATATTTGATCTTTTGTGTCTGGCTTATTTCATTTATCATGATGTCTTCAAGATTCATCCATGTTGTAGCATGTATCAGAATTGCCTTCCTTTTTATTGCCTTCCTTTTTATTGTGTTAGTTTCAGGTGCACAGCAAGGTAATTCAGTTATACACACACACACACACACACACACACACACACACATATAATATATACACACATTTTTCCGATTATTTTCCATTATAGGTTATTATAAGATATTGAATATAGTTCCCTGTGCTATACAATAAATCCTTGTTGCTCATATATTTTATATATAGTAGTTTGTGTCTGTTAATCCCATACTCCTAATTTCACCCCCCACCCCCCCACTTTCCCCTTTGGTAACCATAAATTTCTTTTCTATGTCTGTTTCTATTTTGCATATAGATACATTTGTATTATTTTTAGATTCTGCATATAAGTGATATCATTTAATATTTGTTTTTCTCTGTCTGACTTACTTCACTTAAGTATAATATTCTCTAGGTCCATCTATGTTGCTGCAAATGGCAATATTTCATTCTTTTTTATGGCTGAGTAATATTCCATTTACTATAAACACCACATCTTTTTTTTAACATCTTTATTGGAGTATAATTGCTTTATAGTGTTGTGTTAGTTTCTGCTTATAACCAAGTGAATCAGCTATATGTATATGTATATCCCCATATCCCCTCCCTCTTATGTCTCCCTCCCACCCTCCCTATTCCACATCTCTAGGTGGACACAAAGCACCGAGCTAATCTCCCTGTGTGATACAGCTGCTTCCCATTAGCTATCTATTTTACATTTGGTAGTGTATATATGTCAATGCTAGTCTTACTTTGTCCCAACTTACCCTTCCCCCTCCCCATGTCCTCAAGTCCATTCTTTACGTCTGTGTCTTTATTCCTGTCCTGCCCCTAGGTTCATTAGAACCTTTTTATTTTTAGATTACATATATATGTGTTAGCATACAGCATTTGTTTTTCTCTTTCTGACTTACTTCACTCTGTATGACAGATCTCTAGATCCCTCCACCACAATGCAAATAACTCAATTTCATTTATTTTTATGGCTGAATAATATTCCATTGTATATATGTGCCACATCTTATTTATCCATTCATCTGTCAATGGATACTTAGGTTGCTTCCATATCCTGGCTATAGTAAGTAGTGCTGCAATGAACATTGTGGTACATGACTCTTTTTGAATTATGGTTTTCTCAGGGTATATGCTCAGTAGTGGGATTGTTGGGCCATGTGGTAGTTCTATTTTTAGTTTTTTAAGGAACCTCCGTACTGTTCTCCATAGTGGCTGTATCAACTTACATTCCCACCAACAGTGCAAGAGGGTTCCCTTTTCTCCACACCCTCTCCAGCATTTATTGTTTGTAGACTTTTTGACAATGGCCATTCTGACTGGTGGGAGGTGATACCTTATTGTAGTTTTGATTTGCATTTCTCTAATAATTAGTGATGTTGAGCATCCTTTCATGTGTTTGTTGGCAATCTGTATATTTTCTTTGGAGAAATGTCTATTTAGGTCTTCCACCCATTTTTGGATTGTGTTGTTTGTTTCTTTATATTGAGCTGCTTGTATATTTTGGAGATTAATCCTTTGTCAGTTGCTTTGTTTGCAAATATTTTCTCTGATTCTGAGGGTTGTCTTTTCATCTTGTTTATGATTTCCTTTGCTGTGCAAAAGCTTTTAAGTTTCATTAGGTCCCATTTGTTTATTTTTGTTTTTATTTCTCTTTCTCTAGGAGGTGGGTCAAAAAGGATCTTGCTTGACTTATGTCATAGAGTGTTCTGCCTATGTTTTCCTCTAAGAGTTTTATAGTGTCTGGCCTTATATTTAGGTCTTTAATCCATTTGGAGTTTATTTTTGTGGGTGGTAGCTTTGTAGTATAGTCTGAAGTCAGGGAGCCTGATTCCTCCAGCTCCGTTTTTCTTTCTCAAGATGGCTTTGGTTATTCGGGGTCTTTTGTATTTCCACACAAATTGTGACATTTTTTGTTCTAGTTCTGTGAAAAATGCCATTGGTAGTTTGATAGGGATTACATTGAATCTGTAGATTGCTTTGGGTAGTATAGTCATTTTCACAATATTGATTCTTCCAATCCAAGAACATAGTATATCTCTCCATCTGTTGGTATCATCTTTAATTTCTTTCATCAGTGTCTTATAGTTTTCTGCATACAGATCTTTTGTCTCCTTAGGTAGGTTTATTCCTAGGTATTTTATTCTTTTTGTTGCAGTGGTAAATGGGAGTGTTTCCTTAAGTTCTCTTTCAGATTTTTCATCATTAATGTATATGCAAGAGATTTCTGTGCATTGATTTTGTATCCTGCTACTCTACCAAATTCATTGATTAGCTCTAGTAGTTATCTGGTAGCATCTTAGGATTCTCTAAATAATCATGTATCATGTCATCTGCAAATAGTGACAGTTTTACTTCTTCTTTTCTGATTTGGATTCCTTTTATTTCTTTTTCTTCTCTGATTGCTGTGGCTAAAACTTCCAAAGCTATGTTGAATAATAGTGGTGAGAGTGGGCAACCTTGTCCTGTTCCTGATCTTAGTGGAAATGGTTTCAGTGTTTCACCATTGAAAACGATGTTGGCTGTGGGTTTGTCATATATGGCCTTTATCATGTTGAGATAGGTTCCCTCTATGCCTACTTTCTGGAGAGTGTTTATCATAAATGAGTGTTGAATTTTGTCAAAAGCTTTTTCTGCATCTATTGAGATAATCTTTTTTTTTTTTTTTTTTTTTGCGGTACGCGGGCCTCTTACCGTTGTGGCCTCTCCTGCTGCGGAGCACAGGCTCCGGATGCGCAGGCCCAGTGACCATGGCTCACAGGTCCAGCCACTCCGTGGCATGTGGGACCCTCCCAGACCGGGGCACGAACCCGCGTCCCCTGCATTGGCGGGTGGACTCTCAACCACTGCGCCACCAGGGAAGGCCGAGATGATCATATTTTTGTTCAAGGTTTTTATCCTTTAGTTTGTTAATATGGTGTATCACATTGATTGATTTGCATATATTGAAGAATCCTTGCATTCCTGGGATAAACCCCAGTTGATCATGGTGTATGATCCTTTTAATGTGGTGTTGGATTCTGTTTCCTAGTATTTTGTTGAGGATTTTTGCATCTATGTTCCTCAGAGATATTGGCCTGTAGTTTTCTTTCTTTGTGACATCATTGTCTGGTTTTGGTATCAGGGTGATGGTGACCTCGTAGAATGAGTTTGGGAGTGTTCCTCCCTCTGCTATATTTTGGAAGAGTTTGAGAAGGATAGGTGTTAGCTCTTCTCTAAATGTTTGATGGAATTTGCCTGTGAAGCCATCTGGTCCTGGGCTTTTCTTTGTTGGAATATTTTTAATCACAGTCTCAATTTCAGTGCTTGTGAGTGGTCTGTTTATATTTTCTATTTCTTCCTGGATCAGTCTCAGAAGGTTGTGCTTTTCTAAGAATTTGTCCATTTCTTCCAGGTTGTCCGTTTTATTGCCATAGAGTTGCTTGTAGTACTCTCTCATGATCCTTTGTATTTCTGCAGTGTCAGTTGTTACTTGTCCTTTTTCATTTCTAATTCTGTTGGTTTGAGTCTTCTCCCTTTTTTTCCTTGATGAGTCTGGCTAATGGTTTATCAATTTTGTTTATCTTCTCAAAGAACCAGCTTTTAGTTTTATTCATCTTTGCTATTGTTTCTTTCATTCCTTTTTAATTTATTTCTGATCTGATCTTTATGATTTCTTTCCTTCTGCTAACTTTGGAGTTTTTTTTTTTTTGTTGTTCTTCTTTCTCTAATTGCTTTAGGCATAAGGTTAGGTTGTTTATTTGAGATGTTTCTTGTTTCTTGAGGTGGGATTGTATTGCTATAAAGTTACCTCTTAGAACTGCTTTTGCTGCATCCCATAAGTTTTGGGTCGTCGTGTTTTCATTGTCATTTGTTTCTAGGTATTTTTTGATTTCCTCTTTGATTTCTTCAGTGATCTCTTGGTTATTTCGTAGCATATTGTTTAGCCTCCATGTGTTTGTATTTTTTCCAGATTTTTTTTCCAGTAATTGATATCCAGTCTCATAGCGTTGTTGTCAGAAAAGATACTTGATACAATTTCAATTTTCTTAAATTTACCAAGGCTTGATTTGTGACCCACGATATGGTCAATCCTGGAGAATGTTCCATGAGCACTTGAGAAGAAAGTGTATTCTGTTGTTTTTTGATGGAATGTCCTATAAATATCAATTAAGTCCATCTTGTTTTATATGTCATTTAAAGCTTGTGTTTCCTTATTTATTTTCATTTTGGATGATCTGTCCATTGGTGAAAGAGGGGTGTTAAAGTCCCCTACTATTATTGTGTTACTGTCAATTTCCCCTTTTATGGCTGTTAGCATTTGCCTTATGTATTGAGGTGCTCCCATGTTGGGTGCATAAATATTTACAAATGTTGTATCTTCTTCTTGGATTGATCCCTTGATCATTATGTAGTGTCCTTCTTTGTCTCTTGTAACAGTCTTTATTTTAAAGTCTATTTTGTCTGATATGAGAATTGCTACTCCAGCTTTCTTTTGACCATTTGCATGGAATATCTTTTTTCCATCCCCTCACTTTCAGTCTGTATGTGTCCCTAGGTCTGAAGTGGGTCTCTTGTACACAGCATATGTATGGGTCTTATTTTTGTGTCCATTCAGCCAATCTATGTCTTTTGGTTGGAGCATTTAATCCATTTACATTTAGGGTAATTATCGATATGTATGTTCCTATTACCATTTTCTTAATTGTTTTGGGTTTGTTATTGTATGTCTTTTCCTTCTCTTGTGTTTCCTGCCTAGAGAATTTCTTTTAGCATTTGTTGTAAAGCTTCTTTGGTGGTGCTGTATTCTCTTAACTTTTGCTTATGTGTAAAGGTTTTAATTTCTCTGTCGAATCTGAATGAGATCCTTGCTGGGTAGAGTAATCTTGGTTGTAGGTTTTCCCGTTCATCACTTTAAATATGTCCTGCCACTCCCTTCTGGCTTGCAGAGTTTCTGCTGAAAAATCAGCTGTTAACTTTATGGGGATTCCCTTGTATGTTGTTTGTTGTTTTTCTTTTCTGCTTTTAATATTTTTTCTTTGTATTTAATTTTTGATAGTTTCATTAACATGTGTCTTGACGTGTTTCCCTTTGGGTTTATTCTGTATGGTACTCCCTCTCCCTGTGCTTCCTAGAGTTGATTGACTATTTCCTTTCCCATGTTAGGGAAGTTTTCCACTATAATCTCTTCAAATATTTTCTCAGTCCCTTTCTTTTTCTCTTCTTCTCCTGAGACCCCTATAATTCAAATGTTGGTGCGTTTAATGTTGTCCCACAGGTTTCTGAAACTGTCCTCAATTCTTTTCATTCTTTTTTCTTTATTCTGCTCCCTTGCAGTTATTTCCACAATTTTATCTTCCAGTTCACTTATCCGTTCTTCTGCCTCAGTTATTCTGTTATTGATTCCTTCTAGAGTATTTTTAATTTTAGTAATTGTGTTGTTTATCACTATTTGCTCTTTAGTTCTTCTAGATCCTTGTTAAATGTTTCTTGTATTTTCTCCATTCTGTTTCCGAAATTTTGGATCATCTTTAGTATCATTACTCTGAATTCTTACTCAGATAGGTTGCCTATTTCATCCTCATTTATTTGGTCTTGAAGGTTTTTACCTTGCTTCTTCGTCTGTAACAAATTTTTTTGTCGTTTCATTCTTTTTCTTTTTGATGGGTGATGCTGTATTCCTGTCAGCCTTACTGGTTGTTTGGCCTGAGACGTCCAGCACTGGAGTTTGCAGGCAGTTGGATAGAGCTGGGTCGTGGCGCTGAGATGAGGACCTCCGGGAGGCCTCACTCTGATTGATATTCCCTGGGGTCTAAGGTTCTCTCTTAATCCAGTGGTTTGGACTTGGAGCTCTCACCACAGGAGCTCGGGCCTGACCTCCATCCTGGGAACCAATATCCCACAAGCTTCGTGGCATGGTAGAAAAAAAAAGAAGAAAGAAAGAAAAAAAGGAGCAGTACAATATCAAAGAATAAAAAACAAAATCAAATTAGAAAGATAAAAAATATATTAGGAAAAATAAAACTATAATTGAAACAACTGCAACAAGGTAAAATAAAACCACAACAGGAAAAAAAATAATAAAAAGGGGGGGGAGCCAAAAGGAGAGATTACTAACAAAGTATAAAGAATAAAATAAAATTCAAAAAATAAAAGATTTATTAGGAAAAATAAAAATATAAAAGAATCAAAAACAATGAATCAACCAGGTAAAACAGAACCCCAATGTAAAAGAGGAAAAAAGAAAAGAAAAAAAACCCTATGCTATGGGGGCAGAGTTTAGGCAAGGGGTGGGACTTAGGCAGGGGCTGGGTGTAGGGTGGGGTGGGGTGACATTTGAGCATAGGGCGGGGCCTAGGTGGGGCGACGTTCAAGCGTGGGGCGGGACCTCTGATTAGGACCTGCGCGGAAGGGGAGCAGCAGCGGGTGGAAAGGAGGGCCTCTGGAGTGTGGAGTTCTGGAGTTTGGACGTAGGGTGCTGAGTGAGGGTGTGTGGGTGGGGTTTAGGCCCCAATCGTTGGAGGGGGTCTCAGAGGGGGTCTCCGAGTGTAGACGTGGGGCCCTGGTTGGGGGTGTGGGGGCGGGGCTTGGACTCTGTGCGGCGGGAGGGAGACTCCGAGGGCAGAGGAATAGGCTCCGGAGCCCAACAGGCTTCCCAGTGCCTAAGTGGACAGGGAAAGTGCTGGTCTCATTCCCTTCCGTTCTTTCGCACCCTCCTCCACTGTCTCCCACAGGGTCTCCCCCTTTGCCACTGGACTCCTAGCTGTGGGTGGGTCCTACTGGGTGTAGGAACTCCTCCCCTCCCCCAGCCACCCGTCAGGGGTGCTGGTCCCAGAGGTCCGGCCTTTACTTTGGCTCCCCCTTCCCTCCCTCCCATCCCCTCAGGACCCGGGGCCTAGGTGGGCAGAGGACCAGGCCTGGGATCTCAGCAGGCTCCTGGGGGCCCAGGGGGGCAGAGAAAGCCCAGTGGTTCCCCAACTTCCCCTTTCGGGCGTGGGATCCCTTCCCCTCCCCCAGCCGCCCCTCAGTGGGGGCCAGTCCCGTCCCGCCTCCACTTCTCCTCCTCACCTCACTCTCCCCCATGCCCCACATCCTACCCGGTCACTGGGAGTTCCTCCCATCCCCTTAGGTGTCCGTGGTCCCCCACCGGTGCCTGGTAGGTGCCCTAGTTGTGTGGAGATGCGAATTCTGTCTCCTCCTAGTAAGCCATCTTGACTCCGCCCTACAGCACATCTTCTTAACCCAATCTTCTGTTGATGGGCCCTGGGTCGTTTCCATGTCTTGGCTATTGTAAATAGTGCTGCTGTGAACATTGGGGTGCATGTATCTTTTCAAATTAAAGTTTTCATCTTTTCTGATATATACCCAGGAGTGTGATTGCTAGATCATGTGGTAACTCTTTTTTTTTTAAAGAAGATGTTGGGGGTAGGAGTTTATTAATTTATTTAATTTATTTTTGCTGTGTTGCGTCTTCGTTTCTGTGCGAGGGCTTTCTCTAGTTGTGGCAAGCGGGGGCCACTCTTCATCTCGGTGCGCGGGCCTCTCACTATCGCGGCCTCTCTTGTTGCAGAGCACAGGCTCCAGATGCGCAGGCTCAGTAGTTGTGGCTCACGCACCTAGTTGCTCCGCGGCATGTGGGATCTTCCCAGACCAGGGCTCGAACCCGTGACCCCTGCATTTGCAGGCAGATTCTCAACCACTGCGCCACCAGGGAAGCCCTATTTTTAGTTTTTTAAGGAACCTCCGTGCTGTTTTCCATAGTGGCTGCCCCAAATTACATTCCCACCTGCAGTTATACCCCACATTTTGTTTATCTGTTCATCCATCTGGGGACGATTGGGTTGTTTCCACCTTTTTTGGCTGCTGTGAATATGCTGCTATGAGCATGGGTGTACACGTAACTGTTCTTTCCTTCCTTTTTATGGATGTCTTGAATTCTGGAGCCCCTGAAGGGCAGATGAGAGCTGGATGGGTCAACATGGGGGCCCTAGAACCATCTTACCTCTTGTCCTCCCTAAATGCTTGCTGGCTGTTTCTGCTCCCTCTTCTCAAACGAGAGGCTGTGTGCTTTGGGAACAGTACCCAGAGAAGCCAAAAGCTTGCCTGTTGATGCGTGACACCCCCTAATGCCTTCGCCAATGGCTGGCTTAGGTTCACTGTGAACTGTCCGCACAACGGGAACCACCATGACCCCCCCCACGGCCACCCTGAAACTGTTGGCAGAAGCCACGGAGGGGTGGGGGTGTGGTGAGCAAAAGGTCTTTGATATTGTGAGAGGCAAGTGGCCTCAAGGGATGAGAGGAGCAGCTAAGGGCTTGGCCCCTCTTCAGCGTCAGGAAATGCCAGTGACACTGAGTGACCAGTGCAATGTGGATCTAAGTAAACTTTTTTTTTAAATGCTGGAAATAATCCATCCCGATCTGTGCCTGGTTGGTGACAATGCCATCGGCCTTTTCTCAGATGGAACAAATTATGTGCTATTAAAAATTCAGTTAAAAATAACGTATCCAATCAATGTGTTTCACTGTCAGCTTATCCTTTAAAAGGAACTGAAGAGAAAATGGAAATGGGAAAAGTTTTGTCTTTTTTTTCTGAAGGAGAAAACAGACATGTTCAGTTCCTCTGAGCAAGTGGTAGAGCCGTGTTCAGCAGGGCAAGGTCAGTGCGACGAGTCTTTTTATGCGACCATGAAAGGATGTGCAGACAGTGGAATCAAAGCTTGAAATGAAGAGCACTTCCAGATAAATTTTTAAAGTCTTTTGTTAGGCTTAGAAAAGCTTTCCAAGTTGTGGAGTGCTGGCTGGTGCTGATATGTTAAGAGCCTTGATAAGGTAGGTAGGGGCAGAGGACTGAAATGTTGGGATTGCTGACTAAGGTCGAATAATACACAGCAGCCACCTTCGTCCACACCGCCTGCTCTCCAAGTCCTATCCTCCAACCCCCCAGTTTAGAGGCATTTGCAGTCCATTCCTTAATTCTTGCCCACACCCCCCTGGCCATGTGACTCTCTGGAAGCTGAGTCTGTTCTGGGCCCAGTATCTATAGATGGAGCCAGTAATCAGCCTGGGTAACCCTCTCAGTTGTGCCCAGGTGGTCCTCAAGACCATCACTGTGGAACAGCCAGGTGCTCTAGATGGAAACAAGCCCCTTCAGTCCATGTCTCCACCTGAGGCAGCTCATACTGGGCTTGGCACCCTTTTGCTCAAAAAAATGTGTATAAATCAGCAGAGGTAGGTGTGTGTGTGTGTGTGTGTGTGTGTGTGTGTGTGTGTGTGTGTGTGTGTGTGTGTGTGTGTGTGTGTGTGTGTCTGTGTGTCTGTGTGTGTGTGTGTCTGTGTGTGTGTGTCTGTGTGTGTGTGTCTGTGTGTGTCTGTGTGTCTGTATCCCCAGATACAGGAACATCTAAGGATGTTAGGAACATCTAAGCATCTAGGGAGTCAATGTGCTTTATCGTTTTCTGACCCTATCTTAAAAACTGGTACTTACCAGGTGGGCATAAACAACCCTTAGCACCTCTGAAATTGCTGTGGGGTAAAGCTAACTTCCACTTAAATAAATTTTGCAAGATGGGCTTCCTATGGACAAAAGTAAGCAGATTTCCACTTCAATACAAACCATTTTCTTTCTTTCTTTTTTTTTTTTTTTTTTTGGTGGTACGCGGGCCTCTCCCGTTTTGGAGCACAGGCTCCGGATGCGCAGGCTCAGCGGCCATGGCTCATGGGCCCAGCCGCTCCGTGGCATGTGGGATCTTCCCGGACCGGGGCACGAACCCGTGTCCCCTGCATCGGCAGGCGGACTCTCAACCACTGTGCCACCAGGGAAGCCCCAATACAAACCATTTTCAACAGTTAAAAAAAAATCCAATCAGAAAATGGGCAAAAGATAAGAAGAGATGTTTCTGAATACAGATGATATACAGATGGCAAATAAGCACATGAAAAGATGTTCAGCATCGTTAGCCTTCAAGGAAATGCAAATTAAAACCACAGTAATGAGATATCACTACGTATCTATCAGAGTGCCTAAAATAAAAAATAGTGACAACAATTTGGTGTTCGGTGCTGCTGGCAAGGATGTATAGAAACTGATCACTCATACATGGCTGCTGAGAATGTAAGAGCTACAGCCATTCTGGAAAACAGTTTAGCAGTTCCTTATAAAATTAATCATGCTATTACCATACTATCCAGTAATGACACTCCTGGGCATTTTCCCAGAGGAATGAAAATTTGTGTTCACACAAAATCAGTATGTGAACGTTCATAGCAGCTTTATTTGTAATAGCCCCAGACTGGAAACAGCCCAGATGTCCTTCGACAGGATAAACAAACTGCGGTCCGTCCACACTGTGAAACAGCAGTCAGCAATAACAAGGAATGAAGTATTGATGCGTGCAACAATTTGGATGAATTAATGCTGAGTGAAAAATGTCAATCCCAAAATACGACATGCTGTATGATGCTACTTATGTAACACTTTTGAAATGAGAAAAGCTTAGAAATGGAAAACAGTTGTCAGGTGACTGTGGTGGATACCTGAGCGTGTGATAAAATTGTATAGAACTAAACACACACACACACACACACAAAGGTGTATAGATGAAACTGGGGAGATCTAAGATGGGTGAGTGGTATTGAAGGCGGTATCCTGGCTGTGATATTGAGCTATGGTTTTGTGAGATGTTACCACTGTGGGAAACTGGGTGAAGTGTTCACGAGATCTCTGTATTATTTCTCACAACTGCATGTGAATCCACACTTATATCAGTAAAATTTTATTTTTTTAAATTAAATTTAATTTTTTTCTTTTTTGCCACACCGTGTAGCATGTGGGATCTTAGTTCCCCAACCAGGGATTGAACCCGGCCCCCTGCATTGGAAGTGTGGAGTCTTAACCACTGGACTGCCAGGGAAGTCCCCAAAATTTTCATTAAAAGAACATGAATCATAGCACAACATTTTCTTTAAAAACCATAAGTCCAGGAAAACTCCGGGCCAAACTTTCAATTCTCTTATGGGATGCCACACGTCAGATCACCCTCTTCCTATACATTGGCTTGGACGTACTCACCTGCATAATTTTTCCCCCTAAAGCAGATTACTTTTCCCTTTCTAGTCCCGCCACCCTCCCTCCACCCCATCCTAATCCCTCCACCCCATCCTAGAGTAGACATTATTTTTAAAATAATTTTTATTTTATTGTATTTTTTAAATATTTATTTATCTATTTATTTATTTTGGCTGCTCCAGGTCTTAGTTGCAGCACATGGGATCTTTGTTGTGGCATGTGGACTCCTAGTTGCGGCATGTGGGCTCTAATTCCCTGACCAGGGATCAAACCCGGTCCCCCTGCATTGGGAGCATGGAGTCTTGCCCACTGGACCGCCAGGGAAGTCCCTAGAGTAGATGCTGTGTTCTTTGCAGGTTGGTGAACTAATCTGTAGCTAATGTGAACCTGAGACTTGCAGCCCTTAATGGCCCTCCAGCTCCTAAAATCTCATATGAAGAGATTTCCTTTCTTGGAGGTCTTGAAATTGTCTAGCAGATGATCCTCAAAGCATTAAAAAGATTGTGACTTTAGACCTACGAAAAGAGAAGTCTTACATACTGGAAATAAAATCTCTTTATAGGAAAGAAACTAAATTTTTAATTTTTTTTAGTTCCTACTATGTGCCAGACATGAGGCAGATTACTTTGCTTTGTTTCATGTGCATAACAAGCCTATGAGGGAGGAATAGTTTTGCTCTCTTACATATGTAGATAACTGAGGACCAGCCACACGGTCCTCACCTGATCCCATAGCTCATTAGTAGCAGAGTCATGACTGGGGCCTCGGCTGATTCGACCCAAAGTCCCCACCAGACCTGCAGTTCTCGAACCTTTTGGTGTCAGGACCCCTTTTAACTTACTTAAAAATTATGCTTTGGTTAATGTGGATTATATTGATTGATATTTACCATATTAGAAATTAAAAGTAATATATTTTAAATACTTATTAATTCTTCTAAAAATAACAAAAATAAACCCATTTTGATGTAAAATATAAAATTTTCATGAAAAATAACGATATATCTCCAAAAACTAAACTTAGTGAAAAGAGATGCTTCAAATCTCTTTAATGTTTGGCTTAGCAGAGGTTGGTTGGATTCTCATGTCTGCTTATGCGTTAATTTGTTTGTGATATATTGTTCTGGTGAGGTATAGGAAGAAAATTGGGTCTCACAGTTTTTTAAATAGATTTTCCAGATAATTTTGGATATTAGTCTTTGATGCTATACCAGTACTCGACAAGTGGTAGTTTCTTTTTTTTTTTTTTTTTTTTTTTTACAGTACACGGGCCTCTCACTGTTGCGGCCTCTCCCATTGCAGAGCACAGGCTCCGGATGCACAGGCTCAGCGGCCATGGCTCACAGGCCCAGCCACTCCGCGGCATGTGGGATATTCCCGGACCGGGGCACAAACCCGTGTCCCCTGCATCGGCAGACGGACTCTCAACCACTGCACCACCAGCGAAGCCCCAAGTGGTCGTTTCTTAAAGGTCAGTTACAGTGAGGAATCTGAAACCATATCAATGAATTTCTTTTTGTACCCTGTTGTATTAAAATCCGTAGGTCTATCTTCAGTTTGGTTCTTTTACCCATGCATGGTTCATAACAAATCATTGGTCATTTGAAAAATATTGATTCAGCTGAGGTATTTAGATCTTTTTTATCTATACTGAAACGTGTTGCAGTATAGATAAAAAAGATCACATTCATCTACACCATCACCGACCTCATCAGAAAAGTCTTTAAGTAGCAGTACCGGCTTTCCAAAATGTTAGTTTTTACTTGAAAGCTTAAGTTTTATCACTGGCAACAAATATGGACATTTGTTTTCCTTGCAGTGACAGACTTACTTCGTTAATTTTTGAAAAAATGTCTGCCGAGTAGTCGAGTCTGAATAATCACTTCTGTCGTTCCTCCTTTTGCAATGGCATCCCCTGCACTGCGGATGGTTCAGCTTGCAGCTCAGCTGTACAGGCGCTTTGCCTCAAGACAACCATCCCTATGCAGAATATTAAAAAGACGTTAATATTTAATAAAATTAATATATTCTTTTACTGCTTCAGAAAGGACATTCTTAAGTGGAAATGGCTTTTCTCCTTGCCGGTGTCTGGCAGTGAGGAATACAGTGAAGAATACTGCCTTGACTGTGTTAGGGCACCGGTTTTACCTACCTACCTACCTAGCACCAGTTTTGTGCTCTCAGTGAAAATGCCAACACAGAGAAAAAGGCAGATGATGTTAGTGTTATTATGAAAAGGACATCAAAGGACCCCCTAGGGGCTATGGACCATACCATATCATACCTCTACCAGTTGAAGTAGAGCTTCTCAGATTTTGTTTTTTAGCATGAAACCTGCCAGGGTTGGTGCAGCAACACGGACAGCTGAGGCATGTTTATTCAAAAGTCCCCATAGATGTGCACAATTTCCACCCAGATGAAATATCAAAACCAGGAGCCAGCAGGAACCATCATGAAACATTCTCTTCAGTTTCTTGTTCCCAATATCCCAGGTGCTCTGGGCTTCCTGCTGCCCAAGGTCACACAAGAGGGGCCCCTGTTGTGCGGTGTAGCTTTAAAGAACAGGCGTGGAAAGAGCAAGCCTGCCACCACCATTGCTGCGCTCACTGCATGGAAATACATCTCTAGGAACCCAAAGGAACAAACTCTGGGATGCCCAACAGACTCCACTCTGCTGACTTTCCTGGGCAATGGCTGAGCTCTCTGCTCTGTGTGGAGTACATTGTACCTTGGACTCTTCTCTTCAACATTTCACGTTCCAGAAAACCCTTCCCCAAGACCCTGTTCTCCTTTTCCAACTTGGCGGCTGGCTACCTGAGAAATGAATTGCTGCACAGGTGAGAATGACCATTAAAGTGTTCAGTGCTGTGGGTAGGCGTGTTCACCTTTGAACAGGAGCCTCCTGGAGTTCTGTAGGAAACCTGACCATGAAGAAATAATTCTGTGATGAGGAGCATTTCGTTAGGATCACAGGCAACTGGGGGTGGTTCTGGAGCCCCTGACGTTACATCAGGGGTCTCCTCAGCTGAGAACAAGTCAGAGGAATTGGACGATAAAACGATTGGAGGAGGGAGACAAAATCTACACAGCAGTGGTTTATCTCCTCGTGAGACGAAGGCTGTAGGTTTTTTTTTTTTTTTTCAGTCTTAGGCTGTAGGTTTTTATTTCAGTCTCTAATGAATAAAAAACATGCAATGTTCACGTTGTCAAAGGACAAAGAGAACCATGGTGTACGTCCTCAATTTACACAGCTGATGTCATGGGTGATCCCATCTCTAACATTTCCACACTGTTCTCCCTTGCAGGTGTTTGGATGTTACTTAAGTAGGTCATGTTTTAGTAGTTTGGGGGGAAGTCTCCTCGACATGCCTCCCACTGTAGTTTTCTTGATTAAGGAGGCTTTCATCTACTTTCTGCACAGGGAGCGAGGGTGGGGTGTGCTGGGAGCATCTAGATAATTCAGCAGCCGTGTCAGGTTGACCTGGCTAGCCCTCTTGTCTGGAACGAATGGGGTGCCCAGGAAAGTAAGTTGGGGTACAGGTGGTGCTACCCAGCAGACACCTTGTCCCTGAAATGCACACTCATGAGCTGAGCTATCAGCCTTCTGTGTGCTGCGACAGGCAACCTGGCTTCTCTTTCAAGCCCTGAATTATAAAACAAGGTGGTGCACGTTTTGGAAAATCCCTTTGTGGGTGTTCTTCTAAAAGTACTAATTTGGTCTTTTGGGTTTCATCTGGGACTGGGAAGTCTTTTCCACTTCTGCCTCTAGTCTCTGCTGACTTCAGTATGAGCAAATAAGGTCAATTAATATCTATGGAATACAGCTTACAGAATTAAATTCCCTTTTGAAAAATGACAGCATTTGAAATGACTCTATGGCCTAGAAGTGACAGCTCGTCTGTATCCCTCGTCCAGAGTTTGAACGTTTAGGCAGTAGGGAGGATCCAGGGGCTTAGAAAGAGTGCTGGGGTCACGGAGCCTCCTATGTGCAGTTTTCCTTAGAGATCCCACGTAAGCACCCGTGTGTGCCCTATGGGCTGTGACTTCCCTGGTTTCTCCTACCAGGTAATTCTCTTCTCCTTGCAGCTCCCACCACTGCCTGAAATATCCCTCCTGTTCTACCGCCTCTATATGACCCTTGCCCTTTATGAGCCCCTCTCTCCCACCTTACTGCCCCCTGGGACTCTCTAAATCCCACCTAGTTGTTAGGGCTCAGCTCAAATTCCGACTTCTCCAAGAGGCTTTCTTTCTGATTCATCACCACCATCTCTGCAATACTGACACTAATGATAACAGCTATCAGTAAGTGAACAGTTACTATATACCAGGCTCTGTAATAAGTTCCTGTAGCATCTCATTCAATCCCCACAATAACCTTGTTACTTGAAGGTGCAGAAAGCTTGGAGAATTTGAGTGCACTGGCCATGTCATACCCTAAGTGACAGAGCTGGAATTCCTGTCCTGACTTGCCTGGCTCTGAAGGCCATGCGTTAAACTGTTCTCCAGTCTGCCCTCCTGAAAGGGGTTAATCATCTAATTGTGAGAAGCTGATGAAGCTAGCTGATGAAGGTCATATTGTCCAATCCTCTCGTTTTACAGGTGAGGACCCTAAAGCCCCCAAAGGCAAAGAGACTTGCACACGGTGAAGTGGTGGCAGAGCCTAGCAAGGACCAGTTTTTCTGGTTCTCAATCTCACTTCTCCTTTTTTCATTCAACAAACGTGTATTAAATCCTTCCACATTTAAGGCACTGTGTTGTGCCCTGAGTATCTTTCCTGCTGCACATTCTCTGGGTGCCCCTTTTGCAAGCTTAATGAATCCACACCCAAAGCTGCCTTAAGATGGGGATTGGGTAAGCCCCTGCCTCCTCTTAGCGTGGCTCTGTGTAGAAGCGCCATGCACCTCTGAGGCCCCAACATGGAACCCTTGTCATTGGCCTGTCCCACACTCAGAGCGGCTGCATAGGGGAGGGTGTGCTGGAGACTGGAGGGGAGGGTGTTTGATTACAGGGTAATGTGAAAAGTGCAGAAAGGCCCGGTTTATGAAAATGATTCAATGCTGCTCTAGTAACTCTTTCAAGAACAAGCATTAGAAAATAGGAAGCATGACTCCAGGTTTTACCAACTAAGTCTAATCCA
Organism: Orcinus orca; assembly: GCF_937001465.1. Taxonomy (NCBI): domain Eukaryota; kingdom Metazoa; phylum Chordata; class Mammalia; order Artiodactyla; family Delphinidae; genus Orcinus; species Orcinus orca. The sequence continues at coordinate 50,203,247 of NC_064573.1, forward strand.
ATTCCAAAAGATGTGTCTCTCTTTTGCTGTCATTTGTGTATGTATATAGAAGTCACCAAGCTTGTCCTCTTGGGTGTCTCCCATCCTGGCACCGTGTCTGGCTTTATTATTATTCATTTCATGGGCAGAGTTGGCCAAGGACCCTTGGAGATGCCCGAAAAACCCTTTCAAATGAGCTGACAGGACCTGGGGGGACACAATGAGGTCCTGTTTGAGAACTTGAAAGGAAAGGAAATGCAGTTGTTCCTTGAGAGTTAAACAGTAACGTCAACACAAACTAGGGGCAGAGTAAGGGTAGACATGCACGTGGATGTAATGAAACAAGACTGGCGACCGGCTCAGCAGCATGAGACTGCAACTCATCTTGTCACCTTCCACTCACACAAGGGTGACTGACCGGACTGCACACAAACAGCCCTTTTGAAAACTGCATCTACTGGGGAACTCCGCTGTGCTGGATCCTGTAGTGCGCCGTTCTCGTGCAGCCTGCGGTGATCTGGAGAGGCCAGACGTCGGCCTGCAGGGAGCTGGCCCTTGGGCTGTGAAGCTGTTATGCTTCATGGTTGGGAAGCACGCGCAAAGCTCAGTCTGCCCCAGGTGGACCACCTTCCACTCCCAGCATCCCCCCTTCCTAACACAAACTTCCTGACCCGTAAGGCCAAGAAGGAGGCTATACCTACCACTGATTGGCCACCTGCTCTAAAAGACCATTCCTGCCAACATGCCCTAAAACCCAGTACCTCTGTTACTAGAAGCCCAAACTGCAGTCAACCCTCCTCACCCAGATGCTTCTGTGAGTACAGGTTCATATCACCCTAACCTACCTCAAGCTTCCGGGTCTCTTCTTGTTTCTATCTACAGTCAAACCTTGGTAATCTCATGCACGTCAGTTGCTTCAAGTAATACCTAGAGGTTGGACTCCCAAATTGATAGCACCTACTTGGCCTCTCCCCTGAACTTCAGAGTCACATATTCAGTTCTCTGCCTCATGCTAAGCGTCTTAATCTTGGAATTAAGATTGAAAGCCTGCTAAGCATCTTAACGGGTCCAAAGCAAATTCCTGTTGCTCCACTGCAAATCTGCTTCTTCCTTGTTCACCTAGCTGCACAAGCCAAAGACTCTGGAGTGACCCTAACCCTTCATTTTCCCTTAGACCCTTTAAAATTACCCAGTGAATCCTACTGATGCTCGACCTTCAAATAACCAACTCCACGGCTACCCTCTCAAACCACCGTCGTTCACAGGACAGCTGCAGTAATCTACGACTCTCTGCTCCCACCTCGGCCCCCCTATTATCTCAGCCCTTTCTCACATCAGCTTGAATAATCCTTTTAAAACAGGCCAGGTCAAATCCTCTCCCCTCCCCTTAACGGTTCCCCATATCACTTAGCCTAAAACCCTGTCCTTTCTGGGCACAAGGCACTACATCATCTCGGCCTTGCCTTTCTTTCTGACCACACCTCCCACCAGAGTCCTGGTTTGCTGCGCTCCAGATGAAGACTCAGCATGCTAACAACATGCTCCTAC